>NC_086330.1:80107828-80741042 GCF_032445375.1 Bacillus rossius redtenbacheri
CTTTTGTTTTTATTTTTGTAATCTGTACAATTATAATTTTTATTCACGTAAATTTTGTGTTTTATTCGATATAATTTGTAAAAAAAATTTTTGTAGTAAAGACATGTCCCTACAGTGGCGTTATAGTTTTTCGTACATTTCATAAGAATCACAGGCTTCTTTGTTGCTTTCTTGTCCTGTTTAAATGCTACCTCTCTTGGTGTCAGTTGATGCAAACATATCGTTTAGGAGGTAGGCCTAATCGTCTTAGGCTGCAGGTAAGTCTCTTAATTGAATCAGTTTTCAACTATAACATATTAGTTTCACGGTGACTGGATTTGTGTGTTTTAGGTGTTCAAAGCGAGTGTAGATGGCTTTGTAGCACATGTTTCCCTTGGTTTATTATAATTTAGAGAAATCACGGATAGTTGGCACTTTCTTTTCTTGTTCTTATTACATGACTGTGTTAAGGTTGGGCAGATCTGGCCCGGATATGAGCTAGTGTACATTTTCTTATCCGTGATGTCATGTGGCCGAGATGTATAGTGTTGAGTAATGATTTCATAACATTGAAACATAATGAGTTGTTACCTAACCTAAGGTAAACCTAACCAAACATAATTTTAACCTAATAAACCTTATCCCAATGTAATCTAACCTTATCATACTTAACAAATGAGGGTAAATGTTCCGTATTGCGTATCCAGGTGTATCTAGATAAACCTTTGATCCTGATGGCATGATCCTGTACAACTGAACCTGTGGTACATAATGTTTTTTTTTAGCAGTGGGGATGAGCGTAGCGCCAACGCATTTTACAGTGAGAAAGCTGATATAAAAATAAATTATTTGTAAGGTAAATTACACCAGGTTAAGTTAGTTCTTTAGTAAAAACAGGGATTTTTTTTCAAGACTTTTGCACGAGAAGCTATTCCTGATATTTACTATATTGTCACGATCCACCTTCAGAGGGGGGGGGGGGGGGCGAGAATCGTAGCTCTTTACATAGAAACAACTCGCTTGGCATCAACTAGTCTTAACTTCATAAAATACTTTACTGTACCTAGGATCATAGGTTCGTCATCCCGTACAGGATGTCTGGTGAGAGCTGAACTAAGGAGATTTTGCAAAATAACATAATACTTAATTAAAATTATTTTATTCTTAAAGTCAAATACTCAACATCATTTTAAAGAACATTTAAATAGCGGGATTACAATTTAAAACAATAATCTCTTTACTTCCTTAACGATTGAACGACCTTACAAGAGAGAGAATGAGAGAACTTCACTAAACACTTCCCTAGTCCTTCCGAATACCTCAAATCATAATTAATACTTAAAATTAAAACAAAGATAAGTCCATACTCACATTTTCCGAAAAGCCTTTCTTGATCGATTACTTAAAACTAACGTAGGGGCCTCTCCTGCCCTTAAAATCCGAACGAACATTACATTTTAAAAAATTATAACTAAACGACTAGTGACAAGGGCCATTGCCTCCGCCCGAAAGCTTGAAGATGACTACATTATGACCTAACTTAAATTAAACGACTCGTGGCCTCTGGCGTCGGCCATAGCTTCCGCCCGAAAGCTTGAATTCCTACATCACGAACGAACTAACAACTCGTGACCACAGGTGAGACGCATAGCCTCCGCCTGAGTGAGCCTGAATTCCTACATCACGAACGAACTAACAACTCGTGACCACAGGTGAGACGCATAGCCTCCGCCTGAGTGAGCCCCGAGTCACCAATCACTTGCGCTTAAATTCGCGCGCCCTGCCGCGCCTACCATAACAAAAGCTCGTTATTGAAGTCAAATTTACTAAACAACTAACTAGAACATCTGGGAAGACTACCCCCCCTCTACCCCAATGTGCAGGCCACACCGCGCGGCTTGTTACGACAGCGCGCCCCAGTAACTGCGGCCCGTGGCTGCGCCAGCGTGCGGCCAAACAAACAAACAAAATTCTGCAAGCCCGCAGCGCGCCGCGCCGGCCCCGTGCCCCAATTACTTGGTCACGCCACTTGCGCTGACGAGTGAACAGAGCAGCCAGCCCAGAGTCCCGTCAGTAAAGTCCCTAAATTTGATTTCAACAACCCTGCAAAATTTCAACCCGCGACATAACCCTCCCCTCACAGAGCTCGAGCCCCATCGAGCTACCTCAAAATTACAAATTGTCTTTTTCCATTAAACCATAACTATAAATTCCTCATTTCACAAAAATAATAATTTTCTTAGTTCCTTGCTGTCTGAACATACATCTAGATTCTGCATAAGATTTATTTTAAAACAACAAGTATTCATAAAATTAAATGTAAAACTTTTATCTGGTTTGTTCTCACAGGAACCTTCAGAGGCTCGAGTTCTCAATTCTAAAAAAATTGTTCTGTTAGTGAAGCTCTCTTTACAAATTAAATTACTGTTCTTAGTTTCTCAGTATTCGTTAAACAATGTGCAAATTCTTGATAATTATTATTATTTTTTTTTTTCGGTTTCCGTTTAATACCATACTTCTTTCGTTCTTCAAAAAAAATTAAGTGTCCTTACAGTGTTTCAATTAATTAAACTCTTATCTCGTGAAGGTTGGTGCAACTCCTCGAAGTCAGTGTTGTCGAGAAGAGTAGCTCCCTGGGCTGGCCATCAGCAAACACCACTCAACTCCAACAGCTACTGGACTGGCTTCCAGGGCAGCTCACAACTTCTCCCCACATCTGCTTCGGAGTTGTGCCATCCTCATCACGAACAGATTACAATTCTGAAACATCATCAACAGGCATTACCATCACGCCTGACAAATACAAAACTAACTACTAAACTGCAATCGATGGGCAAGGATGCAAACACACAAAAAAATAAAATTAATTAATTCAACTGCTAACATAAAGTATCCCACCCTTAGCATAATCTAATCAGGCAAATAATTTGATAGGAAAAACTTAAGGAAGGGAAACATGACCTCCAATGATTTTCCCTAACTCTTGAGTCTTGATCTTCTCTATACAGCAAATAGTCCCCACGAAGTAACTGGGTTGAAGGTCAGTTCACATGACCCACCCATAACCTCTTCTACTCTTCTTTTCTTCTGGGGGCAACCACAATGCCCACCAATCTCTCTCCATGGTGCCGAACCAGCTATCCCATGAGAGTAAACAACGTAGTCAATAGAAGCGCAGAGGGGAAACACCAATCTCTGGCTTGTCGAGTCATAAAACTGCTTTATCTTCTTCTTCTTCTTCTTCTGAGTAAAACATCTGATTAATCTTGCTTCTATTCTTCCAAACAGTAAAAGTTCATCAGGTATCTTCATGAAAGAAACATTCTAACTAATAATTCTTCATTTTTCTTCTTCTTTATTTCTGTTAGTTGTAATAGAAGGCCATGTTAGGGAGGTTATAGGGAAAAAGAGTGGCCAATTCCCACCCCATCACCCACCTAGATCATGACTAATTAACTTTTAAACTTTCTATTTCAAACAAATAAAAAAAAACATTTTTTTTTTATTCAAACTTTTAAACTATAATTACTTTTACTTCATAACCTCAAAAGCTAATCAATAATTCTAAATGAAATTGTGATTTACTGCATCCTTGTTCCATCCGATCTGTTTGTTTATAACCTTTCTTGTAAAGTATAAAATTTTCAAACATTACTAATTCAAAAAAAAAATTAAATTCTGGTGTCCTTTGAGTTACAATTAACTTTACTATTTCTTAGCTTGAAATAATTTAAGTTTTCAGAACTATTTCATTGTCTAATTCACAACACTTAAAAATCAACTCAAAACAACAAATCATCAAAATCAATAAGATCATCTGACCTACCTATCAGTACTGTGAACTTGAACTGTTCGTACACATTTATAATAAGCTATTGTATTTAAATTCCAACCTAAATAAGGTTTAAAAAAAACTACTAATCCCTCTGTAAATTAAGAAAATTAACTTTAAAAATTAAACTTAAGGTATTAGTTCTTTTTGACAGCTACCACAACTCACTAGTTCCATTACATTACTATAACCTAAAAAGTTCTGTAAATAATGTTTATAACAAAAAAAAACTCCAGTTACTGTCTTCCATAAAAAAAAATAAAACTTTACATGACCTTATTAATCTCCACTTGTAAGTCCATGGCTGCCAGCTTTCTCTTCTCTTGAATCTTCAGTCTTGGCTCTTGTTTCAGTGATCTTGTATCTTGTCTCTCGAACTCTTGTCATCTTGTAAACTGGACTGCTGCTCAGCTCATCTTAAGGAATCTGTAACAGTTTCAAAAATACATGTTAATTTAAATTACATAATTCCTGTTCTTTGGTCCTAAAAAAAACAATTGTATTATTAGTACACATTACCCTGAAACAACATTATTATTCATTGTTTATTACTTAAAAAAAATGCTTTACCATAAAATCCTTTTTTGTTCTTTTCATTAGGCCTATTTATTTTCCTTCTTCTTAATTAAATTCTGCTTCAAATGTTAATCCTAACTTAAGACCTACCATCTATTTATTATTCATTACCTACATTATTTATGTTACCCTAAAATTCCCATAAGTTTCTAATACTTCCTATCAAAGACATTCTCTCTAAAAAAAAATTTACTTGTGACTCTTAACTTAACAAACTTAAAAAAAACTTTTACACTAGACTTAACTTATTATTCATTCTTAGTTACTAAATTTCTATATGTAAACTTTAGTACTTACAAACAAAAACTGCCTATTTCTCTCTACCTCTTAATCTCTTTCAATTATTACAATAATAATGTTACCTTGCATCTTTAAACTTTCTTCTTTTCAATTAAATTAGACATCTCATAACAATAAAAATTCTGCCTATACTCTTCTTATGGGTGTACAAACCAACAACAAAATTTCAAATTCTCAAGTTTCCTTATATTTAAATTATGCAATGCACATAACCTCTGTGGTGCCTGTACCCTTTTAGGCCTACCACCTTCTCCTCTCACATCATGACAACTCTTATTCCTCGGGGTCTGTATTCACTGTTACAAATCAAATATCTCAAAAAAAATTAAAAACAAATTTATTATTTTAAGAAAACAAAAATTTACATTGAATTTACTATGGAGCCTGGAAATCTTAATGTCTCACAGCAGCTAACATGACTAAATCCCATGGAACCCCAGGTTTACATAACCTGTGCCCAAAAATTTAAGCATACCAGGCTTTCCCTGCACTGGTTTTACAGCATCACACACTATTTAGGGCCCTTGATCTGCCATCAGTCCCAAGGAGTTTTCCCACAACCCCTCTCTACACAAGCGCCTACCGCATTCCTCTCAATTGGCTATCGGTTTTACGGCATTCTTTTGGGATCCGACCATCAAGTTAGGGCTAATCGAACACTAAACCACCATACTTCCAAACTAATGTAAATCAATTAAATTTTCTCTGTAAATTCTAAAAATCAAAAAAAATTATTCCAACATGCCAAAGAAACTTCCAAAAAAAATTCATAATCTTATCTTCAAACCATTAAAATAAAAATAAATAGATTACTCTGTTTTCTCCTTAATAACTGTAAACTGTCAACAAATATCATGTCGTAAATTTTAACTATGCTTACTGACTCTTAATCATAAAATCTCATTTGTCCTAATTAAAAACAACCGATTTCCTTAAAATCTCACTGTATCTCTCATACTCAAACTTCACTGGTTGAATATCTCAATAAATTCAAAAACAATTATCTAAACTCTTAAAGAAACTCCTCCCCAATTATTCAAATAAATTACTTCACCTTATTTTATTTCATTACTTAAAACACCTTACTCAAAAAAAATTAATTAATTATCTAGCTATCTTCCATTATTATTTATTTACCGAACAAAACTTTCTCCTAAATTAATTTAGTAAAATTCAATTTCACATTAGGCAAGTACACTAACTCTCTACAGCAATGTTTCTCATTTCCCTCCTTCCTAACTGAATCCAATCTTACTTAACCTCCAGGGAATTTACCTCACAAAATAACCAAATTCACTGTAGTGCCTATCTGCTATAGGCCCACTACACAGGGGGCTCTAACCCCACCAACAAACTTCATTGAAATGGTACCCTATCCCATACAGGATAGCCACTTCGGTACTACCATGGGGAACTCCTGCCCCAAACTACTCACAACTCTCAGGATTCTCCTAACCCTTAATTCACGTAGATAGCCCATCTCCTATGGGTCTGTTCTACAATCCCTACTTCCCAGGGACACAACACCTCACCTTAGGGTCCCTCGCCCTAAAGAAAACATTAATTTTGTCTCTCTGTTCCCTTGGAGTAAATTCCCTCTACACACAAAAACTATCCTTCCCACTTTTCTCAATGCTTATCGATTTTATAGTGTACCTTCTTAATAATGTTTACAAATCCCAAAAAAATATTTTTAAAACCGAGGTAGAATTTAACTAACAAAAACATAAACAACTTACAACGAAACACTTCTAGCCTATACATCATACACTTCTTAAAATAAATTACTTACATACTGAAAGTTCCTCTTCTTCTAAAACACACTTAAATTTAAATTTATTTAACCAATAGTCTATTTTCTTATCGCTAAGTTACCGTACAGCTGATCAAAACAAGGTCACGGCCGTCCACGTCTCCGTATGAGCCCGTGACGTCACCGAATTCCATCAGGTGCGCCAACCCTCGCTTGCGGTTCCTCCGTTCTCCGCTAGGTCTCAGCACCTCCCCGTCACGTGTTCATTCTGCCACGTCCACTGACGTGTCGTTCTGAAACAACTCTCAACATTTTTCTAATTAAAACAAAACATCACTATAAATTCTATAACTCTCTTTTACATAAACTCTCGTTTTCTCTTTAATTCCTTTCTAACGTTTATCCTTCCCTCGACTGATTTAATTCGTACGTCTCGTCTCCTACGCGCACGACAACAAAACAAACTTCACTTGAAAATAATTCCTATTTACGACAAAAAATTTTTATTTTAAATTATAATTCTCTTAACCTACAATCTTAAAATGAACTTCAATTAAATTAAACCACTTGCATTATCTCTAATAAGCATTTAACTTATAACGTATTCTCCTCACGTAATAATCCCCGATATAAATCTACAATAAATTCAACGACTTAAAACAACTTATCACTATAAACTTTATCCTTACAAGTATCCTCAAATAAACATCTGTTACGTCAAAAAAAAAAAATCTCAAAGACTTCCTCCTCTATAGACTAAAATTCCGTAATCCTCTCCTCAAGTAAACTCTTAATAACCTGCTATCAGAAGCTGAAACTAACTTAATAATAAACATAAAAATCTACCTCTCTCTCTCTCCAGAAATAGAACCTATCCGGCGAACTCTACCATTTCTTTCACGTGCACCTAGCCGGTGCCACCGCCATTTCTGTCACGATCCACCTTCAGAGGGGGGGGGGGGGCGAGAATCGTAGCTCTTTACATAGAAACAACTCGCTTGGCATCAACTAGTCTTAACTTCATAAAATACTTTACTGTACCTAGGATCATAGGTTCGTCATCCCGTACAGGATGTCTGGTGAGAGCTGAACTAAGGAGATTTTGCAAAATAACATAATACTTAATTAAAATTATTTTATTCTTAAAGTCAAATACTCAACATCATTTTAAAGAACATTTAAATAGCGGGATTACAATTTAAAACAATAATCTCTTTACTTCCTTAACGATTGAACGACCTTACAAGAGAGAGAATGAGAGAACTTCACTAAACACTTCCCTAGTCCTTCCGAATACCTCAAATCATAATTAATACTTAAAATTAAAACAAAGATAAGTCCATACTCACATTTTCCGAAAAGCCTTTCTTGATCGATTACTTAAAACTAACGTAGGGGCCTCTCCTGCCCTTAAAATCCGAACGAACATTACATTTTAAAAAATTATAACTAAACGACTAGTGACAAGGGCCATTGCCTCCGCCCGAAAGCTTGAAGATGACTACATTATGACCTAACTTAAATTAAACGACTCGTGGCCTCTGGCGTCGGCCATAGCTTCCGCCCGAAAGCTTGAATTCCTACATCACGAACGAACTAACAACTCGTGACCACAGGTGAGACGCATAGCCTCCGCCTGAGTGAGCCTGAATTCCTACATCACGAACGAACTAACAACTCGTGACCACAGGTGAGACGCATAGCCTCCGCCTGAGTGAGCCCCGAGTCACCAATCACTTGCGCTTAAATTCGCGCGCCCTGCCGCGCCTACCATAACAAAAGCTCGTTATTGAAGTCAAATTTACTAAACAACTAACTAGAACATCTGGGAAGACTACCCCCCCTCTACCCCAATGTGCAGGCCACACCGCGCGGCTTGTTACGACAGCGCGCCCCAGTAACTGCGGCCCGTGGCTGCGCCAGCGTGCGGCCAAACAAACAAACAAAATTCTGCAAGCCCGCAGCGCGCCGCGCCGGCCCCGTGCCCCAATTACTTGGTCACGCCACTTGCGCTGACGAGTGAACAGAGCAGCCAGCCCAGAGTCCCGTCAGTAAAGTCCCTAAATTTGATTTCAACAACCCTGCAAAATTTCAACCCGCGACAATATATTTGAATTTATTGCAACAGGTTGACTACCTACTGTCCTAGAACTAGGCCTAATACTTTTCATGCTTTACTCACTTAGGTACGTACCAAAAGAAAGGAATTATAGTGTGCACGTCATTTGTGTATTTTTTTTTAATTTTAATATTTCTGGAGGATCAAATGCAACAAATTTGATATAGGTCTTCCCACTATTTTTTTTCTTGTATGCAGATATGGTCATGGATTTTGTGCTGTATAACCTCTGATTTCACGCAAATAAAATATTTCGTAAGTTGCCTATGCAAACACGCCGTCACACACGGACAAATAGGCTCGTCACTTAATTAAACACGCTCTAACACAACAAAAAATCACCGTCTCATAATACTTCACCACTAGCCAATCTACGCATGAATCGTAACTGAATGCATTCGTTATGTATGGTCCACACATTAAACTTTAATGGCAAATTGAATATAATTGTGTGTCGAGTAGAAATTTTACGGAATAATGATGCATACTTCAGGAAAACGTAGCAACCAACATGTGTTTATGAGCAGCGCACACGCCACAAACATGGCGGCCAACTTTTCGACTGTCTGCTGTCGAGTTCACCAAGATCAAAGAAACCGCGCCTCTATTTCGTCTCTGGTTCACTTATATACTCTGTGACCGTATGTAGCTACTTTTTTTTGTTAAAAAAATTATTGGTCTAATATTTTCCCAATTTTACCTAGCAAAACTAAGTTTGCAATTGAAAACTGCACACTTAAATGGTGACGCGAGATCGAAGCCAGACCCTTCGCATTGAATCTGTCACTTCAACTAAGTGCACTTTGCGAAGCTAGGCCCTTCTTGCTCTGCTTTAGGGGGAATAAACCCTTACCATCTCGTATATTTTAAATATCAGCCATAACATGTGATTAGGATATATTGTTTCATTTAGAGACTCGACGAACCATACCTCTTAGTTTTGGATACTTTTTGAAGCCACAACTTTGCAGCTTTTATTAGGCCATCTCATTCTACCTGCACTTTATTGTTGATTCTGTTGATTAATGCATATTGTAAGATAAAATCACGTATAAAATATTTTGGGAATATAGTAGTCCCCCCTTCCTTTTGCCCCTCATCATGAAATTGTTTCATCATTGAGTCCAACATACTTTCGTTAAAATAACATACATTGGCAGTTGGCACCGAATGTCATAGAAAAAAACCCAAAGAACGGACAAAGAAAGATGAACACACAACAACACACAAAAAAAATTATCCGATGTCCAATGTTGAATTATAGACGACACAGAGAATTCCGTGGAGTCAGTCTGCTTGTGCCTGATGACGGCAACAGAGCTCAGTTCCCGAAACGTCGCAACTGTTTTGTCTTACGAAGCTTACTGCGTTCGTCTGTGATGTCGTCGTTGTGTTTATAGGATACATTTTCAATTTCATCTCTGAATTCGCATGTGCGTCGCTGTGTTGTTCAAATTATAAATTTAGTATTATCGTTGGGTTCTTCTGCTTCGTTGTGTTGTCCAAGGTTGTTGTTCGTCTATATTTACTGTTTTTTTTTTGCAACTGTATCGTCGTTGTTCAACCCACTTAGTTCGTCTGTGTCATGGCATGTTCTGGCTAATTCCTTCCACGGAATTCTTTGTGCTGTCTATACAATCATCATTTGACATTGGTTGATTTTGGCTTGTTTATCGTGTGTTTGTGCATTCATCTTCCTGTGTCCGTTCTTCGGGTTTTCTCTATGGCATGCAGTGCAAACTAGCAATGGCGTAAGTCGAAAATAATTAGCTACTTAAATCAAACTTCCCCCGCTGCAATAATCATTCAAATATAATGTATCCTAAGATCCGTATGTCACCTAACTTCTCTCCATTCAGTTAGTTCTGCAGGAAAACAGCGAAAGTCACATTACAGCTGTTGTGAATGAAACACATTCAATATAGGAAGCTGTGTATCTCTCATTGTTTCCAACCAGACTACGTGGGCTACGGGTGTGAATTTTTTTTAAACACCAGATTTTTTTAATAAAAAAAATTAGTTTCAATTGAGTGTATATTGAATAAACGTAAGTAACGTCGGGGAAAAAATTATTCACCCTAGTTGTGGAAGCTATATCTACCATAACTAGTCAGTAAGTACCTACTGTGGCTGGAGCTAAAGATAACAGCACATTCGCGATTCATGGGATGTCAAAACAAAATTTATTTACAACCACAGAAGATATATTAAAGAAAATAATTGCAAACATATAGCTATTTACTTTCCAAATTATTTTTAAATGTTGTGCCTTCGTCTAGCGGCAATATCATTTCGAGTCCTAGGAAGGCACGCAGACATATATCTAGTACCTACTAGTAATTTAAAAATTATCTGGAAATAATCCAGAATAGTTCTCACATCGGTCGTATCACATTAGTAACATGTAATGTAATGAAACTACCAGAAAATTTGAATATTAGTTTCACCAAGCATAAAACTGAATCAAGTCTTTATAATTCGAGTACTTATTTTTCACTCTTATTTGTAGATGGGCACAACCAGCTAAAAGTCCTCTCCCGACACAATTCATTCCAAACGGGCGATTGTCACTTTTAAATTCTGTTTCCTTGGCCACAGAGGGGCTGTCAACCTTTACAGATGCAACGAGAGATGGACTTGGGACACTTTTGCGATTCAAAAAATGTACAGTTGACTCCCAAATATCTCTGTAAATTATTAGAGAAAAACTTTACAGGCTGATTATTATAATTTTTATGAAATGGGAGATACCTTAAGCGGTGTACATACACGAAAAAAAATATTTACATACCAGTACACTGATTTTTATTGGAAATGAAAAAAAAAATATTCATTTAAAAATTACAAACATTTGTAAATTTGTACATTTACGTGAACAACTTTATCACTACAGAAATGTGTTCGCAATATAACTGGGTTCAGATTCTTATCCGGGCATTTTCTCTTTGTGTTCTCCCAGTACCTCTAATAGCTAAAATATTTTTAAACCGCACATAATAAGCATGATTAAACCAAATAAAAGTCAAATATTTGAAAATTCTATTATATCTTTTCCATGGTTTTAAAAAAAGCATGCTTAAATGTAACATCAATTCTTAAGAAATACACGGTATTATCTCGAAAAACGTATTTCATGTATGCAAAAATAATTATAACCATGTGTTGTACAAAGTTACAATAGTTTCATGTAGTATTTCAAACTATTTCTTGGTATCTGTTTTCTAAAGGAATCTTTTCCGTGTAGCAAACAAATGCTTATTTCTTAATCTCCTTCCTTCCGTTTGATTCCTGCCGCGCAGGCTGCGAGCATCGTCTAGATCGGGCCCAGCGCAGTCTGCGAGCATCCTGTATATGGACCCAGCAGTCTGCGAGCATACTGTATATGGGCCCAGAAGTCTGCGAGCATCCTGTAGCTCGGGCCCAGCAGTCTGCGAGCACCCTGTAGCTCGGGCCCAGCAGTCTCCAAGCATTCTGTAGATCGGGCCCAGCAGTCTACGAGCACCCTGTAGCTCGGGCCCAGCAGTCTCCAAGCATCCTGTAGCTCGGGCCCAGCAGTCTACGAGCAACCTGAGATGGGCCCAGCAGTTTGCCGGCGACCCGAGGCGGCCGTGATCGCCCGTAAGAGCCTCGCTTCCCGCGCCGGCCGGGTCGTGGGACCACACGACTCCGCCATCCGGCCGTAACCACCGCGGCTCTGGCTCGCCTCTGCACGAGTAAGTCGCTCATTAAAGTCATGACGGGTTCGTGCTCGCGGTGTGGTTCGGTCAGGGCAGGGGTTGTGAGGGGGGGGGGGGGGGGCTCTACCTAGCAGCCAATCGCGCTTCTACTCTTCTCCCCGCCCACAGCTCTTCCCCTGGACCACTCTCCGGCTTCGTGGAGTATCGTGCCTGCCCAGTGCGTGACCTCCGCATGCCTGGGTCTTGCCTGGACCCCACTTAACTAGTTACAGTCATCACTCAATACACCACGGCTGGCCAATCCCCAACTAAGGCATACGATGCATTCTCCAAACGCCATCAAACATGTTATACATTAGAATACTATTTCGTGGATGAATTATTTTTAAACCTTACGAAATATCAGTTTTGTAATAAAATCATGACAGTATTCTCGTATAGAAGAATCACCTGATGACCATTTTCTATTCATTATCTCCTGGAAATAAATTTTGTTTACCCTACGGTTTTTTTTTTACTCTTGTTATATGGTAATATCGGTTTGGGAAGTGATTTGTAAAAGAAACGGTGGGTAAGAAGAAGTGGATTAGGTAAACAGTCACCGCCCCTCCTGTTCAGCCTGTTAAACTGGAAAACTGGAAAACATTTTTTGTACTTTTTACAACGAATAACCTTGGAAACTCAGTTACAAATGATATCCTTATAACAGTAAAAAAAATACAGTGTATGAAGCCGCCACTTGTGATACTGAAATTTTGATAGTGGCTTGTACCTACACCTGCTAAATAACTGATCTGCTAGTCTCAATTCGCCCATTTTCCTCAGTGTGAAAGAAAACAAAGCGATTCACTTGAGACGAGGTAAAGATGAGTTTGCATACAATACTGTATTTTTTATTTTTTTTATTTTTAGTTTTTACTTTATACAAGGAAAATCCTTGGAACCTAAGTTGCCAACGATATCACTTGTAAAACTCCAAGGCAGTGATTTGGACTATTCGTGATTTTAAAGAGCTCTTATGACATCAGCGATCACGATCTGATGCCCTTGGGGTTGAAAACAAAATGATTTTACTGTCACAAAAAAAATTATCCCGACAAGTTTTCATGGAATGTTTTGTGGCGGAACAGAACTATTTATTTATTCTCGTCCTATAATGACGGGGCTGTCAGCAACGATTTAAAACTAAGATCATGGTATTAACGTGACTCGGTCATGAGCAGAATGGCTTAATACGACCACGTGGCCTGTATGATTATAATGCGCTCCGAGACAACTCACCCATCGATTCGATCATCAAGTGCTCGCCAATTTTGTTCAGATTATTAGTCAGCTAGGGACGTAGAGGCGATTATCTGTGCGTAAGCTGTCCCTCTTACAGCCGCAAGGCAGACGGCTTCGGCGTAACCGATAATGACGGAGCAGTGACATTTTCAGGCTGGAAGACCCGCAGGCTAGCAGCCTACACATTCACATTTGTACGCATTAAAGGAAATCGTAATCTGTTGCCAAATATGAAATCCTGGACATTAAGTTTTTATTAATTAGTTTTGGTCCATAAGGTTTTAAAGCTATTTAGAATTATTAAATTTAATTAAGTAGGTCATATTTAAATTAAAAGAAATTCGTTGTGATGCAATTATATATTTTATTATAAGTTTAAAACTACAGTAAATATTACCTCGTTTACTTATAATAAATTTAAATTACAACCAATTTTATAATTAAACTTTTAATGTAATAATAACTACGGAGTAGTTGCATATAATGCAATCTAACACATAATTTATAATGAAAGTAATCAAGCTTCCCCCTTTTTTGTTTTAAAAAATATTTAAAATGATGAAATAACTCATGATTTTAGTAAGACATGTAGTGTGAAAAGGTGGAAATGGTTCGAAACTTTCAGGTGTATGATATGTACATACAATGAAAAATCAACTTCCTGTGCAACAAACAATTTTGTGGTGACAACTACATGATTTGGTAGAGACCACAACATAGCTTATCAACATGGAAAGGAAGTTCATTCCTCCTTCCTGAACCCGTTCCGTGTAAAATTTGTACGAAAATGAATTTCATAGCCATCGCTGTTCAGGATATGTAATCTGAAGATTCAGTCAACAAAATTTTAAGTGTTTATTTTTGAATTACTTCATTTGTTTACGTTGACGTTCTTACGTCAAAGCCTGTGTTTCCTTATGTCATAGATAGGAAACTGTCTAAAATATTTCAGCCTAAAAACATTCAGCCAATCTCAATCAGTGTGTGTTTGTGTGTGTTTGTGTGTGTGTGTGTGTGTGTGTGTAATTATTGTTTGCATAAGTTTTATTTTGAAAGTCATGTGTCTTTTAGGTAGATTTCAAATAAAGACTATACCTATTGTAGCCGTTACCATGGTGCGACTTCCGGAAAATATTTATATAGCTTTTCGTTTTATGGTCCATAGATTCCAAAATATCGTCAAATAAAAAGTTTATATATAGCCTATCACATTTTATGTATACGCTAACTGCCATAATTTGAACGAATCACTTCCAAACTGATAGGGCTACACAAAATATAGTAATGGGAAATCTCTGTTGAGTGCGTTAATGGTCAAAATTTCACCAAAGAGGTAGAATTGAGAAAGGTTTTTTTAAAAACAGAAAATTACCTATCACTCCTATAACTATACAAATATTGCATTCACTTGAACGTATCATAACCCGTAAGAGCAAAACTTTTGTCTTAATACAATTTTGATTGATACGACCAACAACAACTGCAAGGGGTGGAAAAAAACAAATTTAGGGAAACAAACAAATTTATAACTTCATTTTTAGGCATACTATCGAATTTGTTGAAATTATTTGTAAATAGTATAATTTGTATCTAAATCTTTTGTCTGAAAAAATTTAAAAAAAAAACTAACCATTGCGGAAAAGAGATAAAAACATGGGTAGTAGAAATATAAAAAAAATAATAATTAATATTTTTCGTACCACGCACTCTATCACATCCATTCTTTTTTATTATTGTAAAACCTTAAAATATAATCTACAACTTTCGTTCGATATAGTTTTATATACGACCAACCATTATATAACATGGGGTGGAAAACAAAACAAGGTTGAAGGACAAATTATACATAACTCCCTTAATAGAAACACATTCGAATACATTCAAATAATTTAAAAATCTTCTAATTTTCTTCTAAAACTTTTGCTTGAAACATTTTTTGAATAAACTAACCATTTCAACAAGGGGATGAATAAAACAGGGGTAGAATTTTAAAAAATGCATAATATCCGTACCATGTACTCTATTAAATGCGTTCTCATTTACTGCGAAACCTTTAAATATTATCTACAATATTCGTTTGAATGAACCTTTTATACGGCCGATGATTACAGCATAAGATAATAAAAAAACAAGAGTTGGACAAGAAAATTCATAACTCCCTTAGTACGCACACTATCGATTCCGTTTGAATTGTTTGTAAATAGTCTAATTTATGTCTAATATTTTTGTCTGAATTAATTTTCGAAAAAAAAAAAAAAAGAACCATGGCAGCAAGGGGGTAAAAATATTGGTAGAATAAAAAAAATCCATAATTTCTCTACCATGGACACTATTAAATCCGTTTTTATTTACTGCGAACCTTAAAATATTATCTACCAATTTCGTCTGAAATAATTTTTATACGACTAACCATTTCTGCAAAGGCTAGAAAAAACAGAAGTTGAATGACAAAAATTGTATAACTTCCTCACAAGGTGAAATATCAAATATGTTCAATTTGTTTGCAAACCTTAAACATGTTATCCAAAACTTTTGTCTGACACAATTGATGATACAACCAATCATTGTAGCAAAGGGTAGATAAAGTAAAGGTTATGGGTAAAAAAAAATTAATGACTCCCTTAATAGGTAAAATATAGAATATTTAACAATTGATTGTAAATCTTCTAAAAGTTATCTATAACTTAAGTCTGAAACAGATTTTTGATAAGGTGAACCATTACTGCAAGGGGTTGGAAAAAAAACAGGGGTTGGAACAAAAATATAAATAAAACTTTCGTACCATGTAGCCTACACTATTCAATCCGTTATTATTTATTTTAACTCCTTAAATTGGTCTAAAACTTTTGTCTAAAGTAAATTTTTATGTGTACGACCATTAGATAATGTAAGGGGTGGAATATCAAGGCTTGAAAGACAACAATAATCATAACATTTCTATTAGGTATACTGTCAAATCCATTAACAGTTTTTTTGTGAATATTCTAAACATTATCTTAAACTATTAGTTGAAACAATTTTTGATGAGACGAACTCTTACAGTAAAAACAGGGGGAGTTGTAATTTAAAAATATTTAAACTTCCTTACCATCAAATGTGTTCGAATTAATTTTAAACCATGTTAATATTATTCTAAGCCTTGGTCCAAAGAAAATTTTTATACGCCGTCATATTAGTGCAAGGGATAAATATAGTGTTTGATTATCCACAAAATTATCGACTACATGTACCTACCTTAGTAGGCATAATATGAAAAATCGTTCTAAGCTATTTAATGCTGGATGCATTGAGTTAAAAACATTCGAAATATTTTCGCTGCATTGAATATAATAAATGTACATTAATATTTTTAAATGTTCCAGAAATTTATAGACGTTTCCAGAACAATTACACAATAAGTTGGTACTTCGAAATCTACCAACACCTTTTGGCTGTGCCGGAAGGGAATTACTTACCTTAGTGTTCAGTTTACCAGTAAGAATTTAGTCTAACATTTATGGGGCTAAATTGAAAAAGTGGTATTTTTAAAATATTTGTTAGAGCTAATGTTTCGTTTAGTTACCCTGATATGAGTTATTCTCTCAGTTGAGTTTTCTTCCAAACTGTTCAATAATATTATGACGTGCTGTCGTCTTCTCACCGATGTCTCTCTTGGGTGAGAGCCAGGTATCGGGTGGAGAAGGTCCAAACAGCTGGTCTTGCGGCAGGATTCACACTCGGCTGGTGTAGGCGAATAGCTAGTGGGGTGAGAGATAGGGTCTAAACTATTGATTAAAAATAATGTCGGTATTTTCCACGGAACTTTATTGACCTGAAATGTCGAAACAGTTCAATTTGTTGCCTGCATCGGCTTTTACAACATACACAGAATTTATACACGGTACACCCTATCGTCCAAAAAGGCGGGGGGGGGGGGGGGAAGGGAGACAGATTCCCTAGGCCGAGATAGGTCCTCGGTTGGCCTAACTCGCGAAGGAGGGGTGCGAGCAGCAGAAAACGGATAGCCAGTCGTTCTGCCGCTCTCCCTATGATCGCCCTATGGCCAGTGGGCGGAATCCAGCCTCACTGGCCGTCGGGCCGATCAACTGACTTTCAGGTGGATGACCTCGCCTTTATATAGGGAGAAATGCGCGGGAACGAAGAAATGAAGGGAGGGGCGAACTAACTCCTCTTTGGAAGGGATGAGATGCGTGCGCATGAATCTCGCCGAAATTTCCCTGCCCTGGTGGTGGAAGTATAAACTAGATATAATAATTAAAAAGAAAAGATAAATGTGGCATAAATAATTATATGTAAATACATATATATTCAATCCTATGTATTAAAAAGTATTTAAACTTGCTTTCACAACTTAATTAGTTAAATTTATACTAAAATAAAATATAAATACAGTTGGTAGATCGCCGTTCACAAGATGGCGTCACAATGTACATGTTTAGCTGTGGCAAGAGAAAAATATACATTGTTTACATAACTCGTCCATATTTACTATTATATTCTGAAGTGCATTAATATGAGTGGTTATAGCGACGTAAAAAATAAAGGGCAAAGATAGTTAACCAACTATGAATTATTCTATTGTTCGTCGCTTTGTTTATAACCTACGACGTCGTACAGATTCGTCGCCGCATATTACGTGAGTAGGCCTATTGCCGAAACATATTTTTCCCTGAATTGCTTCTGAACTTATTAAAACTCGTTTTGGGTTTAATTATAACCTAAAGTAACGTGATATTTAATATAGGGAGGGCGGGCACGCGTCAATTATTTTCAGTAATATTATTTGTTTTATTAGTATAAGACGCGTAATTAATTGAATAGGCTATAACTGTGGCTAATAGTAAGAAAAAGTGGTCAGCGACTTATCTTCTCCATTATGTTAAAAAATAAGACAAGTTAATAAAAATATTCAACCTAAAAATCGTTCAATATAAATTCATGTTTTTAGACTGAAGATGTTAGGGTTGAGTGACGTGTAGGCTGCCAACCGCAGACTACCCACTACACATGGGAGCGAGGCACTAGCCAGGATGTTCCATCACTCTGCGAGGGCACGCAGTCGCGGGCTGGATCGCCCGGCGGTGAAGGTCGAGTCACTACGACCCTCCCCCTTAATAGCGGTCCAGATCCCCCCCTCCCTCCGCCGTGCACCATCGCCGCTCTATCGCAGCAATGAAAAGGTCTTTGCAGTAATAACAGTGGCTGGTAGTCGCGGCCGGGCTGTACAGAGGCGCCCCTCCAAGCCGCAGCGAGATGATAGGCCCGTCGTAGCTGTACGTGAGTCTACAAAGGAAAATAAATTTGTAATTGGAATACAAACGTTTGTAAAAAACATTTTTTTTTGTAAACCTGTCTTCTGTACAAATATGAGAAGAAAAGTAACAATAGTATTACAAAAATAATTTTTGTGTTAATGCAGAACTTCTGCATGCACTCACACCATGGTAAATGGACTCTGGACACTTAATGCCACTTAATGTTAAATACGATCCAGACAGTTTTATTATAATTTGTTCTGCTCCTTGCCAGCCAAACCCAGCGTAGGCCTACAACTACTGTATAGCCTAAATGTTAGCACTCGGAATTTGGTATATGTAATAACCAAGTGATGTAATATTCCCCTGATCATGTAAATAATTCCCCTAATGAGTATATACCGAACAAATTCAAAGTATGGTGACATATACAAAACCACCCAGTGATACTAAAAAAAAATAATAATTTCGATTTTCGTCGATGTTACTGCCCTATTGTGATGCTGCAAGTTACGTCATGAAAAATTATAAAACAATTATTGTGCAAGTCTAAGACATTTTTTATACTATTACGCACAATCTTTTGCAACATTACAAAAAATTTCCTAGAGGTGGGCTAACAGTTGATAGCGAATAACATGTTCCACTGTTCCTGAAATCATACAAACACCTTTGTAGAAATGCAACATTTTTTTTTCATTTGCAGTATATTTCTTGTACCTGTACAAAAACATTCTTGGCAACTGGTAATGAGCATCAAATACCCCTATAAGTTTGTTCGCCATTAGGTAATCTTTTAATACTTATATTTACGGTTTCCTTAGTCTACAATTCAGTTAAATTAAACTATTTATGTTTTAAACTAATATTATGCTAAAACTCTAAAGAGTCAGCACTATTCCGTTGCTAATGGACGTAGGGACGCATCTTTCTTATATGTAAATCCGCCTCGTTTACAGGCCGCAAAAATAAAACCAAAACATCTATGACATGGCGGACAGCCAAGTCGTAGGCCATTCGGAATGTTTTATTTTTGACCAGCATTGATGGTAATCATTGTGTGCTTGGAACAGACGAGTGTTGCGTCCCTAGAAATCTCGATTTAGTGGACGCATATGTGTAGGGATGCATCGGCAACCCTTGTGAGAATTCGAAAGCAACGCAAATACGGCCGCGTCCACTGCGATGCACTCAGCTCAGGCGTGTGTTCGGGTGCAGCATCGTTCCAAACTCACGAGCACCGTGTAGGTGTACGGCCAAGTGTTGTCGGAGCCGCTGCCATCCGTGCGTGACCGAGCGACGGGAAAACGCCGTCAAACCAAAAAAAAAAAATTCATTTTATATTTTAACTTTACTTGGAATCTGGTGTAATCATCAATTATTGGTGTGTATGTAATTTGGCTGAATTTAAGTAACTGGGTGTTCAAAGACTCCTTCCGTTTCGAATATGATTCCTTCTTATGGTAATAAAATCCAGTTCTTAAATAAAATTAAAAGATAAACATAATTTTTGGAAGTCGTTTACCACACCGATTAAAAACGCAGCTAAGACTGAACTTAAATAGCCTATACACCAATTTCTGTATATGCAAACTAATGCATAAGTCTCATCACACTCGCCTTAGTAATTTGTTTCCTTGGCAAGGGTGTAGAAAACTTTCCAAATTTTTCTCAAAAATACATACTCATAATTCGTCCGTAAACGTAGGCGGGTGACTCCGTCTGAGGCGGTCAATTTAGAAACCGAAGGACAAAAGACGCCGCATGACTTATAACAGTTTTTATTGCATTAATTTTTTTTTATCTTTTAATATTGAAAATTTGCCTTCTTTACTGCAGAGATCACAAAACCAGACATTTTTAATGACAATACCATAGTGTCTTTAGACAGTATTATGAGAATATTATTGTTGTCATCTCCAAAATAATGAGTAGCTTCACAAGAAATGATTTGCAGCAGCCAGTCATAAATAACCTTCAGTAACTGAATTGAATTAAATTATAAAAATTTTTCTTAAAAACCGTCAAATATTTAAAAGTAAAAGATAGAAAATTGTTATTTCCCAAAAACTGTTTTCCGGTTCCTGCATGTTCCCCTGAAAAACATATACCGCACACAGGCTTCATTGCCACGCACTCAACCCCAACGCTGATATCGTGTGGTTCTTCATTGCTCCCGACTATTCCTTTCTTCGTAGAGGACTGCGACTCTCGAGTTTAGTTGAAAACAGGTCAACAGGACGAAGAAAGACAAATAGTTTGTTAGAATTAACAGGCTTTTAAAGGTTTTGTTACTATACCAAAATGGTAAATGTCAGTTCCTGGTCAAATTAAGTTAAACTTAGTATGCCCGAAAATGGACGTTGATATCCGCGAATTCACAAAGATCCCTGAATAAATTTAAGGACAAAATTTTTGACAGTGCATAGAACTTGAATGAATGAGTGTTCTTTACGTCTCTTCCAACATCAGGCCATTAGAGAATGTGAGCGGATATGGGAAAAGGATGGATCATTGATGGAATATGTTCATTGGTTGGGGAGATAGGAGTACTATGAGGAAACCCACCAGCTCATCGCAATGTCCGCCACGTTTACCAATTAGAGGACTCACGACTCAAATCTGGATAGCATGAGTGCAAACAAACTAGCGTTATGTGTTTCAGTGATATCCCCACGCTCCACACTTTAGCAACTGAGAAAGTACCAAAGTGTAATTTACAAACTGAAAATTATTCACACTGTATCTTACTAATAAGTGGGTATATACGTTTAACGTCTATGTTACAGTGATATCATTAAAGATGTTAACGCGCAATTTTTATTAGTCCTCCCCTCATTGGCTGAGCCAATTAACTGTCTGTAGAAGACGCCTGGCATTATATATAGAGCCTTACTAACGTCTGCCAACTGTCCTGCCCAGGAAGACTGAATATTTGTTAGTGATTGCAGAGCACCAACATAATAAATTATAAAACACAATAAAAATACCATGAAATTATGTTGTATTTAACGATCTCTGGTAGAAACCCAGCAGTAACCAGCTTTTCTTGAGTACGTTACTAGACGTAGCTGAATGTTGGTCTTCAGCTACGATGTTTTCGACGAATCTCCACAATTTCTCTACTTGGAGAAAAATATTATCAATGGTTTGTATGTCCGATTAAATATCCATTATCTTGTTATAATGTTCATTTAAATCTTCATCGTATTTGGACATTACTTCATTAAGTCCCAAATTAACGCAGATTATGGATAACACGTCCAGTTAGTCCGGATGTCAAAAACATTATAATATAAAAATTCTTTAGAGCAAACTCTAATGTAGTCAAACAGCAGTTGTCTTACAAATATCCTATATTAAAAACATGGTATTAAAAAAAATTCCAAAACTGTATCTTAATTTAATAAAAACCTGATAATTTTAAATGTTTGCACCTTTGCAGTTTAAAGAGTATCTAAGTTAAGTTATAATGTCTTTGGTAAGATGTCAGCGCTTGAATAAAATGTATTTATGAGTATATGAAAATTTATTTACACGGTCTTCGATTTTGTATCATTTTTAAACCCAGAACTCCACCACCCTTCCTGCCTACGTACCTGCTTCTAGATCTCAGCTGATTTCTCAACCATGATGATGCCGGCTTCAATGCGGGCACTTCACCGCAGCTCAGCCAGGGAAGCCAAGCTAGTATATTAGACAATAATTTCGAAAGTCTGGAATCTTCTTTTACACAATCATTGGGAAAGGGAACGCTGAATGAGCTCTTGCAAGGAGCCATCCTAGCTTTTGCTTCGCGTGATTTCCGGGAAACCAGGATGCAGGAACAAGGTAGTTCACACCCAGATTGTTATTTGTCACCCTGATGCATTAATTGTGTTGTTCACATCCTCTGTCACCCTGATACATGAATATGTTTTGTTCACCTATGGAAGTACTCGGTCACCATAATAAATACATGCACCAACCGTGGGTGGGCCAAAATCATTACACGGGACTCGTCTTGTGTCCTGTTGTCACGAGCAGCTACAGTTTTTAACTGCAGGCTCATAAGAGTCACAAGCATTATGCTCGGTTGAAAACTCAAGAGTTATTTGTTGCAGGATGTACGAAGATGACACGGAAGGCGAAGACGTCCTCTCCCCGAACCTCGACAACATTGTTACCAACAACAACCACCCTGCGGTGAAAGCCGTCATGGTGAATGGAACCTGTAAAAGCCAAAGTTTCAAAGTCACGGACTTCGACGTTGTGTATGTTTTGTGTAATGCGTGTGTTGTGTCTAATGTATGTGTGTGTTGAGTGTGTATTGAGTGTGCTGTGTGTGTTGTATTGTGGATATGTTGCGTTTGTAGTGTGTGTGGTGTGTGATGTGTGTATGCTGTGTGGTGTATGGTGGTCTGCCCACGGATGAACTGTTAAAAAGGTTCATTCTAAATTCGCGGTGACCAATTTTTACCAAATTAGCCAGGGATCTTCCTATAAATTTACGGATATCTTCGTAGATTGTACATAGGTTATGACTATTACTTATTTTGAAAATGACGCACAAAAACGATTGCGGAATATTAACAAACGCTTCAAAAACTTTTCAAGACTTCAGAAGACATTGTTCATCTTCCCAGGGGCCTTTCCAAGCAGTTTAAAACGGAACAAATATCTATGAAGTCGTAATCCGCCGTAGTTTCTACAAAGAAACAGGTTTTTTTTTTTGGAACTACAAAGATTATTTCGTTTTTTTTTTTCGAGTACATTCTTCGTTGAAACGTTCGTAGCTTTACTGTAATTACTAACGGCGTAAAGACTGTACGTGCGCGAAAGACTGGTGTGTGCCCACGTCACTGCTGACTTAGAGCAATTTAAAGTCTCTGGAGAAGAGGGAGTTAATTGTAGCTTGTTATTGTTATGGAAAATCTTTAATACCCCCTGTCATGTTTGCTTCACAGAAAGGCCTTCATACACAAAGAAAATGGAAGATTTTTGTTACAACCGTCTTTTCAAAATGTGAAATTTTTAAGTGTGTTTGATTGAATAATAATCAATTTTTTAGAAAACAACGATGTGTTGTCACTGGCTACTATTCCCCTGTGACCCTCAAGTTTTTTTTGTTGTTCAAATACAACACTGTCATTGATAACAATAAATCCCAAAGATCTTTAATTTTTTCCTTCAACTTTATCTTACTCACAGCAGCTCTTCTCACATGAACCAACAGAATGGGGGGAGGTATTAAAGGTTTTGTTTCCCGGATTTGTTTATTTTAAATCACTTTATATAGGCCTAATGCTATTCAATTTTAATAAAAAAAAATTGTGAGCGAGTCTTTCAGTACTCGCCAATGATGTGTACCTAAACATCCAACCTCGGTAACGAGAAAATTTATGTGTTTTCATGTTCTTCATGTTGCAAATAAACTTATAATACGAAACTCGGACACGGAATTTAAAGTATAATTCTTAAAAATAATACCAATCGTGATAAAATATACTGAAAAAAAATATTACTTTTTTAAGTAGGACCTACATACCGGAATTTCTAGACGCGAATCACACGCGTACTTTCTGCGCCCGCCGCTAGAATTCGCTGCCTGAATCTTAAACGTTGTTTGCCACCATCACCCGTAGATGGCAGCACGTAACAAACGGGAATTTTTAACTGTTGGAAACAGCGCCGATGAAAGCGAAAAATACTGGCAAAAAAAAAGAAACTCTAAACCCCGGCTTTAGACCTGATTTTCAACAAGAAATTTTATTATAATATTGTCCAACTTGTTAAAATTCATTAAATAGTTAGGACCATAAAGTTTCGGCACACGTTAGAAGTTATAACTATATAGCATTACGAAAATATTAACTTGAAACATTTTAATACATATATTATTACTTCAAGTATATGTTGTATACCTAGTTGCTTTTACTTAAAAGACTGAAACTATTCTTAAATAATTATTACAAACAAACAGTAACCTTATTGAGCTGATTCTAATTTATTATTATATTATAATGTTATTAAAAGAAGTAAAATAACAGTGACAAAATTTGAAGCACTTCCCTTTAGGTTAGCAAGCAAGTGTTCTACAGCTGTGCTATCATTGTTATGCCAGTTATCTTATGCATTTTAAAACTTGAGATTACAATTTACTTTTACTGTTTTAGTATGCCAATACATTCCAAGGTAGTTAAACTTTCATAGAGTTTCATTGGCACACTAATATGTTTGGTATATACCCTAAATTTTACGAAAGTGGATATACGCAGGTTCATGTTGCTACACGTGAGTCACATTTCTGTCCATCGACTTCCGTTACATTTTCACGAAATTACTTCTACCAAATGCCTTATATTGAGAGCTAAGATGTTTACACATTAAAAAAATAACAGAGCTTGTACACGTGTTAGCAAACACAGCAGTTACTATCATTTAAAGAAGCGTGAGTGCAGTTTTTTTGACATGAATTTCCGACGGTAATACGAATGTCTTTAACTTCGGGTTGGGTGTCACTTCGGCTGGGGATTCGACACCGCTTAAAACTCTAAAACTAAGAACGCTACAGAGTTGAAGTAAATAAAGTAGTAGGAAAAGCAGACTTTTCTCGTGGTTGTTACGTATGTCTCACCCGGTTAACATTTCCAGTGATGATGTAATGAGCTTTGGTATGGAGCGTCGAACTGATGTGAGAGCTGTAACTCCGAAAGTAATAGACCGATTTGCGTGATTTAAACTTTAATGTGCTTGTGAGTGAGAACTGAATGGTGCTAGTTGAAAGTAATAACTGTTAAGTTACTAACTTTGGTTTTGGAGCCATTATTCGCAGAATCCCCAAGCGAAAACAGATTATGTTGGAGGAAAGAAAGAAAATAAGCGAAATCGCCCGAGCAGAAGTAAGTAATTGAAAATGCAGAGAAGTGTCGTAGGTATCGAATGTGGCAAAAAGTGGCCAAGTCAAGTGAGTCAGAGGGGTAAAACGAGCCCCCGAACGAGGTGCGAAATTTGCGCTCGAGCGAGACTCAGCCGTCTGCCTCGCGAGAAGCGACGGGGAATGCAAAAAAAAAAACTGTTTGGTAATGGACGTGGATATGCTCTCTGATGATTCTGATTCTGATATGAAGTCAGTGGAGTCGGTGGTTTGTGAACGATGGGCCGAGTTTGTCGCGGTTCGGTGTCGCAATTTTTTTTTCTGGCGTGGCGTCAAGTAAGACGTTCGTCGAATTCACGTCAAAAAAAATACCCAAAGCAACATAAATTTTTGGTTAAGTATATTATTTTGTTTATTTCACACACAACATAATTCCCGTTCAGCGCGATTGAAAAATTCGTGAAACACGCCCTTGACGGCTGTAGGTAGTCCAAAATACAGCCTACCCAGAATTTGTTGTCGTGATATCCAGTAGTGGTGATTGTCTCGCGGCGTGGGGTCGAACCGGCGCCCTGCGGCGGAGGTGTCGCAGGACACCTCGTGGCTTCGCCGCGCGCCGGCGGTGCGGTTCCCGCGGCGGTAATTGCCGGTTGGCGTGGGGCTCGCCGGAGATTGGAGGGGGGGGGGGGGTGGTCCAAGTGCTCGAGAAGGGCGAGCAGCCCCCGCGGGCGCGCACGTAACAATTAACCACCCCGCGCTATCTGGGCGAGGACAATGGCTCGTACAACCGTTTCCTGCCGCCGGGCGAGATTCGGCGATAATCTGGGGGACAACCCCCCTCCCTTCCCCTCTCCCTCCCCCGCAGATAGCATCGGCAGCTGGGCCGGGGGATAGAGCTGGGCGCGCGGGCAGTAATGATATTTATTAACACCCCTCCCTCCCTCCCTCCCTCACCCCCCCCCCCAAACACCGCTGCGCTCACGCTAACGAAGCAGCGCGCGGGGTCGCGGGTTCGAGTCGTGTCTGGACACACCTGCGCGAAACCACGCATTCGGTCCTTCGATACAGGCACCGTTCTTGTTTGTTTGTTTGTTTAATTTGTACATTTACATGTAAAAAAACAACTGTATCACTACGGTACAGTGTTCGCAGTAATACTGGGTTCTGATTCTCAACCGCTCATTATTCTTTCCCTTGTCCTAGTACCTCCAAAGTTAACGGTCACCTCAATAGCTTTCCAGTATTACCTGCGCACATTGCTCAGCACAATAAAACAATACAAAGTCAAATTATTGAATGTTCGGTTAGCTTTTCCGTGGTTAAAATATGCAATTATGCGCCAAATTTTTCTAAGAAAAGCTACTCAGTAGGTATTATCTAGAAAAACTTAGGTATTTCATATATGCAAGTATTATAAAAAGTTACAATATACCTTTCTTGTTGTATTAACAAACTATTTCGTGGTAACTAGTTTCCAAAGGAATCTTTTGTAAACGTATAGAATTTTTTTATTTGTTGGGTATTTGGAGCGGCCTGTGATACCAGGAAGCCGATAAGTAACGACGAAAATCAGTTGTGTGTTTCTAAGTTATGATAGTTCTAAGTTGTGACTTTCTACGTTACGAAGTTTCTAAGTTGTGTGGTTCTGTGTTGCGTGTTTCTAAGTTACGTGTTTCTAAGTTATGACAGTTCTAAGTTGTGTGTTTCTAAGTTATGATAGTTCTAAGTTGTGACTTTCTATGTTACGACGTTTCTAAGTTGTGTGGTTCTGCGTTGTGTGTTTCTAAGTTGTGTGTTTCTAAGTTACGTGGATTTTTCCAAGTTTTCTAAGTTATGCCAGTTCTAAGTTGTGACTTACTAATTTATGTGTGGTTCCCTGCGCCGACCACACGCAATCCGGACAGAAGGTAGAGCGTGCGTGCGGCAGTGTGTGGAGCGTGCGGCAGTGTGTGGAGCATAGCAAAGTATCGCAAAATAACACGTCTTTTGCATGGCTCTATACTTATAAGTAGGTTATCCCAATAAACCAAGAGAGTCATTCTTAGAGAAAAAGTGATTCGACTATTAATTATCTGGGAAACTTGAAAATGCGCGAATTTCCTTGTCTTATGTTCACATCGTGAAAACAAATTCGTCATTTAACTTAGAAATTATTTGAAAATAAGTCACCAATATAATTTTATTGTAATTCTACAAGAGGAAAGTTGACAACTGTACACTCAATTTGCATGTAACGTGGTATAAAAGTAATGCTAGACTTGAAGAAGCAAGTAATTTAGTGTACCCTTATTATTTACATTGAAAGTAAAGACCTGGAAAATTTAGCACCCGTTCGGTTTTCATAGACATCTTTATTGTTAAGTTTCGGCCATCTAACCACTGGATACAAAATGAGACGGCCATTGACCCGACATATTTTTCGGTTATCTGGGGTAAAATTTACTGTGTACTTTGTTAAAGAAAAATGTTAGACAGGACCTTAACAATATATGTGGGTTAATTTTGTGACCTACAATTTCTGAAACAGAGGCTAACTAATTTAAAATTTCGAAATAGTTAGCCTATAAGCAGGTGTACAAAAAGTTTCAATCCCTAAGCCTTAGGCCTAGAACAATTTCTCTCAGATTGGAAATTAGGTTCTAACACAGCAAAGTTTACGAAAACTCCGTATGTATTGAAAGTTTAAAACTGTGTTTATAATTAAATTTATTGCACAAATTGCTATCGATTAGAATATTGCTAGATCAGACAAATCAAAAGTTTTATATAGATTCCACACTTATGTGTCGTAAAAATCACAATGTTCTATTAATGTACCCTAGTGACGCAAACAATATTTAGAGGATATTTCAACGAACTGGTTTGAAACTATATATTTAATATATATTAATTACTGTTTTTTTTTAATTTTATTAAGAGTTTTAAACGTATGTCATGTTAGTTGCCAACTATTAGCAAATAAGTCAAAATATTTTTTTCTTTCTCTGTGTTTTAGTGAAATGGTAAAACTATCCTTATTGATGTGGTGAAATGGGCTAGTTATAAATAAAAATTAAATTTATAACTTTCAATAAAGTCAGTTAAATCGTTTGCAACTTTTTTGTGGTTGAAAGGTCAATTAGAGAAATTATAGTAGGTATTACCAATAGACCTATGTAGCATAATGTTAACATGTTGCGGGGTTTCACTGAAACTTTACCTACTCAAGGAATTGTATTATTATCCTACTACACACATAACTACTCTGTAGTGGTAATATATAACAGTTCATACAGTAAAGGTTCGAAAGAGCGCTGGCTGCGGCTAAACAAAATGCATGCGTTGATGCTCTCTAGGTAATTAATTGTGTACATATTTGATATACGATTGTTGTTAGGTACCTATACGGCTTGTTGTGCATGTTACGAGAAAGGTTATATTGGCAGGATGGGAGAATGCTAATACAACACTTATACAAATGGCGTATTAAGCCTGTTTATAGGACTGAAATGTAGCCTTCTTAACTTTGAGTAATTAAATTTTACTACCTCTAGTCGGTACTTTTTGTCTATCTTAAAAAAAAAGGTATTTGGACTATTTTTTATGAAAAAACTGAGACAAACTCAAATCTTATACCTATGCAGTGGCATGTACTTTTCGCGAAATAATCTGATCGCTCATTAGACTGCAACAAGGTATGCCTGCGCTAGCGATTGTAACCTTGTAATTGGCGGCCGTCTGCAGGAGAAGCCATTGCCCTATTCGGCCGGGCCATTCAGGGCCTCTATCTTCAGCACTGGAGGGCTGTGATTGGTGTGCTGGCAGTGGACATGTACCTGCAATAAACCCAGCCAACCACGAAACACAGACAGCACTACAAAGTTTTAACACACAGCTGATCTGGAAATCGTTTCGCGATGAGTACATGTAAGTATGATGAGTACATGGTGTAAGTATAGGCCTAAGCTAAAGTGGAAAAGAAGAAGGGGGGGGGGGTTTATGAAGAATGGGGAAGGAGGACTTTAATATGACTTTTTTTTTAAATGTATTAAAACTATTTAAAACTCTAGTAAGTGCGATAGTAACACGGCGTAGATCTTCCCCCCTCCCCCGGGGGGAAGGGGGGGGGGGGCTGGCCCCCTGGAATCAAAAAGCATCTCTCTGAAAGAGCCCACTTGCTCTTGCAAAAGTCGTAACTGTGAAATGGGAACGAAAAACGTTCCGGAATCCTAAAGATTTTCGCCCATGACTAGAGACCCGGAAAATTCGCGGGTTCATTTCGTGTTATGCTAAAATTCAAATAATTATAGCCTACCTTAGTGTTGCTTCTGTCATTGGTTCACGGTTAATCTGGATGACTGAGGGCCAATTAGAGACCCTCACTCACAGAAGTGCCGAATCACAGGCCACCCAGTCGAGACGACTCACAAGTCAGCAGCCAATGAACAGTTGCCATTTGCCCGAGTGTGTAGAGGATATTGGAGTCTGTCCTGGAGGTCATTGAACCCGCGAATTTTCCGGGTCTCTACCCATGACACAGGATATACCTATTTCTAAAAGGAATTAGCTGTGGACATTTAGAAAACAAATAACTAAACGAATTATTTATTAGTGTAAAATATGGTTGCACAACCTTCCCTTATAAATCTAAGAATATATTCATTCTACTATGTTCGTATGTACCTTCCGAGAAATGAATTACTTTAACCTATTGACAATTCACAGCCTGGGAAATGTAAACATGAAAGCAGTGAAAAAGCATTATTTTAGAATGTTTTTACATCATACTTAAATATTGCTTTAACTTAAACACTTAAGAAAATTGAAAAAAAACTATAATTTAAGATAATCATTTTATTTTCATATAGAGCCTAAGCTATTCTAAGCATATACATAGATTAAGTGTAAGATTTATTTACAAATATAATTATAGATAATTGACATTGATTGGGTAATGTATGTTTTTTAAATACATAAGAAGTCACTTTCATAAATACCTTTCTCCGGAAGGAATTTTTGACCACGGATATTTTGGAAACTACTTATGTAAATCTAAAAAATATATAGGCTATATAAAATGAGAAGACCTAAAAATAGTCAGATTTCCTCACAAGATTGCATAAAAATAGGCCTATCTAAGTGGTGATTAGTGTAAGCCTACGTTACATAAAATAGACCATAGTAAATATCTCGGTAGACTAGTGTAGCTTCCATTATCATAAACTGTATTTAAATTAGTGAGTAAGAGTATTTTCTACTTCTAGTTTAGTTAAATTATTCCATGTGACAGTTGTTGTCTAAGACACGCAGCTGTTTTAAGTGTGATGTTTCACGTAATTATACAAAAATACTGTTTCACGTTAACAAGATGTCTACATCGCTTTCAATTATTTGTAACACTGTCATTTTAGATAATAAGCATCTCGTAACTACCCCTAGTTCCGTTAAATTTTTTGGTATAATTATTTCTGGTCCAATTTTATAAGCTACAGGACTCAATTGTCAGATTGCCCAGTCGTCTTCGTGTTAAGCTCTTTCAATCTTTCTCTTTCTAGCCATTAGTTAGGTACATGCTTCAATTAAGTACACATTTATGTAATAAGGCACCAAGAAGAAATTAAACATCATCTTAGCTTTCTGCGACAAAAAAATTGCAAGGATTACTACACGGTAAAAACGTTTAGGTATTCATTTAATAAGCAGTACTTAACTATTTTGCTTTCGAAAGATGATTTTGAATGTGAGGTATGCCACTCGTGAAAAAAAAAAACGCTTAAATGCTAATAGGTCGACATCCTTGAATAGCCTTCGGATTATTATTTCAGATTTGTCTTAAGCTATGCAAAATAAATCAGCTTGTCTCTACAAACCAACTTTAATGATTTTTCAGCTAAGCATCATGCAAATTAAGTTATCATAAAAGGCAACAGGGGATCTAAAAATAACTGTTTACAAATTTTTTTTACCATGAATTTATATTTTTAGCAACTAAAATAATAAGATATTTAATCATACGTAAAAATGAACTAAAAAAGGTTTTTTACGAAATTATTTATTTCGATGCTTACTGTTAACCAATAAGTAAAAAAATTAAATTGTCTTTAGTAATTAGGTGCACCAACATGTATTATTACATACAGTAAAGCAAATAATTGTATTGCTGTAAAAGTAGGCAAAAATGTGCAGCAATATTGCCAATCAAAAGAGAAGTGTTATAATTTGTTTTAATACATAACTTACGTTCGAAAATAATTATTATAATAAATAGGTTTCAAAATATTATAATAATCATAGAATCAATGAAGTTTAAATGTCTGATATGGCCTCCACTCACGAGGCTCCGGTTTTTGTCATAAATTCCACATTGACACATACACAAAAAATTAATTTAGTTGAAATATTTTTCAAAACATAGTCAGTGGAAACACTGTTCCTCATTATTTTTCTGGGACTACAAGGCTATTTTTCGAGTAGGCTAGGGTATTATTTTACTTACACACTTATAAAATACTTTTACGACCGCTATAAAATGTTTTGTTTACTAAGTAGGCCTACTTACAGTTTATAATAAAATAAATGGCGGTATACAATGAATTTGTATGAAACCAGTTGTCTAAAAATCTTTTAATGCTAGAGACAAAATATTTGAATTATTCTAGCACATTACTGTAAAAAAAAGTATAGATAATTTTTTATACCTTAAGAGAAATGTTTTCATGATTTGGGAGTTTATTTAGTCCTTAAAAGACTGTTTGTTCAAATAAATTATTAGTTTAAAGTATTCCACAAGAATATATTGTAAAATTTACTCTGTTGTGGTCGTGGAGTTACAGTAAATTATTTTGGCTCCATATTTATACTTAGACTGTTATAAAAATAAGTTATACCTATTATATTAATAAAATTTAAATTAATTACACAAAACAAGTTTACTAGAAATTTAAAATAGGTAGTAAGATATTCACAAATTCTATGCCAATTTTTTTTATTTTTAAAAGTCACAAAATATTTAGTGGCGAAAATAAAAATGTAGGTATTCAGGCAAAGGAAATTTCCTGGATGGACCTGATCTGAAAAGTCTTTTGGCTACAATATATAGCAGACTTTTTGCAATAAAAATACATTAATTCACTGTGAAAAAAATTTTGTTGTTACAAAGTAGGCTAGGTTAAGTAAGTCTTTAAATAATTACTGGTTTTCTAAACTAAACGTAACATTTTAAGAGTTGGCCTAACAATTAATAAAAAATCTTGTAGAGTTTTACAAACCAATGTTTATGGTAATGACACAAAAACAATCGTATGTGTACTTGGGGGTGTGAAATCTCATTTAAATGTACAGATGTCTTGGGAATTCGTAGACTATTTAAGGTTAAATAACTTTCAGGCCTTGGCAAGAAGCACTGTTGATTACATTAGTCAATGTATAACTATCGCTTATTTACAAAACTATATTTGGATGCATCGCTTTAAAGTTTACCTAAATATAAGTTGGCTTATAAGTTGTCTTCATTAAGTTACTGATTTTTAGTCGCATAACTTAGAGACTAATAACTGCAGATGTTTTTCCTTGTTCGACGATACATGAACTATAGGCCTACTGTTCTACATAGTGAATTTAGGCCTAAAAACGTGAACACAGTTTAATGAGAATATTACAAAACATTTTTCATCTATGCGCAATTATTTTATGAATTGTTTATATAGTGGATATCTATTATCGCGCGCTTTACTTTATCCTATCTCAACTACGTGGAGATTATGAGTTCCTACCACATATTTTATTCTTGTCCAGTAGCTAAGTTGTTTTTCACAACAAAAACAGAATAAATTGCTTTGTAAACTAGATCCCAATATATTACCTTGCAAATCTATAATTAGTTCACCATAAATTTTACTATTGGTAGATATAATTACACATTTGACACTGTTAGACCTTGTAAGAACTTCATAACAAGACAATAATGTAGTACTAGTTAAAACAATATACAATGATCGAAATTAAAACAAATAAAAAATAGAAATAAGAATATAATCAAAATAGGAAAAATGATTTCAATAAGCTCATTAATTTTTGTGTAAAATATGACACTAACTGTTTATCTAATCAAACTATAGGGCATACATTTTTTTTGTCCCACAGCTTAGTATTTGACATTGTACTACACTATTTTAAATATAATTATCCAATAAAATATTCTGACAAATATGTAGTTTCGAAATCATTTCCTTGGTAAACCTACAAAATAATTGTTACCGTATAGGTAATGCATCAATCGTATAGCCCATAGGGCATATCATGTTTCACCTTAAATTTACAAAGAACGCTGTTTACAAATTTTCCAGGGATCTTCGTAAATCTCTGTGTATTTTCAAAATTTTACGGTACTGAGTTAACGCATTTACAACATGAAACAGCATCTATATTATATTAAAAATCATTCAGAAAGTTATCGTATGTAGCCTAGGCTACAGCAAAAATCTTACTTTTTCTTCACACGCCTGTGTTTCCCTGTTTACAACGAAACACTAAACTCAAAAGTCGTAACCAGGCGTAGTTGCTACGAAAATCCTGTTATCTGAGATTACGAAGAACACTTAATTTATTTCAGGTTAATTCTTCGTTGAAAAATCCGTTAATTTACTGTAATTTATAACAGTGTACATACAGCACCTTGGCAGTATGGTCAAATTTATAGCTATTAAATTGTAAACCCTATAACATTGATGACGATAAAGTTTCTAAACATTGTGTAATCCATCCATTAGGTATGGTAAATTAAAAGCAAAACTTTAATTTAAAAAAAGAATAGCGGAAAAAGATGGGACTATCGGGTTTGTTGCCGAAAAAAAAATGTTTTAGCCTATACTTACATACGCATATGTGGTAGATATGACGTAACATTTTAAGGTTTGCGACGGTTTAATTCGCTCAGCCTCACCGATTCCAGGCCGTGCTAAATATTATGAGCCATAAGAGGTGTGATAAAAAAAATGCGAATGGATAGCAGCAACTGCTGACGCTACATCTATTTGAAGCAATAAGCCCGTTGAGATAATCAGTGTCAAGTTTGAACAAGATGCGACTTGTCAGTCGGCTTCCAGAGCCGGAGGAATGAGGTCTTGTTCACTGTAGGCTATCTGTCGCGCATCGGGGTCATGGATTTCGAACAACACGTTAACATTAATTTTGTAGTTTGCGGAACAGAGACCAGAAAAATGGTTCTCGCTTAAAGGAATACATTTTGACACCATCCCGACACTGAGAGTACCACGATGGAACTGCTGAAGGCCCTTCCAGAAATGCTTCCAGTCATGGGATCAACATTGGTATAGGGGAGCATCCATAGCAAAGGAGAGTATTGTGAATGAGATTACTTCAAATTTGACGATAGCTTATTACTTCGTTCGCAATAAAATTATTCACAGAATTTTCTGACCACACCTCGTAGGTAGGTATGTGCAAACCGCACTCATATAACCTATCCATGCATTTTCAAATAGGGAACTAGACGTTATACTATTGGCGTACTGAGATAAATGTTTGGCTGTAGACAACCACACATATTGGTATCCACAACTTACATAGACGTTTGATATAAGTAGGTACTAAGTACAGTTACCTCAATGGGTTTTTAGTACCATAAAACACTATTGCACAGAAAATATTTTCTGTACTCAAACAAAAGATTCCTTTGGAAACCAGATGCAATGAAATAGCTTGTAATACTAAAAAAAATATATTGTAACTATTTACAATACATGGCTGTGGTTATTTTTGCATAATAACTACATGTAAACGTTTTCCGAGATAATACTGAGTATTTCTTACTAAAATGGGCACATAATGTTAAATGTTTCATTCAATCATAATTTTTTAAACCACGTTAAAAAATAATCGAATATCCAGTAATGAACTTTATTTGGTTTTATTATGCTTATAATGTGCGCAGTTAATACTGGATAGCTTAAAATTATTTGAGATACTAGAACAACACAAAGCATAAATATCTGGGTAAGAATCCGAACGCAGTTTTACTACGAACACTATTTTGTGGTGATGCAGTTACTTTCATTCAAATGAAGGTACAAATTTACAAGCATCTGTAATTTTACAATAATATTTCTGTTCTAGTTGCTATAAAAAAAATTACAGTCTGATTGTTATGAAGTATGGTTTATAATGCCCTGTACGGCTATTAATGTATGTTTTTTTTTGTCGTAGAGATTACGTCGGATGCAATAATGAAGTGCCCGACGTTTCGGCTTGCCATGTTGTAGCCATCCTCAAAGGGCGATGAATGGTCATGGCTGAAGGCCTGGACTTCTGCCACATATTTATTTAGGACCGAAATGTAATTGGTCACTGAAAGTCGCCATGATTGGATGCTGGTATAGCCAATCATGATTCTGATGAGTAGATACTCGGTTTATCCGTTTATCTTCTCATTATTATTATTATTTCATCTGACGTGGTCTTGGCCCAAAAGGAGCCAAGAAGTATTTTAAGCCATTGGCCAAGTTTCCGTATAATGTTGTTGGTACTTCTTCCTTGCAAACCTCGATGTGCTCCCTCTGCTCGTTTTCCTCAGAGCGTACGGTGCACTATCCATGTATTGTTCCTCGCAGATGCAATGATAAGGAGAACAAAAAAAAAAAAAAAAGGTAAACAAGTAATTGAAACCATGGCGCAAGTTGTTTCGCCCTGTCATGCATGCCGTATCGCGGGAAGTGGCGTTTGTAAGAGGGGCAGAGGGAGCAGCGGATAGCGCACACGGCGTGGCGACGGACGCGGGAGGTGATACAAAAGAAAGGACGGGGTGGAAAGAAGTAAATGAAGCAAAGGCTATGTTTACAAATCCGTTCAAGCTTGCGACTGGGGGCTGAGTCCGAGAGGGGAAGTTCAACCGGGAGGAGGGGAGGGCCTTCGGAAACCGTTCCTTCATCGGTGACGTCACGCGGACCGCGCGATTGGCCGGCGGCCGCGGTGCGGATTGGCCGGCGCGGGCGGGGGGAGGGTGAGCGCGGCGTGGTGGGGGAAGGCAAGATGGCCGCCCCGGGAGAGGGAGGGGGGAGGCAGGCGTGCGAGCCGCGTGGGCCCCGGCCAGTCGTGTCCCGCGCGCCGGCGAGGGAAGGTGCAGTTGTGTGCGGTGCCGTACCAACGGGATGTGCTAGGGACCGAACCAGCGGACCACAGCGGATGGACTCGCGCGCGCCGGCAAGTCCCGGCCAGGTCCCGCGGCGGCCGTAGACCCGCGGCGTCGCCCGATGGTGATAGTGCCGGCGGCGGTGGAGGGCTTCGGGGGCGGCGACGGCGGCGGCGGCGCCATGACGGTGGGCGGCGCCGGCAAGGCCTCCTCGCACCGCCTGCTGCACGCGGGGCCGCGCGCCTCCAGGTTCATGATCACGGACATACTGGGGGCGGGCGGGGGCGGCGGCAGGTCGCCCTGCTCCTCGCCCGCCTCCTCCGGCGAGGGCCCGCGCGACCTGTCCCTGCACTGCCGCGACGACCTGAGCGACGGCCACGAGAGCGGCACGGACAGCGGCCTGCCGGGCGAGACGTCCTCCGTGTGCTCCAACGGTGAGTGCCTGCCTGTCTCACGTGCGTGGCTGCACACCTCGCACCAATACATGGTCCTAGGTTCATGGAAATATCCATAAATGAAAATTATGTATATTTTTTTTTGTTATTCCGTGACGTTTGTAGCAAACACGTTGAAAAAAAAAAAGATTGGATTCTAGGACTTAATTGGTCCATGAGAAATCCACCGACCACTTAAAACATTTTGCATTTTGACCAGTGTCCTATTGTAGTATCTAAGACCTTATTGACCCGTTTTGAAAAAAAAAAATTATAAATTAAAATTATGCTCTCTGTGTATGTATACTTACTTACATTTTTGTCATCTAATAGCCTATTTTGTTTAGGCCGTAGACTTTTATGAAAGAAAACAAATTATTTTCGAGGATGATAGCGTTGACATGTAGTTTTACTGGCGAGTGATTTAAGCGCTGGTATTAAAAACGCCCCTGCGCAGAACTAGTTCTCGATGCCACGCACCTGGGGAACTGATGTGCAAGAACAGATAGACCTGTATGACGTCCAAGTTGTCAACATCATCTTATGCCTGCGTGTAGATACTAACGCGAGTTTTGTGCGGTACATACTAACAACTGTTTGTTATTAGGTTCTGAGGTTGGTCCGTTAAAACTAAAAAAAAAAAAAAAAACATTTGCGGGCCAGTGACCTCTGAGATTGACTCCACATTCCTCAACATTTTGGAGAAAATGTCCCTATCCGTGATTCGATGCTTCTTTTGTTGGCATATTCTCGAGTCCCCCACATGAAACTTCCCTCTAATCGCAGAATCACTAATGGCTAAACGCAAATGTAATTAATTATTTTTGTAATTTAACCGATCGTGAATATTTATTTTTCTTTAACAAATACGCGACTTTTCCCGGTCTCTAATGATTTGTGACGAATAACATACATACACACACACACACACCGTGTGACCCATAGTAAGTTCTTCTCACACGTATGATTGCAATAATGTTTAAAACTTGTAGTTACATTAGTTATATTAGCTATTGCAGTATCTTATGTGTTTCCTCACTGGCCGAGTTAAATGCGGAGCGAGCTTATTTCCCCGGTGAGAGCCAATGAGAAATTAATTGTTGCAAATATGAAAATAATGTTCCAAAATCTACCAGACATGCAAATATTCCCTCTATAAATCAACATCAGACGAAGACAAGAGCATAACGCCTTGTTTTGCAAACAGTGCAGTGACTTTTCGCGTTACACTGTTCAATTGCTTTTGTAAAAGGAATTGAAATAATCAAGTAAAATTACAGTTGTTTGTAAATTTGCATATTTACACGAAAGGAACTGTAACGCTAGAAAAAAAATCGCAGTAATCGCCTTCTGGGTTCGGATTCTTGCTCAGGCATTTATGCTTTGTGTTGTTCCAGTAGGTACCTATATTAGTTTAAGTTATTTTAAAACCTTTCCCTTAATTTAAGCCAATTTTCAGTATTAAATGTGCACAATAATAAGCATAGATACTAAATAAAATTTAATACCTATCTTTCTCCATGGTTTAAAAAAATTATGTTTGTATAAAACTTTAATTCAATTAATAACTATGCGCCAATTTTCGTAAGCGCGACAACACATAGCATTGTTTCCAAAAACGTATTTCATATATGCAAAAATACTACAAACGACATAACTACCCCATTACTTTGCGAAAAGTAACCCTCTCTTAAGCAAAGTATTGTGAAAGAAGGGGATGAATGAAACTGTACTGGAATGATTAATTTTTTTTATTTTAATTGTGGTGCTAGAATTTAGTGTGATGAAGCAAAATAGATGGCGTTTATGAAAAACGCCAGGATGAATTTATCTGTGCTGGTTCCTGAGTATTGGTATGCACAGACAAACAAAATTTATCTAGGATAAGCTACCAAATGTAGGCACCACAAAAACGCCTCTACACTGTTTTTTTTTGTAAATGGAACAGAAATATTCGTGTTGAATTACAGATAAACTTATTTCTAAATTTGTACATTTATATGAAAACAACTGAATCACTACAACATAATGTTCGCAGTAACACGGAGTTCAGATTATAACCCGAATAGGTATTTATGTTTGTGTTGTTCCAGTACCTCCAATAGTAAAATTTATTAAAGAAATTGGTCCATTTATTAAATATTCTGTTATCTTTTCCATGGTTTAAGTAATTTTGCTTGCATTAAATTTCAATTAAAATATAAAAATTTTCACCAATTTTTGTAAGCAATACGTATTATTTCGAAAATCGTATTTTATATATATTAAAAAATATAACCATAACCGTGTGTGGTACAAAGTTACAATATATTTCTTGTCGTATTACAAACCATTTCTTGGCAACTGGTAAAGGAATCTTATGTGAAAGTTCAGATAGGCTACGTTTTTCTCGGTCTGCTATACAGGACATTCCGTCGAAAATTACAGGGCCGATTGTGAGCACTTTACACTTAGATATATGGCGTGCAAATTCATTGCTGCTCAAGCAAGGGCGGTTCCATAATGATGGTCAGGGGAGAGGGGAGGGCCCAATTACATTTTCTTCATTCAATTTTAGTACGTTTAGAATTGAAATATCAAGTAAGTAGCAGTAGGCCCTACATTTTATTTGTGATTCAAAAACTTCCTGTCACATTTAGCACTGCAGTAAAATAAATAATAATAAAGTTAGTTTGATAATCTACGATGAAAATGAGGAGAAATTAAAAAAAAGAATATATTCATGGTTCAAGGGGAGGGGGGACATGCCGCTATGCCCTCCCTCCCCCCGGATACGCCAGTGTGCTCAAGTCATTCATATTATTTCCGTATCCGAGAGAATACAACGGGGTGTCACCCGGTGATCAAATGAATATTTATATAATATAAATATCATATACCTACCTATACTGATACAATAAGAACTCAAACGTACATATTTATAACACTTTTTTTTTAAATCAAAACCCACGCAGTTTATTCATATAAGTTTGGTATCATTAAATAAATAATTTATTATTGTGTTAAAAATAGTTTGAATTTGAATAGTTTTGTACTGAATTATTTTTCATTATATTTCTATATTACTATCGATTATTTGTCTGTTTGATTATTCGAGTATCGAGTAAAAATACTGGACCGATTTCGATGACACTTCTTGTGTTTAAAACATTATGATTGGAATTAAAAACTGTTATATATTTCTTTATCTCGCTACAATGACCGTAGCCGGAGATATAACAACAAAACATTTTTTTTTTTACAATCAAGTGCAACAATATTAGTTAAGCTCCCATTTATACCAACACCCACTTCTACCAATACTTACTACTATCTAGCCTACCACTTACATAATACCATTTATTTATTCTATCACAATAATAACTATATCACGATTTATGATAGATTTTTATTAACGATGTGATAATCCAAGGGGGAAAAATCCCCGTGCGATTTTTCGAATGGGGAGACACACTAGTACAATATAAATATGTATTTATTATTTTTTATTATTTTGTTATTTTTATTTGAGTTCCTGCCAACAGTAATAACCCTTTAATAGACAGGTACTTATCAAATATTAAATAAAATATAAGTACATAATGCACACATAATAGTACACAGAGACAGTCTCAAAAAAAGACAACACAAACATATAATATGATAAAATAAACACACGATAAAGATAAAAAAATTCTAAACAAAGGAAAAAGAAATACTTATTAACATTATCAATTTGAAATTATTCATAACTAATGAAATAACAATAATAAAATATTTACATAATATACCCAATATGTAGAAATATTATAGTACAACAATAATAAGTATAATAAAAATAAAGGAATACAAAACATTAAATAAATATGCCGCTAACACTAAGCCAATGATCTGGGTGACAACCTATATCCCACTTGTTGGTTGGGACCTGCGAAAACTTCCGCGGTTATTTTGCAACAGGCAGGACTGCAAATCCTTGTTCATTTGACTGACCCATATGATATTATCTTTAAAAGATTTGTGCAATGGGAGTGCATGACTTGATGTAAGTTTTTGGACATACGCCATTGCTTAGCAATGGCGTATGTCCAAAAACTTACATCAAGTGACCCATATGATTTGACCACGGGTCAAACCTACGAACCGCGCTGTATTATAAACAACTAAAATAAACGCTTGACCAGATCATGGGAACACCAGAAAAGAACGCAAGACGTAGCAGCAGCAGCAGCCAGTGAATGCATGACACCACGTTACATGTTCACAGGCTTGTGGAGTCGATCATGACATCAGGAAATAACGCCCATTGAGCAGGTCTGTATTTATTATTGTAGTGTATGTTTAAGTTTTTACAACAACCTTCAGAGATGCTCCTTCAATATAGGCTACCCCCTTCGGTCCAATTACAAGGGAAGGCGTGTAACATTAGCGGCAGCCAGGTTACAGAGTTTACCCTGACTGCTAAAACTTATGCGAGTCAGAGAGAATAATCGTTAATTGGTATCTATGGGTCCAAGATATCTATAAGTTCACTAATAAAACTTCCTGTGTTTTATAAAGAAATTCTTTGTTAACTATTTGTCTGAATGTGTTATTATCATACTAGAAGTAAACTGTTTTTAATCTTCAACACATTTCTGTGAACGCTTTACCTCCATGCTTATTCGTTTACATTTTGGGAGAATACAATACTTGCATGTTTAAAAACAAAATTAGTTTTATATGTTCCACAGGACTGTATTTAGCATGGGTTTATAACTTAGATTATTATAGACTACTGGTATATTTAGGATCTCCAAAAAAATATCATGGAAACTATTTTATGAAGAAATAATTTTTTAAAATTAAATTTTTTTACTGTGAAGGATGTTGTTTATCATCCGTGTGTATTACGTTGCCATGAAGTGTTTCTGCAGAAATATTTGTTTGCTCGGCTCCTAGACACTTTCATATGTAATTATATATATATATATATATATATATATATATATAGTAATGGTTCTGATTGACATATTAGTTCAGTAAGCAGTTCATTAAGAAAACGAAAATACAGGCGCGTTAGCTTTTATATCATATTCGTGATTAGCATGGAAAAAAACTACGTCTCCAGCAATAAGAGTAAGAAATACCTATTTAAAATGTTTTGAGAATTACGTAGGTACGTACCTATATGGAATGTATAAATAATTTGCTATAGCCTAAATTATTACCTCAAACAATAGGTGATAGCTACTTTTGTGTACATTTGTGGTCCTAGTTATAGAAGAGCCAGTTAAATATTTATATATTGACAGTTTATATACATAAACAAAATTTAGATAAACAAGAAAAATTGAACGGTAGCTATAGACAACTTAAATAGGCCTACCGAATCTACCTTGTGGGTTTTAGCGATTATTCAGTTTGCTGACGCATAACTCTGCTCCAGAAATAATATAGTAAGAAATAAGAATATGGAGCCCTATTTAAAAAAGAGATAAAATAGAACACGAAAAATGGTAGAAACGTTATTTTAACGGAATTGATTGTGTTGTTAAATTTAAGAAAATATGTAGGCACGAATAAAAGTATGCATGCAGACTTTTACTCGTATAGAAATTGGTAAACAGTTGTTTGCTTTTACTTACTTTAAAGTGATAATTGAAGAAAGCTTATCCAGTATAATTTATTTTAATAGTTTTAAATGTTTACCAATTACTCCAACATATCAAATCATAATCCAAATACATACCAAATGCATTTAACTAAGCTTTTAGGCTACCTGTTTCGAATAGACCTATAGTCACTATGCGATTGATCCAGAGCAGTTGCCGGTTTCTACGAAGTGATTTCCTCTAGTTTAGTTGTTTAAATGTTAGTTCTGATAAATGTACTAAGTGCACTGTTGAGAGGCCGGCATCGTGCACTCTAAGAAAAGCAGTTGAAATAATATTCCCCTTCGGAAGTTTTAGCTACAGAGACAGAAACCCCTAATATGAACACCTACCTATAAAACCGATATGTTAAAATACTTGCTTTGGAGAGAGGAAATAAACTATGAAGATATGAAGAGAAGACTTAGGGAACCAAGTGCTAAAAAACGAATACACGCATGTACTTGGTAGCACAATCTTTCCTCATGCATAGGGGTATGCACATTTCGCGAAAAAAGATTCTAAGAGTAGCTGAAAGTTAATAGACTGTAGCATCGTCTGTGTTTCGTGATTGGGTGAGATTCTTTCAGGTGCATGTTCAGTGTTTCAACACCAATCACAGTAATTCAGTGCGGAAGCAAACACGTGATGAGTGGCTCGGTGAAATAAGGCAACGACTTCTCTCGCAGACGGCCGCCGATCACAGAGAATAAACCGCTGCTGCGGATACACCTTGTTGCAGTCTAATAGGCGCTCAGGTTTTTTTTTGTTGCGAAAAATGCCTGCCCCTACTCATGCAATATTGATAGCTAGAAATCGGAAAAATTCGTGAATTCATTTCGCGATAGCCTAAAATACAAATAGTTATACCTCAGTGCTGCCACTGCCATTGGCTCACAATTCACCTGGATGACTCTGAGCCAATGAGAAACGCCCGACCAAAGCTTTATCGAATCATAGGCTGCCACGTTGGGACGTCTTACAAGACAGCAGCCAATGAGTTTGTGACATTTGACCGAGTGTACGTAGAACTATGGAGTTCATCCTGTAGGTCATTGAACCCGCGAATTTTTCCTCTCCCTATTGATAGCAACAGGAAATTTTTTTTTTCATTTCGCGATAGGCTAGAATATAAATGCTTTTAACTTTTTTGCTGCTGGAGTGATTAGTCCACAGTTAGTCTGAAGGACTCTGAGCCAATGAATGAACCTCAACGAAAGAAGTGCCTAATCAGAAGCGTTCCAGTTAACAGATAACACGAGACAATGGCCAAAGAGCACGTGTAATTTTCCCGAATACCTAGAGTATCGTGAAGTCTATCCTGTAGGTCATTGATTGAAACCGCGAATTTTTCCAGTCCCTAGATACTGATTACCAATGAACAGTGGGGTGACAGATCTAGCGGTTGGGATGAATGTAAAAAAAGTGTCAAGAGCATAAAAAAAAATGACCATCAAGTTGAACTTGGTGCCAGGTGAGTTAGCAGCGGAGGCACTGGAAAAGGCCACAAAGCAAGTGCATCTCTTCTGGATGAAAAATTGCCCACGTTTTCCTCCTTGGCTGTTTTTTTTTGCACGAAGCTAATTTTTCTTTTCTTCACTCGCTCGAGTCAGCCAGCGTGGCGAGTTCTCGTGTGGGAGCGAGACAAACTCGCACTTTCTTCCAGGCCGGCGTGCTCGGGCGCAGAGCGCCGCGGAGGGTTACATAAAGCTCTCGTTAGCACGCGCCGGCGCAGCGCGTGACGAGGACAGTGGTAGTCCGCGCGTGCGCGTGCGCCGCTGCGGCGATAACGTTCACCTTCAATCTACGAAGGAAGCTGGTTACAAATCATCCAGGTGCCTTCGTGGATTTACGGCTATCTTCGTAGATCTGCGAACACTGGGTTAACTAACTTTAAACTCGAATCAAAAGAATATCCTTGGTATAGCTACTAACAAAACATTCAAAAACTACTTAAAGAACATCTTCTATTTTCCACAACTCGGGATTCGAAGTACGCCGCATTTTATACAAAGATTCAGTTATTTTAAATTACGAAGAACTCTTCGTTTATTTGCGTTAAATTCTTCGTTGAAAAGTCCGTACAATTACTGTAATTTCTAACGTCGCGTCGTAGCGAGGCTTCCGCATGCCTCTGCTGGTCGGTTGTAGCCTGCGCAGGGCTTACATGTCTATACTAGAGGTACCGTCCTCCACAAACCTACACCGAACAATTGTACTTTTATAAGGAAAGTCCTTGGAAACTCAGTTGCCAACGGTATCACTTGAAAAACTGTAAGACAGAGCTTTGAACCATTTGCAAAACTACAAGACAGAACTTTGTACCATTTGTAAAACTGCAAGGCAGCTTTGTACCATTTGTAAAACTACAAGGCAGTGCTTTATGCCATTTGTTAATTTGCAAGGAAGAGATTTCTATCATTTGTAATTGATAGAGACCTGCAAAACTCGCGGTTTCGATGGCCTTCAGGATAGACTGCATATACCCCTGTACACTCGGGCAAATAACGCAAGTTCATTGACTGCCGACTTGTAAGTCGTCTCAGCTGGTTTGTCTGTGATTCGATCCTTCTTTGGTTGAGGGTTTATAACTGGTTGAGATTCGTCCAGATGAACAGTAAGCCAATAGCAAAATTATCTAACAGGTATATGTGTTTGAATTCTAGCCTATCACCTAATGAATCCGCGAATTTTGCAGGTCTCTAGTAATGGAACAAGTCCCTGCCTTGCAGTAAGTGATATCGTTGGCAAATGAGTTTCCAAGGAATTTTCTTTATAAAAGTACAAAATACGTTTACAGTGTAAGCTGTGACAGCCGTGTCGTAGGTGAGTAATTCATTCGCGTAAAGATTCACAGGCTAAAGTGTTTCGGTCACAAGAACAAAACAAACATTACCACAAAAACAGAACAGATGATCTGTATGAATACAAAAATTATTTATGTAAAGCTACTTTTCTTGTAATTGTACAGAAGACACAGACTTACAAATTTTTTTTCTGTAACTTTACAAGCATTTACAAAAAAGACCAGTTCAAATCACAATTTTGTTTATGTGTGTAACATCTTAGCTCCCGGTATACGGCATTTGGTGGGAGAAATTTCGTGAATGTGAAGACAGTCAAGGAACGGAAATGTTTAACAACCACGGTGCGGCCATCTGTGGCAGATGTTGTGAACCAAAGTTCACAAAGACAAAGGAAACTTCATAATATTAACTGTTTAATGGATTTTAACAAGATGGGCAGTAGTTTAATAAAATTCTTTGTTAAAATCATGCCCAAACCCGGGGTTTAGTATTGTACCAAGTCTTTTTCGCTTTTATCGGAGCCGTTTCATTATATAGTTTAAAAGTTAAGTCTGCAGATCTAATGATTCGATAGTCAAAAAAGCTGCTCCGGCAGCGAATTCTAGCGGTGGGTGCAGAAACTACGTGTGATTCGCGTTCGGGCACCAGTGTTCACAACGACAAAGGGTAACGTTAAAGTATTAACTGTTGAATGAATTTTAACAAAATGAGCAGGCAACATTTTAATAAAATTCCTTGTCGAAAATCAGGTCAAAAGCAGAGGTTATTTTTTTTTATAAAGTCTTTTTCGCGTTTATAGGAGGCATTTCATTGTATACCTATATTGACATTTCACTCTGCAAATGGAATGATTCGATAGTCGACGAAGCTGCTCCGGCAGCGAAATCTACGTGTGATTCGCGTCCAAGAAATGTAGTTGAAAACACAATTTGCGTATATTTATCACGCTCAGCATTAACTTAAAGAATTCTACGTTAAATTTCGTGTTCGAGTTTCGTATTATAGGTGCATTTGCAACATGAGAACACACGAAATTGCTCGTTACCGGGATCCGATTTAAACGAGCGCTGAAAGACTCGCTCACTTTTTTTTTTTCCCTCCACTGTGTGTCTGCAAGCCCGCAGGCGTGATGGTCATTACAACAGACACGCGTTTCATTCGGGACACTGGATTGCGCAAAGACCGGGTAAATAGTCCAGCGGCGACGGAGCGAAAGGAAAATTTCATGATTCGATTGGAATTACGAGTTGCCATTTCAGATCCAGCCGACCTGACCTGGCGTACCTACATACCTACCTACGCGTGTGCAGCCACTTACTGCTGAATGAAAAAGGAAAATTAGCTATTAATTTTTTTCCCTCCATAGATTGTAGCTCGATTACAGCGGCAGTCGAACTAATGCGAACACTTAGTACACTTAGACTTAGAAAAAAAAAATATTCCTGCCCGTAAGTGCCAGTAATTTAACTTAATCATTCACTGGGGTACACAGGCTATAATAAATCAAGTTGACATTCAGTGACTGAGAGCACAATTCTTAACGTCCCATTAAAAGTATAGGAATGTTTTTAATATATGCCAACTAAGTGCTCTTATGCAGACCACACCAGCCAGTTTTTTTTTAAACGTAGAATTATTGTACTGTTCTCCACTCTATTTGTTTTACCAAAATCATAATCCATGGAAAATTTATATTTTTAAAATATTCTGTTCATGGCTTCAAAGTAAAAAAAAAAAATTCAGCTAAAAATGAGCCTAATTTGGAAAACTCATAACTAAAAATGTTAGCTTCGACTAATATTTATCAAGGAATAGTTTGAGGTGATTGATGTGGTTTTCCGTCCTGTTATTTCGCTAAACAATATAAAACAAAGAGCATGTGATTCCAGTCTCTGGAAGTTGAGTGGTTCGACACTGCACCACTCCACCGGAGATGTGCACGTTGTGCGAGTGCTAGGGATAGGTTAGGCTTCAACACACTTGGTTCAAGTCTGGAGAGGAAGATGCTCTGTTAGAACACCCATCTTTACGCCTGGAAAATAATTTATGAAATGTTAAAAAATATTTATTGTAATTATTTTTAATGTATAAAAGTAGTTGTGACCTATTTTGGCACAAATAGGTATTATCGTGGTAAATAATTCCATATTGTTTAATTCGTAACAATATTTTTGGTACTTTAAAATAACATCTGTATTTGTTTTAGAAGGTTTATCTAGTACCTACATACATTCTAGGCTTCGGACTGTATTCATAAAATTTCTAAACAAAATCATTTTTATAACTTCTTATTGAAACATTTTCTTTTAAACGTAGCGCACGATTAAAGTGAATAACTGAAGTTAAGTGATTAATTGGTTGTTACAAAATCATACTTTTTCCTTTGAAATCATTGGCGTTCAGTCTTGAATTCATTTTTAAGAATGACTACAACAGTAATAAAAATATAATCAATGGTCACTATTTTAGTTTCAGTAAAATCTATTATTGAATATAGTTAGCACTTGGCCGTGACGAAAGCCAATTTTCAATCATAAGTAAATAATAAATAATTCATTGGCCTAAAAATGTATTACTTAACATTGCGTTATTCGTTTCTTTACCCTCCCCTTAAAGGCAAGGAATAAATAAATCAATACAGACCGCCGACGATAGAGCAGGGGTAAGAAAATATTTTCTTGCCACCTATCATTATCAATTTCAGACATTAAATTAATTACAGGCAATGTCTTGATGAAGCAAAAATTGTTAATAAAAGCCAATGATAATCAAGAAAATATTCGTGACCTAAAACGTAATGAATCGATTTTATGTTTTCAGTTCGTTCCTATAGCTCTTCCTAGAAGCATCAATGAAGTTATTAATAAAATACAAAAATCAATGATCGACCCAATTTCCCCGCTCGTTTCGAATGTTCTTAGTTGTTTTTTTTCAGTGAGTTGTAATAGGTAGGCCCCTAACTGTTTAATTTTTCCAATTTCAGCTTACTATGCTGGCTAGGACTAAAAATAAAAAGTCAAGCCACATTCGTGCCTTCAAAAAATTAAAACATGAATTACATTTAAAGGCTAATACCCATATATTCAGAAAACTGCGGAAATTCTTATATTTGTTTCATTTTGTAGTGGATGTAAATGCTAATAAATCTATACTTATTTGGGGTGGTAGCATATCTAAGTATGCAGGTCAGCAGAAAATCAGGCTTTTTTTTTGGGAGGGGGATATTAACTATTCCTGAAAAATCGGGTGGAAATTAAAAGAAAATACTTGCTAAGTGTAGTTTCTTTAAAGATTAGTGAGGTATGTAACTCGTACATGATCACAAATTAATACTTATTCGCTCGAAGAAATAGAAAAAAAATATTTTAATTTAACCGATTTTGCAAAAAAAAAAAAAAAGTATTATATATAGCCACTGGAGAAAATTGTTGACAATAAGCATAGCCACAGTATAGAAGAATGTTTGTATAATTTTCACTGCGGAGAAAGAGTTTAGTTAATCAGCGAGGGAGACAAGTTGTTGCGGATTTTTTTCCACGTCTTTTCCCGCAGCGAGGTGGGGGGAATGGTGTTTGGGCAAGTGGAAGGGGGGCGCATTGCTATCACTGAAACAAGGCTCTAAACGAAACGAGATTATTCCTCGGGCCTGATATCTTCCGTGATTAGACCTTAAACGCAAAGTTCTGTTGATAACTCCCTCCAGGCACGCGACTTTTCCCCCGGAGTGGCGTAACTAAGAAAGAAATATCACCGCGGAAAGAAAATATGCTCCATTTTACGACCAAAAAAAGAAAGAAAAAAAACGTGAGGAAGGGGGAAGTGGATTTTTAGAACGCTCGGAAATTAACCGCGGGCCGTACTTTTCGCTAACAATTTCTTAATTGCGGCGGATTGAAGGAGCTCCGCTCGATCCTTATCGAGTGTTAGTTATAGCCCTCTCGCGTGAGACGTCTCCCGGCTAGCGCTGTCTCGCTTCTCTCGCGGCGGCAGATCCGCTGGGGGGGGGGGGGGGGGGGGGGTTGGATACGCCCGCGGAAATGCGAAATCTCCAATGAGGCCTCAAATGCCCGTCTCTTCGGCGGCGATGACTGGGTGTGTTTGCGAGCACCGCGATTTCTTGCAGCGGAATTCTTTCCGTACCGTAATGTTGTAAGAAAATCGCTTTGGGATTTAAAAACCGACTCCCGATGAGCTGCAGACGTGTGATGAGAAAGTGGTATAAATATTCCGACAGAATCGTTATCATTGCCATTTTTAAGGTGAGATCTCACACGCCATGTTGATGTTTTTCCTGGTCAATATTTTATTAGATAGGATCTATTTCTGTGAGTTTTAAACTATACCTCTTTTGCATTTATTGTTCGGTCACAAATAATTGCAACATATAACTTAGCTATTTACTATGTGTTATAAGTATAATGGGCGTAAAAAGTCACGCAAGTGTTTGTATTGCTATCTATCAATTGCGCGACCGTTTACACCCATGATGGTGATGAATACTTATATGTTAAAAAGGGTTTTGACATATCAGCAAAGGCAAGACATTCACAAAGTGTTAAATTAACATAAATAGCCCTTAACTAATAGATATTACGAGAAAATAAAAAAAATATGGCGTGCAAGACCAAACCTAAAAAAAAAAAGGAATTTTCAATACTGTGAATAAAAATTCGTGTTTAAAAAAAGTATAAACAACCCTTATTTTAAGTTAATTTAAACAAAATATTAACATCGATCTGTCTAACAGTAGCTACGTAGGTATCACTAATGAATGGGTATTACGAGCATGGGAAAAAGGACACATGTTTCTCCCCTCAAATGTGTTTTCCTTTCGGAAAATCACTTTTGGCACCTGCACAGTAAAATTATTTCATATATTTTACAAATAAATTCTTTCCAAAATATTTTATTGTAATGCTACAAGAAAAATAGGTTATTTTACTTTGTTTTTTACCTGTTGCAGTGATACATACAAAACGTAGCAATGCTGCAACTTTGTGTTTTTATTAGCTGTATTTAGGAGAGTACAACTAGCGAAACCCGGCCACGCTTCGCTGTGGCTCAGTCTGATATGAAATGAATAGGAAAGTGAATCAAAGTATTCTAGCGAAAATATATTCACCGAGGAAAAACATCGTTCAATTTAATAATCTGCTTTGCGTTGCTATGGTTATGCTGTGGAATGAAAGGAGATGAAGAAAAAATATATATATTATTCACATAAAAGCTTTATCATTCATATAGCTATTGCAACTAACTGCATACGTCTTCGCGTTGATCTAATTGTTCTCGGCTTTGTGGAGACGATTGTGATGCTCTTCTTCTTTTCGATTCAACTCGTAAAACTGTTACGATTTACTGCGAAAACATAAACTACGATCAATTATAAAGAAAAAATTAACCAAATGAATTGAATTTAATGCGACAGTTATAATCCAAATTACTCTAAATTTGCTTTTCAAAAACAGATAATTAAGTCATTTCCAAGAAAACACTAATGAATTGAATACAAAGTTCTGTATCCAATTAACTCACAATTAGTTTTTTCCCCTTCGAAAACAGATAATCAAAACATTTCTCATATTGGCCAAATCAAAACACTTCCAACGATTGATTATACACATCAATGTGAAAGAAAACATAAACTTTTCTTTTCTTCAACTTGTAAAACGCGGAGGCTACTATGGCAAGCGGAAACAAAAGACGGCGGTAAAAGTCTTTTTTTTTTGAGTGTGCAATCCAAGGAGAATATATTCATTCCGTGAAGATTCTAATCTCCTTTCTCGCTAGACCTTTCAGAGATAATTAGGTTCTAAACTACATATTAGGAGAAGGTGAATAAAACTTATCAAATTTCTATTAAAAACGTACTTTTTTCTTCAAAAACCACTTGTACCAGTATAAGTTTATTTATAACCAAACACCATAATATCAAAATTAATGTTTCTTACTTTGAAAATGATGGACTTCCCAGAAAATATCAGTATTTTTTTAATTGTACTATAAAAACACTATTGAAATGCAACGTTGTGTCAAAATTTCAAGTCAATCGAACTGACTACTTTTAGAGTTTTGCGAGCTCAAACATATGGAGGATGATTATATATATATAGGTATATATATACCTATATGTGTGTGTGTGTTTAATAATTTCATGGGATTGTATGGCGCAATTTACACAGTAATATTTATTGGAAAATATATAATGATGAAGGATATTAAAATATTTATTTGTTCAGTAACCACAGAACACTACAAGAAAAACCATATGCCAGCAATGGAAGGTATTGTGTTTTTTTAAGACTAGGTTCCAAAAGATATTGCAACGTTCTTTCATTTCAGTCAGATACCTAGCAGACATAATGTCCATGCATCACTTAAAATGAGCTAAAGGCATATATTTTAGTGACATCAAAATAACTTATTACTGACTCAAGGACTTGTATTCTGTCGTGTTGATAATGTATTTAAGCCAATTACAAATTTATTTATTTATTTTTATTTTTTACTTGAACAACATGGAGCTGATGGATTTTTCAGGAAATGTTTCATGCTTTCCACAAAACTTTTGTTTGTTGCAAAAACATTGTTTGGTGTTTGTTAATTAATGATTTATAGCCTAATAGTATAAAGTCACCCATTGTGTGTTTTTCTCTTCTCTAAGTAATAAAAAATTATTATTAGTTCATATTTCTTGTAATACCTATAGAAATTAAATAAGCATGTTATACTCTTCTGCAATTAATATGAACCTTAACTAACATTTCACCCAGCGTTATAATGTTCAGAGTGTTTAAGATTATTTCCTTGAATAAGTAGACAAATTGGATCATATTGAATAACATTTCTGTGCGAGAGAGGCAGTGATTTCCGTAGAAAAGCCAAAGTACCTTTAGGTACCATAATTATTCCTTAGCGTAGGCTTCATAAGATCTTCTTATTACATAAGCGTTATCAACAGCAGAGTTTTTTTCGCTGGCATTAGAAAATTTATTACTAAACACTTGCAACATTCTCGTAATTTTGTGGCGGTAGTCTTGGTGTACGCCCTTTGTTACAGTTCTTTATGTAAATACGTCTCGTTCAGGCGAAGAGAAGTTCAACTTTGAGCTATTACTCGACTCTGAATGTAAATGAAAACGCAATGAACAGTGATGACGTATGCCAAATATTATGGGCGAAATAATGAAACGTTACCATAAAAAGTGAACACACTGTAATGCTGACAACATAGACATCCAATTTCACTTCTCACAACTAAATAAATAAACGAATAATCAAGACAGGTAAATATGGCCAATGCTAACATATTATCGGTAACGATATTTCCTCAATAATATTTCAAGGTAGACGAACTATTCAAGCCGCGCAATATATGTAAATTTAATATTTAAATATAATTTTAAACACATAGATAAACTAACAGGATATTAAATCAATACAGTCGCCATATTTAAATGATAGACTTGTTATATATAGCCTTTGTAGACGATGTGATTCTGGAATTGGAAAAAAAAAATGCAAATTTTTTTGATTCTCAGGGATTTAACCTTCAGTAATAATAATAATGCACCGTGGCTAGTCAGCCGGGTTCGAGACTTGACTGAGCCTCTGGGTATCTTACTGCCAACCCGCGTATAGAGTAGATGCCAAAAATGGACAGAATTTTAGTAGATCACACAACGAGGAATCGACAAGATATAAAGCAATTCCTATGCTCGAGGATAAAAAGGCGTGGTAACGACGACGTCACCTTCAGGAGCCTCTCGAAGACGGATGAGTTTTCGGTCGTCGTGGAAGTTGGTGAAAGATCGTGAAACTCCATATTATCTGCAATAGTGTATAGACAGACACCTATATTTCCAATACGGAGCATTATATTCACTTCTGGAGTAATGTAAAATAAAAATAATTTAAAAGACATTCTAGCACACATCTCCAATATTAATATATACCTATATAAAACTTTTTCGCATAATCCATGCACTAAATTGTTTTTCTATGTGTCCAGCATGTTTTTACAATTTATAGAATGTTCTCGATAAGAATGACGTAGCCATGAGCGTGAAATCGGCCTGGCGCAAGAGGTGGGTTTTGTACTGTGCTGATTGTGAAACCGGAGCGTGCGCAGAATTTCAATTGTGGAAAAGGGGGGGGGGGATAGAACCACTTTGCTCACTGTTTGCTTTCAAATTCTTTCCTTTTGTGTGTGTGTGGGGGGGGGGGGGTGGGGGATGAACCTAACTCCCCGCTTGCATACGCCCTGTGTGAAACCTCCCATACAGGTAACATACCCATTTTATCTCATAAACTAAGCGTTAAATGAATCTATTCACCCCTTTCGCTAAGGTTTCAGTTGTAAAAAAATGGGTGCGTGTACTAACGTACGCGCGATAGAAATCGTACTTACTTGACGTCATAAAAAACTAACTTTAATTTTGCAGGTAAATATTAGAAATAGAATAATAAAATGACTATAGTGATATAAATATGTCGGTAAATTTAATAATAATAAAAATTAAATAAATACTCGGTATTAAATATTAGCATAAACACATGCAGGCGTATAATTAATTATTTCATTGAGTAAAATAATAGAGATAAATTTAAGTAACAATGAAAATTAATAAAAATAAAGAATGTTTATTATAGGTTATTAGTTTCATTATTTATAAAATAATAATGGAATAATATAATGATAATAAATTATACATAGGTACGGGAACATTACCTCACAAACACTCCCATGAAAACGGCCATGAGACTACTAATCCTTCCCCAGACACTCCCTGCCAGCGACAATGGAAGCTTACAAGTAACTGACATTTTTATATAGCCTATTCAGAAATATAACATCGCTTATATAAATGCACTTGAAAATACGCATGAAAAATGTATTATACACAGTTAATGTCACTAATATTCACAATAAATAAATGTTTAAAAATTATATGGACCAGAATTCAATATCAATCACTAAATTATAAGATTTAAAAGTATATTTATAATTTTTATTCGTAAGTATTTTTTGTATGTCTTTTTTTCAACCTGTGAAAATTCCGTTGCAGGGTGCGCGCGCATCTTAAAAATTCACTCTCATTTTTTTCATAACGCGCCTGAAGAAGTTTAACTTCAAAAAAGTTTTTAACAATATATTTTTGTAATATTAAGATGATTCAAAAAAAAGTTTAGCAGATTTGATACTATGCATACTAGCAGAATTGTGAAATTATTTCTCCTTCAAAGCCTCTCCCTCGCTCTCTACATTTTTCTAAAATTGTTCATCGTATAAAAAATTGTTTGAAATAAAGTTTTAGATAATAAAAAGAAAGTTTACAATTTTTAAAACGAATACCACATTAATAAAGATCACATTATCGATATGAAGGGAGTAAATGTGTGTTTTGCCCTATCATTGCAGTAATGGATGGTTGTAGCCTATACAATACTGTTTTTAGAAAAGTTAAGGCTAATATTTAGAAGGCTTACAATAAAATTGAAATGGATCTTACCATATTTCTACTAAGGGAGTTATGAATTATTATTTGGTCTTTCAACCTATGTTTTTTTCGACCGTTTATATTCATCAAAAATTGTTTCAGTCAAAAGTTTAAGTTAATTTTTTAAAGTTATTATAACAAAATTTGAACGAATATAGTGCTTTTCGTACTACTAATTTTTGTATTCTTACCTATTTTTTTCCAACCCTTTGCGGAGATGGATGGCCTTATCAAATATCAAAAATTGTTTAAGACAAAAGTTTCAGATGGTACCTATTTAAAAGGCTTACAATAAATTCAAATGAATTTGTTATAGTGTGTACGTAGTATATATATAGCCTACATATATATAAAGCCCTAGTAATACTACCGAAAATTGTTTCAGAAAATATTTTTTGAGAAAATATTTAGAAGGTTTACAGAAAAATTGAATGGGTTTTTATAGAGTAGGCTACATATAAGTAAATGTACTTAATTTTTTGTCATTCAACCTCAATTTTCCCCACGCTTTGTATTAATAAGGTGTATCATAATTGTTTCACACGTAAGTTTAAGATAATATTTGGAAAGCTAACAATAAATGTTAACAGAATCAAGTGTAGCTATATGGTAAGAAGTTTATGATTTTTTTTTGTTGTATTTAAACGCCCGGTTTTTCTACCCCTTTTAGTAATAGTTGGTCGTATCAAAAATTTATTAGACAAAAGTTTCTGCTATTAATCTTACGAGTTTTAATAACTTCAATCGGATGCGATGTTTGACATTTTTAAGGCAAATATATCATTTTTTATTTTTAACAAACTTTACCCATTTATGATCCTTTGTTCCCATTTCATTCATCGACGAAATCGACTGAGATTTCCCATTTTTGTATTTATGTAGGTATCAGTTTGGAAGTTATTTGTTCAAAATTATTGCAGTTATTGTGTCCACGAAAAAGTTATATATACCTATATGTATACACACATACATTTTTGAGATATCTCCAAATGATAACACGAATGTTGCACTATTAATGTCCTAATAAACTAAATACATGTACAATTTTTAATAATAATGCGATTGTATAACATCATTGTAAATTAATTTTAAATATTTAATTTGAAGAAATAAAAATTCCACTGAGGTTCTTGTTTAGGAATGTCTGCCAACTGCACGCTGGAGCATCCATAGCAAACAAAGAGTCGTGGCGTCATTCCGTAAAGTCTGCAAAGAAACGGGCTGAAGCACCTTCTTGACATTTCACCGCCAAGTTTCCCCCACGCAGCTTCGCAGCAGTTAACAATGTTTCAAAACGCAGGCACGGCTCGCGATTCGCCACACGCGGCGCGTTCTCGCGAACCCAGCGAGAACTGAACGTGCGATGCCACGTCCTGCCCAATGACGCGGCGAATGAAATTTGTGTCCCGCGCTGGTAAGCTGTAATAACGCTTCTCACTTAAAACTTTCTCATTGGTGGCGGGCCGCAGCCTTGAACACAGTCGCGATGTGCTTCTTCGCGTCGAAGGTGTGTGCGGCCCGGCGCCGGCTCGTTACGGAACGGTAATTACGCAAGCTAATGCGCGCAGTGTTCTGTAAGACCACTTACAAAACTACCAGGTGCGCAACACTCCAGAAGGACTGGTCCTGCGTTTTTAAGCACAACTGTTTGATTACAGCGGTGGACGTGACGCTTGCGGGTATAAGAAATTCAATTGAGCGCCGCTGGTTTCATTCTGCTACATCACCCGCACATCTGTACAGTATTTACAAAAGTTTGCGTGAAACGGTCTTCTCGTCCGACTGGGCTGTTTTACTTGTTCCGCGGTCATTACAGAGTTGCGGAAATCAAGCGTTTCGCCTTATAGTTAAGGACAAGATTTTGTGGTCTTATTTTCAGTCCAATTTCGTTTTTTAAGCAGAAGATTTTAATTTTATTGATTTTTTTTATAAATACTCTTTTATAATACTTAATTCACCATATAGTCTAGTGTATTTATATGCTGCATTTTTACCTATGAAATAATTTATAATAAATTGGTTTAAAACAGATACATTCAGAACAATATAAATAAATTAACGAGCATTTTTGGTTTAAAAGTGTATGAGTTAGAGATGCACAATGATACAAATTAAATTAATTTTTCTGATATAAATTTTGTCAGGAATTAATGACATTACCTGAATTTAAAACATTAAAAGATTACTTTTTTGTAATTAGAACTTTGTTTTGGTTAAATTCTGCTTAAATCCATGATATAGCTTGCATTTAGGTGTTACGCAATGCATTTACATGCTTATTTCGGTGGTTTTATCGCAATTCGCCATATAATATCAATACTAAATAAAGTTTTTCCAATGTGTAGGGCTGTGATTCATAATCTTACAAAAATTCTAAACTACCAAAAGAAAAATAACTTTATTTTCCTGTAGTCTATAATTTTACACTTTGAATTTGAGTGCAATGTTGAAATATGACCTCTGCTCAAAGTTCACTTCGATCTAGTCACCAAAATGAAGTAAATAAAAACACTTAAATCTAATATGTCACAATAATTTGTGGCAATAAGTCTTAGTTATCACTGCCAACAGCAGTTTTATTTTCATTGAAAATTTCTCTTCACAGAACCAATCGTGCTGGGAAGTTGCTCCACACTCCTTCTTATTCTAGCACTTTAAGTCTGTCTTAAAGAAAACAAAAAGGCACAGTGAAAATGGTTAGATTCTCATTAGACGATAGCAAACGCTGAAGTGACTTGATTGGAGTTGTTCCAGAAAGGTCGCAAGCCCGGGGGACCACGAGAGCTTCGGTCGGAAGTTATTCGGTCGGGAAATAAGCGTTTGTGTGGAGTCATCAGACGGCGATGAATAAAACATTGGACGCTTGATGTACGAAGCTGGCGACCGAATCACATTTTCCGCGACAATGTCTAGGTCGCACGACAGAAAAAAAAAATTAAGTAGCAGGGATTCTACCTGCAACAATATTCGTGGAGTTAGTGGGGAAAAAATGTTAACCAACTACAATGAGACGAAATAATTGTATTTGCAAGAATTATTACATATTTAAAACATACGCAATAAATGTTCTTTGTGTATCTTAACATATTCTTCTGAACGAAAACTTAAAAAAAAAACCTCTTCGCCTTACTTATTATAACACAAGACATTTAATAAACTTTATTTTTTCGATAACTCCATTAAAAAGCCTGACTAAATTTTTAAATTTCCGCTAAAATTTTGGATTCTTACAAAAACCAATTTAACAAATTTTAATCACCCATGAGTTTTCTTATTTTCTTATTTCTGAAATTACTTATTTTGAATGAGACTATGATATAATTATAAAACTACCACCACAATAATTTTAGTTATTAAAATTCAGGTAGCCTATTTGAAATCCGCGAATTCTCTCAAAAAATTCAACACGTAACGCATTAAAAATTCATGAAAAATTCGCGTTATTGTACATAAACAAATCAAAATCTTTCGTTCATTGGCTGCTGCCGCATTCTACCTTATGTCCGGATTGCATATGGGTTATATGTATTTTCGTCATTTTCTAATTGGCTTCCTGTATTTCAGGGGGCGTGAAAGACCCATGCTCCAATGAAAATGCTATTCAAATGTAAGATGGTATCCATATCAGACGGTCTCCGGATATAAAGAGAAATTGGCAGGATTTTAGCCAAAGGAAATATAGGTAATAAATACTTGGCTGAAGTATTCTTATTAAACTTAATTTGAAAATATGTTTTAAAATCCGACACTCTACGAGCTCTATATGAGACAATGTTATTCAATTGTCTGATGTACTTCTGTGTAAGTGTGTTCCCTGATAGCTGGATGCATTTCTTTGATGTTTGTTAAGCATTTGTTACTGGCTCATCTTATCAAGTACGTCTCAAACCAACTTCAGTATACTATAGCAGATACGTTTTAATCTTACATGCGATTCAAGTACAGTCTGTTATGAAATAGCCAATTTTGCATGTTATTAGAGACAGGTGTTGTGTGATAGGCTTAACTATTCAGAACGTGTTAATTTGAACGCACTATGTTATTGAGGACATTCAATAATTTTGACCTTGACTGTCAGTAAACTCTTGTACATGGGCGTAGTCTATCTGCAGTGTTCATTAAAAATTTTGAGAGAAAAGTTGTCATTTGATCAAAAGTGACGGACTAGTATAATATAATGCATAGCCTAACTATACGGATCCTTTCGGAGTACTTAGTAGATTTTTTTTTCTTTTGGAAAACCATGCATAGCTAGACTATGTAACTTTTACGGGTGTTAATAAGTTATATTTAGACTAAAATTTACAAACGGTATGATATTTTTTATTGGGAACTGAAATAAATATCTAACTATAAAGTAATCTACAGGACCGAAAACTTTTTATCAAGAATTGAGAACACGCGTTTTTTTTGCAAAAGTAAATATTTGGTTGGTTTTACATTAACAAAAAACTCAATGAAATTAACAAGAAGTATTTATATAATTACTATCCCTAAAATATAAGATGAATTCAGCTTGTTCTATACGTCGAAAAACTGCCTTCTCATGAACTGCAGGAACTGCAAACTAACGCGACAGATCGATGCCATATAGCGGTCATGCCAGCTGTCAGGAAAACATCCACTAAACTGTGGTTTATCCACACCGGCCGGAATAGAAACATTTAACTGGTTGTGAACGAGCATATTTTCCAGCTTCTCTTACTGAAGTGTAGTAAAATTAAAACCTACCTTGGCCTAGCTCAAATTTCATATGTAACTCAGAATATCAGTATATGTTTTTGTCAAATTTTAGTTAACTTTTTTTTGCCATTGTATTTTGTCTTATTTTGTACCAATCGTAATAAAGATTAGCACAAAAATAACGTATTTGATGAAATCTTCTCAACTTTTAAAGTAATTATCTATAAACGGGTTGCTGGGACATTTATTGTGACAGTATAAAAAAATTGCAAATTGAAAATACTTAATTGGAAAATATATTATAAACCTCATATTATATTACCAAAACATATTTTGCCAATATAGACCAAGCAAACATTTTTAGTGGCAGAAAAATTATTTTTAAACTTCAATAAATCCATTGATTACTGACAAAATATCTTTTTGTCACTAATAATAATCAGCAACACAGTGAACATAACAAAGAAAATTTGGTTGCCAAAAAAATTATTTGGTAGGGTCTATATTGGCAAAGATATTTTGTGCTGGTCACAAAACTGCTTTTTTGCTCTCTGTGAAAACTGAAATAGCATTAAAAAATAAAGCGTTATTAATTTTAATTTAACTTGAACGGAGTTTAAAAAAGTATAAAATGTTACTTTTAGTTATACAAAAATATTATTGGCACCTATGTAGTTATGAAAAAAAATATTATTCGAAACAAGTATAATATTATGTAGCCAACCGAGTACATAGCCTATTTATGTTTATAGAACTTCTTATGTCACGTGATTGTCACATTCACACGAGTTATCAGACCCGCGTCAATGTTAATTCTGAGATGCAGCAGAATGATAGCTTGAATGTAGGTCTAAAAGAGAATTACAAGATATGTTATTTAAACACGAATCACCTACACTTTACTAGGTGTCGAGTAAAACTATGACCTAAATCGCACGAACGAAGGCTACTGGTGTGAAATTTCCTGGGTTTCACCACTTCAGTAAGCTAGGGGGTTTTGAGCCACTGACTGGTATTGACCAGTATAAAGCCCTTGAGTGACGTGGCTTGTCGAGCGAGGAAACTGGGCTACTTCTGACACAAGCAGCGCAGGCAGTCTACAGTTTGGATTTATTTCTCGAATTTGTAAAATATGCCTGCTCTCAATTCCGTGTTGATGATAAAACTAAATGCAAGAAGGTTCAGGTTTCATATTTTAAATCACTAGATCGACGCTTATTTCACAGAGTGAATTGGGTAACACAGTAGATCTGAAGCCCATATACATGATGATTGGACTACAGTGCTCCTGACGACCCTGGGGCAGTTGTACACTCGAAGAATAAGTGCTTACCCAAATATCAGAAGAATGTTAACGACCAATGAACAATATAAGTAGAAAGGCATATCAGTAAGGTATGAATCTGTGAAATAATTGTCGCTATATGAATCACTTTTCGTTGTTAAGAGTCTAGGTTATATCAAACGAAGAGCGTTTTCTTGGTATTCGAGATAATTATAGTTCTGATTAAATAGTATCTAATAGATTATAAATTTGACTTTAGAAGGAAAACAAACTGTGCATGTAGCTATACACTTTGCGCTAACCAGGTCTCGGTATAAATATATGCAAGCTCTCAACTGCGAGTGACGAATAATTCGGCGTTTTATTTTAATTTAATACCATTTTTTGGACATATGCCATTGCAGTTCTGTTTGTCATGGGAAAAAAGATTTCATGAATACAAAATAATAAATAAAAATGAAAACATAAACCCACAGAGCATAAGCCCAAATCAGCCTAAGTCAAGCAACTGAACCCAACGCAGCAAATACACGAACACAGCGATGAAGACAAACATATTATGGACAACAACGACGATCACAGTAGTTTTCCTATGACAAACCAATTGCGACGTTTCGGGGACTGGCACATGTTCCCGTCATCAGGCACAAACAGTCTGATATCGGACACTGGAAAACATTGGGGGGGCTTATGTACGTTCGACCTCCTACCCTCCACGTCGTCTGTCGACGCGGCGCCAACAACGTGTAACGCAAACATTCTCCCCCCTCCCCCCTCCACTGCCGAGAGGTCTGCTTTGTCGCTAAGTGTCGCGGCGTGGAACCCGCGATCGAACTGCCGGCCGGTCGGCGGGAGTTAATGGCGCCTCGTGTTTGTTTGGGTAAAATGGGGCGGTGCGTGCGGGAGTCAGGAGGAGTCGCCCTCCTACCTGCATCATGAAGGCATTATAACTTGGCATTTTCCTCTCCCCCGCCGCATTGCCCGCTCAATATTTGATCAGTCACGGAGCTGGCGGCGGCCCCGCGCGGACCGCGATGGCAGGGGCGGAATAAAAGACTCGCCGATCAGCGCACTCGAGGGCACACGGGACCCGCCTCGGACTGCGGGCGACCTCTCCACGAGTGGCTGGACACAGCGTGACGAGGTGCTGTCATGACTTACGAACACACAAGTTAGAAATATTCTAACCCACGTGGCTCTAGCTTGCGACGCGCTACGTCGTTACGTGTTTCTAATAATGAAAGTTGCAATCCGTGAATTTCAATGATGTGATAAGTAGGGACCGGAAAAATTCGCTGTTTAACTTCACTATTGGCTAGAATCCAAGTACGTTTAACTTTTTTTGCTGCATCAGTAGAGACACGGAAATTTCGTGCATTCATTTAGTCGCAAGTTAGAATGCAAACCTTCATACTCTCTCACTGTGTTCATGATTGGCCCGCAGTTACTTGGACACGCCCCTCTATGACCGTGAGCCAACGACGCCCAGCTAGGAGAGAAGTAAGCGAATCGTGTAGTGCCAATTAACGAGGATAAACATGCTCTCGCTAAGAAATCAACCAATGGGAAAGCAAACATGGGTTGAACAGACCTAATACCTTAAATTCTACTCTGAAGCCAGACGAATCTGCGAAATTTCCGGGTCTCTATGGATCAGGGATTGGACCACATGAGTTGATCTCAGAGCCGATGAATAACCCTCAACGAAAGAAGTATGGAATCACAAGCATCTTAGTTAACATTAATGTCACGAGTCTTAAAACAATGATCAGGTGTAGTTTTCCCGAATACATAGATGATCATGGGGTCTATCCCGGACGTCATTGAAACCGCGAATTTTTTCAGTTCCTATAGTGATAGGTCTTAGTTATGATTTGATGTAAGTTACAACGTTTCCAAGTTACATGTCTATTAGTTATGTCCGTTATAATTTATGACTATTAAGCTATGTGGATTATCTCTAAAATTATAATTTATTGCTCTTCTAAGTTGTGTGTTTCTAAGTTATGTGTGGATCCCCTGCGGTGAGGAGTTGAGAGAGGACCACGGTGTGAGGAGAGTTGAAGGGTCATCTCCTTTCCAACTCTGCGTTGCTGACCTCTGTGGGACTAACATCTGCTTAAAGATACGCAGCAGGGAGAGATGGAGTGAGCAAGTACCAAACACATGCATTGTGTTCAATCAAACATCCTGGAGGCATGCATGATGCATATTACTTGTTTTTTTCAAACTAAGTACCTAAGTGACTAAAATGGTCTCTTTATGTATCACTATTTAATAAAACATTGATTTTATATTATATTTATGAAAAAAATAACTAAGGTGATAGGCACATCCCCAGTTCATAATCCCTGATGAGTTGGATCATTTTGAAAAATAAAAGCATGTTTAAAATCACAATTACGTTAGAATTTTTTTCGATGCGCTATAACTATAACAAACCAAGACATTTGTTAAAACGTTCTATTTTAAATTATACTGGTATTCCGAATGTTTCGCGCATTCATTCGGAAGGAAAGTAGACTTGAAACACAAATACACCTGCTTCAAGTTGATGATTAGCCAACAGTTCCTCTCATACCCCTTGGAACACGCTGAGCCAGTAATAAGCGAGGAGAAACAGTAGACCGAATCACGTGCCACACAGTTCAAAGCATAAAAGGTTTCTGACCTTGTCATCGGCCAACGAATGCAATAATGTGGACCCAGTACGCATACAACAGTTCAGCCTAACCAGGAACGGAAAGAATCCTCGAAATAATCGCAGAACTACTTATCACTCATCGGTGACACAGAGGACTGGAAAGGTGAACATGGTTTTATAATGTTGAGGACTAAAAAAATGAATAACATTCATTTATGAGGATGGCAGATGATTGGGGAGATTAAAATACAATCATGTATCAGGGGGACAGACGACTGGAGAGGTGAAAAATATACAATCATGTATCAGGGTAACAGGACTGGGGAGATGAGAAAACAACATTCAGTTATCAGGGTGACAGACAACTGAAGATGTGAACAAACATGCATGTATCAGGATGATAGAGGAATGGAGAGGTGAACAACATGCATGTATCAGAATGACAGAGTAATGGAGAAGTGAGCAAAACACCTTAATGTATCAGTGCGACAGAGGACTAGAGAGGTGAACAAACACATTCACATATCGGGGTGACAGATAACTGGAAAGGTGAACAAATAACAATTTGTATCAGGGTGACAGAGGACTGGAGAGGTGAGCAAAACACATGCATGTATCAAGGTGACAGAGGACTGGAGAGGTGAACAATACACATTCATGTATCAGGGTGATAGAGGACTGGAGAGGTGAACAAAACACATTGATGTATCAGGGTGACAGAGGATTGGAGAGGTGAACAGATGCAGTTATGTATCTGTGGGGGCAGAGTACTGGAGATGTGAGGGTGCCAGAGGATTGGTGAGGCGGGTGCTGCTCGAGAGCGGGTCAGGAAGAGCGGGTGAGAGTCTGCGGCGGGACAGGCGCCCGTCTGACGAGGAGGGAGGTTCTCGGGGAAGGGCTAGTGGGAGATGATGGGCGACGAGGGGTTGCGCAGCACGGTAGCTACCTCGGCGCCACCCCCGAGGGCAAGGGCTGGAGAACCTGCTGGTTACCGCCTGCGTCTACCATTACCCCCGGGGCCGGCGGCTCGCCAGGTAGACACCGGAGCCTCGCCCGGGGGACGTCGGGCGAGCTTTGTCCTGGCCGGCGCTACTGAACACAGCCGCATGTACCTAATTAAGATTATGAACAAAGAAAATGACGGTGAGTCGTTTCTACCCATAACCCGGTGTTGTAAGCACAGGCAACGCCCCGGTGGTGGCAGAGGAGTCGACCTTGTACTCGTCGAGGCAGGGTTTGCCATTTGCCAGAGTGGAGGTGCACCTGGCACTGGGCCCGGAACCTTTTGCCCACCAGGCAGCTCTAGCCGCCAACCGATCTGATCTATTCTCCAGAGCGCGCGGAACTACCGGTACCCAATAACTAGGGACCGGAAAAATTCGCGGGTTCAATGACCTGCAGGATGAACTCCATAGTTCTACCTACACTCGGTCAAATGTCACCCACTCATTGGCTGCTGTCTTGTGAGACGTCCCAACGTAGCAGCCTGTGATTCGATAAAGCTTTGGTCGGGCGTTTCTCATTGGCCCAGAGTCACCCAGGTGAGTTGTGAGCCAATAACAGAGGCAGCACTGAGGTATAACTATTTGGTTTAGCCTATCGCGAAATGAATTCGCGAATTTTTCCGGTCTCTACCAAAAACAAATATCATTCTAGCTTCATGTCAAACAATAAATAGAAGTTCTTTTAGTTTTTCTTGCAAGGGGGACGTTTGATTTAAATAATCTCAATTCCCGGAACATCGCAAAGTTTTAGTCTTAGGAAGCCTACTGTGTGTATCTGTTCTGTCGTCGTTGTGTTGTCGGAATACCTGTTAGATTTCATCGTTGGGTTTGCAAGTTCTAAGTTGTATTGTCGGTGTGTTGTCCAAGGTTGTTGTTTGCCTGAATTTATTGCATTTTTTTTTCTTGCGGCTGTCTCGACGTTGTCAGCCCTCCGTGTTCGTCTGTGTTGAGTTATTCTTCTGGCTGGTTCCTTGAATGGAATTCTCTATTATGTCTACGCAGACATTACTTGACGTCGGCTGATTTTGGCTTGTTTTCTGTGTGTTTGTGTATTCTTCTATCTCTGCCATTTCTTAGTTTTTTTTCTATGGGATACAGTGCAAACTAGCAATGGCTTATGTCCAAAATAAATTATATAAATCAATAACGAGAATCTCGCCGAGCGAAGTTAACATACATTCAACAGTTTTTTGACCATAAATACATCATATACCTATTGGTTGTTGTTGATAATTTTAATATATTAAAGGTATAGAGAATAATCTAATAGAATGCCTGAAATGCATAAGGACCGTCTGGAATAATTTTCCCCCCTTTGATATCATTGGTGTTCGGAATTAAATTTATTTATTTTCTTAAAATTATTACAATTGTATAATATTATTATTTATAGTCATGTCGCCCACAAACTTATAAATTTGTGTTGTACCTATAATACATTTTAATGAAGAAACATTTCTAAAATAAGACCATAAAAGCATTTCTATGTGCTTCACTCATGCGTGTAAGTCCAGGAAATGAACTCCTAGCCAGTGATCACGATGAAACATCAAGCAAATCTTTTAGCTATCAATATTTGCCTGACAATTTACAAATCACAGGTAGAATGAAACAATTCTACATTTGGCGACTTAATTTGCTGCAAAACATAAAATTATATGCTTAAATAAAGGAATATAAAAAAATTGTCCAAGATAAAAAAATAATGTTACGAAGATGCTAAAATTCATTTAGGTATTACGACTGCCTTGCGTCTTTTAGTTCTTAGTAAATATCAGCTTCAACTTGTGAACGCTATTTTTAATAATAACAACTATTGTCACATTGTTCCTGCATAATTAGATGAAGTTATCCATGACGTGCAGAATTGAAAATTTACAGGTTGATATTCATTTTGCTAACTGCTTCATAATGTAATTATATATAATTTTTTCTGAACAATTTATATAATTTCAGTTAGGTTTCAAAAATCTTGAGAAAAAATTCTGTGTCCGTGAGAAAGAGAAAGGCACACCAATAAAGGTGATTCTCGCTGGTCCCTACGATGCAGTTTCGACTCAACGAGCGAGTGTCTGGGTTGGCGTCGACTCGGATTTATCGAAACTCAGCGGGGACCGTTATATCACAGACAGAAAGTCTGTAGCGCGGTCCGATGGCTGCACATCGACTTGTATTGTTTCACTGACTCGGTGTTTGTACAATGTAGTCAGAAAATGATAAATCTGGTTATTTTTTAGGTGTTCATTATCACGGCGGAGATGCACACAAGGTTTTTTTAAAGTTACAAACATGAAATCCGTAGACGTTTTAGCTATAACTCCCACCGGACAAAATGCAGAATGTCAGATAAGGATCGCTGGCTTTCGCTGCCAAAGTCTGAACAATATTTCACCGATGTTTCAGTTAACCTTGTAGTCGCCATCATCAGGATGGAATTAGAGTAAAACTTCGTCTTCGACATGGCGAGAACCCGCGAGCCAAGCAACTTCAAGATTATTCATACTGCGGTAGTGTGTCACTTTGCCATTTCAAGGGACCGGGAAAATTCGCGGGTTCAATGAACTCCAGGGCAGACTCCACAGTTCTGCGTAATCTCGGGCAGATGTCACATACGCATTGGCTACCGCCCATTATGAGACGTCCCAACGCAAGTAGCCTGTGATTCGATACAGCTTTGGTTGAGTGTTGCTCGTTGGCCCAAGAGTCATCAAGGTGAGTTGTGACCCAATAGCAGAAGCAGTACGGGGGTGTATTTGTTTGGATTTTTTTTTTTTTTTCGCGAAATGAACTAGCGAATTTTCCCCGGTCTCCAGCCGTTACACAAGTCAACTAATAGCTGTTCAAAGTTGACGCACAGCGTACTATGAAGTGTTCCCTCTCCGCTGGATTCCTCCGCGGGCGACCTGGCATTAGCCGCGTGCAGCAAGGCGGAAGAACGTAGTGCCTCGCAGTGTACACTTCCTGCCGGGCAGCTGCGGGGGAAAGTTGAAGGGGGTAACGGCGACTCCATGAGATCGTTCGTTTCATTTCAAAAAGGGCGCAACATTTAAGCAGCGACCACGTGCCAAGTGCGCCGAGCGGGCTTCTGATTGGCAGTCGGCCACCTGTCCTCCTCTCCCCTTTCAACCCCCCAGTCCAGGGCACGCAGGGCGTATCATCCATTATGGATCGTAAAGAGCGGAGCCTCATTACTGGCCGCTGTAAATGTCAGCGGAGGGGTCGAGGATGGGGGGGGGGGGGAGGGAGAGAGAAAACCGCTAACAGTTTATTATTTTATGGCGGAGGCGCGGCAGATATAGGTCTGATTTCGGTTTCCCCTCCCCGCGGCGGCAAAATCGACGTGATGGTAAAAATACGTGAATAAAACATACAGCTGATCACGACCAGCAGGCTCAATAAACACCTGGACAGGTGATCTGAAAATACCCACCTGCAAACGAACGAATGAAGCGAAACAAACTTTTACTTTTTGAAAATTTACTTTGGGTATTTTTTTTTTTACTCTGCTCTGCGACTTATAACTAGAGACCCGCAAAATTCGCGGATTCATTTCGCGATATGATAGAGTCCAAATACTTTTGACATTATTTTGCTTCAGTGATTGGGCCACAGTTTATCTAAAGGACTCTGGGCCAATGAAAAATCTTTAACAGAAGAATTAGCGAATCACAATCATTCCAGTCAAAAGGTGTTACTAGTCGGTAACCAATCAGCAGATGTAATTTGCACGAGTGCGTAGAGGATCATGGAGTCTATCCTTCAGTGATTTGAAATCGCGAATTTTACAGGTCTCTACTTATAACGGAACCGATAAATCTTGTACGCATATTAATATAGCCCTGTAAAATTCGCGTTATCGTTTGAATACAGTCTGAAATGAATATCATTATACATTTTATTTCATTGGGTCGTGTGTCCTGTAACGAGGAAGCCAATAAGAAAATAAATAAAATCCATATGATTAGAGGTACGAAAATTTCGCGGATTAATTTCACGCCAGGCTGAAATTCACAGTATCTACTATGGATACTCTATCTACATTTGCTTTCCTATTGGCTGATTTTTTACTCCAGAACCTCTCCTTCTTTTGAGGGGGAGTCGGTGTGATTGTCTCTTTTCTATTAGCTGTTAGTTGACTGGCTCATAGTCGAAGAGGGGTGTGGCGAAACAATTGTCAACCTATCGTCAACGCAATGCTAAGGTATAGATATTTGCAGTCTTAACTGGTGACCAAAAGATTGCGCAAAAATTTCTGGACCTCTACGTAATACTAAGGCCATGTGTCTCGTGCGAAAAAAAATTCTGATAGCTCATTAGACTGCAATAGGTACGCCCTTGCAAATGGCTGACTTCTGCAAGACAAGCCATTGCCCTACTTGGTCGGGTAATTTTGGACGCGTTTTCTTCCGCACTGGATGGCAGTGATTGGTGTGCGGACAGTAGACGCGTACCTGAAAAAAAAACAGCCAACCACGAAACACTCACAGTGCTAAAATTTTTCACAGCTGGTCTGGTAATAGTTTCGTGAAAAGTGCTTGGCCCTGGATATGAACAAATTTCATGCAATCCTGATAGAATGTGGAATGTAGCAGCATTCAGTGAGCAAAAGATATTTGTATGGACCGGAAAAATTCGCTGATTCAATGACCTCTAGGATAGCCTCCAATATCCTCTGCATTTCTCAGGTAAACACGCGTGTTCATTGGGTACTAAATTGTGAGGCGTCTCCACTGGGTAGCTTGTGATTCGACGCTTCTGTGGTCGATAGTCTCTCATTGGCCCAGAGAGTTCCAGTTAAACTGCGAGCCAATAGTAGAATAAAATAATTGTACTCATGATTGAATTTCAGCCTATTACGAAATGAATCCGCGAATTTTTCCGGTCTCTATATATTTGTTTGTTAATGTAAAGTGTGTGGAGGCTAGCCTAGGCAGGTATATAGCTATTACTTCTCGTGCTGACGGATCACTGACTGTCTACACCGAAAATATTTTTCTATACGTTTACAAAATATTCTTTAGGAAACCAGTTGCCATAAAATAGATTGTAATACCACAAGAAAGATATGGTCACTTTGTTCAACACATTGCTATAATTTCCTTCCATATACGAAATACATGTTTTGAGATAACACTGTGTATGTCTTACGCAAATTGGCACATAATTTTATATTTCAATTGATGTTTCACTCAAGTATATATATTTTTAAACCATAAAAAAAATTAACTATTGGAGGTACTGGGACAACACAGTTCATGAATTTGCTCGGATAAGAATCCGAACCCAGTATTACTGCGAACACTATTTTGCAGTGGCACAGTTGTTTTAATGTAAATGTGCAAATTTACAAACATCTGTAAGTTTACATAAATATTCCTGATCCATTAAAAAAAAATAAAGTGTATGATGCTCCCACGTGACTAACTTCAGCGCCGTCAGCGGGAAAAGGAATTGCGCCAAACGCACGAGGCTGGCTGAACGGCAACACGGGGGCCGCACCTGTCGACCACGGCTGTATCGACACGAGTATCGACACAGGTATCGACTGTCACCACGCGCCAGCGAGTGCGCTGGTGGGAGGAGTCGCCGACAAACACGCCTTCTAGCCACATGCACGCTGATTCTCACACTCTGGTGGAGATAAGGGTGTCGCCTTTATGGCAAAGGCTACAGGGAACACTCACACCTTTACAACTAAATATATCTGTCTATCTTATCTATATTTATAAATAGAGAGATTTTGACTGTTAGTCTGTAGGTCGCGCAGTGGAGACGGTTATTGGACCCGTGGAATTTGGCACGTGTATTCTCCAGAGGTGTCAGTTTTAACCTTAAAAAGATTTTCTTAGAAATTCTTCTTAGTATTTTTGAATTATTTATTTATAAATTATTTTAGTGATATTTTACTTCATTTTTCCAGTGATCTCAATGGCAACGTTCGTCGCATTCTTGAAGTTTTCTTCCTCTCCGTGGCAACGTCTGCTGCATTGTTGACGCTTTCTTCTTCTCCATGGCAACAAATACTGCATTGTTGACGCTTTCTTCGTCTCCATGGCAACGGCTACTGCATTGTTGACGCCTGATTCACTTTTGGATCTTAATACAGTATTTATTTCTGTAATTAGTATCTCTGCCAGCATACCGACATGACTCTGTTGATTAAATGAATGCGAATATGAAGATCCTTACAACACTGTTGAACACAAGATGGCGTCTTTGGGTTTATATTTATTCTCGGTAGGGAACGGAAGACTTCTCGGATTCATTTCGTGATATGTTAAAATCCAAACACACATACTTTCATACTTCTTCTGTGATTGCCTCACAGTCTATATGAATGAACCTGAGCTAGTGAATAACCTTCAACCAAAGAAGTATTGATTCCGAAGCATCCCAGTTGACAAGTCTCACAAGTCATTAGCCAATGAATGGCCCGTAAAAATAGGGCAATGGCTTCTCTTGCAGACGGTCGCCAATTACAGGGGAACAATCGCTAGCGCAGGCATACCTTATAGCAGTCTAATGAGGGAACAGATTTATTCGCGAAAAGTGCAAACCCCTAATCATAAGCTAGTCTGTGTTTGCTTTGTTTGTAAAGTCACAATGTTCAGCTAGGTATCAAAGTCTGAATGTTCGCTGACATATTGAACAGAGTACAGGCATTCAGAAGTGAAGTGGAGTCTCAAGTTTCGAAATAAAATCTGTAAATTTGCGGAACTCTACCAATGAATCCATTACTAACAATGCTCAAAATTCGTTTTTTTTTTCGAATCAACCATGTGAATAAAGTTTGCTAAAGGTACACCGTTTATAAGTAAAAGTTAGTTAAACGTTGTATCGTAGAACGCAGATGGGGGTAGAAACAACATTAATATATCGTATAGGTACTTTATTAATCTATGTAGCAATGGCATCTAAATGTACTTACCATTCCCAGGTTGGCATAGTTATATGTCTTAGCAAAGCAGCCAATGAAAGAACGTGTGATATTACAGTGTCTATTTTGTATAAAATATTGAAACTCAAATAAAAAGCAATGACACTTTTGCATGTCATTTTTAATCAGTATAAATGGTGAACAACACAGATTTTAGTAGTAAAAAATAATTTATTGTTTAAAATGTTATTTATTCTAACAATTGTGGTATTTTGTATGATTCTTTTTTACACAATTTACACGGATTACATGTACAGTTTCAAATAAACTAAAATACTGCTCGTATAGTCAAATCAGTAAATATCTATTTGCTCAGACATTTAGCCACGCAAGAGAAAATTTATGGAAATGAAATACATATACCGAAATGAATCGGAAACCTGTTATAACAAACAAAATCACTTGATACAATATAAATGAAATTATTTGTACCCAAATATAATTGAATAATTAAAATGAAGTAAAATGACATGAAAAAGCATCAAAAGTTACACAGTATATTGCACAGCGCAACAATGACAACACGGCAGTAGTAGTTACAGTTACAAAATGTGTAGTACCGCTAAAAAAAAATTGATCGGAGACGGCTTCTTTTTAGTGCTCGGTCGTGTCATTGGCCGAGGCGGGTCTGATTGGTCACTCCCCTGGCCCAGCACTCGGGCCACTCAGCTTCTCGGGGCAGTGATTGGCTGATCGAGTCCCGCCATGTCGCCCCGGCCTGCCGCGGCCATCTCGGTGCGCAAACAGGGCAGCTTCTCTTCCCAATACCCGGGTGATCGAGTGTTCGAGTGTTCGAGTGTTCTGTGGTCGCGCGACAACCGAGTCGGAACAGCGGGCCACCCGCTTGTCAGCTCTCGTGGCAACAGCCGCGTGTGTGGCTCCGGTACACAAGAACGCACTTTTACTTTCTTCCAATTTCTCTCGCCGAGAAAGTTCGCGGTTGTGAGGTTTGAAGTCACAGTGAGATGAACGTGTGTGTTCCATTCCGTTGTAGTCACTACTTCAATGTTCACCTCCTACATTCAATCCCAATTTAGAGAATGCTAGTGAACGCATTGAGATTCTAGCCTATCGCGAAATGAAACGGCGAATTTTTCCGGCCTCTAATCTTGGCTCTACTTTTGTGTTTTCAAAATATTAAAATACAATTTCATGTTCCTGGATTTTAAATTTCTGCAAAAAATCATAAATTGCTAGAGACCGGAAAAAATCGCGGGTTCATTTAAGCGTCCTGCTGGAATCCAAATACTTGTACCTTCATATTGGTTTTGTGATTAGCTAACGGGTTTATATGAAGAACTTTGTGCCAATGAAAAACCTTCAACCAAAGAAGTGTCGAATCGGAAGCACCCCAGCAGGTCTGACAAGTCAGTAGCTAATGAGCATGTGGCATTTGCCCCAAGCATGTAGGTGATCGCGGAGTCTAATAATGCTATAGATTTTTCCAGTTCCTAGAAATTGTGTTTTCAACTCGAGAGTCTTGTAACAGACTGGAGCAGGGAAGTTTTGCTTTGTTGGGATGAAAAACGAAGTGTGGAAGTAGCGGTTAGGGTATTGTTGCGGTGTCATAAGCCGCCTAATTGGACCGCTTCTCCTTGTAGCAGGCCGCTATCTGAGTGGTCGCATCGGCTGCCTGCGCCCGACGAACAACGCTCTGTGTCCTGAGAGGAGGGGGGGGGGGGGAGTCGAGGAGGCAGACTGCCTTAATTATTCCCACAATGCACAGCGCGCGGCCACACGCGCATGCGCAGAACAATGGTCTCATTCCTCCCCTCTCCCGGACGTTACGCGGTCCTGTTCCCTCGGCTCTGCTTGTACAACAGTCGCGACACGCCAGCTGTAAAATGTTGATTGTTATAGCTTTATAATGCGAACCCGCAGTTGTATTTCATATCGCCATCTTCCCTCGCCTTTCGCTTCCCCCCCCCCCCCCTTTTCTCTCTCTTTCCCTACATCCTTCACTCTTCTCCAAACATCCCATTCGCTTTCGCGCTGTTACCTTGTAAGCCGGGGGCGAGGGAAAAATAAACAATTATTTCTCCTTTGTGTTTCCACGCGGGCGAACTCTGCGAAGCTCGGGTGCTTAGTTCTGGCGTTCACGGCTCTGGGCTTTCCCGCCGCGCTCACGCGCTACGCGACTTGCAACTGAACAGGGGGAAAAAAAAATTGTACAAACGTTTTCCTCGTCGCACTGTTAGAAATTACAGTTAATTTATGAACTTTTCAAAGAAGAATTTAACTGAAATAAAAGATGATTTCTTTTTAATTTAAAATTATAAGAGACTGGAAAAATTCGTGGTTGTATTTCGCGATAGGCTAGAATCCAAATGCTTTAAACTTTCTGCTGCTTCAGTTATTGGACCACACTTGGTCTGAATGACTCTGAGACAATTAATAACCCTCAACGAAGGAAGTATCGAATCACAAGCATCCCAGCTGACAGGTGTCACGAGTCATTAGCCAAGGAGCAGGTGTAATGTTCGCGAAATACATAGAGAATCACGGAGTCTATCCTTGAGGTCATTAAAACAGCGATATTTCCCAGTAGACTACCCAAAAATAATGGAATTTCCGTAGAAAATAAGTGATTTTTCGACTTCCGAATTGTATGATTCGTTCTAAACAAAGGCAAACACTCACTTGGACAAAAGAAGAGTGTTCTTAATAGGGTTTTCAAACGTTTGTTAAAATACCAAGAATATTCTTTTACATTAATGTTAAAAAACGTGGACTCACGTCTGTAAATTTACGAAGATCTCTGGATGATTGGCAACCATCATTATTTATAAATTAAAGGTGAACTAATTTAACATCGTGGGCTTTTTCTTAAGTGACGATTTTCACAAAAAATATTGAACTCGTTAATTCTTTAATTTAAAAGTCATTTGCTTTTACTATGTGATAGTTTCTATGCTTTCTTATGCTGTCTGTTATGTCTGTAGGAACATGTATTTTCACGAAAAAGATTTTGAAACTAGCTAAAAGTTAGAATACTACAGCTTTAAATGTGTTTCGTGATTTTTTGAGTTTCTTTCAGGTACCTACATGGTTACTATTGCACAGAAAAATAAATTCTGTACTTTCACAAAAGACTAATTTGAGAACCAGTTGCCAAATAATAGTTTTTATTACAATAAGAAAGATTTTGTAACTTTGTACAACACATGGCTATGGGTATCTTTGCATATATGAATTACGTTTATCGAGATAATACTGTGTGTTTCTTACGAAAATTGGCTCTTAATTTTATGTTTTGACTGATGTTTCATTCAAGATTTTTTTCCGTGGAAAACAAGACTAATATGTCTAATAATGTGCGCAATTAATACTGGAAAGCTATTCAGGGAACGGTTTTCAAATAACTTTAACTATCGGAGGAACTGGGACAACACAAAGCATAAATTACTGGGCAAGAATTCCAACCTAAAATTACTGCGAACACCATTTTGTAGTGATATAGTTGTTTTCACGTAAATATACAACTTTAACAATATTTGTAAATTTACATGAATATTTCTGTTTCAATTACAAAAAAAAGGTATGCATTTTTTTTTTTTTTTACTGAACAATAGATAATAATTGAGAATAGTAAGGTTGCGGGTATGATCTCAAAGGAAATAATGCCCTTTTTTCGCACCCTTTTCTATTGCATCCGTTCACCAGCACTCTTTGGCGCTTATTTTGGCAGTTTATTCTCTTATTGCCTTTGACCATACCTCTTATTTGTTTCTGCCTTTTAATTATTTTTAGGCATTATGTTCAATCACGATCTCCAGCTGAATAAAATGTAGGAACAAAAAAAAAACACTCCAATCGAACATAAAATAAACTTATAAAGCTTACGTCACAATTCTAAAAGTCTTTTTGACATTTCAAATCTCTGTGTTCACATATAAAGAAAATTAAACTAATAAAACTAACCTCGTAAGTCTATACGTCTTTTTTTACATTTTCAAAAACATTATTCAAATAAAAATGATTGATAATTACTTATAAAGTTAATCGCACAAATCAATAACTCTTTTCCATAATAAATAAATAAATATTGTAGATACAAAAAAAAATCAAATATGGTAGCGTCAATCGCTAGCCGTTACGAAAACCGAGGAGTAGACAAACACAAGCAGCGTTACGATAATTCCGTAGCATCACTGCTGCGTCATTTCTCTCCCTCTGCCGTCTCCTCTTCCGGCCGTTACAACTAGCATATAGCATGCTTCGCTACGTACCTATCCCCCCCCCCCCTCTTTTTGCCAACTTCCCAATAGACCGCTGGCGCATGCGTTGGAGTGGCGTCGCTGCTGACGTACTCTTCTGCTCTACTGGTTCTCCCACAACGTACCTATTATCCTCATGCAATCGGAACTTTTGTAACGTTCGAAAATTGTAGGCCCCTTCAGCAAAGAAGCTTTACTTCAAAATACAGTATGGTACACGAATCACAACTATTCAGTGTGGAAGCGAACGCGTCCTTAATAACATGCTCAAATAGGGCGATGGTTTCTCTTGCAGAAACCGCTAGCGCAGGCATACCTTATTGCAGTACTTACCCTGTAAAAACATTTTTGTACTTTTACAAGGAGAGTCCTTGGAAACTCAGTTACCAACGACATCACTTGTAAAACCGCAAGGCTGAGCTTTGTACCATTTGCAATTTTACAAAGTTCTGCCTTGCAGTTATACAAATGATATAGGCCTAGTTGGCAACTGGGTTTCCAAGGATTTTACTTGTAAAAGGTAGAAATATATTTTTTTTACGGCGTATAATGAGCGTTCAGATTTTAACGCGAAAAACAAACGGTTCTGAACTTCTGCATCTTTAAAAGTTTTAGGAACACTTCACTTCAAATTTTGGAAGGAGGAAACGCAAGAAGTTGAAAGTTGGACGATGCTTGCGATCTTGCTTTCTTGCGTAGTTTATAAACACGGCGTTGCGCCGACATGTCTGTACTTGCGCCGTTGTTGCATGTTGCGCCTGCCTTCTTCGTTTGTTTGTCTCCTGTCATCGCGCCCTCAATAGGCTTGTCAAAACTCTCTGCGCGTGTTTTCATTGGCGGGTGTCATTCCATTTTACCTTCTCCCGAAACCCCGTCGTTTTCATGCTTTCCTTGCGGCTCGTGAAGGCGATAAGAAAACCTCTGCTGAAACGCTTTTACTGCTGGTTCGCCATCGTTCTTCAGCCTTTCTCCCGAGTTCTTTAGAACTGCCGAGAATATTACTTTACAAGAAATCAATTGCACTTAAAGGCGTATACCTACAATGCTTCACTTGTTTGTTTAAACCAAATATTAGATGCACGGCAATGAAATATTTCAGGAATAGTAATGTGGTTTAGCCAGTTAAGATATTTTAAAGGCAGATTTTGCTGATTAAGAAAATGGGTTCATCAACTTTATAGTATAAAATATCGCGTAATGGATAATACGCCTACACAAGCTTTCATTTTATTTATAACAAAAATTGTTTAGTAAGTTATTACGGGTTTATACGAGCCTTTGACATTGGCCCAAAATAAAGTTAAAAATAAGATAAAAATAAAGTAAATTAATGCCGTTTTACATTACGGTAATCATAAACTGCTAATAAATATCTTTCCTGAATCTTTAAGATGACATAATCACGTACTAATTGTCGGTTCAGCTAATCAAAAAATATTATTTCTAGAGCGAAAATATATTGCTTTGGTAAAGAAAGGTTTCTTTTAGTTTTATAGGAATTATAATAAACCTAAGTGTTATAGTATTTCAGTTAAATCAGCAGTTAGTATATAGTTCCTACTTAAAATGTATAAGTAATTAATATATAATTAACAAGAGCCCTTCAAAATGCTCGATACTTGGCTATTGTAAACAAAGAAACCAATGCCTTTCGTTTATTGGCTGCTGCTTCATTCTACCTTCTGTTCGTTGGGTCATGTGGATTTTCGTTATTCTTTTTTTTTTTTTGCTGTATTTCAGAACTAGCAATTAGTTCAATGTTAACTTCAGTATCATGAAGTGGCTCCACCCAAAAGCCAATACCATTTCTCGTGTTTAATGAATTGTTTACACTTAAGTGTAAAAAATAGTACTTATATAACTTACTTATATTTATTTAAGTATACCTATATGTGTGGAAGAATGTTATCCCGAGCCCACTCTAATTTATTTTTGTAAATGTAACAGAAATATCCATGTAATATTACAGATATTTGTACTTTTGGAGGTACATATACATTAAACCACTGTGATACCGGGTTCGGATTCTTGCCCGGACATTTATGCTCTGTGTTGTTCCAGTACTTACAGTAGTTACAGATATTTGTAAACCGTTCCCTGTACAGCTTTCCAGTATTAGCTGCGCACATTAATAATCATTTCAAAACAAAATAAAGTCAAACTATTGAACATTCGTTTTTCTTTTCCATAGTTAAAAAAAATGTTTGAATGAAAGATCAATTCAAATATAAAAACATTCACCAATTTTCGTAAGAAATACTAAGTATTTATTGTCTCGAGAAACATATTTCATGTGTGTCAAAGTAACCATAGCCATTGTTGTACAAAGTGACAATATCTTTATTGTAGTATTACGAACCAGACTATTTCTTGGCAACTGGTTTCCAAAGGAATCTTTTGTAAAAGTATAGAAATATATTGCTATATTTTTTTCTGTGCACGGATTGGAGCAGACCTGAGCAGTCTCTGTCGCTGATTGGCGAGTGCTGCGTCACGCCACTCACCACGTGCGTGCAGTGGCTACAAGCGAGAGCTGCATGCCAGTGGCGGTCGGCGAATGTGTTGCCCGTGCGGCATGCAGTCACACGGGCCGCACCAAGTGTTATAACAATTACAAGCTGCCAGCTGTTTGAGGGGCTAGTGTCCTGACTCATTCTGCTTTTAATATTTCACCTTTCTTCACGTGATTTTAAATAAATAATACAACAACATTTCATTGTTTATAAAAGGCTTCTTCCACTAAAAAGTTCCTATTTAATGATTTTTTGTACTTAAAGCAAAATCTTTATGTCAATCATAGCATTAACTCGGGTGGTAAACAGTTTTTGATTTAACGTTCGTATGTAAACTTCGAATTAAAGCTCGTTATTTTTTCTTATATGTCCACAAATGGTCAATGAATTACCGATTTTTCTCTATACAAATTATGCGCAGAATGGTAGCGTTATGACTACCAATATTTCGTTGAACTGCGGTTCTTTAGAGTAGACTTGGCGGTTGACACATTCGTAATATTTTTACTAGAGATGGGTGGTTAAATAGCAAACTGTTTGAATTTTAACAGGTATGTTAAAGTAGCAATAGAAACCTGTGAAAAAACATTGGAAGTAACAGTTCTAAGAAATAGTACAGCTACGCGCGTCTGCTGCAACATGTCTCCCACACAGCTGCTATCTAGATTGTGAAATGGGAAGTTTCACGTACCGCATTTTTCAGGTCTACTGTGTAGATTGAGCAACACTAAATTGCTGTTTGGCAACGTGTGTTAGGTAACGATAAAATAAACGATATTATTTTTACTTCTCAACAGCGCCCGTAAAGCTATGTGCATAAACGTGTGGTAAACACAAGTGAAGTACAGTACTTAAAAATGATACAAATAAAACACGTTCTAGGTAAGAATTTTTTTTTACTTTAAACGTTATGGTCAAATAGCATTTTCCAGTGGAAGAAATGGTTTTGAAAGACTGCAATAAGCTAAAATATAGCAAAGATTGGGGTTTCTTTACAAGCGATGTTGAAGATGATGGACAGTAAGATAAAGGATTGAAATTTATAAATACGAAAATAATATTTTCAATAAAAATCTAATATTAATAATTAATTGTAATGCTGTATTTTATTTATAACGGATTAAAATAATTTTTATTGGTTGTTGGTGAGTAATCATTTTAATATTATTATTGTGCTTACTGAAATCTCTTATCGTTTATTATTACATAATGTACAAAAAAAGTTTCCAACTGGCAACTAGTATGTAAGTAATGTTTATATGCATTCTGTAAGTTATTACATTTTCAGCACTGTATTATTTGTAAATTATTGGTGGCCTATGTATTTTACATGGTTTATATTACCTAATGATAAGTTAAAACTAGAGATATGAGCATGACGTTTCCTTAAGATGCCTTAATTTCTATTCGCCAGCTAATAATTCGCAATGTTAACTATTTAATTACATTGGGTTCTGTCCAGCAGCTTCTATAAAAAAATTATCGACATGTGAAAAATAACTTGTAGGATGTGGCATACATATTTCACGAAAAGATTCCGGGACTAGCTGAAACTTAAAACATGTAGCATCGTCTGTGTTTCGTGATTGGATGATTTTCTTTCAGGCACATGTCGATTGTTCCAACATCAATCACAGTAATTCAGTGCGGAAGCAAACGCGTGCTCAGTCGCTCGGTCAAATAACGCAACGACTTCTCTCGCAGACGGTCGCCAATTATAAGTAAGAAACCACTGGTGCGGGTATGGCTTGTTGCAGTCTAATATGCGTTCAGATTTTTTCGCGAAAAAATGTCTGCCCTTACGGCTCGATAATGTTTGTACATGTTTGTCGCGCAGTATTTGTTTTTCCTGTGACGTCATCGTACCAGTGTAGGCTTATGCGCGTGATTGTTACTAATTCGTAGAGACCTGCAAAATTCGTGTGTTCAATTACCTCCAGGATAGACTCTACTACACTCTACACACTCGGGAAAATGCCACCTAATCATTGGCTGCTGACTTGTGAGTCGTCTCGACCGAGTGTCTGTGATTCGACACTTCTTTGAGCGAGGGTCTCTAATTGGCCCTCATTACTCCAGATTAACAGAGAACCAGTGGTAGAAGCAGCGCTAAGGTATAATTATTTGAATTGTAGCATATCACGAAATGAATCCGCGAATTTTGCAGGTCTCTACTAATTCGGTACGATGCGCGTGGCGATTCCTATCTCTACAACTTTCGACAACACCACCATCGATATGGCTTTCATTAGACACTTGAATTCGATGCAGTATGACGTAGAGACCGGTAAAATTCGCGATTTCAAATCCCTAAAGGATAGACTCCATGATCCTCTATGCACTCGTGCAAATTACATCTGCTGATTGGTTGCCGACTCGTAACACCTTTTGACTGGAATGATCGTGATTCACTAATTCTTTTGTTAAAGATTTTTCATTGGCCCAGAGTCCTTCAGATAAACTGTGGCCCAATGACTGAAGCAAAATAATGTCAAAAGTATTTGGACTCTATCCTATCGCGAAATGAATCCGCAAATTTTACAGGTCTCTAATGTATGAGGTGTATGTGTGGTTGGTACTTTAGCTATCGTGTGCCAAGAAATAAAAGTTCCTTCTCGGACGTTGACTTTGCTGTCTGCTCAGGTTATTTTGCTAGTTGTCGCATTATACCACAAACCCTTGCTACGTGCGATAAACTTGTGATTTATCTGTTCTGTAACCATTATACTACTCTGTGTGACCATTGTTAGACATAGGAAAAAATTCCGCGGGGTTCTTTTCTCAATAGGCTACAATACAAATGCGATTAACATTTTGCTCCTCCAGTGATTGGAGAACAGTTGGTCTGAAGGACTCTGAGTCAATGAATAACCCTGAACTAAAGGAGTATAGAATCACAAGCATTTTAGTTAACAGGTGTTGCGAGTCATTAGCCAATTAGCAGGTGTAATTTTCCCGAATATATAGATGATCATGGAGTCTATCCTAGCAGTCATTGAAACCGCGAATTTTTCAGTCCCTCACCACTGTATTAAAGAAATTGATACTAATTTGCACATTACCTAATGCGAAACATTTGTTATGATTTTATCCCGACGTTTTCACGAAACATTTACAATGCGGACCCAAATTGCATCGTTTTATTATTATTATTTTTGGTTCATGCAGATAACCGTGACGTCTATAGTGAAGGTAATTGAGCTCATGTATTACTTTTTTTTAAGCGTTGACTCCTGTGAAAAGAGTCTATTCTTCCCCGCGGAGTGCTGTCAGCCCCTGGCGGAGGCCTGGGGGAACTAAACATCGCGACGGGGCGTGAAACGAGGACACGTTTGTCCGTGAGGAAGGCCTTGTCCGTCACTTTGTATATCCTCGAGTCTGAGGCGTCTGAGAGCAAACAGTGGAAGTCGAGAAGTGACTGGCGGGATTAGGGGAGGAGTGGAGGGGGGGAATAGTTCGGCGGGTAATCCCATCAGGAGACCCCGAAGTGGCGGGTAAAGCCCTCGCCTCCCCGCGACAATGAGGCGCGTCACCGACCTGACGCGGCGGGACAAAAGTCTTCCGAGGCGGTCGTCGGGTTTCGTCGGCCCCGCGAGTATTTTATTTGTCCGCGCCATCTCGCGGCCAGTTGCAGGAACCCGAGGATCTCCTGGCGGCGCCGATAAGACCCGGGGCGCGGCTGTCGAGCCGGTCTTCCGCCCCTGCGCCGACTAAACCCCATTCGCGCTCTTTCAACCATTCAAAGCGCGCCGTCAACACTCGCGCCGAGCGGGCTCCGGCAGTTGGTAGGAGTTTGTGGGGAAGGGGGAGTGAAGAGCTTGTTTTGCAGAGGTGCCAACCCTCCAAGAGGGAAATCGATCGCTGGGGGGGCGAGCAAGACTTCGTGACTTCTCCCTTTCCACCCGCGAGGGAAAAGAGAAGGGGTGAACGTTATTATCGCGTCTTGCTCCTTCTCTCTTCTTCCACTCTCTCTTTCTCGGCCGGCGATTAGCCTTTTTTTTTTGTCCACGGGGTTCCAAAAGTCGGTCGACTGGGAAGCTCAGGAAAGAATTGAAGGGACACAATGGGGCCCTCCGCTGTGAATGCAAATGGTCGGAAATTCGTTTTCTCGCTCAAGTGTTGAAAAACATTCTTCGTAATAATCTAACGACGATGTGCAAAATATCGAAAAAAGACGAAGAAGGAAGGGAGAGGATTGGGATTGTAGTATTCTTAAAACTAATCTGCCCAACCTCGCTCCTTCTGAACCGTAGGGGAAAAAAGGCATGTATGATAAGTAAATGCCAAGATAAAAATACGCAGGAAAAAAAGGTTTTTCTTAAGTAGGAGATATTCCTGTGTCAGCAAGTATAATTTCTCATGTTTTAAGACTAAGTAACTTAGTGCTATAAGTCTCTTGTTATCAGGATATAGTCTGAAATTGATCAGTTATCCTTTGAATGGTCCTGCCGCTAAACCTCTCGGCAACCTAGCCCATATTTTCTCGCTTGAAACTTGCCGTGAGTCTGCATGCGTGACGAGTGACTTGCAGTCTTGTGTTGCAAGCACTGTGAGCACGCACTGCTGTTGAGTTGGCTTCATTTGTAGGCACAGGAGAAACGTGCGGTTTCAATGGCCTCAAGTCATATGATCCTCTATGTATTCGGCAAAATTACACATGCTCATTCGCTAATGACTCGTGACATCCCTGTTAACTAGGATGTTTTTGACTCGATATGTCTTTCGTTATAGAGTTTTCGTTATTTAAGAGTCCTTCAGACAAACTTTGGTCCAATAACTGACGCAGCAAAAAGGTAAACGCATTAGGATTCTAGCCTGTCGTTTTCCGGTCACAACTGATTCGTAGGGGCAGGCATTTTCGCTCAAATAAAATACAGTCATTAGAATGCAATACTGTATGCCCGCGCCAACAGTTTTTTCCTTGAGATTGGCTGTCGTCTGCAGGAGGAGACAAAGCTTTATTAGGAGGGCCATTCAAGACGTGTTTTCTTCCAATCCAAATGTCTGTGTTCGTTGGCCGCCAGCAGACATGTAAATATGTGAAAGAAACTCAACCAACCACGAAACACAGACGAAGCTAGAGTGTTTAACTAAACAGCCGTATCGATATCTTGTTATCAGTGTTATCACGCCTATTGATAGAGAAACCTACAAATATTACTTTATTTTGTAGTATAGGTACTAGACTAGGCTCCACACAGTTGTAAATAACTAAAACAATGTCGTTATGTTCATTGGCTGCTCCCATATTCTACCTTCTGTCCGGATTGCACATGGCTGGGTATGGATTTTCGTTATTTTCTAATTTGTTGCCAAGTCCAAGACGATCGATCCAATGAAAATGTAGTTAATTCACACAGTAAATGGTTTTTGTACATTTTACAAGGAAAATTCTTGGAAACCCAGTTGCCAACGATATCACTTGTAAAACTTCAAACTAGAGCTTTGTAAGTACAAAGTTCTGCCTTGCAATTTTACAAGTAACATCGTTTGCAACTGAGTTCAGAAGGACTAGCTTTGTAAAAGTACAAAACAATTTTCATAGTGTAAAAAAATATCCGCATGTTAGATTTTCTTTAAATGATATGAACGCGAATTTTACAGGTCTCTACTTAGGGCTTAAGGATGTATAATTTTCGCGAAAAATTATAACATTTATAATTACGTGTATGGACAAGAAAGATTCACGGCTAATATTTCAACACTTTAACTACTAGACTGCAATGTGCCAGCTGTTTCTTTCTTCCTTGTGATTGGCAGCCGTCTGCAAGATAAGACATAGCCGTATTTAAACAAGACATTCAGGACGCGTTTGCTTCTGCACTGATTTACTGTGATTGGTGAACTGACAGCAGACATGCACCTGAAATAAACTCGCCCAATCACGAAACACCGAAGATTCTAGTGTTTTAACTGTCAGCTAGTCTCTAAGTCTTTTCACGGAAAAAATACATGCTTCTATTAACGGGTGAAATTATTGTAAACGATACATTTTCTATAACAAAAAGATACTTCTATTGCTAAAATACAACAGACCTAAATAGTTAAACAGTTTCATCTCAAATTTACGAAAGAGGATGGTTAGGTACAAATTATATCCATGGTTCTTCGTAAATTTCCTGATATATTAGTACATTTACAGATTCTGATTTAAACCTTATTTTAACATGAACCCACTGCAATCAACTTATATTATTTTAAAAAGCTTCAAACACAAGTTAATTTAATTTTAAAAACATTTCTTCATCTACAAACATTTATACCGTTATTTTAACACAACACACATTTCGGAAGTCAAAATCCGGAGTAGTTGAGTAGATATTACAATTATCTATTTATATGTAGAGCCAAGATTATTTCGCAAATTCATTGGGTATCAAAATAGACTTGAAACACATATACTTACATCTGTTTCACGTCGAAGATTGGACTACAGTGTTCTTGACGACCCTGAGCCAATTACAAACAAGGTGAAGACGTTTTTACCCAATCACGTTTGACCCGCCAAAATAAGTGACCAATGAGCATTATAATGAAACTTTACTATGTACAGGCAAGTTGAGTCTAGCCTGGAGTGAAATTATTCCGTGAAATTATCGTAGATCTAGTTACATGGAACTATGAAACAAATATTCTCATATTTTAGATGCAGCCTTCGTTGAAAAGTCGTTAAATTGCCCGTAATTTGTAATAGTGCAGGCATTGTAAGCGACGAAGTCGCAATTTATATACTGATTTTGTGTTACAATCTAGCCTTTCTTTTATCCTGGCATCGCGTGCGCGCGACTGAAAGATGGAATCACTCGACACGACTCCCGGAGCCTACTAACGCGGCGCCTATTAGCGTAAATACCTCGTTATAGTTAAGCGCGTTTAACGTAACGATCGATCGATCGATCGCTCACAGAGGGACTCGATGCCCCAGCCTCGATCAACTGGCAAGCTCAGCTTCGTGGTAGAACTTTCCACAGCTCGTCTCGTCGGCCGAAGAAAGAAACACGAGTTTCTGTGACCCTGCACTGTTAGAAATTACAGTAAATACACGGATTTTTTAAAATTAACCTGAAATAAACGAAGTGTTCTTTGCAATCCTAGAAAATACGTCTTATTCCGACTTAAAGTTGAGCGTTTCGTTTTAAACACGGTGAACACAAGCGTGGAAGGGGGAAGAAAAAAAAACAATTTTTGTTGTGTATTTAGCATGTTTCTGAAGGTTTTGTTAGTATAATAATAACAATAAATTGTTGTTTCATGTTAAAAATATGTTAATTAAATACCATGAATTTGCTAAGATAAACCGTAAATTTACGAAGATCCCTGTATAATTTTTAACCAGCGTTCTTTGTAAATGTAAGGTGAACATTTTTAACAATGAGATGTAAGCGGTTACAGTTCATTCGCCGGCCAAGAATAAAAAAAAATATTTCCAACCTTTGTATAGGTTTTTTTTTCCCGATAATCTTCGAGTGAAAAACTAATATCAATACATTTTTTAATCTATACATCACAAGCTAAAGTTCTTTGAATGATTCTTGCAATGGAGTAGATTGATTGAAAACACTATTTTTGGAATACGCCATTGCGGGTTTCCACTGAATGTCACAGAGAAAACCTGAAGAATGGACAAAGAAAAAAATATCAGTACTCATAAACACAGAAAACAAGACAAAATCAGCCGGTGTCAAATGTACCTATAGAGGAGGGCACAAGGAATTCCGTGGAAAGAATTGCAATAGTATCACAGCACAAACGAACACAGCCGGCTTCCTAAAAGACAGAACAAGTTTCTACATTTCGGGAACTTGAGATCGGTTCCCGTCATCAGGAACAAACAGACTGAAGACGCAAAAGTTAATTATTCAATTTTATAAAGTAATTGATATCTATAGAGTATGAGTCTGAATTAGTCCGACAGCAGCGGCTGCAGGTCCATCACGACCAACTAAGTTGAAAACTTCTATACGACTTATGGTCTAAAGTGGTGGCTGGTGGTGTATTTATTTGAAGTTGGATCCCAACAACAACTTTATTTCAAATAATTAGGGACCGGAAAAATTCGCGGGTTCAATTACCTGTAGGATGAACTCCATAGTTCTACGTACACTCGGTCAAATATCACCCACTCATTGACTGCTGTCTTGGGAGACGTTCCAAAGTAGCAGCCTGTGATTCGATACAGCTTTGGTTGGGTGTTTATCATTGGCTCAGAGTCATCCAGGTGAATTGTGAGCCAATAGCAGAGGCAGCACTGAGGTATAACTATTTGTATTTTAGCCTATCGCGAAATGAACTAGCGAATTTTTCCTGTCTCTACAAATAATAGATAAAGTATTTAAGATTGAACACTGTGCGTCTGGATTATGTTTAATTAAATGAAGTTCTACAACCACAGTGAATTATGTGACTGTATCAAAATTATTTCATTCAAATAATTTGGACTAACACCTTTATTTTCCAAATTATTATTTGTGACGTGTTACTGACCCCAACTATTTCAATGAAATCATTTTTCTACGCCCAAAAAACTCTCAGTGATTGTGAAATTATAATAATTTAAATATAATTCAGACGCAGTGTGTTCCATCTTAAATACTTTATCTATTATTTACAGTAAAATTATTGTTAATCCCCAACTCCAAAGACATACATATATGACAGCATTGGGAAGCACGTTAGAACACAAGTCGTATATATGTTCTCAATTTATTTTGTCGTGATGAACGTGCAGTTGAATTTTGTTGATCGAATTCATACTCTTTCTGTACAACCTGCAAACATACATTTACTTATAAAGCCCATAGGCAGAGACCCAGTAATTTCACCGATTCGTCTGGCCTCAGGGTATAATTCAAAGTCATAGGTGTGCTCAACCCATATTTGCTTTCCCATTGATTGATTTCATAGCGAGAACAGTTTTATCCTTGTTAATTGGCACTACCTGGTTCGCTTACTTCTCTCTTAGCTGAGCATCGTTGGCTCACGGTCATAGAGGGGCGTGTCCAAATAACTCTTCCAATCACGAACAAAGTGCGAGAGTGTGAATATTTGCATTCTATCTTGCGACTGAATGAATGCGCGAAATTCCCGTATATATACCCATAGGGATGGTGATTTATCATTGGGAAATTTCACTACATATTCGTTAGAACCCAACTTGCTTTCTTTATGCCTTCAGATTTTAGGTACTACCTCACTGGTTCTGCCCGGTTGAAGAAGCGTGTATCTCTCTTGTAATGGTTAGTGAGAATGGAGATGTTGCAATATAGGTAGGGACCGAAAAAATTCGTGGGTTCAATGACCTGTAGGATGAACTCCATAGTTCTACGTACAGTCGGTCAAATGTCACCCACTCATTGGCTGCTGACTTGTGAGGCGTCCCAACGTAGCAGCCTGTTATTCGATACAGCTTTGTTTGAGTGTTTCTCATTGGCCCAGAGTCATCGAGGTGAGTTGTGAGCCAATAGCAGAGGCAGCACTGAGGTATAACTATTTGTATTTTAGCCTATCGCGAAATGAATTCGCGAATTTTTCTGGTCTCTAAATATAGGACATTCGATATTTGTTCTTTAAAAATTTTTTATTTGTGGGAAAAAGCTAGAAACGTTGCTAGTCTATCTTGACACAAAACATTTTCGCTACATTAAATAAATTATATTTATGTGATACAGAAGTGATGATCACTTATAATACAATTTATTTTACTATTGTGGTGTTGTGATGTCTTGATAACATTTATAGTTGAGTTATATTTCGCAGGAGGCGTTAAATATTCAGCCACTTAGTGGCGGATTTAGAGGGGGAGGGTAAAATATGCACTAGATAATACGACTTCTGAAGTAATAAACATGAATTATACCTGGTGTAGACTACGGTGGACCCTCCCCCCCCCCCCCCCTTTCCAAGTCATTCCTGGATCCGCCCCTGCAGTCAGTTTTCTATGGAACTGTAAATTTGTGTTTTTTTTCTGGTGCTAGGTTAGGCTCTACAAACGTGTAATAATTCAATGGATGTCATGTGTTTAATAGCTGCTGCCTTGTCACTTTCTTTCCGTCACACATGATTTGATGAGATTTTTGTCAAAGAGTTTTCCATTGGCTTCTATTTCTTCAAGGCGCGTCAAATAACCGGTGGTGCAATGACATTGCTTATTCAAGTGTACAAACCTTTGCAATTTAGACTTGTTACTAAACAACTATGCGTGTTTTGTGGATACAGATTAATATTGTACTTACCTACAGCACAGATAAACCACAGAATAAGTAAGGACAAAAGCGGTCGTCTGGCGAAATGTAGCGAATTGGTTTACCTTGGCGGCGGCCATTTTGAAAGCTCTGGAATGTGGTAATGTCCGTACAGAGCTCGAGTTCGCTGAACTCAAAGAGGCCGACATTGCCCTTCGCTTCTGTCCTTAGTTATTCTGTGAATGAACTGTGTCTCTCACGGCGCTTGATAAATCCGTGAATTCTTCTATTATATTCAAAATAATGGCCAATATACCAACTTTTTTATAACGGGACCCTGGGGTTCGCAGCTTGCCTGCGTTTTGACGACTGTCACTCCTAGCCGGGCCTCTTCTGTCAATAGCAACTCCCTCCCTCCTCATCCTCAAGGCCGTGTTTCAATTCATCGCGCCCCTCTCAAAGGCCCGTCTGTGCACACGGGCCCGTCAGACCTACGCAGCCGCGTGGTGCGGCCAAGTGGCCCATTCGACCGACGCCTGCGATCGAAAACCCTGCAAGTCACGAATGGAGAAGATGACGCTTCATCGCGGAAAATAGTTAGCGCCGAGGCACGCTACAGAACGCTGTAACTTATTTTGCTATTTTAGTCTGGAGATTAATTTTTTTTGACATCGTGTAGACGTTCTCGGACGAATCTTTCAACTACTGTAATCCAAACAGCCACGATTTTCTTTGCGCAGTCTTTTCGATTCAGGCTAGCTCCTAAATGTACATTCGAAAAAAAGCTTTCGATTTCATATAAGTAGGGGCATGTATTTTTAGCAAAACATAATCTGATCGCTCATGAGACTGCAATAACGCATGGTTGCGCCAGCGATTGTTCCCTTGTGATTAGCGGATGCCTGCAGGAGAAGCCATTGCCCTGTTTGGTCGGGCCATTCAGGACGCGTTTGCTTCCGCACTGGATGGCTGTGATTGGCGTGCTGACGGTGGTAATGTGCCTGAAATAAATCCAGCCAACCACCCAACACGGATAATGCTACAAAGTTTAACACACAGCTGGTTTGGAAATACTATCGCGAAAAATGCATGGCCTTACCTATAAGGCAATCTTTCTTTTTTAGACTTTATGCTAAATTAAAAAAGATTTACTAATATCAAATTAGCATTTGAAAATTTCAAAATTTGTAACTGTGATTTAGTTTGTGTGAAACAAAGCTAAATTCAATTCCCATAAAAAAAAATTGAACGTTTTGTTAATGATAATTTTCTATGCATTCCACGACGCTATTTCAATTTCTGTGTCTACCATGTTAAGTCCATTAGAGAAAGGAGTTTTAGTAAAATTGTTATTAGTTTTAGGTATTAAATAAATAATACCTATAATGTACAAAAATTTCTACGATTTTATTCATACAAGTAAGGAAATGTTACATTGATTATTAAAAAAAAATTAGTGAGAAAAATTTTCAGTTATGGAAAGTAACACTATTTTTTTATGAATACATATAATGTTTCAAATTCTAACAAACAGTCGTAAGAGCACTAAATAAAACTATCGCTGTACTACCGTGCCTACTTAACCATTACGGTAAGAGCGTTACTAAGCTGTATTTTCAGAGTGAATCATAATTTGACCGAAAAACTTCGGCCGCAGGTCCATCTTGAAATCATAGGTAAAAAAAAATAATAGATGACTTATGGTCAAAAGGCTGGTATACGCTATAAGTAGGGACAGGAAAAATTCGCGGTTTCAATGGCCTACAGGATGAACTCCATAGTTCTACGTACACTCGGTCAAATGTCACCAACTCATTGGCTGCTGTCTTGTAAGACGTCCCAACGTAGCAGCCTATTCGATAAAGCTTTGATCGGGCTTTTCTCATTGTCTCAGAGTCATCCAGGTGAATTGTGAGCCAATGGCAGAGACAGCACTGAGGTATAACTATTTGTATTTTAGGCTATCGCGAAATGAATTCGCGAATATTTCGGTCTCTAGCTATAAGGATGGAGCTGGACAGCTGGTTTATTGCAGAAATAAGAGTAAGAATTACCTATAGGTGGAGCACTATTCGTTTGTATAATTTTTATTCAAACAAAGTTCTACAATCCTCGCAAAACTTGCCACTGAGGTAAAATGATTCTGTAGAGATGAACGGGGGAAACAACATTATATTATATTCGCCGTCCTGATGTGTTGTTAGTATCCATTAGTACCAAACTTTGCCGAGATTGTGGGAATTTGTTCAATTAAGATTTATCCAGACGCTCAGTGATCCGTCTGAAACTAGCTCCATTTTTTGCAACAAAAAAAAAACATTTTTTTTCAGCTCCATCTCAAAAGGACAGGTTTGTACAGTCTTGGGATACGCTTAAGACCATAATCGTGTCACACAGAAAACAATTTTCTGTATTTTTTTTACAAAAGATTTCTTTGGAAACCAGTTGCCACGAAATAATTTGTAATAATACAAGAAATATATTGTAACTTTGTACAACACATTGCTATGGTTATTTTTTGCATACATGAAATACGTTTTTTTCGAGACAATACTGAGCATTTCTTACGAAAATTGGTGCATAATTTTATATTTTAATTGCAATTTCTTTCAAGAATAATTTATTTAAATCATGGAAAAGATAAGCGGATATTCAATCATCGCACTTTATTTTGTTTTATTATGGTTATCTATTAATATGCGCAGTTAATAGGTACTGGAAAGCTATTCAGGGAACGGTTTGCAAATAACTTTAACTATTGGAGGTACTGAGACAACACAAAGCATAAATTCCCAGGTAAGAATCCAAAACCGGCATTAGCGCGAACACTATTTTCAAATGATACAGTTGTTTTGATGTAAATGTCTTAATGTACTTGTAATTTTACATGCATATTTCTGTTCCAGTAATAAAAAAAAATTGCTTTGAATGCATGTTTTCAAACATTTTTTTTTTCGTGAAGAACCTGCAGACTGTGGAATTCTGACTCAGTCTGTACAGTTTTTGTTCGGTCACTTGTCTATTCTTCGGTGAGATAGTTCTTGTTAGACCTTGACGCATGCGAGGGAGTTATAGGAGTCTGGCAGCCAGGTTTTTACCTATTGCCTCGCCCCTCCCTCTCACTTACCCGGGCGATTATAACTTCGGCTGCATTAGGAGTGTCGGTTCTTTGGCCTACCGAGTCAAACCCCTCTCCCTTCTCACCCCTTGAGAGTCACAACTCCTCGGTGTTTCAAGACAAAGCGACAGTCCTTTCCCGGGGCGCAAGAAGGCGTCATTAGCGGCTGGCTAATGGAAGCTAACTGCCGGTGTTTCTGTCTCCCGCCCCCGCATGTCCCACGCGGTCGAATGGGGCAGCGTCGCCATTGGCCCGTTAGTTTTCCTTCCCTCTGGCCCCGTTTCACGGCAGTTTCTTGCGCGCGTCAGCGGAGTTGCGAAGTGCGATGTTTTGCCCTTCGGGCGATCTGACGGCGAGAGCTAATGAACTAATGTGATCAGGCTGTCGATACGCTAACCGAATTATGTGAAATTTACACAACTTTCTTCACATTAACCGATTATAACGTCCTCTCCAGTATGATGATTTTCTCCGTCGGAACAACATTTCATTAGCCTTGGTGGAAATTGTGATAAAATGGTCCTTTCCTTACCGACTTTGCCTTAAGCGGGAGGTTCTCTTCATTTGATGGAGTTACGGCAAAATTCGTTTGTGCGTCTAGTTAGGCATCGCCGAATTTACCCTTCACAATGCCATTATTTGGTTATACAGGAAGTAAGTGAAGAGAGCTTTTACGAAATACACAATTTAAATTTAAAATCTATTCTAGGCAAAGTTTACGTATTACTGTCATCTGTGGTAAGTTTACATGTCTCAAATTATCATACTTGAAATTACGCAGAAATGTAAAATACATTTTTGACTATAAAAAGGCGAAATTTATGTTTTTGTAATGTGCGTTAAGCCTTGGATGCTAAATCATTAAGTCTGTTAAATGGGTGTTTTTATTTTTTAAAAGCTCTCCAGAAAATGTTTCCCCTGTAGTAATAAAAATTAATTCTTACTTGAAAAATAGTTGCCAGAAGTTTAACCATGATAATTTCACAAGTCGTTGTTGACTGTTAATAGAAACAAGTTATTTAATTCTTGTGTCTACGATGAAAATAAATATAATGAATAAGCCAGAGGATGACCATGTATGCATGTTAGAGAATTACCGTCAGCACCAATTTTAAACAATTAAATATTTAGCTGTTCATCTTTTTTTGTTGCAGCTGGTAAACTTTTACACAAACTTGAGCCAGGGATATCTCCATCTAGCGTTTTCCGCAAATGTCTGGTTGTGCTCTCAACGCTCAACAGCCAATCAGAGGCTAAACTATGTAGAAGAGATGTTCTGGACTATCTTGGTCAACCTGCTTAAGTCTAATGAGAAATGACCTCGAACGAAACATGTTCAGACTGTGTGTAACCGCACGCAGAAGTTGAACATATGCACCTGAAGTAGCGCAGAGCCCCGTGTAACGGCGCCTTTACTCGCATGAAGGTTCTGTTGGAGAGTTGTCGAAGCCATTGCACTACTCGCCTGACGCGAAGCGAGGAGAATGGTAGGTATTGAAATTTTTTTTAAACTTTTCTTTGTTTGTGGATAACTTCGGGACGAATTGCGGTTTGCACGCTCCACCGGGCGCAGCAGGACTCGTTTCACGCTCAGCGGAGATACGTCTTTAAAATGGCGTCTCACTGCGTGAAACCGCATTCTCAAATTTTTGATCCTCACGGCAAGTGCTGCTTCATTTTAACACGAGATTTTAAGCTTGCTTGTCAAAATAACAACACAGCCAATTTTTCAGGCATCTTCCTCGACTGAACATATCTACCGAGTAAAACGGTCTTTCTTTGGGTTGGCACCTCAACCGCCATGCGCGCCTCTGTCCTAGCAGATTGGCGCATTTTTTTGCTGGGATGTTGACCAACAAGCTAAGGCACCTTCAATTTCAGTGTGTAAAAACTGTTGAAATTGAAGGTGCTTTACACTTTAATATATATATATATATATATATATATATATATATATATATATATATATAACTTTTAAAGGGAAAGCTTTGGAAACTCATTTGCCAACGATATCACTTGTAAAACTGCAAGGCAGACCTTGTACCATTTGTAATTTTACAAAGCTGTCTTGCAGTTTCACAAGTGATATCGTTGGCAACTGGGTTTACAAGGATTTTCCTTGTACAAGTACAAAAAAGATTTTACAATGTATTTTGCTTGTAAACCTGTCCTTATCCAAGCTTGTTGGTTAACATTCCAACACATTGATAAAAGCCGCATTGTTTGCATTTGGTGCTTACATTTTGCTTAGAAATACTCACCGTTCACTATTGTAGATTTACTACATTTTTTAGTAATGAATGGTTTGTAAAAAATTTCCTCGAAAATCAAACTAGCCTTCTTTTATTAAAAATCCAAAACCCTTAGACTGTGTTAAAAAATTGACAAGCAGCCTTATGAGAACTTAATTCCATCATTAGCTATTGCTGATTCCTCTTGAACCATTGATATAGATTTGTAAAAAAAATTGGACAAATTGTTGGTTTAGTCAGTGTCATTGCCAAATGACCCTTTGTAAATTATTGATTTTTTTTTTAAATTTTTTAATTTGTGTTGCGGGAAAAATATTTTCTTGATGGATCTGGTTATTTTAAATTTAGTATTTCAATAAAAAAAACTTGATATAGTTTTTCATTACTTGCCAGAGATGTGTAACATCTAACATCGGTAATGAGCAAATTCATGTCTTCTCATTTTCCAAAATTTACTTATAATACAAAACTCGGATATGAAATACAACGCAGAAATCTTAAAAATAATGTCGACCGTGATAAATATACGCAAATTGTGTTTTGAACCACATTTCGTGATGCGAATCAACTTAGTTTCCGCACCCGCCACTGCATGTCGCTGCCGAAGCAGCTACGTCGACTATCGAAACATTTGATCAGCAGACCGAGCTTTAAAACTATAGCTATCATACAACGGCTTCGATAAAAAAGAAAAAGACTTGAAAAAATAATGAACCCCCACTTTGCCCATCTTTTTAAAATTCATGAAAAAATTAATAATATAGGCTACCTAACGTTTTCCTTTGGGTATGTGAATTTTGGTTCGCGCTATTCGCCCCAGATGGTGGTGGCACCGGGGGTAGACATTTCCGTTCCATGTGACCTCCGCGTTCCATTTACGAAGTTTCTCCTGCCAAATGCCGTATACCGAGAGATAAAATGTTACACATCAATAATTCATTTGTCATAATGCTGGTTTTTGGATAGATACAATTTATTTAGCAATAATTGTTTTCCGCTACCTCACAAGTATGACACTATCATAGTATTCACTAACATACTTACATACCCTGCCATACTGAAGAAACATATCACAAGGGGCATGTATTTCTCGCGAAAAATTCTGATAGCCCATTAGACTACAATAAGGCATGCCTACGCTAGCGATTGTTTCCTTGAAATGGGCGGCCGTCTGCAAGAAAAGCCATTGCCCTGTTTGGCCGGGCCATTAAGGACACGTTTGCTTCCGCACTGAATGGCTATGTTTGGTGTGCTGACAGAAATGTTAGCCTACTTCGTAGAGATGAGTAAAAAAAAATATAAATTGGAAATGTAACAATAGATTAACATTTAAAATACATCTACATAAGTGTAACACGTCTTAATTATTAAATAAATGTATTTGTTGTTTTCATTATTTTTTAACGGGTGCCTTAGGCGCCTTACAACCGCCCAGACTTTGGATATTTATGGTAATGTGTAAGGACATGCATTTTTTTGCGAAAATATTTCCAGACCAGCTGTGTGTTAAAACATTTTAGCATTGTCTGTATTTCGTGGTTGACTGGCTTTCATTTCAGACATGTCTACTGATAGCACACCAATCATAGCCGTCCAATGCGTAGGAAAAAAACGTCCTGAATGGCCGAGCCGAATAGGACAATGCCTACATGCCATTTTGGCGAGCATACCTTTTTTTGCAGTGTAATGAGCAGTTAGATTTGTTCGAGAAAAGTGCATGTCCCAGGTATTAATTGTAGACTGTGTGCGAATGACAAACTGTCTCCGGCACAGCACGCCAGGTCGTGAACAGACACGGCCACTGCGCTAAACGCCGCCGACTCGTCGACCGGACAAGCGGACAGAGCGGTCGGCGCATGTCCTGCGAGTGTGTGAAACAGATGTTCCCGTCACAATTATATGGCAATTTCATTTCGTTTAGAGAGCGGCTCGCGGGATGCAAGGTGTAATTTGGAGCGCATGTGAATGCAGTCTCGGGGAGGCGCGCGGGCGACGGAATGCGCTTTTAATGACACGTCCAGCCCCGCGCGGCCGGAAGCCTTTCCCCTGCGGTTTTTTGCCCGCCGCGTCCAGTCACGCTCATGCGGCCATCTGCCCCGACCCGCGGGCCTCCGGACACCCTCGCCGCGACCACGGCAGCGCGACGTCGCGTCGTCTGACCCACAACTAGCGAGCACTAGCAACCGGAGACATTCGTGGTTTCAATCACCTCCAGGATGGATTCCATGAGCCTCCTTGTATTCGATTCGGGACAACTACACCTGCTCATTGGCTGACGACTAGGGGCAAGTGTCGGCTTTCGCGAAAATATTTCGAGACTAGCTGAGGGTTAAAACACTGTAGCATAGTCTGTGTTCCGTGATTGGTCGAGTTTATTTCAGGTGCATGCACAGTGTGGAAACAAGCGCGTCCTGAGTGGCTCGTTCAAAGAAGGAAATGTCTTCTCTTGCAAACGGACACCAATCGCAAGGAAGAAACCGCTGATTGTAGTCATAGCATATTAAAGTCTAATGGGCCTTTGGATTTATTCGCGAAAAATGCCGGCCCTTATGGAACCACACAAGCATCCCGGCTAACAAGTGTCGCGAGTCATTAGCCAATGAGCAGGTGTAATTTCCCGAATACATGGAGGATATTGGATTCTATCCTAGGGGAGAGGCGACTGAAACCGCGGATTTTTCCCAGTCCCCAGCCATGACGCTTGGATCGGTAGCGTCGCGCCTCGACGCGATGGGAATATAAAGCTCGCTAGCGGGAAAGTTGTTCGAGCTGACGTCACGTGGAGGCAGCGCCGAAGCCTTCGCGCTCATCCGCACGCCTTGTTTCCCCCACCCTTCCTGCTCGCGGCGACCCGAGCACACGCCCGGCGGGGTCGAGAGTGATGACCCATGAGCGGTCAACATGAGTAGACACCTGGGAAGTTCGCGAGCTCAGCGACCTCCAGGATAAACTCCGCGACACTCTCCAAACTTGGGAAAACGTCGCCTGTTCATTGACTTTCCAGTTGTGAGTGCGTATCCACTGGGTAAATTTGATTCGATACATCGTTGATCTGGCCCCAGAATCCTCCATATTAACAGTGAACCAACAGCAGAATTAGAACTAAAGGTATAATAACTATACGAATTTCAGCATATCGCGAAATGAAACCGCGAATTCATCCGGTCTCTACCTATGGATAGAGATATGGAAATTTTGCGCATTCCCTTAATTCGCAAGTCAAGAATGCAAACTTTCACACTCTCTCACTGTGTTCATGATCGGACCGCAGTTATTCGGACACGCCCCTCTACGACCGCGAGCCAACGATGCCCAGATAGGAGAGAAGTAAGCGAATCAGGATAAAAATGTTCTCGCTAATAAATCAATAAATGGGGAAAGGGGGTAAACAATGTGTGGAGCACACCTAAGACAACGAACTGTGCTGCCTGCTCGCCCCGGCAAAGCAGCGGGGCTCGTCCCGGGGTGGGTCGCGAGCAGCGGGCCGGCCGACCGCCGAGATGGCGAGATTAGCGCCAGATCGCACCCATTAGCGCGGGACCGCCGCTTGCGCCCCAGAGTCCCGCACGCGACTCGGCGCTCCACGCCACTGCGCCGCAACAAGTTTGCATCCGTCCGCGCCCGCCTAGCTCTCCTGGTCGATACCAGCACGTTCTTTGTCGGGTTGCACGTCACTGGATAACCACTTCTTATCATTGTCCATACAACTGTAGCTGGCGAAAAAAAATTCGCGGTTTCAATGACTTTTTAGGATGGACTCCGCGATCCTCCACGTATTCGGGAAAATTACACCTGCTCATTGACTAATGACTAGAGACCTGCAAAATTCGCGGATTCATTCGGTGATAGGCTAGAATTCAAACACATATAACTCTTAGATAATTTTGCTATTGGCTTACTGTTCATCTGGACGAATCTCAACCAATTATAAACCCTCAACCAAAGAAGGATCGAATCACAGACAAACCAGCTGAGACGACTTACAAGTCGGCAGCCAATGAACTTGCGTTATTTGCCCGAGTGTACAGGTGTATGTGCAGCCTATCCTGAAGGCCATTGAAACCGCGAATTTTGCAGGTTTCTACTAATGACTTATGAAACCTGTTAACTGGAATGCTTGTGATTCGATATTGCTTTCGTTGAGGGTTATTCATCGGCTCAAGAGTCCTTTAGACCAAATGTGGTCCAATCATTGAAGCAGTAAAAATGAAACGCCTTTGGATTACACCCTATCGCGAAATGAAGGAAAGAATTTTTCCGGTCTCTCTGTATAGCTAGAGATCTTGAAATTTCGCACATTCCTTAAGTCACAAGTTAGAATTCAAACCTCCACACACACGCACAGTGTTCATGATTGGACCGCAGTTATTTTGACACGCCCCTCTACGACCGTGAGCCAATGAGGCCCAGCTAGGAGAGGAGTAAGTGAATCAGGTAGTGCCAGTTAACAAGGATAATTATATTCTCGATTATAAATTAATTAATGGGAAAGAAAGCATTGGTTGAGCACACCTGTGACTTTGAATTCTATCTTGAGGCCAGATGAATCCGCGATACTTCCGGGTCTCTATTTGACTGCAATTTTCTCAGGGTTGTCATGAGCACTTGAAGCTCATGTAATATGTGTCTCTACAAGTACTGCTCAGGAACCCCGAATTTTTCATCGCCCAAAACCTCTACTGGCAACTCGTGAATTAGAGCTCAACAGGGCTTGTAAAGTACAGTCGGGTAGACTGCAGGAGAGTCTCACGGCCGGGAGAACAGGAGCTCTAAGTTGTGGTAACGAGCTGGCCGTGAGAAGAGTCGGCTACACGGCTTGCAAATACTAATAATAATTGCAGGGGGGGGAACGAGAGAAAGAGAAAGAAGGGCAGACACGTAGCTGCGAGCCCGCACGCGCTAGGCGGTAGAAAGCTGGCGTCCGCAAACAAGAAAAACGTCGGCAAACACAAGCCGTCATGTCTGGACGGGTTGTAGCTCATTACAGCGGATTAGACACAGAGCACGGCGATGCTCTCAGCAGATACGCCGCGCGGAATAATTACAATATCTCGCTCGGCCATTCGTTAGCAGTTGCGTTGCTGGTAACGAGATGCTTCTTCGCTCGGACTAAAAATAAAAAAAAAATTAAAAAATAAGCAAAATCTCTGTCGAAATGTGAAGCGTTATACAAACGTGTTCAATTCAAATCAACAATAACTAGAGACCCGGGAATTTTGTGATTACTTCTGGCATTAGGATAAAATTCAAAGACTTATGTTTGCTTGGCTAACGCAGGTATTGGCTGATTTCTCAGCGAGAGCCATTTTGATCTCTTTAATCGAAACATATCTGTTACGTTTACTTCTCTCTTAGTTGGGTGGATCACGGCCGTGGAGGGGGCGTGTCCGAATAGCTGCGGTCCAATCATGAACACAGAGCGAGAGTGGTTTGCATTCTAGCTTGCGACCAAATAAATCCACTATATTTTGTACCTATAACGATGGTACATTTGGCGTACAGTCGCATATCATAAACATTATTCACTCGGAATCTATACTTTAAAATAGGCTACCTTATCTACATAAAAAATCACATATCTAATCATAGTAAGAGACGAAAAATTCTCGTTTTGCTTTCGAGATAAACTAGAATTTAAAAATCAGTTTATCTAATCATTAGATACTTGTTCTATGCTAGGCTCGAAACAATTGTTTAAAAAAAAGTGTCTTATGTATAGGGACTGGAAAAATTCGCGGATTCCGTGACCTCTAGAACAGATTCCGTCATCATCTATGTATTCGGGAAAATTACACTTGCTCATTGGATAATGACTCGTGGCACCTGTTAACTGGGATGCTTTTGATTCGATACTTATTTCATTGAGTATAATTCATTGGCTCAGAGTCCTTCAGACTAATTGAGGTCCAATCACTGAAGCAGCAAACAGTTAAATGCATTTGAATTCTAGCTTATCGTGAAATGAAACCGTGAATTTTTCCTATCTCTACTTAGGTATTTAATGCTTTGGCTGTTGTGTTTTCTCAATCTACTATCTGTCCGGATTGAGTGTAATTGGGTCATAAGGATTTTCGTTATTTTCTTATTGGCTTTCTGTTCATATTTAAAGGGACGTAAAAGACCCATGCCATGGGTAGGGACATACATATTTCGCGAAAAGATTCCGCGACTAGCTGAAAGTTAAAACACTGTAGCATCATTTGTGTTTCGTGGTTGGGTGAGTTTATTTCAGTTCCACGTCGATTGTTACAACACCAATAACAGTAGTTGAGTGCGGAAGCAAATGCGTTCTTAGTGGCCCAGTCAAATAAGGCAACGACTTCTCTGGCAGACGGCCGCCAATCAAAAGGAAGAAACCGCTGGTGCGGGTATACCTTGTTGCAGTCTAATATGCGTTCAGATTTATTCGCGAAAAATGCCTGCCCCTACCCATAAGTCAATGAAAATGTATTGAAATCTATAATAGTATCAATTTTAAGTTGTATCGAAATGATAGCGCGAATTTTCAGGGACCGGAATAATTCGCGGATTCATTTTTTGATAGGATAGGCTTAACATACTGATACCACTGTGCTGAATCAGCTATTGGCTCACAGTTTATGCGGAGTACTGTGAACCAATGAGAAATGATGACTCATAAAAGTGTTGAATCAGAGACTTATCAGTGAAGACGTCTCACAAGTCAGCAGCCAATGAACGGGTGACATTTTCTCGAATGTGGAGAAGAAGGTGGGAGTCCATTCTGGAGGCCATTGAAATCGTGAAATTTCTCCAGTCTCTACGAATTTTCCAGGTCTGTTCCGGTGTTCTGTGAGTGTGCGAGGACGGGGGAGAGGGAGGGGGTGGAGGGGGTCGGTCTAACCTCAGCACGTGACTCGTGCCTGCTAACATGGTGGGGCTCGCGCCCGCACATCGGGTCAGCGGTGGCGGTGCGACGTCGGCGGAGGGGGACGTCATCGGCGACCCTCTCCGGGCCTCGGCGGTCCCGGTACCGAAAGTACAGGCATTTCCCGGTACTTTCGATGTAGTAAAAGAACCGGGTATTTAAAATAGATTCCCGGTTCTTTCGGTACTTTCGTGACTCGACACCGACGGCCCAATAAGCTGTATGGTTGATGCGTCGATATTCCTGAAATAACTATATATTTTTCTTTTAAGTATGTTATGAAAAAAAATGCTATTTTAAGTTGATAATTCTGTGAATTTGCATGTGTTAAAACGATTATATGAGTAACTGTTTTTTCCCCAAAAGTTCAAGTTTGAGAGTAATACTGAGATTAATGTGATCTTTTTTAACGTTAGTAAATGCGTTTTGCAATAAAAAATTGTAACACAAACATATATCTTTTTTAATTTTGGTCAGAAAAACTGTTTTAAACGTTCAAATATAACTAGGGGTATGCATATTTCGCGAATAAATTTGAACGCCCGTTAGTCTGCAACACGGTATACCAGCACCAGTGGTTTCTTCCTTGTGACTGGCAGCTGTATGCGAGATTAGTAGAGACCTGAAAAATTCGCGTATTCATTTGGTGATAGGCTAGAATTCAAACACATATACCTGTTAGATAATTTTGCTATTGGCTTACTGTTCATCAGGACGAATCTCAACCAGTTATAAACCCTCAACCAAAGAAACATCGAATAACAGACAAACCAGCTGAGACGACTTACAAGTCGGCAGCCAATGAACTTGCGTTATTTTCCCGAGTGTACAGGGGTATGTGCAGTCTATCCTGAAGACAATCGAAACCGCGAATTTTGCAAGTCTCTAGAGATTAGTCGTTGCCTTGTTGTGACCGAGCCACTCAGGACGCGTTTGCTTCCGCACTGAATAACTGCGATTGGTGTTCTGTACCGGAAAGAAACTCACCCAATCACGAAAAACAGACGATGGTGTAGTGTTTTAACTTTCAGCTAGTCTCGGAATCTTTTCGCGAAAAATGCAGGCCCCTATACACGTATCTTGGACGTACCCTGAAGTATAGAAACCAATACGACCCAACCACATGCAATCCGGACAGAAGGTAGAATGTGGCAGCAGACACTGAACGAAAGGCATTGGTTTGTTTGTGTACAAATGTATATATTCTAGTATAGTGCCACAAACTAAAGGAAATTTCGCGCGTCTGTAAATAGGTATACAAATTAATAAATCAAACATACAACTTTGTATAATGGCATGAGATTCAAAAGCAGAGTATATAATTGCACAAAATTATTTCTAAACATTTGTATTTGTTCCTAGTTGAAGATTAAATTTATGAAACATCAGACTATCATTAGGTCAACTTTCTACTCGGTTATAATTACGGCTTAACGCTCTTAGTATTGTCATTAAGTGTAAATTAGCAAGTCAGAAAAATTTCTCAACATTTATGTTTCACCTTGAGTTTGCAGACTAATTGCTTGGGAAGTTGAGAACTTCTGCCAATTATAAAAAGCGATAAACGAGGGAAGTACGCAACATCTTGCTCCGAAACTCAAGCGTGGCCTACTTTGAAAGCACATCACCATGCTGTAAAAAACAGTTATGATTGTAATTCATCAACTTCGTGTTCTCATAATTTATAATCTAGGTAGGGTGCGTGTGTGAATGCAAATTTTTCCTGTTGGAAAACGTGAGAAAGTATAGAATTATCCTACTTCTCCGGGCACACATTACATTTAAAATCTACTGCTGGGGTGAAATCCACGAAAATCTGTTTTCGAATTACTTTTCCCATTACTTTTATTTCCCTATCTCTTGCCTGAGTGAATTAATCATACAATTTTTTTTTCGAATTAACGTTAAAAATAGATAATGCACATAAAGAAAAAGGCTTATTATTTTAATCACTTCACTTCGCACATTCAATAATAATACAGTTTAACATTTCACATAATTCGTGGTATGATCAAAAAATATGACGAATGAATTTTTATATCAGCAATTGATGACGCTACATCTATCTGAAGTAATAATCCCCCGATAAACTGATCCTTTGAGCTAGTCAGTGTTGATTTTAAACAAGTCGTGACTTGTCAGTCGGCTTCTAAAGCTGGAGGAGTGAAGTCGTATTTACCGTGTCTGTCGTGCATTATGGGTAGAGACACGGAAATTTCGCGGATTCGTCTGACCTCAAGGTAAAATTCAATTTTATAGGTAGACTCAGCAAATATTTTGTGAGAGGGGCGTGACCGAATAACTGCGGTTCGAATCATGGTCACAGTGCGAGAGTGTGTAATTTTACATTCTAACTTGCGACTGAATGAATACGCGGAATTCCCGTCTCTAAATTCATGGATTTCATACAACGCTTTTAAATTAAATGTTGTTTGCTAAACGGAGACCAGAAAAATGGCTAGCACTGAAAGGAAAAAGTTTTCGACACCATTCCCGACACTGAGAGGGCAATGGTGGAACTGCTGAAGGGCCTTCCAGAAATGCTTCCAGTCATGGGACCATCACTGGGATAGGCGCGCAACGCTAGCCAAGGAGAGTATTGTGAAGGAGATCAGTTCAAATATGACGTAAGGCTTATTATTTAGTTCATCATAAAATTATTCACTGTATTTTTTTAAATCACACTTAGTATATTCCATTAAGTATGATTGTATTATATTATAGCCACAAAAATCACGTTATTTTGTGCTACTAGGCCAGGCTCTGCACACTTATTCATAAAAAAAAGGGCCGATGTCTTTCGTTCAATCGCTGCTGCTACACTCCACTTCATTATTTTACTGGCTTACTGTATTTCAGGGCTCGTCAAAGTGTAACGAACAGTAACCAAGAGAGTAGCCGCCCACCCCTGGAGACCCTCCCCCGTGACGTGATCAAAACTTGGTTCGCGCGCCGCACCGGCCCCGGAACAGCTCGCTGTGCCTTGTCACGGCAGGGGCTGGCGACTGCGGCCCCGGAGGCCATGCGTGACGGCTATCGCCACCTCCGGTGTCGGCTAAACCGAAACAAAATGGAGTTAACCGTTAATTTGCCGCCGGGCGCCGGGCGCCGCGACGCTAAACAAGGCTGGCCCGGAGAGGGGGGGGGGAGTAGAGGTGTGTGTGTGGTGGGAGTTATGGGAGGTTATGTTAAGGGGAGCAGCTACTAGCGAGAAATGGCGTGAACGATTTGCGAGCACGCCAACTCTGGACGACTTATGCACTCACGCAATTTACGATAAAAAACAACTATTTCTTTGTGACGAATATTATTTTTTGTTGTCAAATTATTATTTATAACTAGGGAAACGGAACTTTTGCGACTTCATTTGGGCTCAGGCTGAAATTCACCAACTTTTTATTTTTTTAGTTTGTCTGATTTCTTAGCGAGAACTTTTTTTATCCTTATTAGTTGGCACTACCTAATTCGCTTACTTCTCTCCTAGCTGGGCATCGTTGGCTCACTGTGTAGAGGGGCGTGTCCGAATAACTGCGGTCCAATCATGAACATAGTGCGAGAGTGTGAAGGTTTGACTGTTAACTTGCAATCAAATGAATGTGCGAAATTTTTGCCTCTCTAGTTATGGAAAATCAAGGACGTTCAACAGTGCTTTAAAATATCTACTCACATTCAACGTCATATATTTTTTATTGAGGTAATAATTTAAATTCACAATGACAAATTTTATTCAAATCGACTAATTTTGTAATTCCAAAAACGGTAAATATTTCTATTCATTTCAACTGTTGGTCAAATTTATTAGGGATTAAACTTACATAATTATATCATTTTGCTATACGCTTATTAGTAACATAATTTACTCACCAAGTAAATCTCTGATAGTAATTTTTTTATATTTATATTTATTTTCTTTCAAACATAACGAAATGTAGTGAACATGTTTAGATCATTTTCCTATCAGTTAAGAGAAAATAATGAAAGCTCTTCATATATTCGTTATGTTTATTTAACGGGATCGAAAATCCCAATTTTCTGTGTGTATAATATTTTAACGGAAAGAAACTTTTTGAGATATTGCTGGTGAAGTGGCAAAATGAGGTACTATAGCGCTATTTTTCAACCAATTTAAATAATTTTTAATGTGAATGTATTTAAAATATGGTTTTATACTTAATTTTAAAGAAATCACAATCAATCAGTTGAAGGGTAAACTATAAAATATTTTCGGCAAGTTATAAAATTGATAAATTCATTTATTTTAATAGAATTACTTAAATTTAGCTGGTATATTTTGTTTGAAAAATATATTTACACATAGATTTTTGACAGTTGTATTAAATCCAATTAGTAAGAATTATTATATACAATAAATTATAAATATTTCCTGACTGTTCAATGAAATTTATTGTTTGCAAGTTATTGTAGAATGTATCATTCAGGTTTTACCATATTTGCAAGGCATTTTTGCTCTGATATAAAATGCCTAGAGGTGAAATTTAATCGAAAACGGTTTACTAAAAAGTAAAAATTCGTATTTAATTTTTAATGAAAAATATTATAAAATCTCCAATAAACACTGATTGATATTTTAAGAGAAAATCGTATTTAGGAACGTATCGTATTTGAGTAGAATATTTTTTTTTTTGTGATTCATAGTTTGTGTGTTATTGTGAAATTTGTCTTGTGTGATGATTGTGTTTCTAAATAAATTTTGAATAAATATTTAGAAGTCAAATATATAAGCTTTAAAAAAACAACTAGATATGAAACTTCATCGAAATCGGTTGACCAGAAGAAAAGTTATTGACAAGACGGACTCAAAGACTCAACACTCAGACATACGGCCAGACAGGAAGGCAATCGCATAAGCATATTTTTCATCCAAACGGGACTTAACATGTATTATTAATTTCCACGACTACAAAATACAAGTAGTAAAAATATACGTAAAGGGGAAAAAAAAGAAAACTGACAAAGTTTATACGACTTTCGGGGAACGTATTTTTCAGCCAGCACATTACCTCAAAGCCCTCCAAACCTCTCCCTGCGGAAGAATCTCGTATCGCGAGGCGGCGGAGGAACACAAATAGCCTGTGTGGGTCTTCCACCGAACCAGATTCCATTTCTTCGCGGCAGTGCGAACCGGAGGACCATAAATTGTATTTTACTCCAATGGGGGGAGAGCGAAAGGACGAATAAAAAAAAAAAGAGGAGAGCAAACTGTAAAATGGACTCATGTATAGTTCATGGATGTTTCGGGGACGACAAATCGAATCTGGACTGGGCAAAGGGCCGTCAAAGTGCCCTGGAGTTCGGTGTGCCCCCCCCCCCCCCTCTTCCTTTAACATGTATCCCCCGAACAGACTTATGTTTCTGGGAGAAAAGAGAGAGTTTTTGAGTGGCGGTAGTTTGTCCCTTGGGTGCCGGGCGGTCCATTGCGGCCCCCCCCCCCTCCCCCCGCTCCCGGCGGCGGAGAACTCTGAAGTGACACACCCGCCCGCCAGAGCCCCTGAGTTGGGGGGGGGGGGGAGACTCCCAGCTAGCGTAGCGGCGGGACAGTGAGCCAGCTCTCGCCTCGACGCCCACACTCGCCCCACAAATAACGGCCCGGGGGTGTGTGCTGTCCCCAAGCACGTTTTCTCTCAGTTCTTCCTGAGGTCATCGAACCATCATTAGTAGAGTTCCGGAAATTTCGCGGATTCCTCTGGCCTCAGGATAGAATTCAAAGTTATAGGTGTGCTCGACCCATATTTACTTTCCCATTGGTTGATTTCTTAGCGAGAACATTTTTATCCTTGTTATTTGGCACTACCTGATTCGCTTACTTCTCTCCTAGCTGGGCATCGTTGGCTCACGGTCGTAGAGGGGCGTGTCCAGATAACTGCGGTCCAATCATGAACACAGTGCGACAGTGTGGAGTTTTGCATTCTAGCTTGCGACTAAATGAATCCGCGAAATTTCCGTGGCTCTAATCATTAGCAGACACACGACCAATTAGTAGGGACAGACATTTTACGCGAAAAAAAAAATCTGAACCCATATTTGGCTGCAACAAGCAATATTCGCGCCAGTGGTTTCTTCTTGGTAATTGGCGGCCACCTGCAGGAAACTCCCTTGCCTTATCTGCGACCGATCACCTCAGGACGCGTTTGCTTCCGCACTCAATTACTACGATTGGTGTTATAACGGTAGACATGTACCTGAAAAAAAAACCTCGCGAATCACAGACGACGCTACAGTGTTTTAACTTTAGTTACTATCGGAATCCTTTCGCAAAAATTGGGCATTGTGTTTTATACATATAACTTATTTCTATGTTCGTAACTGATATAAAACTATTTTTTATACTTTCTCGGTGTGTATTTTATCTTCAATAATAAACTTCATGATATTATTTAACATAATATTATCTCGTTTAAATCTGCGTTACTGGGAAGCATTTTAATGAACTACTGTAACGCACGGTATCCATGATTAACTGCACGTTTCCGGCGATACGCACAAGTGGTATACGGAGGTAGACTTTTCGTACGCTATTTATAATGGTTGGCTCTATCTCTAAGCAAAAATTCGGCTTTGGGCAAGTTATTTTTCGAGATTTGGACATTTCTAGGTGTTCGTTTCCTGGGCAAATACTGGGTCGCTGGAAGAATTGTGGAGGAGGGAGAGGCAGAAAGTAAGGGGGCACGTGAGGCAGCAACTCCCGGAGGAACAACTTGCCCCTAAACTCAGTTCCGGGACAAACACTCCCCCCTCCCCTCTCCGGGTCCAGACTTCGACCTGACCTGACCCGACCCGACAGGCCAACGAGGAGTTTCCAAGCTCCCAGAGCAAGGAGAAAGCCTTTAAATTTCGTTTCCCTTACCCCTCCTCCTTCAACGAAACTCTCTTCTCTACTTTTAGCTTCCGTTTTCCCTTCGGCTCCGTCCCTTGTCCTCCGCTTTTTTTTTTCACCCCCTCTCCAGCATCCTTCCCTGCCACTCCTGCCGTAAAAGCCAAAGTCGGGACCATTTCCCAAGTGGTTCGCTCCGTCTGCCGTACTTTCCACACACTCTTCTCTACTCTGGCGAGCGTCTTCTGGGGGCATGATGGGGTCGCTGCGAGCGGAGCGCGTCTTAACAGCGACGTTTTTATAGATTTACCTGCTCGCTCGCGCGAATCGGTCTCTTCTCCCCTTCCTCACCCCCTCAACTCAAATATAGATGGCTATCTATTGGCGAGAGAGGAGAGGAGGTAATATGAACAATGTCTCAGATGTGCCTGTTTCAGAGACTTGTTCACTTTCAGATTCATTACGGAAAAAAATGATACAGCCAAGCCAAAGAGTATAACGTAGAAAATATATGGAAGATTTCTACGTATTATTTTTTCTTAAGTCCTAAACAATTATGGTGGGTTTCATAGAAGTCATCTTATACTCGTAACTAGGGGCATGAATTTTTCGCGAATATATTTTGAGACTAGCTGAGTTTCGTTACTGGTAAAGTACATCGTTACTACCGATGGTTCACGAATCACATCCATTCAGTGTGCAAGCAAACCCTTTTAAAAAAAGACAAAATGCTCGCCCACATAAGTGTCAAATCATAGACTAACCAACGAAAGCTTTTCACAAGTTACCAGCAAATTAAAGGATGATGTTTGATCGAATGTGAAAAATACTGTGGAATCTATCCTGAAGGTTCATTGAACCCGCTAATTGTTTGTCTTGCAGACGGTCATCAGTTACACGGAAGAAACCTCTGGTTTGGCTGTACCTCTAATGAACGTTCAGATTTTTAGCAAAAAAAAAAAAAAAACTATAGCCATACTTAGGTATAACAACTTAGCCCTACTAATGTTGCTTATAATCGTATTCATGCTAAAATACTAGATATCGTCAAAACCTGGTCACTGAAACAAGAATTACCTGCTCTCCAATCTTATGTTATAAGTAGGTATCATCACTGATTAATGCTTGGGAGAGTATTTCTTATTGTGAATTCATAGTTGCAAATAAATAATAGTTAGAGACCCGTGAATTTCGCGGATTCAATGACCTCCAGGATAGACTCCAATATCCTCTACACACTCGGGCAAATGCCAACTGTTCATTGGCTGTTGACTTGTGAGTCGTCTCGACTGGGTGGCCTGTGATTCGACACTTCTATGAGTGAGGGTCTCTAATTGGCCCTCAGTCCTCCAGATTAACAGTGAACCAATGACAGAAGCAGCACTAAGGTATAATTATTTGAATTTTAGCATAACACGAAATGAATCCGCGAAATTCACGGGTCTCTAATAATAGTCCACGAAATAATGGTCAAATGATAGGTACGCAACACTTATTTTCTAAGAATTTTAAGTCAATAAAGCAGAAAAAACTCATATGAACAAGTAGTTATCCATCGGATTGTGTTTGCTGTCGTAGAATCGCGCATTAGACCCTATCTCTTTATAGACTCCGGAGTGAGACTCATGCACAGAAAAATAATATTTCTGAAATTTCACAAATTATTCCTTTGGAAACCAGTTTCCATGTAATAGTTTTGTACAACGCATGGCTATGTAATTTTGGCATTCGTGAAATACGTGATTTGAGATAATACTGAGTTGTCTACTTCTTACGAAAACTGGCGCATAATTTTATATCTTAATTGATGCTCCATTCAAGCAATTTTTTTTTTAAACCATGGAAAAGATAATCGAATAATGGACGTATTTTGGTTTTATTATGCTTATTAATGTGCGCAATTAACAGTGTAAAGCTATTCAGGGAACGGTTTACCAAACAACTGAAACTATTAGAGGTACAGGGACAACACAAAGCAAAAAAATTATCCGCATAAGAATCCGAACGCGGTATTACTGCAAACACTATATTTTGTAGTGATACAGTTGTTTTCATGTAAATGTACATAATTACAATTTTCTGTAATTTTAATTGCAGCTATATTTGTGTTCCGTTTACAAAAAAAATACAGTGTAAAGGTCTATGAAACAATGTAAGGTATAGTCTAGAAAAGAATCAATTTTGACGAAATATAACAGTAGCATACAACTATAACACAAAAATTATAAAATATGCTAATATTATTATGGTTCTTAAGTGAATACAGCTTATAGCTTTAATCTTTTTCCGTTTAACATAAAATACTTTTGACATTGTACATGGAATGGTTTTAAGGGCTTTAGGAGTAAAATTTAAATAATAATGACTATACAAAGAAATATTCCTTGATTAATTTAGACACATAACTTCTAAAAAAAGATAATTGACTGAAATGATGGTTGTTATTTTATTAGACCCTAATTTATTTATGCTTTAATTTAAAAAAAAATGTTAAATATTAATACGACGTTAGCAGTTGTATAGAAAATTCGTTTTCGCAAACATTACTAAAAAAAAAAAAAAAAAAAAAAAAAAACACTAAAACTGACATTCAAATTATTTTCTTAATTTATTTATGTTGTTATATATAAATTATGAAAACAAATTTAATAATGATTACTTATTTGGTTTTTACATTCTATAAAACCTTATAAGTTTGAACTCAATACAGTATAAACCTACAAAAGTTTAAGATAAAATTTTATTAGCAAAGATTTTGCCAGAAAATGCATTAAATAATATAATTGTTATATTTCTAATGTGTGTACTCATTGCTTATTCATAAATATTTATTTTTCATGTGTAACCACCTTAGCTCTCGGTACACGACATTTGGTAGGAGTAATTTCGTGAAAATGGAACTCAAGTCAATGAACGGAAAAGTGGGGCAAAGATGGCGGACCCACGTGTAGCAACGTTGACTCATTTATATTCACTACTGTAAAAAAATTGTTAATATTGTTACGAGCATACTGGAGGCAGGACCGCGAGGCAGGCCGGTGGGTCTGTTAGCGGTTGGCTGGCCCGTTGGCCCCCGGGTGGGGCGCGGTCCCACGCGTCACATTCCTTATCGGAATAGCGGCGGTCTTTGCTACCACCTTCCCCCCGCTTCCCGATTCACCGGGCCGCCGCGTAAAGTGGCGTAACCAGGACGCCATTTTTCTGAGAGCTTCTGGTGTCAAGTCGATCCTGATGACGCGACACTTCGAAGGGGTGCGAGACCATTCCAGAAGGGGGGCTGAGGGGTATAAAAAGGCTATGCCAGCCTGTGAGGCAGTGAAGTGAAGAAGGCAAGTGACCCCTTGGTGTGAGTACGCGGACGAGAGACGGGCTTCGTGTGCGGAGACTGTGCTGCGTGCGACAGACGAATGAGTGGTGCGAGGCAGTGTGTTGGGGCAGAGATACGCAACGAACAGCAGTGAGAGATACTGTCGAGTAGAGCTCCAGTGGGGAGAGTAAACTGTAGACTAAATGAAAGAGTGATTAATTTGTGGACAGACATTTTAAGTGTTGTAATTTAATTAATGATGTAAATAGTAGTCAATATATAACTGCATTTTTTTTGATTCGGCTATCCTTTTCGAACCTGTTTTTCCACTCCTAACACTATGTTCCCTAAATTCAGAATCCACATGAATCAAAAATGTAGTTTTAAAACATGTAAATTAACTTAAGATACCATCGCTCTTTGCAAGCACACTTATGTTATATGTTATGGATTCTTGGTATTTTTTTGGTAATTGTAAAAGAAGCATCTTCACAGCATCATAAACTAGCACTTTCCTCGGCAAGATAAAAACAATTTTATATTCTTGCGCTCACATAATCATGTTCGTTGAAACATAGTATTAAGTATTTTCTGGTTTCCCCCCGTAAAATAAGTTTTTAGGACATGAACAAAATTTACATTTGTATACCTACAATAGTTAACTTCATATTTTGTATTATCCTTTTGTCTGAAAAAAAATTTTTAATCCCCATTTGGAATTACTTTTAAAATATATCTTTAGGGCCTGTGTTTTTCACGAAAAAAAAAAAAAACTTCCAGACCAGTTGAGTGATGACATTTTGTAGCAAGATCTGTATTTAATTTAGGTTTATTTCAGGTACATGTCCACTGTCAGAATACCAATCTTTGCCATTCACTGCGGAAGCAAGCGCGTCCTGAATGGTAAGGCCAAATAGGGCCATGGCTTCTGCAGACGGCTGCCAAACACGAGGAAACAATCGTTAGCGCGGGCATACCTTATTGCTGTAATGAGAGATCAGTAGGAACTGGAAAATTCCGTGGTTTCAGTAAACTCTACACTATAAACATTTTTTTGGTACTTTTGCAAGGATAGTCCTTGGAAACTAAGTTGTCAATCTGTAAATTGCAAGGCAGAGCTTTGTAACATTTGCCATTTTTAAAGCTCTGTCTTATAGTTTTACAAGTGAAATCGTTGGCAACTAAGTTTCCAAGGATTTTCCTTTAAAAAATTACAAAAAAATATTTTAGAGTGTCGGATAGACTCCGTAATAATCTATGTATTTACACCTGCTCATTGGCTAATGACTCGTGACACCTGTTAACTGAAATGGTTGTAATTCGATACTTCTTTCTTTGAGGGTTATTCATTGGCTCAGAGTCCTTCAGACCAACAGTTTGTGGTCCAATCACTGAAGCAGCAAAAATTTTAACTAATTTTGATTTTACCCTATCGCGAAATGAATCCGTGAATTTTTCCGATCTCTAGCGACCAGATATTTTCGCGACAAATACATGGTCCTACTTATCCTCTATATTTTACCCATCTGGCTCCGCTCTAGACCACCCATATGACCCCTCTCTAATCCACCCCTCTGGTCACTATCTAGTCCACCCCTCTGGTCCCTCTCTAGTCCACCTCTATGGTCTCTCAATCCTCCCCTCTTGCCCCTCTCTATTTCACCCCTGTGATTCATCTCTAGTCCACCCCTCTGGTCCCTCTCTAGTCCACCCCTATGGTCTCTCAATCCTCCCCTCTTGTCCCTCTCTATTTCACCCCTGTGATCCATCTCTAGTCCACCCCTCTGGTCACTATCTAGTCCACCCCTATGACCCCTCTCTAATCCACCCCTCTGGTCACTATCTAGTTTATCCATCTGTTCCCTCTCTAATCCACCCCTATGGTCTCTCGGCGCAACTACTGGCGTTCAAGCTGATGGCTATAGACACGGCAAAAAGGCTGCTCATGTCGTAAAACTAAAGAGTGCCGGGTAATGCGATATAACTAGCAGTGATAAAGTCGTCCCTGGAACTACTCGGGGGCGCGAAGCTACCTGAACAATGGTAATTACCCTAATTACACATGGCGGCAACTTGTGTGAGAAGCGGGAAACTTATATTTTACCCGCGTAATTTATACACATTACTCAGCGGCATGGGTAAATAGCGAAAGTAATTCTTACAAATTACAGCTCAAGCTTCTTTAGAAAGATAGTCCGCTAACTCGTTAACGGTTTCTTCGGCGATGTTTGCATAGTTTTAGCTGTGAGTTGTGACTACGTAATCTAGTTGGGAAAAAATATACGGGAATACAAAAACATGTGTAGCGCGGGGAATAGAAGTATTAAAGTCTAGGAACGAATAGCAGCGAGTTTTTAATATATTCAATATATTAATTTTAGTAAAACATGTTAACATATTTGGAAACTATTTGAAACATTAAATTAGCAATAATTGTTGTAATCTTTTTTTACAAATGAAACTTATTTAAGTACTTATTATAGCTAGAGCCATGTATTTTCACTTAACGATTTCCAGACCAGCTGTGTGTTTAAACTGTGTAGTATTGTCTGAGTTTCGTGGTTGGCTGGTTCTTTTTCCTGGTACATGTCTACTGTCAGCGCACCAATCACAGCCGTCCAGTGCGGCAGCAAGCGCGTCCTAAATGATGGCCCGGTCGAATAGGGCAATGGCTTCTCTTGCAGACGGCCGCCAATTACAAGGAAACAACCGCTAGCGCAGATGTAACTACATGCCCCTTCGTATGGTCTTTCTCCAAAAGAATTTTCAAGAAATCAAAAAATAAGGGAATGGGCAGAAATGACCGTGCGATACACAAACTGGCTCTCGCTGTGGAAAGGTTGGAGGCTCCTGACGCAGAAAGGGCTTGTATCTCCGGGAAGGAGGGGAGGCTGGGAGAGGAGAAGGGTGGTTAAGTTGGCAACACCAGCGACGCCGGGGCGTCAGCCAGCGCGCATGCGTGGTGGCGTCACTGCGCAAGCTCACCCCTCGCGGGGACCCAATCACGTCCCCCGCTCGCGATGCCCCCCCCTCCCCCACGCCATCTCACTGCTGCCTGGCGAGCGGGAGGAAGAGAAACAGAAAGAGAAAGAAAGGAACGCAGGAAGCTTTCAACGGGGAATAAATCTGCGCGACGTCCTGAAGACGGCAAACATAAGATTTCTTTTGCCCCGCATTTTCATTCGCCCATTTCTTCCCAGCTTCCCTCCAACCGCCTTTATTTTCTTAGCGTCGCCCTCCAAGAAGTCTCCGAAGACTGTGACCAAACACCCATTGCGTACCAAAAACTGCATCCGAAATGCTTTATCAACTTTCTATAAGACGTTGGAATAAACAAGGACTGATAACCCTGATCATATCGTGTTATGTACCTATGACAGGCTAGCAAATCACGTACTGTAATATAAACACAGTTTCTGACAATTAAATCGGCCAATAACATCGTAATACAGAGGATTTTAAGCTTGAAATAAACATTCTCCACACCTTACGTGGACCAACGGGAATTCAGCTTCTAAACATCTAGATGATTTTAATTCGCTTTAAGTACGTAGTTCTTAATATATCAGTACAGGCCATATTATTAATTATTGCACTGTATTTTGTTTTTGTAAATGAAACCAAAATATTTATGAAAAATCACAAATATTTGTGAATTTGTACATTTACATAAAAAAAATTGTTTGTCTGTAAAGTCGGTTTACGGACGATAGTTTAACGTGACGTCATAACAAAACATTGATGAAATGATTGCATACTTTCATGAATAAAATTGAATCATTTTTATTTTAATAATAAAAGAACAAATATTTGAAATGCAAGAATAATTTAGCTTTATTGCCGAAATTGTTGTTGTAATAAGCAATACAAACCACATTAACTTTTCACTTCACTTTATAAACAGTCGACGAAACAGTTCACGTGTAGATGACTTGTAATTAATTTTAAAAACTGGTGTTTAGCTATAAAGTTTAAATATAATTATGAACAAGTTTTCATATAAATAAACTTTAATCAAATATCTATCATCAATTATATGAATCACCATAATTTTTTAGTCAATTGTAACATAACCTATTATTACTGCACTCGCCGACAGCGTAACGGAACACAGCGTAACGGAACAATGAGCGTAACGGAACAATGAGTGTAACGGGACACCTTTTCGTGCGTGCAGCCGGAGTTCATCGATTTATTAGACGTTGTCACGTCAAAACATCTCTATTAATACAAAATAGGACTTGTAGTAATGCTGGGTTCGAATTCATAGTCGAGCATTTATGTTTATGTTGTTCCAGTATCTCCAGTAGTTAAAGTTATTTGCAAATCGTTCCTTGAATAGTTTTCCAGTATAAACTGCACACGTTATTGAGCATGATAAAACAAACTGAAGTCCAATTATTGAATATTTGACTATTCTTTCCGTGGTTTAACAAAATTATGAATGATTCAAGCATCAATTATCATATAAAATTGTGCTCCAATTTTCCTTAGAAATACTGAGTATTATCTCGAAAAAAACATATGTCACGTATGCAATAATAACCAAAGTCATGTTTTGTACAAAGTTACAATAACTTTCTTGTAGCGTTACAAACTATTTCTTGGCAACTGGTTTCCAAAGGAATCCTTTGTAAAAGTACAGACAAATTTTTTCTGTGTAGGCCCTACACACGTGTACACAGACAAACCAAAGTCTTTATGTTCAATGACGGCTGCCACATTCTACCTTCTGACTGAATGAATATGGTTGAGACACATGCGTTCTCGTCACAACCTTATTGGCTTGCTGTGTTTCAGGACCCATAAAAAGGCCTGTGAATCAATGAAAATGTTATTCTGAAGTATAAAAGATTTTATTTTAGACGGTTTCCAAAATGTTGACGCGATTCTTGCAGGTCTCTAGTAATAAGCATTCACTGGGAAAGTTCGAGGATTAATTTGCAATCATGCTAAAACTCACATTACTATGCATGGTATGAGCTTTCCTTTGCTCAGGGCAGAAATTATGATCAGCGCCCTCCCCCCACCCCACATTTGTTTCAAACACAGAAACAAACGTACCAGACATGATCTGTTTTGCATCCGTGTAAATTTAATGTGTAATTTTTAGGAATTTTTAAATAAAAACCTTTGTACTTACCATTGTTTAAGTGTACGTTTTACGCACTGTATTTGTAGCAATAACATAGTGTACAGAGTTCAATGGAAATTTAATTTTATTACACGGCCGCTATGCAAGCATGCCGCGCGCAAAATCACTAGAAACTGAGTAGTAAATATCTTCATTGTAAACATGATTATTAATAATGAGTAAAATCGAAATATTAGTAGATATCGAATGGTTAGTTTTTCTACTCGCCTTATATTTCTCATATAGGTAAGTATTTTTGTTTACAAAATATTTGTCGGACCACTTTGCGCCCATTCCTGTAATCCTACCCACGTGTGCTTTCCTGTTGGCTGATTTCTTACTGTTCAACCTCCCTTTCTTTACAGTGTGTCGATGTGATTCGGCCAATCAACTGCTAGCTTGTAGTTGACTGGCCCTCAGACGTAAAGGGGAGAGTCCAAACAATTGTTATCCAATCATCAAAACAATGCAAAGGTAACCATATTTGCAGTCTTCCCTGCGACCAAAACATACGCAAAATTTCCAGGTTTCCAGTGGCAAGGAGTTAGTGCTATGTTAAATACCGTGGAAACGTTCCCCGCGCAAGACCACTGTTCCTACAGCCATCTCAGTCGGTTCCTCCGCCTTCTTGAACTGACATGACGTTTCTCACTTGTCCTCTGAGCACTGTTAGGAATTACGGCAAATTCACGGACTTTCCAAAGAAGAATTCAACTCAAATAAACCAACAGTTCTTCGTACTTTTAAATAAATCAACCTTCGAAGAAACTACGCCGTATTTCGACTCTAAAAATTGTATGTTTCTTTCTAAGCAAATGATGAAAACACACACGTGGAAAAAATAAGAGTGTTCTTACTGTAGACATAACCAGTTATTGAAGGTTTTCTTAATATACCAAATATATTCTTTTGGATTCATTTTCAAAGTAAGTTAACTGGGAGACGTGGCACTAGACCGAAAGTGGTTTAGTCAAAAGGCCCTACATCGAAAAGCACTATACCGAAAGGCACTAGACCGAAAACTTGAATATTTATGTCGCTGGGAATGTTTCTTAACTCTGGCAAAAGACAGTTGACAGAAAGGCACTCAGTGTCCATAAATTCCCGAAGATGCCTCCATAAAACCTGTAACCAGGGTTGTTTGTAAAGTAAATGCAGAAACGTCCAACAGCATGGCTGCAGACGGCTTGGCCTCCCGGGCTGACGACCCATGCGTCACCCAGACGCGCATGCGCGGGTTGCGGCCTCTCGCACGACTAGCGGCTGTTAAAGGGATGTGCATACTGAAGATACATCGATGTGTTTTTTATTTGATACATCGAAACATGGCATCGATTTTTCCGTTGTATCAAATAAAAACATCGATGTTTCCGATACATCGAATAAAACATCGACCAAAATAAATTATACATAAATATATAGTACATATTTGCAAAGTAGAAAAATTAGACATTTTTATTAAATTACATTTTTAATCAGTTGAATAAACTCACCTGCACTCAGGCTTGGTTGGCAACTTATTTACATTATTCGCACTAATAGAATCGTTACTATTACTTTTAATTTATCACAAAAACGAACAAACAATAAACTTTAATGAATATTCGGTTTTCTTTCGTTTAAAACTAAACCTACCGCATCGAAAGAACACGTGCGTTCCTTCGATGTATCGTAAGAAATACATTGATGCATCGTTAAACATCGAAAGTAATCTACGCATCGGATTGATTCAATGCATCAAATAGAAAAAAATCTATGTTTTCGATACATCGATATAAATCGAGCATCGCTATGATGTTACTTCCGGGCTGAGGGATTCAGCATCTGCTGCAGCGGCCAATCACTATCGCCACACTCTTAAACAATTACACCTAAGAATTACGCTGGTTACAAATTATCCAGGGATACTTGTAAATTTACTGTTAGCTTATCAAGATTATGTCTGCTGAGGGCACTTACTTTAAAAATGAATCAACAATAATAATCATATTATTTAAACAATATATTAAAAAAAGTGTTGTGGCTACAGTAAAAACCTTCTTTTCTTTCCTCCACGTGTGGATTTTTCCTTGTTTACAAATAAACATGGAACGCAAAAGTCATAAACTGGCTTAGTTTCTACGTCAACAAGACGAGTAAATCCCAATGATCCACACGCCTGTCGTAATATTTTTCCACTTGGTTGCTGCCAAAAACTATTAGGCTTATATTTTCGAGGAAATTTCACACGTAAAGGTTTACGAGGTGGGTACACTAAGCTGTTATAAACGATTAAACAATCTCTAAAATATTTATTTGAATATATTTTAGAGTTACCTTGCATTATCAATTACTTTGTGTCTCAGACAATTTTCATTTCAGATATCAAACTCAAAACGTGTTCTTAGGCGATAAACACATAGAACGGAAGCAGATTAGTCAATAAACTAAAAAAAAAAAAAAAACTTTTAAAATAAAGACAATGCCTTTCAGAGATTTATGAGGTTATAATTTCATCCGTCCGTCTGGCGAAAGTTAGAGCTTGGCAAGGTTTTGACGGACGGACGTATATAATTTTACGGGCCATCTGATTGGTTGCAGGTCACGTGACTGACGGACGGATGAGGCGGATCATTGTGAGTCCAGCTTAAAAGTGTATGTCCCGTTCCAGGTGATTATTTTATATTTACGTATATAACATGGTTACATTTGTAGACTTTTCTAGTGGCCGAACTTCATTAAATGGAGTCCACGCACGACATAAGTTAAACTTCTTGCTTTTTAGCTATATATAGAGATAAATTATTTTCATTTTCGATCAAACTATCCACATAAATATGATTGATATATATGAACTCAATTGCACAAATCAATAACTCTTTTCCAAACGCATAAATAAATTGTATATACTTTAAATAAAATAAAATAATATGGCAGCGTCAACTGTCAGCCGTTACGAAAACTGAGGAGTAGACAAACACAAGCAGTGTTACGACAATTCCGTAGCGTCACTGCTGCGTCATTTCTACCTCTCGCCTGCCGTCTCCTGTTCTGGCCGTTACAACTAGCATATAGCATGCTCCGCTACGTACCTATCCCCTCTTTGTACTCTTCCCATTCGACCGCTGGCGCATGCGTTGGAGTGGCGTCGCCGCTGACGCACTCTCCTGTTCTGCCGGTTCCCCCACCAGGTAGTTAACTATTCCCCTCGTGCGATCGGAATTTTCGTAACGCTCGAAAATTGTAGCCCTCTGAGTAAAGAAGTTTCACTTCAAAAAAATTAGGTAATGCATACTTTTTGCATTATTAGCTGGCAAAGCTGAATTTTTAACATTTTTATGCAGTGTGGATAAGGAGAGCCAAATGGTAATTATAATAATCTGTACATTTTTGGGTTTAAAGGCAATGCTAGTGGCTACTTCGTAGTGAGTTTCAAAATTTCTTTCAAATTTTTTTATTTTATTTAACCTTTTAAATTCATAACATTTCTGAGTACCTATTTGAAAATACTAACTAAAATCAATTTTTTTTTCTGAAAGTAATTAAACCATATGAAATAGCAGCCAATAAACTTTACTTTAAACCTATAAAAAGTTCCAGTTTTATATTCCACTTAATTCTCCTTATCCATATTGCTCAAAAATGTTAAAAACGCAAATGAATAAGGTAATCATGCAGAAAATATGCCATTTATAAATGTATATTAAAATCCGTGAAAGATCAGCCAGTGACCGCATGTAACGCAAATGAAGCAATGCCCTGGAGCCACGACGCGCAGGAGGGCGGGAGGCAGCGAGAACGCACCCTTGCTCGCCCGAGAGGAGGAGACCACTCTGTCGCGCTCCGATCTCCCGGAACAAATTGAGATCGATTGGCGACAGCCCGCCGGGGGGAACCTCCAAGAGGGAGGAGGGGGGTGCGTGCTCCCACCCCCCTGTCCGCCAGTCGGCCCGATGAAAGCACCCCGGGGCGCGGCGAATAACGCGGCCAGAAAGAGGGCTGGAAGTGCGCGGTGAGCACAATTCAATGGACACGGAGGTTCTCTTCCGGCGCACACACTCGACCACTCATCAACACCCTCTCCTTCTGGCGGGACAAAGCCTCGTGATTTATTAGCGCCTCGATCTTCTTTCATCCCCACTTCCCCCAGTGTCCACCCACTTGACCAACCGCCCTCCCCTCCCCCTCTTTCGCCGTGGCAGCGAGGCGCCGCTGCGGGGTGTTTGAGACACAGGTCTGTTAAACCTAAACATTTGAGCCACACCCCCCCCCCCCCCCTTTTTCTGCCCGGAAACTGCTGAAGACATCAGAGTGGTGTTTCTTGGCATCATCTAAGTTGTATTATCAGGGTAGCAGTTTTACCTGAACATGGCGACTTCAAGGTCGACTGAAACGTCTGTTTCGAAGCGGCTAAAAAAAAAAAAAAAAACAGAAGCCAAGCTACTACAAGCAATGGCCTCCAAAAGCCAGTGGGTTTTCTCGCGATTCTCACGTTTCATCCACCATTGGATTCCATCTCAGCTCCTTATCATCAGTTCATCATTCATCCCTCTAATGACGTCGATGTCGAAGAGGTACTAAACTCTGATTCCATTCATTCAAGCCAATGCTTACTAAAAATCAAGAAGGCGTATTAGTATGAAACTACTTGTCTTGCTATGTTGACAATTGAAACAGGCATAAGACAGACTATATTTATGTTATATTTTGTGATTATCAAAATTCCTTTTAAGAGTTTTCAGATAGGTTGGAGTGTACCTATGTTTGTTTGTTGTCGGTCTATGAGTTGGGGTGTAGTGTTTGTTTGGTATCCTCCATGTGGTGGTAGTTGTTTACGCGTGTGAACGGATAAAGAGAGTTGTTTGCTCACCATTTTGGGGATGTAGTGTTTTTTATCGTCTGGGTGGATGTATGTGGTTTCGGGGTGGAGTGAAGGTTATCCTCCGCGTGGGTGTGTATGGCGTGGTTGTTCTCTATGTTGGGAGTGGAGTGTTGTTTATCGTCTGGGTGGATGTGTGTGGTTTGGGGGTGGAGTGAAGGTTATCCTCCGCGTGGTTGTTCGAGAGGGAGTGGACAGCGTGACGAGAGGGCGACCCCGTGTGCGCAGGCCACAAGGACGACGAGGCGAGCGGCGGCAAGGGCGGCCACTCGGGCAGCGGCCTCTCCAAGAAGCAGCGCAAGGCGCGCACCGCCTTCACCGACCACCAGCTGCAGACCCTGGAGAAGAGCTTCGAGCGACAGAAGTACCTGAGCGTGCAGGACCGCATGGAGCTGGCGGCCAAGCTCAGCCTCACCGACACGCAAGTCAAGACCTGGTACCAGAACAGGAGGTCAGTGTCTTGTATCGTCGACCCCGTTCACACCCACCATCCTGCACTTGCCACTGGGTGTAGTCCATGTTCTCTACGACTTTCATCTTACACGGTATCATTAGAGCCACGGAATTTTCGCGCATTCATTTAGTCGCAAGCTAAAATGCAAACCTCCACACTGTCGCACTGTGTTCATGATTGGACTGCAGTTATCTGGACACGCCCCTCTACGACCGTGAACCAACGATGTCCAGCTAGGAGAGAAGTAAGCGAATCAGGTAGTGCCAAATAACAAGGATAAACATTTTCTCGCTAAGAAATCAACCCATGGGAAAGTAAACATGGGTCGAGCACACCTATAACTTAGAATTCTAACCTGTGGCCAGAGGAATCCACGAAATTTCCGGGACTCTAGGTATTATTTGTTAATAGACGCACCCCAGCTTTATCCTTTGAGGAAACTAAACTGCTAGCATGTTCATGGAGCCACGAAATTCCGCGATCTAGACAAATTAATTGTTGATGTTTAGCCGTAAGTAATTTTCTTTTTTAGACGAAATATTCCTGAAACACGCAGTTGTCACATTTCCTGACGCCGCAAACGTGAGAGCGACATATTTATAAAGTGTTTACGGAATAAAGTTGCGGTCACGTGTTCAATACTGTAGCAAGACCTCTGGTATACCTCCGACGCCGTCGCACTCAACTTGACGCGCACTCTTCACAGTAAAATAAAATTGTGACTGGGACTGAATTAATGTTGTAAAATTATATTTTTTTGCAAAACAATGTTTACTGTACAATTATAAGCAAATAAGCAGTAGAATTTGTTAGCATCTTGGACTTAGTACCTAGCCTACGTGTGGATACCATGTGAATTAATATTCCCCGGATAACGTTTTTACGATTCCCGTCGTTATGTTAATGCATTAAAAAAAATGTAAACGTGGTGTTTACTTCCATGTCATCTGAACAATCTTAAAAAAGTTGTTCGCGCGAACGCTCCTTTAGTGACGTTGCAAGCTGTTTATTGCAAAATTACCCGAAGAACTTATAAACACCTTTATAAACTCATAAAAAGTGCAGCACCCCCTTTGCATTGCCACCCATAACTTTACTGTAGTCTATACATCGTATGTAGGTATTGTACGTATACAAATAAATCTTTTATTTTGCAAAGATAATACAATATTTATACTGTTTTTCACAGTCAGTGGCGCTTCCAGCGGACTCTTCGTTAACTATTCACAGCGCTGTGCGTGTCGATGTCGCCCCGTCGCGGTGCCGCGACCAGCGAACAGCCGCGTCTAAACTGAATACGTGTACCGATTTAATCTTTTACTTTTTCCATGCGCCCCTCCACACTCGCGCATAGAACCGAGTAGGATAGCGATCTTAATGGCTCCGAAATTACACATTATGTACGTGCGACCTTCATAATTAATTGCGGGGATTTTTATGTTACGTGTTGTACCTGTTCACGTATTACAACGTTTAGTTCTGGTCGGAACTTTTGCCCGCCGCCCAAGGACGTATTCCGCGCCATTTTCTATTTTTATTCTCGCGAGCACTGTCACAAAGTGCTTTCCCGCCATGACTGTTGTGCGCGCTAATTTGTTTTACATGTTGCGAAGTCGTACGCGGAACAAAAAATGATGTACAGAATGAGAAGGCGAGTTAGAGCAACGAACTGGTGAAAGAGAAAAAAGGTTAGCATAGAAAAAAAATCGGTAGCGTAATTATTATTTTTTTTTTTTGGCTAGCCAGCTGCATTTTATACTTAGTAATGTTAACAATTGCTTTGCGTGATTGTTCGTAATTTCTATGCAATCCGTCAGGCCGCAGCACGGAATACCCACAATGCCCCGCAATTGAAAAGCCCCAACATCGGAAGTCATTAACGGCTTCCACCGCGATAAGAAAAGAGCAGGGTAATGACGCTGGAAATGGCGTTTGGGGAAGGGGCTGCTGGGGAAGGGGGGTGATGGTGGAGGGGGGGGGGGTGGTAGAGCGAGAGGGCTGGAGGAGTCGTGCTCGCGGAAGTGAAGAGCTTCGTGATATAAAATTTTATACGTTCCAGTCGTCGGTTGTGTTAATTACTTCCTATAAACTTTATTTGGGCGATAATGATCTCTTTTAAATTAAGATTTTATCTTTACTTTTGGTACACGGTTACACATAATGATTTATGGCCATAATTATACTAAATACTTGATAATTTCATGGATTTGTTAAGCAAAAAGTAGTGCCTGGATAGGTTTTCTGCGAAATTTCTGGATTTAGGAAAGGTTGTGAGAATTATTATTATATAGCTATTCAAGAAGTGTTATTATATAGAAGTTAATTTTTTAAAGCTGTTTATAGACATATGGCGTTTTTAATGTTTATTTGGTATTGCCCAGTTCATAGAACTAGGGATTACTTACACATGAGGTTTACATAATGTTGATGATTTTTAAAACATATCTGTTTATTACCAGAGACTTGCAGAATCCTGTTATCATGTGCCATTAGGCTAGGTTACACACACTCGCACGCAAAATAACAACGTATTGCGTCCATGGGCTGCTGCCACTGTCTAACTTTCGTCTGGATTGCATATGGTTGGGTCATATGAAATTCATTTATTTTCTTAATGGCTTTCTGTACTTGAGTGCGCTTAAAATACCCATGATCCAATGAAAGTGTTGTTCAAATGTATAATGATTTCCATTTTAGACTGCCTTAAAAATATAAAGTAAATTTTTTTGGTCTCTAGCTATTACAGGTAGGTGGTATCTTTCACTTCACTTAAAGGTGATATTTTAGCTGCTCCATCACTTATGACTAGAGACCGGAAAAATTCGCGGGTTAAATGACCTCCAGGATAGACTCTACTACACTCTACACACTCGGGCAAATGCAAACTGTTCATTAACTGTTGACTTGTGAGTCACCTCGACTGGGCAGCCTGTGTTCGACACTTCTATGAGCGAGGGTCTCTAATTGGCCCTCAGTCCTCCAGATTAACAGTGAAACAATTGCAGAAGCAGCACTAAGGTATAATTATTTGAATTGTAGCATTTCACGAATTGAATCCGCGAATTCTTCAGGTCTCTACTTATGACTTATTGCATGGAAAAACCACGACAAATCGAAATCATGACAGCTGGATTTGGATTCTAACCCGGGTCCTTCCAAATGCGAGTCCAATTTTGCTTTCCATAGTGGAAGACAGGAAGTGACGTACGCCTCGAGCCAAGAAGAGCTTGGACCAAAGGCCTTAATTATCTGCACGTACATTTGGAATCAAAACTTCCCGTGCCCGCAACACACGTGATCGCTAGAGGCAAGCATTTTTTTTTGCGGGAAAAAAAAATATCTGAACGCCTATTAGACTGCAAAAAGCTATATCCGCACCAGAGGTTTCTTCTTTGTAATTGGCAGAAGTCTGCGAGAGAAGTAGTTGCGTTTTTTTTTTTTTACCGAGCCAGCACTCAGGACGCGTTTGCCTACGCACTGAATAACTGTGACTGGTGTTCTAACAGTACACACGTACCTGAAAAAAACTCACCAAATTACCAAAAAACAGGTAGTGCTACAGTGTTTTAACTTTCAGCTACTCTCGGAATCTTTTCGCGAAAAATGCACGTCACTAGTCTGTAGGATTCCCAGGGGGGGGGGACAACGTTTATCATTCCCATTTCACATTAAAGACTTTGCAAGCGCAAGCGGGTCCCCTCAGAGAGGGGCGTTTTGATTCCAGGGGCCCGCCCCCCGGTATCTACACCCATGCCCCAGTGGTAGCTTTGAATATATATACTGTATAGAAGTCGCGAGTGGATAGGATTTACTCTACGTTTTTCAGGAGCGTATGATGAGCAGCTTGGGAACTTCACCGCTGCAGTGCGCTGCCGTAACGCCCTGTATCGTCTTAGGTTGTTATTTACACGTTAGAGCGCAGCACTGTCGCTCGCTGTCATTCCCCCGCACCCCCAACCCAACATTCACTGCAGCTCAAGGTCGTTCAACGGGAGTTTGTGCGTCACAAAACTGTAGGGATGAGAGGTGGGGTAGAGGGTGGGTGGAGGACAACGCGTGTTTGAGGGAGGGTGGGGAAGGGGTGTTTGAAGAGTTCAACACTTGTCCGCTAGGGACCACCACAAGTCGATGCCCCAGAGATGGTGGCGATTGCGGCGGTGAATTAACCAACTACCTCAAAACCGTATTAGAAATTTTAACCTGGGCTGGCGACTTCTATACAGTATATATATTCAAAGGTGGTAGCTGGTCAGCGCGGGGCAGAACCGGCGAAGAGGCCGCGGCGGCGATTGGAGCGCCTCCGGCCGCTCTATCGGGCGGCGTCTGAACTACCGCCCCAGAAATCTCCACAACGCATTAAGAGCGCTCCCTACCCCTCTCCCCCTCGTGACGCCCTCGCTTTGTCCCGGCGACAAATGAGTTGATGTGGAAGTTCCGTGTCGCCACGGCCAGGCCCTTTGATATTCTAATGCCGGCGGTCAAAAGGGGCAGTGGGTGGTGTGGCGGCAGCGCTCCCGCGGGGTCGTCGAGAGCTTGTTGCTTGTACTTGGCCAGCACTGTACAACTAGACCTAGCTCGCGTACACAGGAACAAAAATATTCTGTACTTTTGCAAAAAGATTCCTATAAAACAATTTGCCAAGAAATAGTTTCTAACACTACAAGAAAGATATTGTAACTTTGTACAACACATGTCTATGGTTATTAAGCAAACGGTAAGGGTAGGGATATTTGAATAATTTTAAGTTTTAAGTATTATAATAATTTAAAATTGAATGCTATCAGATATTAAAAAATTAAAGCAATTAGTGTTACAGTTTCTGCAACATATGAAATCAAAACCAGCATTTTTAGTCCGTTAATTTCCTGGTAAAAAAATTATTAACGAGTAGACTACGCTAACATGATAATCCGAAAATCGTGGGGCTATTTGGACAGTACTTGGGCCATTTGAATCACGTATTTTGTTGCGCAAAAGTACACATACTAACGCAAAAATAAACAATAAACAATAAACAGTCTTCAAAAATTTTCAAACACATCTACCACATCTATCCCTCCCCCCTCATAAATACCAACTTTCGACAACTTATCCAGTCACCTTTGCACTGTGACTTTTCTTCCAAATATATAACACCACAGAAGTCACATGTGAAGTCTTCATGTGAAGTTTCGGACAAAATTTCGTTGGAGCACAGAGAGGTCGCACTTTCTTTACTCGTAAATGACTTAAAATGTTTTCAAGTATATAAAGGTCTCAATGTGATTTTTCATGGATGAGATAAAGAAGTACAAAAAAAATAACTTGAGATAAAGAAGTACAAGAAAAATGAACGTGAATATCTTGGATTTTAATGTATTGCTCCGTAATTAAATTTTTTATTTGTTAATTAAAAATCTGGCCTTGTTTATGCACAACTAGAATCTAAACAGCCTTTTCGTATTTAATTAAGTTCAGCAGATCTTGGTTTCGTCTCATCTGTAAATCACATTAAAACGTAATTAATCATTTAGTTTTTTTATTATACACGAGAAATTACAAATTATATTAAATTTGTTTAGATGCTATAAAAATTAGGTGCTTCAATTTTTCATGACATTATTTCACTGTAAAAAAACTAAAATTGGAAACGAAATTAACGAAAAAAATAATAATCCAAAGTTAACAATAAGTCTGTGACAATTTGTCCCATTAATGTAAACCAGTGGCAATGGGTTCAATTTATTTTTCATTGCATTATATCTACAGTTATCTAGCTAAGACTACTGGTACGAGGTCCACTTTAAACCTGCATGTTTCGCTCACAGTCAGGAGTATTCCTTCTGGGTAGCCTGCTTCAGCCTGCAAGGTCAGCGAGATGTTCCCTGTGATACTTGGTGACGGCTGGACGAAAACTGACACCGAACAAAAGGAGGCAAAAAAAAAAGTTGTGGTTTGAGTTGGGGTTTGAAACAGCTGGAAACAGCAGGGATGTGAGAATGACGTCTATTAGAACGGACGGTCAGTAAAACGCCATTATTATGCACCGTAGTTGGCCTTCTCTTTTACCCTTCCTTTCACATTTCTTTCGCCGCCTTCTCAGTTCGACTGTCCGCTGTCATTACGCGATTGTCTCGACTGGTTACTGGCCTTCATGGGCCATTAGACAGCCCGAGCAACGAGAATAAAACAGCCGAAGGTGCAACGAACGCGAGGAAAAAATTCTCGAATCTTCTTAGAATTAATTCATAAGTGACAGTGAATATCGTGAAAAGATTGCGCTACATATTTATTTTTAAACCTGCATATTTAAATGACAAATTTATTTCTTGAACGCGTTAATTGTTTTTATCCAATTTAACCATTGAACATATGCTGAAATGTCCGGTCGACTGAAAGATGACGCAAGCAAAAATTGAGAAGAAGAGGGAACGCTACAGCGAGAATACTATGTTGAAGTCTACTATGTGGTCGGATTAATTTTCGAGGAATAGCAGCTATCTTAATACTTCGTCAAGTTTTATGCACGCATCACCTTTAAGACTTACGTGAGCAATTGCCGTATAAAAATACTAACAATTTAGTAAAAATCAGCAGAGCTGCTACGCTGATGAACGCATTTTGTAAGTCTAGTCCAGGTTTAAAATATTTCACTGAGAACTAGTAGAAATCACACTTTGTTACTTTGTACGTGGAAATATATAGTATCTCGACGTTTTTCGGTAGGGTGTCAAAGCACTGAATCAGACTTTTACAAATATGAATATGAATTTACTGTTACTGTTATTAGTAAGAACTGCCTTTGTATTAAAAAAAATTAAGACACCACACTCCTAAGAAAACGTTAACGCGAAATCACATACATAACATCTCTCTATCGGTATGTCTACATTTTTTTTCCAAAACAGCAATTTGTTTTACTTATAGAAAGAGGGGAAAATTCCATAATAAGAATCACTGGGTTCTCTCCTTGTGAGAATGACGGTAAACGTGTTTGCGAGGAAAATTTTATGACTTTTGTTTCAATTTATTTATTATTACACGAGGGCGTAATGTTTTGTATGAGCTGCTATATATCTCCGCTGGTTTAGAAGTCAGTACTTAATAGCTATGCTTGTGAGTCGATACTTCTTTCGTTGAGGATTATTAAGTGGCTCAGAGTCCTTCAGACCAATTTTGGTCCAATGACTGAAGCAGCAAAACGTTAAACGCATTTGGATTCTACTCTATCATGAAATGAAACCAGACATTTTTCCGGTCTATAGTATTAGCTATAGGGATAATGTTCACTGAGCGGTCATTGCTACATGAAATCGCTTTCCTGTAACAATTTTATTACGATCATGATAACCAATGACAAAGCGGTCTTTCAATTAATTTGTTTCATTTGCTTACCTATACACAGTTATCTAGCTAAGACAATGTTTCGAAGCTATTGCACAATTATTTTTACTATTGGCTGTGATCGGTGAGATATATTGGTTCGCATTTGGCCAGACCAATAAGGATGTGGTTACTATGCTAATGCATGTGCATTATTCGCCGTGACAGTAACAAAAATATCTACTGTGGTATGATGAATTAACTTCAATTTACGAATAACGCTGGTTACAAACTATCCAGGGATCTTCCTACTTTGCGTCTATCTTCGTGTACTTATGAACACTGAGTTCACTTTTTTTGAACACGAATCCAAAATAATACTCTTGGTATATTAACTCTTGGTAAGTATATTAACAAAACATTCAAAAACCTGGTTAAGTCTACCGTAAGAACACTCTTAATTTTGATCTTATGTGTGTTGACCTTTGTTCAGAACGAAACATAAAACTGGGAAGTCGTAATATGGCGTAGTTTCTACAAAGATTGAGTTATTTTGATTTATGAAGATCTCTTCATTTCATTTCAGTTGAATTCTTCGTTGAAAAGTTGGTAAGTGCACCGGTGTTTCCTGACGGAGCACGACGCAGAACGAGCGTGCTGGCGGCGTGGTTTCAACAGGAAATTAAGCTGCGCTCGGTCGCGATGATATCTCGACAAATTTCCCTTTCGCGGCGAGCGTGTCCCGCAAAGCGCACCTCATTTTATTTTCCCACCCGTTTTTATTTTGTCACGTTGGCCACAATGTATCATGTCATTCCGTGTCGCCGGGGGGACGAGACAGATAAGCAGAGCTCGCCCCCCCCCCCCTCCTCCAGCCTTGCCCGGGGTTTGTAAGGGATTCGATCCGACGGTTTTGTCCAGATAACACGACCCCCCCTCCCCCCCAACGACCCCTAATGTCGTGCAGCGCACCGGAAAACGTCGCGGCTTTGCGTGCGAGCAACATTTCGAGCCGCCATTTTCGTGCCGCAACAAACTCATTACCGTGTAATTATTACCGTTTTGTGTTTACTAACCCAGTTCCGAGTGAACCAGCCGGCGAGAGATCGTTAGGTCTTATCGCCCGTCAGCTCGGGTCGGGTGCTTCGGGGGAGATATATTGGGGTGTTCAAAGAGCGAGTGTGGTGCAAGGTGGAAAATCACCTGAATTGGGGCCCTTATTCGCGAATAAGCCCCTTCGATAACCTGCGCACAAATTATTTTACAGAAATCCACCCCGCCATGTGTTTTATGGCGACAAGAACATGAAGCTGCTACCGCCCGTTTATTGACGACTACACAATAAGTCCTGAGGGTAGCCATATGAATGTTCGTGTTCCCGTTGTACTTTATCTGTTGACACTAGTATTGTGCAAAGTACATTCACATATGAGTATGTGTGGGCACCCGTTGATTTTTTTTACTTTATTTTAATTTTATATTTTTGCGCAAGAATGGGAACTAGAAAATAAAAAAACTTCCATATCTTTAGATTTATGAACAGTTTTCACACAATTAAACCCAGCCTTTTTCCAGTGAATTATTCCCGCTGATTAATTTATAACTTACGGCTTCTTAACACCGTCACATTCTCTGCTTTGCAAGCACGGCACCAAATAGATAGAGACCGAAAAAAATTATTCACGGTTTCATTTCTCAATAGGCTAGAATCAAAACGCGTTATTTCACTTTTTGATGCTTCAGTTATGGGACAGCAATTTGTTTGAAGGATTGTGAGCTAATGAACAACCCTCATTGAAGGAAGTATCGAATAACGAGTATCCTAGTTAACAGGTGACACAAGTCATTAGTCAATGAGCAGGTGTTATTTTCCCAAATACGTGGATGATAATAAAGCCTATCCTAGTCACTGAAACCGTGATTTTTTCCAGTCGCTTCTAGTAGAGAACAATAGCCCATCCGTGCCCAAACTTGATTTATTTATTAATATTTGAGAAGGTCTATATATTTGATTACTTAAATACTAAGAATTAATATTTTTAACTTTTTTCATCAAAAGTTGCACAAATCCAATTATTTAAGAATTTGTGATCATATATTTGAAAATGTTCTAAGACGAATCTCTGACACACATTAAATTCCATTTTTTTTGCAACTAAATATTTTCTTTGTACGTTGTTGTCCACCCCCCCCCCCCCCCCCAAAAAAAAAATCTTCCTGGTTCCACCCTTGCTGTTTTGCGATCGCCCAAGTAAGCACAAGGATGGACTACATAGCATACTGACTGCAATGTGTTGTCAGTAAGGTATCAGAAGCGCAGTTATTGTTGGGTTACTCAATATACACGCCATTGTTTTTTTTTTATCTAGGACAATTTCTACGGCTGTTAATCTGCACAAGTTTTACATTTTGTGTTCCGTAGAAAATACTGTCTCCATTCGTATGCTAAGCGATAGATTTTGTTTTTAAAATGTCAGGCAAATATCCATAACTTATGTTTATTTTTGCTTTAATAAATGCGTCATTTTCACGTATTTGTTTTTGTAAATAGAACTGTAATCATCATGTAAAATTATAGATATGTTTTAATTTTTACCTTTACCTGAATGGAACTATATCGCTTCAAAAAAAGTTCACATTACTACTGGGTTTGCATTCTTGCCCGGGCATTTATGCTTTGTTTTGTCCCAGTACCTCCAATAGCTAAAGTTATTTGTAAACCGTTACCTGAATATATTTCCACTATGAACTGCGCACATTAATAAGCATGATTAAAAGAAATAAACGCCAATGGTTGAATATTTGATTATCTTTCCCGTTGCTTGAAAGAATTATGATTGTATTACACATAAATGAAAATTTGACCATTTTCGTAAGCGCGACTATTGTTTCCAAAAACGTACTTCATAAATGCAAAAATAATCGTAACAATATGTATTGTAAAAATTGACAGTAAATTTTTTGAAGTATTAAATATCATTTCTTGGCAACTGGTTTCCAAAAAAAAATTCGGTAAAAGTAAAAAAAAAAATGTTTTCTGTGCACTCACTAGAACATATATTTGTGTTCCCATTGCTGAGAAATGCCTACAATATTTTATTTATTAATTTTTTTTATTTAGTCTTATTTTTAAAACACCTTTTCCAAAAATCGGTAATAAAGCTGTAACCTCGCGGATAAGGTCGAGCCTTAACTTGTAGTGTAGTTGGCCTTCGCCTTTAGGTCACCAGAGCTCACACCGTGCTCCTGCTCGGTGCAGAAACTGCGCGCAAAGGACTTCCAAGACACGCAGGAAGCTGTCTGTGCGTTAGTGTGTGCATGCGCCAGAAACACGCGTTGGAAACTACCGTCTCGTGTGGACTGACGCTCGCGACAATTATTGCGAACACGCACAGTTTTTTTTCCCGGGGAAGTCGTTTATTTCAAACACACTGCCAACTCTCCGCCAGGTGGTGTAGTTCTCCACATATTGGATTAGCATTCATTTACATAGTTGTTAATTTTAGAGTTCAAGTATTTATAAACTGTACATTATCAGGACACAACTCACATTTATTACGACTGTTATTTTAAAATCCATAATATTCAGTTACTGTTATTTTTCTTCAGATCTATAATCATATTCGAAATAAGTTAATTATTTAGATTTCTTATAAAAGTTATACTTCTTTATGCGCGTTATGAAAAAATTATGAGAGTGAAATTTTACGATGCGCGCAAACCATGTAACATAAATCGACATGATGAAAAAAATTACATACAAATAACAATTATATATGTGATTTTAAATCATATAATTTAGTGAATGATATTGAATACTGGTCCATATTATTTAAAAAAATGTATTTATTGAGAACATTATTGATAGAAATTGTGTTTATAAACTTTATCAAGTGTATTATAAATTTTTCAATTTATTATATAATAATTAATTAAAATTTATAATAAATATTCAGAATATTTATTGATTTTCATTATTAATTAAAATGTATCTTGACTAAAATTTATTAAAATAAATAATTCATTTTGTACACGTATTTATATTAAAATTGAATCTTGAGTATTTGATTAATTTTTCACATTTATTTGAATTTGGACTGCACCAACCGTATGTATAATATCACTCCAATCCTTTTATTATTTTATTTATGTTAATTATTTCCACGATTAATTATAGTTAGTTCTTGTTACGGCAAGTAAGTATAACTTCTAACGCGCGTACATAAATACACGCACTCATGCGAATTTCATTTCATTTCATTTCATTTATTAGCGTCCTATATTTGACAGTACATATGTCCAGGTTTTGTCAGCAACATTATAAATAAAATATATTTGCCATATATTTGTCATATAATTAAAAAAATATATGTATGTATCTATGTACAAACGTTAGAAGTTATACTTACTTGGCGTAGAAAAAAATAATCTTGCATCAAATAATTAAAATAAATAAAACAATAAAAGGACCGGAATGATTTTTAAACTCGGTTGGTAACGTATAAATCCAGTATAGTTTAAAAAAGCAAGTAAATATTCAGGATTCTATATAAATATAGACACGTGTTTTAAATTAATTATTTAATTTAGTAAAATGATAGAAATAGATCTCTATAAATCATTAACTCGGCTTGTGAGACCCTGCCTTGGTGCGTACAGGACTGAGGGTAAGGCTAGATGATAATGGCTTGCTAATGATGTACCTAGCTGTACCTCGAGAACGCCGGGTGGTTGAAGTGTGGCCTGGGGGGAGAAGGGGTAGCGGTAAGAGAGGAGTCAAGGGGGTGAGGTAGTAAAGCGGTCGAAACGGCCCCTAACTGCGCGCTTCCCCTTTGCCCGGGTGGCACGCTAAACGCGATACCGCCCGGCGGCGCGGTTTGCATAATTGCAGGCGGCGGGCCGGGGCCCGGCGTGACGTCACGCGGAGTGATAAGGCGCTCGCTGATCGCCGACTCCATTATCAGCGGGCCCGAGCGGTGTGCCTAGAGCACACGTCACACGTCCGTGGGAACACCACGAACATTGTGCTTCCGCACCAAGCAATCCACAGACATTGATGGACCCCTTCTTTCGAGACATTTCGCGTCTAACAAACATTACACTCCGTGTAAAACGAGGTAGGTGCTTCAGCAAACATCCATACTTTGACATCTCAATATTCTAACGCCGTAAACCAAACCAATCACAATTTCGTGTAAATTATATTGTAGTATTCAGCTGCCAAAGTCTGAATGTACACTGACAACTATTCAACAAAATGAACACACTGTCCTGAACAGATATCCAGAATACGCATTTTCACAAATGCTAACTACAAGGAACCTGAATTATATATTCTTAAAATTGCATCACTTCACAACTTTCGCTTTGGGCATAGAGGTGACCAGGCATTCGAAGTGGGGGAACCGGTAGAGCAGGAGAGTGCGTCAGCGGCGACGCCACTCCAACGCATGCGCCAGCGGTCGAATGGGAAGAGTACAAAGAGGGGATAGGTACGTAGCGTAGCATGCATGCTTTATGCTAGTTGTAATGGCCGGAAGGGGAGACAGCAGGGGAGAGGTAGAAATGACGCAGCAATGACGCTACGGAATTATCGTAACTCTGCTTGTGTTTGTCTACTCCTCGGTTTTCGTAACGGCTGACAGTTGACGCTGCCATATTTATTTTATTTTATTTAAAAAATTCTCAATTTATTTATTTGTTTGGAAAAGAGATATTTATTTGTGCATTTATTTCTACCTACTTATACCTAAAAGCAAGAAGTTTCACTTTTGTCGTGCGTGGACTCCACGGGCACAAATATTTTCAACCATCCTGTGGAATAATTGTTTTGTAAATGGAACTGAAATAATTATGCAAAATTTCAGATTTAAATTGTTTGACGGCAACTGCACAATTACAAATAAATGTTCGCAGTAATTCTAAGTTTTGATTATTGCCTGGGCATTTATGCTTTGTGTTATTTGTAAACCGTTCTTTTAATAGCTCTCCAGTATTTATTGCATCCATTTACAAGCATAATAAAACAAAATAAAAAAATGATGAATATTTTATTATCTTTTCCATGGTTTTACAAACTTGATGCCATTATTGTGTAACAAGCATCAATCAAAATTTAAAACTATTGGCCAATTTTCGTAAGCGTGACAACAATATTCAGTGTCGCTTCCGAACACCTATTGCATACATGCGAGAGAAAAAAAAACACCAACCGTAACCATGTGTTGTGCAAATTTATAATATTTTATTGTAGTGTTAAAAACAATTATTTCTTGGAAACTGTTTTCCAAAGAAATCTTTCGCTAAAGCAAAAAAAAAAAAAAAAAAAATGCTGTGCATTAACGGAAGGAGGAATGGCCTGGTTCCCCACCGCTCGTTGATAGAACTCACTCACGACTAAGCGAACAAACCAAGAAGCGCGTGGCACGAACTATAGACATATATGTGGGAGCTTTCTCCGTCTATTTTTTTTCTCCCCTGCGTTCGGTTTATTGTACGCAGTATAATTAAAATATAATTCTTCCCTTCCTCCCCCCTCCCCCCCTCTGCTCCGCCTAGTCGCTCCACTCATGCGTGCGTTGTAAAATTCAATGTCGAGAAGGCCCGGCGGTGGTTCGGTCTTAACAGCCACTCGATGTTCTCGAATGCCGCTCGCGGGCCGGCCGCTTCCAGCCATAAATATAAATTAACGACCATTAAATATTCATGCATGGGTGTTTAAAGGGGTGGCTGGGCCGAGCGCGAAGGGGTTGTTCCCGCCGGCCGAGGGCTCCAACCCGCAGCCCCGAACGGGGCGAGCTCGGGAGTCGTCGACCGCAGAAAGGAAGTGTCTTCGGCGGTCGCGCAGAAGTGGCCGCGACTCTTCCAACGAGGGCCCGCTGACAAATTGCTCTCTTTCTTCTCCGCGCCGCGTCAGCGAAACCCCCGGGATTGCCGCCGGTAAAAACTGCAACAGTGGGAGCGGAAAAGGGGAAGGGGGGGGGGTCAGATGCGATATATCACGTTAACACGCGGGTGCGCGCGCACAATGAGCACTCGTCGACATTAGCGCTACCTGGGGAAGGAGTTGGACAAAAGAAGCGAGGCTTGTAGATTGCCTTTGTCGCAGGGCACGCATCGCGCTGGATTGCGGGGTTCGCGACCGTCAGAGGGGAAGAGCGGGCGCCCATTACTCAGGAGCCTGACGCTGGCTGCTGACCGCCTCCTGGGAGCGAACACGCCACCTCTCGAGCTCGAATCCGACATGCTCCAGAAAAATTGACTTTAAAGGAATTTTATTTCTCTAGACTCCTTTCAGAAATATAAATATACTATAAATAAACGAATGCGGGTCTTTCATGTGTAGTATACTGTACATGTGTATACCCTGCTTTCATATTTTAATGCACAACCTTTATGTTCTGGAAAGATTTTTTTACTTAACGGTGTGTGTTCCGTTTAAAGTCATTATTTTATATACACGTTTAACGGGGTAAACTTGTAGAATTTGATCGGCCGAACTTCAGCAAATAAATAAATATATGTATATAGCGTATACTTTTGCATTATCAGCTGGTAAAGTTGAATTATTCAAATTTTTTTTGCAATAGGGTTCAGGAAAACCAAATAAAATAAATAATTTATAATTTTTTTTTAGTTTAAAGAAATGCTGGTAGCTTAGGGTTTTAAATTCTTTTTAAAAATTGTTATTTAATTTAGCCTTTTAAAATTATGAACATTGTGAGGATTTAAAAAGGCTAGGTAAAAGTAAATATTTTTTTTTCTGTAAGAAATCAAATGTAGTAGCCATTATAATTGATTTTAAACTTAAAAAGTTATAGTTTTATAATTCATTTCATTCCCCTTATGCATGCTGCACAAAAACTGAAAAAAAAGGGTTCAATTTTGCCAGCTAATTGTGTTAAAAGTATGATATATATATATATATATATATATATATATATATATATATAATTTTCTTGAATTTTGGCCAGTCAAGAAGTTGGCTTGTTTAACCGTGTGAAACGTAAGTAAACCCTCAAATACAAAATTGAAACTTTTTGAAAATTACATCCAATTAATGTAGTTAAAGAGAAATTTTTATGAAAATAAACAGAAACGTGCACAAATTCCGAAAATTGCATCGCGATAGCTGATTTTTTTCTTTTGTAATATTACAAAGAATTGAGAAAGTATTTGCCAACACATTTTTAGTACATCTGAAATATTAATTGCAAATTTTACCATACATTTTTGTGTAATATATAAAACTAAGGATTTATCCTAAAAAAAAGCTCTTATTATAATATTTAATTTTATGATAACCTTATAGTTATTTGGTTTCACGGTATTGATTTCGAAAATGTACAACTTTTGTTTTTACTTGCGGCATTACAATAAAACATTCTGGCAACTCTGTAGTTCTCAAGTGATTTCCGGGTTTATAAAAGGTTATGTATTTCTCTGAAATAAAAATTTTATATTCAATACACATATATTGGGCCAAATATGCTCTACTTAAGGTTTGGAATTTAATTTTATGCCGGCAATTAAACATCCTTGCGGAGATCCCTTGCGGATGCTTTTAACAAAATGGCGGCTAATGGGACGTGTTTATAACCGGACCGTATAAGGCACAAGTTAACTTACAAGAAAATATCACATTTAGTTTTATATCTCTGTCTAATACCCCAATGAGGGTTTGCACAGTTTTATGGACTAAATACAAAGGGCTATAAATCTTAAGTGCATATACTTAAAAGATAATGTGTTATGACGCAAGGGTCAAATAGCTTTCAAATATTAAAAAAATCCACTTTATTTTCTCTTTTTTACACTTTGACGACAATTTACTAAATTAAACAATAAATTTATCCCCCACAAAAGCAAGCTTGTGTGTGATAGCATCTGGTCACTTTAATCTACTTGCGGTATTTTTAATATTGAAACATTTAAAAAATTGTAACACCAATAAATAAACAAAAATAACTTAAGAAATCATACATAAGTTTTTGTAAAGTGTAAAGTTAAAAAGAGCAATTCATTTAAATACAAGGAGAAATAAAACATGGTTTTTGATAATACATATGCATTAAAAAGTCAAAAATTAATATTCAAAGGAAAAGTACAAATACATAAATTACTACAGTATATAAAACTTTACTTTGTATTGAATATATTGAATACATAGACTACGATATAATGCTGAATCTTTCAGCAGATATGGAGTTATAAATTGCAGAGGGTTTCAATATCTGTTTTATATCTCTTAAATTGGATTTACGAATCATAGATCTTCTTAGTAGAACACTTAACCAAACTAGGTGACATTTCTAACGCTCACAAATATCTATCAAATAATAAATTACTTTTGTTTTGAATTTTATCAGGAAACTTAAGGAGTTTGAACAACTCCTCAAAACCCCTTCAAGAACCTCATAACCAACATCCTCACAGCTGACAATGATAAGATAACTATGGCACTTTAAGAAAGTATTTGAGGCAGCGACATTTTGGTGTAAGGCGACCTTGTATTATTTTCTTGAACGAGGAGAGCGAATACTATTTTTGGGCATTGATTTCTGCCTAAAAACAGTTAAGAAATTCAAAGTATTTTTAGATACACTTATTTCTAAATAAAAAGCTGGCACTTTCCCCTTGTTCAAAAGTATTTCCATAACCCCAAATGTTCCAGCTTTCTTGACCACAGCAGGTAGAAATACCCCAAATCTCTTATAAGCGCGAGTGTATTTTCTGCAGTAAACCAGCACACCCACATACGAGACAGTCCGCTAGGAGATAGTTGCCGCTTTAAATTAAATATTATTTATCCCTTTAAAATTCAACCATATAAATATTTTTCATGTACAACGCACCAGGCTCACCACAAAAAAATTGCTGCTTTGCTATCACGCTGTTTGAAGTGAAACATTACACTTCAATAATAAAATAAAAACATACAACTAAACAATAACGTGCATAATAAAATACCTACTTCATTGGAAATATCTATTCAAATTTTTACAATGCTAATCGATTTGAATAGAGTTTTTGAAGATACAACTCTTTGTCGTGTCCAGCGTAACGAAAAATGCCACACTGTAGAGTCACTTCACTGACGCTTTCCCGAGAGTGAAGAATGGGGCTCTTAATATTCCCCCTTCCACTATCCCAATCGCCACTGAGCTATCCACTACTGAGCGTTGCATTTTTGGTTACGTTCTGATGACGTCATAACTTCGACTCACCCTACATGCTGTAAAAAAGTGTCACTCCAAATTTTTTTTTCTTGTATAATCAATTTTTAGACATAGAATTTCAATGAAAAAATATTGACAGTAAGTTGAGTAAATTCACTTTAAATGATCGTAATTGGACGGTGTTATGTAAAAAATAGGTTAACTCAAAAGCAAACTTTCAGAACTGAGTAAATTGAGATCAAAGTTGAATTTACTAAGGCCGGTATTGTGGCCAGTGGGTTAAATCTTTGGCAGCTAGATGGCACAGTAGCTTGGAATATCGGTAAAATTATTTTTGCGTATTATAGTGTGACATTTTACCTACAAAACCACTGGTAAAATCTTTAGGATTCCCTGGAGGTGGGAAGGGGTGGATAACTTTTATCATTCCCATCTCACAGTTACGATTTTGCAAACGTAAGCGGGCCGCATCACAGAGAGGCTCTTAGATTCCGAAACGGGGGGGAGGGGGGGGGGGGGTAAATCTACGGTCATTGACACAACTATGTTAATAAATATTTTTTACTATTTTTGACGTGACAACGTCTAATAAATCGATGAACGCCGGCTGCACGCACGAAAAAGTGTCCCGTTGCGCACATTGTCCCGTTACGCTGTGTCCCGTTACGCTCATTGTACGCTTGCGCCGCATCTATCTCTCTTCCAATCGATTGGAACAACCATCGATTTGACTTTTTCGAGGCACATTAAACTTGAAACACTCCCATTCGTTTCCTACTTTTCCTATCATCGTCCTATCCTTAACATAATAACACAGATTGGAAGAAGTTAAATAGCAAACATGTATAAAAGTTATAGTTAAAATAATCTCTTCGTTAAAGTAATAAACATATTTGAATTAATGTATCAATAGTAAAGTAAAGTAAATGTATCAATTAAATTTTAGATTTCATTTCACTCCTTCTTTGTATCCATACAAAATAGTGATAATTAAATAAAAATAATTCAATTTTATTCAAAAAAGTATGCAATCATTTCATCAAAGTTTTGTTATGACGTTGTCACGTTAAACTATCGTCCGTAAACCGACTTTACAGACAACCAATTTTTTATTAAACTTTTTTTTTGCTTAACATAATCCACTTAATGCTGAGATTGTTCGGGGAAGCATTAGCGGCACTTACCCGCGACTTTACGGAGACCTCGCCGGCTACCGGCGCGGCCGCTCCAGGCCAGGCACGCAACGGGCCCATTAGCGCGCCTATACGGGCCGCGGGACCATGACCCTTGAAGGGGGGGGGGTATCAGCACAGCGCCGCTCGCCAGGCCGCTCCCCGCTGTCCCGTAGACCCCTCGCAGGCTGGGATGGCTCATGGCAACACATCACTCGACACGTTTGCATGACTGTGATATCCTCGTCGTACAACCAGACGTAGAAACCATAATAAATATGAAAAAAAAAATGGGCGTGTGTACTTAGGTACTAACTTTATAGTTGCATGCAAATAATTAAAATAACTGAAATAATAAAATTACTGGAGTGATATAATTAATACGGTTGGTAAAGTATAAATCTAATGAAATAAAAAAAATTAAACAATAATCAGTATACAATATTAATGTAATCACGCGAATAAAATAATTACTTTAGTAAAATTTAGATAAGTATATTTTAATGAATAAAGAATGTTAATAAATACGCCGAATTTTATCCTAATTTTTGATATTAAGTATTTATTAAATTATAATGTAATAATTTATGATACAAATAAGTTCTACACACGGTAACATAACCTCACTTATATAAATATACTTGAAAGGACACTTGAAAAAGTTTATAAAACCAATTTATATCAGTAATAATCACAAAACCGTCATGTTTTAATAATTAGGACTAGTATTCAATATAAATCACTAAAGTATAAGATTTAAAAGACATATATAATTTTTATTTGTATGTAGCTTTTTTTCATCCTGTAAAAATTTCGTTGCATGGTGCACGCGCATCGTGAAAATTCACTCTCATAATTATTTCATAACGCACCTAAAGCTGTATAACTTCAAAAAGGGTTTTTGTACTTGTGAAAACGCGCTAGAAAATATACTTCTATGGCATTACTAAAACATTAACCAGAAAAATTTTAAAAACACATACTATGACTAAAGGCATAGCCATTTTTGTTTGTTTTTCCTTAAACAACTTAAATCAGGCTGTAAATACTTCCTACAAATAAACAATCTTATTGAAATGTTTCAACATTTAAGATTTAACACAAAAAATTTCATCTCGAAATTTTTTCACTTAATATAGCTTGGAATAAATGTAACAGATAATTTCTTGATATTTACAGATTGATGGATTCTGCGCAAACTCTTGCTTTTGATGTTAACTATAGGAATATTCTTTAAGTTACCATTATTTCTTGCTATGACTACAAATGATAGCAAAAAGTATTACAGGATAAATTTACTGTAATAGGTTTTTTTAAAATAATTATAGGCTTAGTATGTCCTTTGATGTTCGCGAAAGCAATATATTCGAATAAATTACGCCGATCTACCAAAAACGTCTCTAAAGAAGTAGATATAGCTTAAATAAGTGTAGGCTAAGTTCGTCGATTTAATTTTTGGATTGTTAAGATGTCTAATGCTATAAATCCGGGTACATATTTATTAACAGAGGCCTAAAAAATTATCTCGTTATATTGCGGCACTAGATTATACTCAACCAAAAAAAAAATGCCTTTAGTGCAATGACTACTGAAACAGTCTACCTTCTGTACGGATTGGATGCGGTTGGGTAGTGTGAATTTTCATTATTTCCCAATTGGTTTCCTGTATTCCAGATCGCGTCAAACACCCACAATACAATTAAAATGTTATTCAAATATTTGTATAACGGTATCCATTTTAAAATGCAGGTTTCATTCAACTATTACATTCATGTCGACTATAGTTTGGGCTATCCAAATCAGCATTGCATTGCACGGGGACTATTTTCCCGTAACGCTTCTTGGTTCGACCTTTACTGGAGACTTGTTGTTTAGTTGACGGCGCGATCGGGATGGCCTCGGGGCTGCGTTAATTGGTATCATCTCCGAGCGATCCCAGCCACACAGCCACCCATGCGCTCCGCCTCCAATCACGTCATCGGACAATGGCCCCCAGCTCCACCATCGGGCTCCGCGCTCACCCACCCACCGACCCACCGGGGCACACTTTCCTTGCTTGAGGGGGGGGGGGGGAAGAAGCATGAAATCGACCGAAGAAAAGCGAAGGGCTTTTGTGGGGCCGATCCTGAGGCTCATTCGTCGCGGGTCCATTGTGTCCGCCGTCGGGGATTGCCTGGGGAACGCGTCTTTTGACGTGACACGCACTGAGCGATCACGTGGCCGGAGCTGACAAGTGGGAGCGCGTATCCTGACGTGACACGCACTGAGCGATCACGTGGCCGGAGCTGACATGTTGGAGCGCGTCTCCTGACGTGACACGCACTGAGCGATCACGTGGCCGGAGCTGACATGTGGGAGCGCGTATCCTGACGTGACACGCACTGAGCGATCACGTGGCCGGAGCTGACATGTTGGAGCGCGTCTCCTTACGTGACACGCACTGAGCGATCACGTGGCCGGAGCTGACATGTGGGAGCGCGTATCCTGACGTGAAACGCACTGAGTGATCACGTGGCCGGAGCTGACAAGAGGGAGCGCGTATCCTGACTTGACACGCACTGAGAGATCACGTGGTCGGAGCTGACAAGTGGAAGCGCGTATCCTGACGTGACACGCACTGAGCGATCACGTGGCCGGAGCTGACAAGAGGGAGCGTGTATCCTGACTTGACACGCACTGAGAGATCACGTGGCCGGAACTGACATGTGGGAGCGCGTATCCTGACGTGAAACGCACTGAGTGATCACGTGGTCGGAGCTGACAAGAGGGAGCGCGTATCCTGACGTGACACGCACTGAGCGATCACGTGGCCGGAGCTGACAAGAGGGAGCGCGTATCCTGACTTGACACGCACTGAGAGATCACGTGGCCGGAACTGACATGTGGGAGCGCGTATCCTGACGTGAAACGCACTGAGTGATCACGTGGCCGGAGCTGACAAGAGGGAGTGCGTATCCTGACTTGACACGCACTGAGCGATCACGTGGCCGGAGCTGACAAGTGGGAGCACGTATCCTGACTTGACACGCACTGAGAGATCACGTGGTCGGAGCTGACAAGTGGGAGCGCGTATCCTGACGTGTCACGCACTGAGCGATCACGTGGCCGGAGCTGACAAGAGGGAGCGCGTATCCTGACGTGACACGGACTGCGGGATCACGTGGCTGGAGCTGACATGTGGGAGCGCTTATCTTGACGTGACACGCACTGAGCGATCACGTGGCCGGAGCTGACATGTGGGAGCGCGTATCCTGACGTGACATGCACTGAGCGATCACGTGGCCGGAGCTGTCATGTGGGAGCGCGTATCCTGACGTGACATGCACTGAGCGATCACGTGGCCGGATCTGACATGTGGGAGCGCGTATCCTGACGTGACACGCACTGGGCGATCACGTGGCCAGAGCTGACAAGTGGGAGCGCGTATCCTGACGTGAAACGCACTGCGTGATCACGTGGCCGGAGCTGACATGTGGGAGCGCGTATCCTGACGTGACACGCACTGCGTGATCACGTAGCCGGAGCTGACATGTGGAAGCGCGTATCCTGACGTGACACGCACTGAGTGATCACGTGGCCGGAGCTGACAAGAGGGAGCGCGTATCCTGACGTGAAACGCACTGAATGATCACGTGGCCGGAGCTGACAAGAGGGAGTGCGTATCCTGACTTGACACGCACTGAGAGATCACGTGGCCGGAGCTGACAAGTGGAAGCGCGTATCCTGACGTGACACGCACTGAGCGATCACGTGGCCGGAGCTGACAAGAGGGAGCGCGTATCCTGACGTGACACGGACTGCGGGATCACGTGGCTGGAGCTGACATGTGGGAGCGCTTATCTTGACGTGACACGCACTGAGCGATCACGTGGCCGGAGCTGACATGTGGGAGCGCGTATCCTGACGTGACATGCACTGAGCGATCACGTGGCCGGAGCTGACATGTGGGAGCGCGTATCCTGACGTGACATGCACTGAGCGATCACGTGGCCGGATCTGACATGTGGGAGCGCGTATCCTGACGTGACACGCACTGGGCGATCACGTGGCCAGAGCTGACAAGTGGGAGCGCGTATCCTGATGTGAAACGCACTGCGTGATCACGTGGCCGGAGCTGACATGTGGGAGCGCGTATCCTGACGTGACACGCACTGCGTGATCACGTGGCCGGAGCTGACATGTGGAAGCGCGTATCCTGACGTGACACGCACTGAGTGATCACGTGGCCGGAGCTGACAAGAGGGAGCGCGTATCTTGACGTGACACGCACTGAGCGATCACGTGGCCGGAGCTGACATGTGGGAGCGCGTATCCTGACGTGACACGCACTGAGCGATCACGTGGCCGGAGCTGACATGTGGGAGCGCGTATCCTGACGTGACACGCACTGAGCGATTACGTGGCCGTATCTGACATGTGGGAGCGCGTATCCTGACGTGACACGCACTGAGCGATCACGTGGCCAGAGCTGACAAGTGGGAGCGCGTATCCTGACGTGAAACGCACTGCGTGATCACGTGGCCGGAGCTGACATTAGGGAGCGCGTATCCTGACGTGACACGCACTGAGTGATCACGTGGCCGGAGCTGACAAGAGGGAGTGCGTATCCTGACGTGAAACGCACTGAGTGATCACGTGGCCGGAGCTGACAAGAGGGAGCGTCGCTCGTTGATCGGACTCCTCGCTTCGGCTGCACGTTCATCGCGGGAGAAAACAGCAAGTCCAAACAACGTTTCATGATTGTCTTTGAAATAATGTGTAAGTAACAACACGTCAGGAATATTTCAGCCCTGAATTATTTCCATGAAATCTTTTATCCTATCAATTATTCATGCCAGTATTATAAAAACGGGAAGCGTAGCTACTTATGTACGCTCGTTAAATAATGTTATACTTGTTTTTGATTTAATACAATAAACTATTTTGAGTTATATTTTAATAAATTTTAATTAAACATACTCAGTATTCAATATTAATATAATCATTAGTATAAGACAAATTATTTAAATACTAAAATAATTGATTTAAATTTTAAATATCCATGAAATCAATATAAATGGTGAATATTTATCCTTATTTATTAATTTAAATTACTTATTAAATAATAATGTAAACATGTATAATGAAATAAATTATACATACAAGAACATAATAGCATATAAAAATGCACTTGAAAATACACTTCAAAAAGTTTATAAACACAATTTTTATCTCTTATATTCACAATAATAAAATGTTTTATATTATGTGGACCAGTGTTGAATATCAATCACTAAAGTGTATGATTGAATAATATATATATATATATATATATATATATATATAGGTTTTTAGCCTTTTTTTCGCCCTTCTTAAAGCTTCATTCTTATCATTTTATAATAACACGCCAAAAGAAGTAAATCTTAGAAATTTAATTTGCCTTTAAATTTCTAAATTATGGTCTTATTTATGTAACATTACTACCTATAAAAAAAATAAACTATGATAATATTTGGTCATTATTTAAAACCATGACTAGAAATCATATAATTAAAAAAATATTTAAGCTTCTAAACTCATAAAAATTAAATAATATTCTTTTAAATTTCAATTGTAATTGATTGTAACAGTGGAGCACCCAACATGTATGTTCCCGAGTATTACAGTCTGCTAGCTGATGGAGAGACTTCCAGTGTCAAGGTTTGATAGTCGCCATTGCTCACGGATCGCTGACCTCAACAACTGTTCGAAACTGGAGACTACACGCTCGGTCGAAGCCACGGAACGCACTAAACACAAAACACAAGCTGCAGGTTGAACAAATCTAGTGTGGGCGAGGGGCGGGTCCCCTCTTTGAGAGGTCGTCCCATTCTCCGACACACATTTCTCCCCGGGCGATGTTTAATTAAGGCTCCCACCGACTGCTCGAGATGCCGTTAGCGAAGGAAGGCCCCCCGAGTCTTGCCCACTTTCCCTTCACCCCCGCGGGCTGCAGTCACGCTGCCTGCGCGGGTATTACTGGTTGCAGCGGCCGTAATGCACGGGTTGGGTCGCCCCTGACGGCCCGGTGGCCGAGCGAGTTCATCGTGCCTGGCTACTCTCGCCGCGGTGCACTCTCACACTGTTCAACAACATCTTCACCTTGGATTCACGAAGAACGATGGTTGCGAATCATCCTGGGATCTTCGTACACGCACCTGACGCATCGCGATTTTGTCCTCGTCAGTCCGTTGCGGCACACGGCTGGGACTGCATTGAACAAGTCTGCACATGGTATCATCTCTGCAATGTAACAACCAGCCTAGTACTATTTGCTCACAAAATTTAATGATTAATTGCATTAAAGAAGATTTGGTTTATTGTTTCAGGCATTATAACCATGAGCTGTATTTGAATTTTTTTCACTTGCATATGTATGAAAAGCAGTTACATTAAAAAAAAGTTATTTTACACTTATAATTTTTCTTAATTAAATAATATATCATGCTTGAAACAAATAAAAAAGGCTACATAATGTTAAACTGTATTGTTCACATACAATCAATATTGTAATACGGGTACGAAGTTCAATTAATGTCAATATTAATATTTGTAAAGAAGAAAAAAATTAAAATATATATTGATTAGGACTCATGCAAAAAAACACATTTATTTCTCACAACTGACCGTTTACCGTGCCTATACTGGAAAAGGCAATCCAGAAATTGAGTTACGGCGTATTTTCTAAGAAAGTTACAGTCATTGGAAATAACGAAGCATTATTATTTTTTTAGGTGAATTCTTAGTTGAAAAGTCCGTAACATTACTGTAATATTTAACAGTGTAGAAATTTCAGCAAATTTACGAGTTTTCCAACGAAGAATTTGACTCGAATAAACGAAGAGTTCTTCGTAATTTCAAATAATTGAGACTTCGTATAATCTACGCCGTTTTTAGACTCCCCAGTTTTATGTTTCGTTATAAACAAAGGTGAACATACACTTGGGCAAAAGAAGATTGTTCTTTCGGTAGACTGAACCAGTTTTTGAATATTTTTATACCAATATGTTTTGTACCAATAATATATTTTGTACTCATGTTCAAAGTAAGTGAACTCACGTACCAGTAAATTCACGAACATAGCCATAAATTAACGAAGATACCTGGATAATTTGTAACAACTTTTCTTAGTAAATTAAAGGAAATTTTTTTTAAAAGTGTAGCAGTGTCGCTCTTCTTCGACACTTGCAGGATCGCGCTGTCCGTCTCGAAACTGCAGCTTCCTACATGCACTGTTTAAAAAACGAAGATCACTGCTTACAAATTATCCAGGGATCATCGTTATGTCACGGATATTATAGCAATTTTTTTTTTGGGTACCGAGTTTGTTTTCTTAGAATCTGGACAACAGTCATCTCAATTCCCTTCTCCTCGTGTTCTTTTGTAATTTTTTTTTGGTGATAGTAACTGAGAATTGTGTCATTTAGATTTGAAACCCTCAACAAATACCAATCTTAAAAATGAACGCAATTATTTAGCATAAATTATGTAAGAACGTGGCATCTTGTTTGATTACAGTTAGTTCATCAGTGGAGTAGCGACGTCTGCCCGAGTCTTGGCGGGGCGAGAATAGCTCACTGGCCGCGGCTGGGTTGCCGCGACTGCGTTAAGCCACAATTAAATAAGTAACTCCATTGTTCGTTAACTATAAAACAAGTAAGCTCAGTTTACAGACTGTCCTGCGTCATGTCGAGCGAGGCTGCTGCTGGGGTGGCGACCTGGCAGTCATTCCGAAGCAACGACATCTGGTCAATTGCCTCCTGCAAGAGTTAACACATTTTCCCCACGAGGTTATATATATATATTTTTTTCGGGTTTTCATTCCGTTGACTGCTGTTATTCTGTTAAATGACTTTCAGCTAAACGACTCCGGAGCCACTGTCCTGACGATAAAACGGATCTCGGTCCACCGCCGTGCCGCCGACGGAAGCTCGGGTCGACGCTTGCTCGAGACGGCTTGAAATCGGAAAACGGCGTATCGCGACGAGAGCAGCTAGCTACCCCCTTCTCCTCCCCTGGCCAACGCCCCGCTGAATCACGACTCCGGGAGCCGCGAGACGGCGGCATGTAAAAGGCGTCCATTGTGCCTGTTCTGGAAGCCTCGCAGCTCGACCACTCATCGGGGAGACTTGGCCGCCGCGCCGTGACCGCCGAGGGCTCTGGCGGGCCGGGGAGGGACAATGCCCTCGGAGAACGGCCGGCAGGTAATCGATGCCACGGGGAATTGGCGCAGTCCAAACACCCCCCCCCCTCCCCCCTCCCCCGCTCCGCCTCGAAGCCCTACACAGCTCGCTTGTTCGTCGTCTCCGCGGAGCTGCGAGCGTCTCTCGCGCGCAGAGCAGAGCGGCAGAGTGGCGCGCGGTGCTCCGGTGCCAGGGCGAACAATCCGCTCGGTCCACTCCCGCGTCATGCATAGAGACCCGGAAAATTCGCGGGTTCAATGACCTCCAGGATAGACTCCAATATCCTCTACACACTCGGGCAAATGCCAACTCTGTTCATTGGCTGCTGACTTGTGAGTCGTCTCGACTGGGTGGCCTGTGATTCGACACTTCTATGAGTGAGGGTCTCTAATTGGCCCTCAGTCCTCCAGATTAACAGTGAACCAATGACAGAAGCAGCACTAAGGTATAATTATTTGAATTTTAGCATAACACGAAATGAACCCGCGAATTTTTCGGGTCTCTAGTCATGCAGCAGGAATCCGGCCCGTCGAACCTCGCAAAAATTAAAAATTTTGTTTGCTTGATGTACGAGAGAGTTATTTTGGGAACCAGTTTGCCGAGAAATAGTTCGTAATACTACACGAAAGATATTGTAACTTTGTACATCACACATGCCTGTGGTCATTTTTGCGTACACGAAATACACTTTTCCAGTTAATACTGAGTATTTCTCGCAAAAATTGGCGCATAATTTAACATTCTTATAGATGTTTCAATCAAGCAAAAAAAGAAAATAATAAAACAATGAAAACAATAATTTAAATATTTAATAATATGACCTTATTTTGTTTTATTATGTTTAATTATGTGCGCAGTTAGTACTGGAAAACTATTTAGGAAAAAGTTTGCATATAACTTAAACTATTTGAGGTACTGGGACAACACAAAAGTATAATTGCCCGGGCAAGAATCCGAACCCAGTTTACTAATTTTTTTTGTATGATACGGTTGTTTTCATATAAATTTACAAATTAACAAATATCTATAAAATTACAAGAACATTTCTGTTGCATTTACCAAAAAAGAGTACAATTTAATTCTAATATCCAGGATTATAGGCGTAACACAATTTCACTAGCGTATAGATGACTTAATGTCTGCATAAAATATATTCATAAGTATTTCAAGTTTGCATTCTGAGAGCAATTTCTGCCAGCTCACATTACGAAATACGTTAATGGTCAAAACTATTTAAATTTCATGAAATAAATTTTATTTTATATACCTAGTTGATATTTGTACAGATAAATAAGGTATTTCCAAGAACACAGGAACAAATTATACAGGGATCTTCATAAATTTACGGAAATTTTCGTAAACTTACGGATACAGAGTTAAAAAAAGAACTCACAAGAATATTTTGAACTAAGTACAATCAAAATCTTAATTTTTTAAAATATTTTTAGCAAAAAAATCTGTCTTCCTTCTACGTGCATGTTTATCCAGTTTACAACGGAACTCAGAAGGAGGAAGAGGTAATATAGCGTAGTTACTACAAATATACTGGCAGAACCATTTGTTTATATGAGACGTTTTTTCAGCTCTAAAGGCTTACTGTACACTGTGAATATTTTTATTTTGTAAATGGACCATGTAGATGTAAAATTACAGATATTTGTTAAAACATATATATATATATATATATATATATATATATATATATATATATATATATATACATGAAAACAAATACATCGCTACAAATAAGTGTTCATAGCAATACTGGGTATGGATTTTGACCCGGGCATTTATGCTTTGTGTTGTCGCAGTAACTACATTAGTTTGAAAGTTATTTGTAAACCGTTCCCTGAACAGCTTTCCAGTATTAACTGGACACATTAATAAGCATAATACAACAAAATAAAGTAAAATTACTGAATATTTATCATTTTCCATTGTTTAAAAATAATGATTCAGAGAAACATAAATTTAAATATAAAATTATGCGTCAATTTTTTCTATCAAACATTCACTATTATCTCGAAAATCGTATTTCATACATACAAAAATAACCATAGCCACGTATTATACGTAGCTACCAGACTATTTCTTGGCAGCTGGTTTCCAAAGGAATCTCTTGTAAGAGCTCTGAGCGCGAAGGCGAGCGCGGAAGGATACCTGGCGCCGGAGGACCGCCGCGCATGTGTCCGGCCGCGGAGGGAACTAGTTAGGTGGTTGCCGGCGCGCACAATGCCCCATTACGCGCCTGCCCGCCTTAACCGCGGCGTCCCGCGCACAAAAGGTTACTAAATTAATTCCCGAGGAGCCGCTGATGGGGGGAGGGCGCCGATAATGGAGGAGGAGGCTGGGCCTCGGGAACTGACGAATGACTAAGCTGAAAACGCTTCCTTTTTTTGTTCTTCCCCCGACCTGGAAAATTTAGTTCTGCCCGGAAATTGTGTTTCCGAAACACGATCAATCCCCAAAAGAAAACACTGGCCACATGGAAGTTAAGAAAATAGGTCCACGTAATTTCGATTACAAACTTTAATTTTTTTAAAGAAAATTCTTTTATTTTATCCATTAACGTTCATATACTATTTTCAAAATGATGTAAAACAAACATTCTCCACTATACAGGAATGATTTGAATCTCATTCTTCAACCAGTCTATGTAATCCCAAATTTGACTTCAACGTGTAGTTCGCACACACCAGCAGAGTATATACTGTCGCCAGGACACAAACAACGTGACATTGCTTTTAAAATTTTTAACAGTGAGCGATTTTAGTTTTGTCACATCCGTTACCATAATGGTAACTCAATCTGTAGCAGCACTATAAAACAAACTACAGAAATTTGTAAAAAAATATTCCCGCTGAAAGTGACTCCACCTAATAATAAAGCTCAGTTCCATTCGGCATTTTGATTTTCTTGTTTGTTTTTTATAGCCAATTTTTATAAAAAAAATATTTAGTAGTGACATTATAGAATAAATTTTGTATTCAATACCCAGCTAATGAAACCCATAACTTTTAGGAAGTGACCGAGTCAATAAATCAGGCAAAAACTTTAATCATAAATATTTGCCTGATTTGTTCAAAAATAGCAGTGTGAAACTAAATTTTCGAGTATTCGGAACAAAAAATGCAATGTCTATACAGCGGATCATCCGAGGAAATTGTCGTGGATAATTACGAAAAAAATTCAATAACATAGAATAACGTGTAACACTGATACCGTGCACTCATTTGCTAATTTGTACTTTTGTAAATTGTAGTTTGGTAGTTCAACTGTATTGGAGTTACAATTTAATGTTATTTTCATTAAAATCTCTAGCACGCTATATTCGAATAATCGTAAAGAAAATATTAAAACATGTAAAACCTTTAACTGCGGAAAACAATTATTATTGAAATAATTACTCCTGATTTTAAGTTTGGAATATGAGTGATATTAAAACTTTTATTAAAATGCCTGAAACAAAATTTACGAAATATTTAAAATCGGATTATGTGAATATATAGGGCCTATATATAATAGGTGTATATATATAAACAATATCTTACCAATCTGAAAACAGCTTGGAACTATAGCGCTCGGTTTCAAAACTTCTCAAGAACGTAATTATTGCAAGTCGCTTTAATTAAATGACGACGTATTCAAATACCCGTTTATAAATTACGCTGGACAAACAAAAAGCAACACAAGCATTAGCCACCTTTTTATCTTATTGCGTTTCTGCCTTCTATATTTGAAGTTAAGTGTTCCGACAACTTCTAAAGATCCGGAAGTTATTTATTTTTTGTATGGATTGCAACGATTTTCTTTTTTCATTTATAAACTATCGCAAAGTGAAATCAAAGGAAATTACATTGAATAAAATACCATTATTTATGGGGCGGGGAGGTGGGGGGGGGGGGGGGAGAGAAATGCACGATGAACGTTTTCTTACAGTTTAACAGTTTCTTGTTGCAGGCTCGGCGATTGCTTGTGACTTGCGTGTTTGACGAACTACCGAAGTTTTCTGGTGTTTCGTTGCGTGTTGTGCTTCACGCGAAGACCACAGACCGGGCCTTAACTATTTATTCCGTGACTTGTTTTCGACAGCCGTTTACGAGTTCACGTCCGGAGGTCTCCGACCCGACCGGCACGTCCTGCCAGGAGCCCCTACCCCCTCCCCTCCCCTTCTCTGATTGGCTGTCTCCCTTCCTTCCTCACGGCTTTCGGGATTGTTTTAATTAACCTCTGCGGAATTTGTCACGGCCGCGGGAGCACAGGCAGGCCGCCGACAGGCTCCGTCGCCTCTGCCGACGTGGTTCGTCACCGCAGAAACGTCTGTCTTTACTTCGTCCGTTACCTTGGGCCGGCGCCGAGTACATTCGGTTTTCATAAATAAATCTGAAACGGCACACAGGATCTTGACTGGATTGGTTTCGTTTTATTTTTACCTTCAAACCAATCAAACCAAAACCTTTTCCCTACACCACCAAAAATTTTTGATTCACCTTTGACGGTAAATAAATAGATTTTATTTGCAGAGTAAGACGAACGTTGAAAGTATCTCTCTCTGTTAATGTGTTGGCATCATAGAATCGTTCCTGCAACAAATGTAAATGTTGTAAACAATGATTCAAGACCGTTTTGTAAGGCGATCTTTCTGTAGCAGGTACTGGAGTTAGTTAACCGCTACTTCGTACCTAAACATGTTACATAATTGTCCTGCTGTGCTCGTATTTGGTAGTGGATCTTCAGAGATGGTTATGCTCTCCGACAGGAACCGAGCCCTAGTTGTACTTCCAAAATCTTTTCTTTTCCAGGACTGTGGTTTTAACTTCGCCCGAGCGAAACAGGCCTACGATAATACAGCCGCTCCAGTTCCGAACAGCAGTCATTCCTCTGCTGCCAAGCTAGGTCATGTCACGAGTTCCTCAACGAATCATTGACCTAACGAGATACACTACGGTCTGAAAAATATCATTGCCGGAAAGAGAAAACAATATTCTTTCACTGCAGCTCTATCCAGGACAAGTTGTGCGAAAGGTTATCTGTGTTTAGCGCAGTAGCCAGCAGAGTAACATCAGAGACCTGGGGATAAACTTAACGATGCTTAGGTATATCGCGCTAGATTCTCTGACTTGTAGCCTCAGAGGTCAGAGCTTCTGACTAGTGGGCCTAAGATACTCGCGTCCGATTTTCGTGGAAAAATTTCCTTCTGAAAGTTGCGTTGTCTTCTCATCTTCACACTGTGGAAGGCAATAGTAACCACCCTGCTATTAAACCTCAGGTGCGCTGCCTTGTTTCATCTGTGGTCATCGTTCGCTGACACGTACGTTAAAGCTATTTATCACACGCCATGTTCATTTTATTTTCGTTTTCTTGACATTTCTATTACTCAATGACTATTTCTGTAAATTTAACACGATATATATCACATTTGTTGTTCTGTCACAAATATTTTCAGCACACATTCGTTAAGTAGGTAATATGGATGTAAAAAGTCATGAAGTATTCTTCAATATTATCACAAGCGCAACTTAAAGTCCATTATTTCACAGTAAAAATAAACTGAAAACATTAGTGACATCACAACGAACGCGTGAGAGGTACTGTTTCAACGTTCACAGAAACAGCCCTTACAGCCAAGTAATGGAATGAAAACCATACAATCCACTCAGCGTGTGAGACCAAGCCTTCAGTACTTATCATAACGCCATGAATGAGCGGTTGCTTACTGCGAATAATTATGCAGTAAACTTTGAAAGCAACATTTTACTATAGAAGTATAATAGGTCTAAGAATGAATGCAATGTAGAAGTACATTTTTACGATTTCTTTAAGTTTTATAGTTGCACGTAATTGACGCATGGATGTAAGCGATAAGGCTTATATCAAAGTTAGTACATTTTGACGAAGTGATTCAGTTACAAACTATCAAATAAACCATTTTTTTCTATGACCACTCCAATAAAGTAAATTTTTATGGAAGAAGTAGAAGAAGAACAACTAATACCTCCACGTCAATTTTAATACTTAATATCCTTTATGGTATCAAAACAACCTTCTTATCGTCAGCTTTCCCCTGATATAAAGTTATCTAAAGAAAATGTTTACAACGTAATGTAATATTAAAACATATACTTATATAGAAAATATCATATAAAACATCTAGAAATATATATGTAACATGTATTGAATTATATTACTTACTGTGATCCTTATTCTTGTTTTATTTAGTTAAGGTTGAAATCGAAATGTTTCTATAATAGATTAACGAAAATTTTTCGTAAACAATTCATCGAATGTAAATTTCTTTAAGAAACCTCTCTTAAATTAACAACACCGTGTAGTCTAAGTAAATTACAGCTGATAAAATTTTTCTCAACATATAACACTTTTTTTAATTGCATAAAAAAAAATTTCATGAAGCATTCTGAGTCGAAACAGAGATTGCAGTGAACAATTTTCATAAATTTAATTGACTTTTAAATCGTCATAAAACAAGTTAAATCTTTTGTTTGTTTAACAAGGTTTCTTTCATAGTAGAAGGCCGTATTCTGAGATTAAAGACGGTAAGGAACACGGCGGTGAGTGTTGGTGCTCATGCCTGCAGCATCCTGAGAGTACACTGTTAGATATTACAGTAAATTTACGGACTTTGTTTCGTGTAATTTACTTCGATAAACGAAGAGTTCTTCGTAATTTTTAATAACACAGTTTCGTAGAAACAACGCAGTATTTCAACTTCTGAATTGTATGTTTTGTTCTAAACAACGGTAAACACACATGTAGGCAAAATAACAGTATTCTTGGTTTAGACACATGTACACTTTTTGAATTATTTTTAGTAGGTATACCAAGAGTATTATTTTGGATTCATGTTTTAAATAAATAAACAAATTCAGTGTTTGTAAATGTACGAAGATCCCTGGATAATTTGTAACCAGCGTCCGTATGTCACCAGAGTAAGTATGGTAGGAACAGGCAGTGACTGCTGTGCCGCTGCCCGCAGGACGAAGTGGAAGAGGCAGACGGCGGTGGGCCTGGAGCTGCTGGCGGAGGCGGGCAACTACGCCGCCTTCCAGCGCCTGTACGGCGGCCCTCCCTACGGCTGCTGGCCCTACCCGGGGGCGGCGGGGGCGGCCGCCCCGCCCGTCGTCGGCCCCAGCGCCGCAGACCTCTACTACCGCCAAGCGGCCGCCGCCGCCGCCGCAGCCGCCGCCGCCAGCACGCTGCAGAAGCCGCTGCCCTACCGCCTGTACCCGGCGGCGGCGTCCCTGGGCCTGGGGCTGCCCGGCCCGTCCTCGGCGCCGCCCCCGGGGCTCGCCAGCCTCGCCGCCTCCTCGTCGCTGTCGTCGCTCAGCAGCTACTACAACAGCCACCACCACCACGCGCCGCCCCCGCCGCCCCCGCAGAGGTCGCCCTCGCCCGAGGAGCCGCCCCCGCCGCCTGCCCGCCCCCACAGCGGGCCCAGCTCGCCGGAGGCCTCGCCGCCCCACGTGTAGCCTGTGTGAGGCGGGGGAACTGTCCCGCGGTCGGGACTGTACCGAGGAAACACCAGCTGAGTGCTGTCACATGCTGCCAACACATGCAGAGAAATAGCCTAGTCGTTGAGTTTTTCAATCAAACAAATATTTACTAAAAATGCCAGCCATATTTCAAACGACGCTCATGATCTCAAATTTTTGTTATAATTGCAACAGTGAGAAGGTGAAACGTAATCTAGAAACATTTTAGGATCTTTAGTAAAAATTTGTTTAACAGAAAAAAAAATTATTACCACAGCACTCAAAAAAACTATTCATTTGAAAAAAAACCATAAGCATATATTAACATATTACTTTAAGGCCTATAGCAGAAATTAATTTTGTTTAATATAAACTACTTTGCTGTTGAGCTAGTATTATCATTTGAAAAAATATTTCCAGAGACGACAGCATACTAGAAAACCCCAGCCTACACAGATTAACTGATTTGTGACACTGGTTCTTCTTCGTGTACAGTTCTCACCATAAGTTTAGCTCCTCTGCATTACGGCCGCCATAGTGCTCCCAGAGGTTGGACAGATTACGTCTGCAATTTTTCACACTGACTCCGAGAAGTGAAAAGTGTAAAGTATTCCGCAAGGAAGGAAAAAAAACTTAATATAAACTATGTTGTAACGAACAAGCATCTAAATGAATGCAAACGAGTGTTACGCCCCAAAGGTCCCACCTCCAGAATAAAACGTTTAAAAAGTATTAAGAACGATGATGAACTTGGTGCAAAAAACAAGTCTTTATTTAGCATTAGTCCCACTCAGTCGCTTGTATTTATACAATCGCCAAAGGACGATTCGCCAACGCTGTGTAATGTGGTTCTGTACTTAAAAAAATTCTTTAGAATACTTATTGTCTTTCTTAAACTAGAGACCCTACAATTTCGTGGTGTATATCTGGATAATGTTACAGTAGAAATACTGTAGTGTGATTTTCAGCATGTTTTGGAATAAAGCGATAAAATTTTCTAACAGTCCTAGTAAAATATTAAACATTTTACACACATATTTGCAGAAGATAAGGTACTTGAGTCTGATAGGCCTGATTATATATATATATATATATATATATATATATATATATCCATATATATACATTGTCAAATAGCCACCATTTTGTTAGAAATGCTTGCATTCACCTGGGACATTTTCAGACTAGACTTGGGTGTGCACATAGGCCTAAGTCATCCAAAGATGTGTTAGTGGCCTGAGTTAAATTACATTTAAGACCTTAGGTGGGCCGTTTTAGACACAAGTACCTTACATAACAATTAATAAAATATCTGCCATTTTCCCCTTGTTTTGTGTCTTATAAGATTTTTTTTAAAGCCATCTGTATTGTTATGAAAACTGTTTAGCCGATCATCCCCGAGAATTTTTTGAAGAACTATACATAAAATTTGTTGTATTTATTTCTAGCTCTTATACTTTCTAATGTTTAACATCGCGCGAAGTTTTGGGGTCCCCGCCGACAATTTCCTCGAATTTACCTTTTCAAATGATAGCCTAAGTTTCATCGCTTGGCCTGTGTTGTTTGTCTGGCACGAGAGGTCACGTCTGTTTGTGTCGCTTTATCTGAACAAAAATGGGGGCATTCTGTGCAATTATTTTTTCTCTCAGTGAAATGTTGTACTTTTGAAATCTAGTATGGCGGTGTTGTTTGTCTAGAAAGCTGCGTGGAGACCCTCTACTCGGTGCAATTTCCGTGCGGCTAATCAAAAAGAGGACATGTCCATGAGACCGAAGTTTGTTTGATAGTTGAGGTTAATATTTTATTGTGACTGTAATTAATACGAAGACGTGTAGAATTTATTTATTATTGCAAGAAAAAATTATATAATATTATGTACGACATGAACCTCACTTGCAAATAGTGTAAATAACTGGACACATTCCGGTGATACGAACAACGTTAAAGATGTAAAATTGTATGTCGAAAGTTCCACTTAAGAGTGAATAAATATTATTGTAAAAATATGTTGTGTTTTGATTTCATTGGCATGTTTTTTATAACTGATTACTAGAGACCTGCAAAATTAGCAGATTCAATGACCTCCAGGATAGACTCTACTACACTCTACACACTCGGGCAAATGCCACCTAATCATTGGCTGCTGACTTGTGAGTCGTCTCGACCGAGTGTCTGTGATTCGACACTTCTTTGAGCGAGGGTCTCTAATTGGCCCTCATTACTCCAGATTAACAGTGAACCAATGACAGAAGCAGCGCCAAGGTATAATTATTTGAATTGTAGCATATCACGAAATGAATCCACGAATTTTGCAGGTCTCTACTGATAGCCTGTAAGACTCAAGTCAAAAATCCCAATTTGGCTAAGAAAATTAACAGAACACTCAGTGAGAGAAACCACATGAAGCCTACGGCTGAATAACGCAAAAAAATAATAATAATGAAAAGTAGGAAAAATATAAGTAACTAAAAGCGGAAAGGTTTTTTTTCCTGAAGGATCATTTATTTTCCATTCAATACCTTCTTCATAAGAGAAGTTGTGGTTTTATCATGTGATTTTTATAATTTATATTTTTGATTGTTTTCCAAAAAATTGGCACGATATGAATATATACTATATTTGCAAGTTTTTTTTTTCGTGTGGTGGTAGAGCGGGATCAATAACAGGTTCCCAGGAGAAAATGAAAGGTTATTTCCCATAAGAGTAAGCGCTAGTTAGGTGCCCGCAAGCGATTTAAGGTGATTAGGCCTCGCCATTTTAGATTATTCCATATTTTCGCTAAAATTCTAATTTTGAACTATTTATCCCAATTTTTGGCATGTCAAGGCATAAATTTTACCTTCCAGATATTCTACACCATGTTGCAACCACATATTTACTAACAGACTCTAGTCTTTAAGCGCCGCGAGAATATAACTTATTATTTCACGCCAGCGACTACAACTGATAGCCTATGATAATCACACCAGTTCACAAGTGTTGACTTCAACAAGTAGCCAAAGCGAAGTCCGATGCATTCCCAAAAATAAAAATAAAAACATGGAAGCTCTATTGCAAGCGGTATCAAAATATTTGAAACTGAACGATGGAAAGGCCTAAACCCCCCTTAAAGGGCCGTGTAAAATCTCTTCATGTAGTTCCACAAAATTCTCACAGAGTGCATTGTCGTAATGTCAATCACAGAGGATTATCACTGGCCACTGGATCCGAGACAGCCAGTCACCAGCTCCGGTGACCCGCTAGAGACAAGACTGTGCACATATGGTTTACCTGAACTTCCTCTTTTATTGCGAGCTTCATTTTTTCTTCAGACTTCGCCATCCACACTTCGCAGAATTATTTTTTTTTCATTCGACCAGTAATTTTCTACAGAAAAGACGGCTGTTTATTTTTAATTTTTAAGAAATTAATAAGTCGGTGACAATGTGTTTGATTGAATAATTCGTAAAGTGCGTAGTTGTCCTCAATATGAGCTGTAGATAATAAAATCCGGAAAATTCCAATGTTTGGTTTACTATGTAGTAACTTATGTCTTTTATGGTTTTACTACCCATCGTAATTGTGTAGTTATGATTCAGTAAATAAATAAATACGCATTCATATAAACCAGCATTTCAAAATAATAATAAAAAAAATATTTAATTTTTAAACTCACACAAAAAGATTTAAAATGTAGAAACTAATAAGATAAAAAAATGTTTTGTTTTGAAATTGAAAAATTGAAAAATGCTATTTAATGTTCATGATGATAAATTAACTGACAATAAATAGGAAATAGTGGTATTATTATACCACGTCTAATATTACAACGCAACAGTGAAAATGCAACCCGGCAAAGCCAGATTGTAGGTGACCGAGTAAGTATTCTTTATTGCTTTACGTAAGGGTTAAACAATGCGGTTTGATTTAGAATAAAAACTATCTCTTGTAAAATAAATTAGTTCCACTTCCTCTGTTACTCTGAGTGGAAGCTTTTGTACTTAAAACTAACTGAAAATGATTAAATCAGTGTTTCTAGAATGAGCTGTCAAAGGATAAAAAATAGTTATGATATTATAAAATAAATCTTGATATCAATTAACTTTTGTGAAAAATATTTTAAAAATGTGAAATACTTAAAAGTATAAGCATTAAAATAACGTTACAAATCATTTAGTTAAGATTATCCAGATGCATGAAAAGGAATGTACAGTTGGATTCAAATAACTAATCAAAAAGTGACAGATTAGTAGACGAGACTCAGAGAAATATTTCTTTAAAATAATTTTCACAGTTCACTAACAAATATTTACGGAATATCTACATTGAAAACAAAGTATATATACATATATACATGATCCGACAGTTAACGTTGTGTAATTCAAAACGGAAATAAAGTGCTGTGTTTGTCAACTAGTATTTATCAAAATACGTTTAACAAAATACAAAATCTCTCTTAAATAGCTTGACGGTAGACGATTAAAGCTATAAATTTTTGCATTAGCATATAGGTTTATGAAGAGATACATATTTTTTGGGTTACTACTGAATCCTATTTAATGCCTTTGTGAATTTGTTGTGTTTGTCAACTAATATTTACCAAAAGTTAATAGTCCTATTTAGATATTAAAATTTAAACATGAAATTTTAACGAAATTTTTATAATATAGGTACCTAGAAAATTCGTCAGATACACACACAAACAAAAAGATAGGAAAGTGATAATTAAACAAATTTTGTTTTGGAAAGAAGGCTAAAATATATTTAAGATTTATTAATGAATATTGGGGGGGATTTTTTGCGGGTTAAAAATTATGTGCATAAATTAAAATATTATTGTGAAGCAATGGACCACAATGAAACCATGCGCTTTCATTGCCTCAACTGGCGTATCAACTATTCCTTCACAAGGGAGCCATCTAATAAAGGTACATATCGTTATTTGTAGTTCCTTTACCATATGTGACGTTAAATACTATTATTGAGCTCAGGGCCTCTACAACCACAGGACTCGGTGACCATCAAGGGAAAGTACTTCGTCATAAATCATTATGGAAAGAAAATTGCTGCGTTTCAAAATGAATGTTAAAAAAATAATTTTTCTAGGAACACTCGGAGCTGCATCCAAAACCTCGTCACCATAAAAATGTGAAAGACTCGGTGTAACCGTATTTTTGCATGATTGCAATAGCACATTCGCACCATTTAAAAGCTATGACAAACTGTAATTTCAGGCTATCAACGTTTTCTTTCGCTACACGTAACCACTGGTCGTGACTATGTGGCAACCGTCGAAGATTGGCGTGATTTCATTTTGCGAGACAGGATGGTTTAGGTTTACCGTAGCTGCAATCTACTTGAAGAATAGTGCATGTTTCGAGTGATAACGTGGCTATTTTAACGGATTTATTTAACAATACTAATACTAATACTAATCTACTTGAAGAATAGTGCATGTTTCGAGTGATAACGTGGCTATTTTAACGGATTTATTTAACAATATTAATACTAGCAGAACCCGGCAGACGATGTCCTGCCAGATTGATGGTTTGTATGCAATCTATTTCTTTAAAGTGTTTGAAATGGTATTCCATTTTAAACTCACTCGCCAATTACTAAACACAGTCACAATCACTATTTGTTTTTATTTAGGATGAAGGACAGTAAAAACAACAATATACCAATTTCCATGGCGATGGGTTGAACGGAATAGAATTTGATGCATTGCAGGGCCATCTAGCGGCGAGTTACAAAAAATGGATAACATAATAACCTTCTCAATGAAAAAAACACTTCGATGTGCCAAATTTCCTGGCCATCGGTCAGACGGTATCGGAGTTTATCAACGTCATACATACGTACCAACATCATATTTTATATATAGATGATAACTATAGTAAGCCCAGTATTTTCAAATTTCATGTCAGTTAGGTGATAATACAACTGAGCAAATGCATTTTCATGATGTTTTCCACGTGTTATACAAAACAATATGTTACTGGTTCTGTTTTGTACCGAAACATCATTGATCTAGTTTTATCATCTAACGCACTTGTACAATTGATATAGCAGTGTAGCGATTTTGTTTTCTGCGTATTTAAAATGAATGTTAATAAAATAATTTTTCTTGGAACACTCGGAGCTGCGTCAAAAACCTCGTCACCATAAAAATGTGAAAGACTCGGCTAACAGTATTTTTGCATGACTGCAATAGCATTTCTGTAGTCCGTCTCTAGCACATTCGCACCATTTAAAAGCTATGACAAACTGTAATTTCAGGCTATCGACGTTTTCTTTCGCTACACGTAGCCACTGGTCGTGACTATGTGGCAACCGTCGAAGATTGGCGTGATTTCATTTTGCGAGACAGGATGGTTTAGGTTTACCCTAGCTGCAATCTACTTGAAGAATAGTGCATGTTTCGAGTGATAACGTGGCTATTTCTGGAGACCAAAATTTAACAGATTTATTTAATAAGTTTAACTTCAAAAAATTGTATATTTTTGCGACGTCTTCAATTGAGCCGCAATTGTTTTGACATGAACCAATGTTATCTAAACTATTGTGTTGTTAAAATATCCTTTTTTTTCCCGTCACACCATATCAGCGCACTAAATTTGCAGTATATAGCTATAAAAGTTTAGTATGTGTTGTCCCAAGAAGACTTTCAGAAATAGAAATGATGTGAAAATGTTTCCATGAACTTCCAAAAAAAACACGTAGCTTAAAGAAGTAGTTGTAATACATCCCAGGATGGTCATTTTGTATTAACCTGTTTTAACACTTTTATTTTTTAGGTTTACAAAAGTTTTGTTTTATGCTGGAACGGACATACATTCAGATATTCTTGTGTTTGCTAAGTAATAAAAATGCGCATTTCTATAAATTAAATGCTTAATTTATGTACCACAAATAAAAGTGTTTTTTTATAATTGGAGTTACAGATACGCATGTACGTTAAATAGTGTCACGTGCATTTTTGTATGTGCAATTCACTGTTTATTCATTTCTTAATACTTGTTTCTAAATCAGAACACTCTCAATCAACCTTACTAAATTCCTCATTGTAAACTTCGATTTAAAATGTAGCTGTTAGCAAACACACAAATACGCATTCCGAAAGAAAGTTAAAAGCAAGTGCGTTTAGATGAATTGAACGAATTGTACGATGTTTAATGCATTTTACGGTATTATTAAAACAGTAGGGACTGCTAGATAAACTTTTGTTAAATGGCAGTCCTAATGCAAAAAATTACCAAACACATATATTAAGTTTTGCGTAACTTTGCCGAGCTCATGTAAGGGTGGCATCGCTGCCTGAAGGTCGCCCGAGCGGCGAGGGAGATGTGTAAGTAACATCCTTCCTCGAGACGCGACGCGATAGTAATGCGATATGGAGGAGATAAGCACCGAGTGTTCCTCCGGCGAGTGGCGACGTAGTTAAGATTCCTGCCGCAGTTACCGCCTTGGCAGCACTCATCTAAGTGTCTTTTTCCGTGAATATTTTTGCGGGAAAAGTCTGAAAAACTCGAAAATTGACGTTTTTCATCAATTCTTTTGAGAGATGCAGACATCGCACCGATATGTCTTAGGAACCAAAAATTCTGTGTACCATTTCATCTGTGTCTCAGTTGCATGATCCATCGTGTAGCACGCAAGTGTGATGCTTAAAGAGCAATATTCCAGAACCCTGCACTCGTCGGAAGTGAAAGTTTGTTACTACTAACTCAAAATCGTTGAGCATTCCCAGATTTCGCAGACATAAATGTTGAAATTTCAATTATTTCGTGATGATATGTGTGTGTGTGTCATGGTTACATTACCACATTTTCTGAAACACTGAGTATTTATTGAGATACATTTCGCTAGAATATTGCACATTGGTGTTTAAAAATGGAGGTTATATTTTAATTATTTTTAATTTCAATTATTGCTCTTGTGACAATGAATATATATCTTAGTACAAAATAAAGTTGTAAACATGCATGTTTAGAATATCAGACCTGTGTCTTCCCTGGCTTCTTTATTTAAAAAAAAACCCTGGCGTTATCCTAATTAACAATCAAACATCTTAATTAAATGAAAGTAAAAAAGAATTGGTTGTCTGTAAAGTCGGTTTACGGACGATAGTTGAACGTGACAACGTCATAACAAAACATTGATGAAATGATTGCATACTTTTATGAATAAAATTGAATCATTTTTATTGAATTATCACTATTTTGTATGGATAAAAAGAAGGAGTGAAATGAAATCTACAATTTAATTGATAAATTTACTTTTATTTGCACTCATTAATTCAAACACATATGTTTATTACTTTAACGAAGAGATTATTTTATCTATAACTTTTATACATGTTTGCTATTTAACTTCTTCCAATCTGTGTTATTCTGTTAAGGATAGGACGATGATAGGAAAAGTAGGAAACGAATGGGAGTGTTTCAAGTTTAATGTGCCTCGAAAAAGTCAAATCGATGGTTGTTCCAATCGAGTGGAAGAGAGATAGATGCGGCGCAAGCGTAAAATGAACGTAACGGGACACAGAGTAACGGGACAATCTGCGTAACGGGACACTTTTTCGTGCATGCAGCCGGCGTTCATCGATTTATTAGACGTTGTCACGTCAAAATGTACTAAATGTCACACTCGACACTAAAATTATTTAATAAAAGTCTGTACAAAATTGTATTAACATCCGCCAAAATTCTTTTAGCTAGCGCTCATCCTCAAGGACTGCAGATGGAGGAATAGTTACACTAGACCACGAGTGTTGCATTCACGAGTCCAGAGTCAGGTCCCGGTGATCATCAGGCCGTCAAATGAAGAAGTAAACCTGCAGTGCACGCAGGGACTGATATTCAACATCCAAGATGGCGGGGATAACCCCTCGTAGCGGGGGCCGCCTAGTCAGGGGTGTGTATACTTTTATCGTGCACAGGACCACTGTGAAATCTGAGCGGTGACCGTAACGTTCTATGGCGGAGAAATGGAGATAAAGGCGTAAATAATGCAAGGGTCTTTTCAAGGTATTTTCAAGAATCTGTAACCTGCATTTCATGTCTAAAAATGATTCTGAAAACAGTTTAAAAACGAAATACAGAGATGGAACTACCTATCCGCCCTCAGCATTTTGTAAATGGACGCCACTCTGGTAGCGGGAGCAGTTTCCAAATCACGTGGTTTCTTATGAAGCTGCGCGCCGTGTGTGTGCCCGGGCAGGCGGGGCCTCAAGAACCCTGGGAGTATATGTCCCTGTTCTTGAGCTTACCCCTAAATGCCTTCAATTTTTTTTTTAAAATGGACTCGGGCAAGTTTCCTTGAGTGAACAAGATGGATGAGTTGGCGTCGATACGCACCGACATAATCCAATAGCAGTTGAATGAATTTCAAAGAAAAAAAATTTACTAGCCTACAGAATAATGTTGGAAATCTTAATTCAAGAGAGTTAAAAATTCCTAAAATAATATAAAATATTAATTCGTTAAAAATATTTACGATGAAATTAATTAGAGGCTAAAAGGAAATTAGAATTTCTTTCAACGATTTTTTTTAATCAATCGTAGAAGTCAACCAATAATCACGAAAATTCGTTGTTCACAGAGAAAACAATTAAAAATACTATATTCTTGAACCTACAACGAAGAAAAAGGTGTGTAGAAAAACTTTTGACTTTTTACTGCGTAGCGGAAGGTTCGGTAATCAACAGCGCAGCTCGAAAAGCTACAGTAAGAGTTAAGGCCATTAGCTTAGCGTGCTGCGGGATTTCATTGCGCTAATGGTGATATCTCGGCGGCAGCGGTGCAAGGATAGATTAAACTCCTGTGTGCAATTTAGGTTTTATTTTCCACATTACTGTACATTTTATCACTACAACTCCATCTCATATGCTCTTTTCCCCCTCCGTTGCTATGCATCAACCAATTGGACGCATATCGCGATGCTTATCGTTGTAATAGAATACGAACTGAAACTACTTTATTTTTGCATAACAAGGACGTTAAAAAAATGAGATTATCAACTTGCTGTGTCGAAAGAAGGACACAGGTATTATGTTATTATTTAAAAAAAAATCCTTTTTTTTTTTTTTTTTAACTGTGTTATAATTTTGCCTGCTATACAGTATTGATACTCGCCACAACAACAAACACTCTAAGTCATCATACTCTTGGCAGTGCAACAATAGTTACGAGGTGAATTGAAGTGACCCCTCTAGGGCACAATGAAACAATATATAAACTATTTATTTGGATTCTTGTTATGAACATGAACTACACCAAAATTAATATTTTTGAATATAGTGAAGTTAAAATCATTGTTTACGTTTTAATAATGGCGCGATGCAGTGATTGTTGCATTCGGGGCCATGGCTCCTATGCCCTCTAGCCAAAAAGGTCTCGCCATTTAAAAACTAACGCTTTTAAGATTTTTAATTAGCTAAGAAGTTCTGGAACGTTTTATTAAGTGGCGTCACTGCAGTGCGACGTGTCGTATTTGTGTGGAAAATAGTTGTCAACTAGATAGTATTCATCTTACTATAGATACATCGCCATTTATGACTGTGTTAGCTATTTAGACAATTAAGGATAATACGCAATCGTGTGGTGTTTAGAAGTGATTCAAATCGAAGAAATATAGCAAGTCGTTGCTCCTCTACAGCATCCATGTTGAATTTGAACAACTGACGCCAAATTGCTAAATTGAATTTAAGACACTTAAAACGAAATTTATTACGTGCATTAGCAAATATAAAATGTAACACACATTGTAAAACATTATATTGATACAGTAACATATAAACTGACCATTGATTCGTGATTGACAGCCTACAGCTCAGTGGTCCCAAGTGCAAGCTTTTCATGCTCTCTACTGAACTATCTAGTCGGCCTAAAGTAATTTATTATCACAAAACACATAGTGTGAAATTCAAGCTAACTTTGAATATCGCGTAGTTATAGCTACAGACGAATTCGGAGTTACCCAACATATCGTCAGTTGATTAACAAGATCTGAACTGACATCTTCAATAAACAGTTGACATTTATGTCTAAAGTTTTAATTATCTGAGCTAGCCTAAACTTTAGATTAATCACTACAAACAGTGATTTGCCGTGCATATTTTCCCCTGTTTTGTTTTGTTCATGTGAGATATATATATGAAACCGTATATGTACAGTATTATTTAATGTGTAGTGTCAGATATTTATCCCTATAACTAGTATTATAGTGTGTTCATTTGTCCCACCTATATATGCTACGTAACACAACATTACTGTAGGATCCAGGTGTTATTATTAATCGCCACAGAACACAGGCATTATAGCAAGTACCAGACCTATAGATTTTAAGTTTTTTCCTAAAAATTGTTGTAAGCAACTCTAGGGGGTACACAAATAGGCGCGCAACGCGGTTAAACAAGGGGTTGTAGTAGTACAATACAGCTTTAAACTTTTAATTCTTTCGGTGATTTGAAATTGCAGCAGTGCTTAACTGCCTAACGTCTTTCGAAAAAAAAAAAATATTTTATTTCTGTTGTGTTGTACAAACATACCTTTATGTATAGTTATATTGATACATATTGTTACGATTTATTAAAATTAAAATAATAAATCGTCGTGGGTAAAAAACTACCGGGTTCGTAAATTGATAGCCCAATTAAAGATTTTACTACACAGTTTTATTTATTGCCAATATTTACGTTACTAACAAATAATCTTCTAAAAATGTCTAATAATCAATAACACTAAAAATGTTGCTTCCCCAGTCACTAGTTTTTACACACCGGACACCTCGCTGGGCCGCACCTCTGGCGCAACTCTCGCCGCAGCACCCCTCGTGGTCCTCCGTCGCGGTGCTCCGTCGCCGCACTCCGCCGCCGCCGTCACACTTCCCTTCGGCGAAGATCCGCTCGACGGTTCGCTCGGAACTTCACTCGGGACTCTCTCGCCCCGGAACTCCGCCGCGCCCGCGACACTATCGCCCGGAACTGAACTCCGCCCTGGAACCTTCGTCCAGGGACTTCGCCGCTCCGCCGCACGCGCAGCACTGTCGCCCGGAAACTCCGCCGCGGGAAAATTTACGACTCAACTCACTCGGAGGCCGGCGTCCTGGGCTTATATAGGCCCAGGGGCCCTTCTAAAATTCACGAGTGCGGCTGGGGCCAGTTGCGTCATTCCGCGCCGACCGGACGCGAGAAATCTCTAGACACGCGTCGGCAGCTGCCAGGTGTCAGTTACGTCTCTGAGATAAAGCGTCGCGCGGGGAGCGTTGGGAAGAAGGGAGGGGAAGCGGCGATCCTTGTAATCTACCAGGCGCGCGCGGAACGTCTCACGTTGCGGCGGCATCGTGACGTCAGTGGCCGTGTGGGGCCGCCAGCCAGCTCTGAACCTGCGTGCACCGCAGCCCTACTTACGTTCGTAACAATATGTATATACACTCGTACAATCAACCAAACATTCTTACATGCTTACATACATTCTTAAATACATTTATACATAATACTTACATAGGCTATATACCTTATAACATACATACATGATTCGATCTCATAACTTATTTTGATTATTACTGGCTCAGCAAGTTCCGGTCATAAATAACGCACAAAGCAACAAAACAATGCGTTACTATTTACTTCAAATGTTTGGACTTCTCCAACATACCAAAAGTGCAGTAATTCACTCGCTGCCGGGATTAGATTTTCAAAACTAAAACAAATTTATTGAGCTATAGGCCTCCCCCATTCATGTTTGTTTAGGAAATAAAAAAAACCTGTCGCTAGAGCTGACAAAAATTATTTATAATTAAAAATTAATGAAAGTTTTTGACGTGACAACGGCTAATAAATCGAGGAACGCCGGCTTCACGCACGAAAAAGTGTCCCGTTGCACACATTGTTCCGTTCCGCTGTGTCCCGTTACGCTCATTGTACGCTTGCGCCGCATCTATCTCTCTTCCACTCGATTGGCCTATGCGTCTGAGGAGCACACAACCTACACGTGAACTGTTTCGTCGACTGGTTATAAAGTGAAGTGAAAAGTTAATGTGGTTTTCATTGTTTATTACAACAACAATTTCAGCAATAAAGGTTAATTATTTTTGCAAATCTGATTACTAGTATAATTTCAAGTATTTATTCTTTTATTATTAAAATAAAAATGATTCAATTTTATTCATAAAAGTATGCAATCATTTCATCAATGTTTTGTTATGACGTTGTCACGTTAAACTATCGTCCGTAAACCGACTTTACAGACAACAAATTGTTTTTGTACTTTTTCAAAGCTTCAAGCAAGACGAAGTGAACTCAGACATCTTCGCCCGTGCAAGGTCCACGTAATACTTAGGGCTGTTACCCATCGTTCTTGGAGGAAAAGGTTTGTTATTTAATATTAAATATAAATTTCAGTAATGATTCTTCTAATTCGTCTCGTACAAATATTGACTTCAACAAGAGTCCAGAACTGGGTCCTGTGTTTTGTGGAGCAATGACGTACATGTTTGTCTTGTATTTAAAGAACTAAGGATATATGGTATTTACCGCCCTTAGGTCTCGCATTGTAAGGGAGTGACTTTAAGGTAGGGATACGACTTGCGAATCCGATATTTTTTGTAACCTTCCGTAAATTATACTTTACATAGTATAACACACGAAAATAAATCTCATTGTTGCACGGACTGTACCTACTTTAAAATTTATTAGCTACAAGTGAAGATGAGTAACAGCCATAACTTCTATTTTGATATAAAATAAATAAAGAAACGAATTGATTACTATGGAATCAGCTAATCCGCGTTATAATTATACATTTTAAAAATATTTTCATTAGATGATGTGTTTTTGACGCGACCTGAAATACAGTAAGCCAAGTAACTAACGATTACCCACACGACCCAACCTCCCAACCTCATGCAATAAGGACAGAAGGTAGCATGTGGCAAAAGCCAATGAATGAATGACATTGGTTTTTTTGTACAGGTGCGAGGCGGATAAAGGCGTATGTTTTCCAACCTAGAGGTCAGAGCTGCGATGGTTCGAATCACAGCGGTTCCAATGTATTTTGCATAAAAAATTAAATTTAATATGTCGATAAGGGCCATAATAGCTTTGGTAGGTAATGGAACATCGACCTTATGTATGTGATGAGACAGAGCGACGCTGGCGCTCTCTAGGAACAAACAGCAGAATCAAAGTCGACGGTATCCACGATGGCGGCCTCCAGCAGAACAGAAAAAGATATGGCGGTCGTGACGAAAATCTCATCATGAGTGAGTAGGGCGTTCGATTTAAAGATGGTGGATCCAAGATGGCGGATCCAATATGGACGCCGGGGTCAAGGTCAAGGTAAAAGGTCAAGTTCAAGGTAATCCAAGATGGCCGCCGTCCAATATGGCGGTTCGGCTCCCTGCTCCACAGCCTAAAGCCTGATCCCGGAGCCCCATTTACATACTACTGGGGCAGATACACGGCTGGCACTCGCTTCAGTGTCTGGTCGATCCGAGCGAGCCACCACCACAGCGAGTCTTCTGCTCCAGTCGTCCCCCAACGAGTCGCACACTCGTTCCCCTGAACTGACGAGCTCGGTCTTCCTCGCCGTCGGATTGTTCCTGCCGTACCGAGGGCCGACCACCAACTTCACGACGAGTGCGGCGAGGAACACACACCCACTGAACCACATGTCAGTTCACACCACCATCACAGCTTCCTGTGCCAGTTGTCAGAGGACGTGCCGAGGAGGGAAGGTTTGATCCCAGACACTGCCCGATGTAATAACACCACATCAATGAGCTCTGTCCTGGACCGACCAGCCCTTGGCCATCTTAACTGCACAGCTGTCCCATGTGACTCTCTTTCACGAATAAATCTCATTTTACTATCATTATTCGAACGAGTAACCAATTTTCGTCGTCTCCGAGTTCCTTCTTTTACTCGCCACTCCTATTACATACCTTCCAAAACTGCAAAGCGTGTTTTCACTAATTACTCGCTGAGCGAGTTCAACTCGTTGTGCGAGTGACGTCCAACAGTAGTCGAGCGAGTTACTTTGCAGAATGGTCTGATCGAGTCCATGCGGTCGCCGACTGTTTCCGCACTAGGTCCGTCCTCAAAGGTAACAGAGTGGCTTCGTACCAGTCTCTGCGGCCGAGTCCACACTTCGTAGCAGCGGCGAGCTCGTGCAGCATGACGTCACGAAGAGCGGGCGGCGGTCAAGGCGGCGCGGAGTCTTGAAGTCGCCTCTCTCTGTTCACTCGATGGAAACGAACTTATTATTCAAGAAGCTTCGTGATCGAGCTGGCTTACGGCCACGTCCGAGTGAAGTCTAACCTTTCAGGGATGCCGATGGGCTACTGAAGTGGACATCGCAGAGTTGCGGCTGGTATGCCGCCAGGGGCAACGCCAAATGTCAAGTCTTCCGGAATCATTAAATGAGAACGTTACTGACGTGACAAGTACATCGTAACAAACCCTTCCCCAATACCCCTGTTCTGTGTAGTTTTTATATCGCCGTTTCTAGGGACCTCGTCATTAAGTTAGACGTCATTTAGTGGTGGTGAGGGGTTGGGGGGAATTATAACTGTGGAAGTGGAATGATAAACGCAGTAATACACCCACACTATGTTTTAAGGAAAACGTTTTGGAATATTATAAAGCTTCCCGCTAGCTGCATGCATATAAGCTAACCCCAGGCGCATCCTTGGACTAGTGAGGCCCTGGACCTTTGAATATATATACTGTATAGAAGTCGCGAGTGGATAGGATTTACTCTACGTTTTTCAGAAGCGTATGATGAGCAGCTTGGGAACTTCACCGCTGCAGTGCGCTGCCGTAACGCCCTGTATCGTCTTAGTTGTTATTTACACGTTAGAGCGCAGCGCTGTCTCCCGCTGTCATTCCCCGCACCCCTCATCCATCATTCACTGCAGCTCAACGTCGTTCAACAGGAGGGGGAAGGGGTGTTTGAAGAGTTCGACACTTGTCCGCTAGGGACCACCACAAGTCGATGCCCTAGAGATGGTGGCGATTGCGGCGGTGAATTAACCAACTACCTCAAAACCGTATTAGAAATTTTAACCTGGGCTGGCGACTTCTATACAGTATATATATTCAAAGCCTGGACTGAGTTTCGGGGGCCCTTCAGGAGGCGAGGCTGGCGCTGGCCGCCACCGGACAGCCGCGGGCCTCTCTTCCGCCGGAAGTGGCGGCGCGGCGCGGCGGAAGCCGGCATTTAAACTGCGGCGGAGCGCTATCGGCGCGAGCGATGCGTGGCGCCGGACAAAAGACGGTCGCCGCGGCGCGTTGTTCGGGCGCCGGTTGCAAGTCATGCCCGTCCTGCCCCTCCCCGAGGGGAACATCTGCTGCAGGGCTGCCACGCACGGCAAACAAAACCATGACTACATACTTTCCAAATTATTTTTTCAGAAAATTTGTTAAATAGTGTTTTTAATCGAAAACGTTTACAAAAAAATCCCCTTGAAAAAACGAGTTGCAATGAAATAGTTTGTAATGCTACAATAAAGATATTTTAACTATGTAAAACACATGCCTATAGTTATTTTTGCATACACGAAATACGTTTTTCTAGATAATACTGAGTACATAATTTTTATTGAATTTGGTAAATTATTTATTATTTTATTAATTTTTCATTTAAGCAAACTTTTTAAACTGGAAAAAAAGTCAAATATTGTTTTAATTTGACTTTATTTTGTTTTAGTGTGTTTATTAATGTGCGCAGTTAATAATGGAAAGCTAGAACGGTTAACACATAATTTTAACTATTAGAGGTACTGAGATATAACAAATCATAAATGCCCAGGTAAGAATACAACCCCAGTATTACTGTGAACACTATTTCGTAGTGATACAGTTGTTTTAACGTAACTGTTCAAATGTTCAATTATCTGTAATTTTACATAAATATTTCCGGTCAATGTACAAAAAAAAGTATTTTTTTGTTAGATCCACGGTAATTTCTAGTATTCATGTCAGTCCAGGCTCAACCTGCCTATACCTATGTCATCAAGCCTTTATAGTATGCTCAGTGGTCGATAGAAAGGTCACATCCTTTGACGTGATTGGGTAACCACTTCTTCTCCTTGATTATAACTGGCTCATTATCATCAAGACCACTGTAGTCTAATCATCGACATGAAGCAGATGTAAGTTTATGTGCTGCAAGTCTACTTTGGTACCCAATGAATCCGCTGAATAGTAGTTGTCTTAGATATTCTACACATAACTCAACAATTGTTGCAACTATTCGACGAAATATGCTTCTTCTTTGAATTAAAGCTCATATTTATATATGTTTAAAATACAGTAAAGTCCCTATCCTTGGTCAATTCGAAGACATGAAATGGACTAAGCTTTGAAGACTTCTAGAGACCGGAAAAATTTCGCGGTTTCATTTCGCGAACGACTAGATTCCAAATAAGTTTAACTTTTCGCTGCTTTAGTGATTGGATCACAGTTTGTCTGTAGGACTCTGAGCCAATAAATAAGCCTCAACGGAAGAAGTGTCGAATCACAAGCATCGCAGTTGACAGGTGTCACGAGTCATTACCCATTGAGCAGGCGTAATTTTCCCAGAGGTTACGGAAACAGCGAGTTTTGTCTAATACTTTTATATCTATTTCCTGTCCTCATAGGCTTACACGCACTTGTGTGTTCATGATATGCATTGTCTTTGGTTTTTGCGTACTGTTTCTTATTTTGTTTGTAATGTTTCTTATTTTGTTTGTACTGTTTCTTATTTTGCAGGTGTTAACAGTATTTCTTGTAAAGTTAGAAACGAGACCAAACATCGTATTGTGTGTGTGATTCCATTAGAACGCTATGAAACGGAATCGAAATATAATTGCTCGCTAAACATAGTTTGTCTGTTTGCTGAATAAATCTTATGAAACCAGTTGCCTAAATATGTCCAGTGACAAATTTCTGCGGAACATACACATTATATGTTGTGAATTGTTGTATATGAAGTAAATACTGTTTGCTGGCTCAGTTAGAGCGTTAAATTTACATCACTCATAGAAGTATATTTGCAAGATTTACACAACGTCCTACTTGTAACCTTAAATAAAATGTTGGCATCTAGTCTAGAATAAATTTGTTTGTTAGTTGTTAATGGTCCTAAATGTGTGCTACACACACACCTATTTCTCACGGGAAGTTTACTTTACCGATATGGTTAATTTCCTATTAATTTAACTTGTTTTATAAATATATAGAGGAACTGAAAAAATTCCGCTTGGTCAATGACCTCTAAACTCCATAGTTCTATGTACATTCACACAAATGTTCCCTAGCCATTGGCTGCTGACTTGTTAGACGCCCAAACGTAGTAGTCTGCGACTTGCTACTGCTTTGGTTATAACATGTGAGCCAACAGCAGAGGCAGCATTAGGCCATAAGTACGAGTAGGTATTTGAACTTTAGCCCATCAAAATGAATACGCAAATTTTTCCTGTTTATATAAATAAATATAGGGAGATACTATGGACTCACGACTAATATTTGTAACATTCGTAATTTCGTATAAAATGCATTAACTAAAATTTTCTTACAGTGTGATTTTTTAATATGATCCGTTACGAAAATAGTTCGTGAAAAACAACTGCCCCTTTTATACTCATGGGTGTATAAGTCTATATAGTGTGTGTGTGTGTGCTCTATAAAAATGGTGAAGTCCCTCTTGTTCGCAACCAGTAAGCAAAACAAATAGTAACTGCTGTGTAAAGGCTAATGTTGGAATTTTGTTAAATAACTTCCAAAGAACTCGCTAAGAAGAATCGCAAAACTGCCATTGTAAAGTGAGGATTATATATATATATATGTGTGTGTATGTATATATATATATGTGTGTGTGTGTATGTATATATAAATATAAATAAAGAGGGATTAGACCCCGCCATATTGGATTTTTCCATCCTTTGGGTATAATTCCAAGTTTGAAATATTTATCCAAACTTTTGGCATATCAAGGCATAAATCATACCTCCCAGAAATTATAAACCTTCTTGCAATATCATATTTACCAACAGGCTCTAATCTGTAAGTGCCGCGAGGAAATAACTTATTATTTCACGCCAACGACTACAACTGACATGAAAATCACACCAGTTCACAAGTGTTGTCTTCAGCAAGTTGCCAAAGCTCAGCTCTATGCCCAGGGACTAAAAAATCCGCGGTTTCAATTACCTCTATGATAGACTCCATGATCCTCTATGTATTCGGGAAAATTACACCTGCTCATTGGCCAACGACTTATGAGATTTGTTAACTAGGATGCTTGTGATTCGATACTTCTTTCGTCAAGGGTTATTCATTGGCTCAGAGGCCTTCAGACAAACTGTGGTACAATCACTAAAGCAGCAAAATAGTTAGACGCGTTTGGATTCTAGCCTACCGTGAAATTAAATCGCAAATTTTTCCTTTATCTATCTATGCCATGTCAAACAAAAAAATAAAGAACGGAATCTTTATTGAGAGTGGTTTCAAAATATTTGAAATGGCAAGATGGAAAGGTCTGATCCCCCTTGACAAGGCACATGAGTAGGGCCATGTATTTTTCGAAAAAATATTTCGAGACGAGCTGAGATTCAAAACATTGTAGCATCGTCTGAATTTCGTGATTGGGCGGGTTTCTTTGAGATACAGGTCTACTGTTAGAACACGGATCAGAGTAATTCAGTGCGGAAGCAAACGCATCCCCATTGGCAAGGTCAAATAAGGGTATATCTTCGTTTGCAGACGGTCGCCAATTGTAAGGAAGATCCTGATGGTGCAGGCATACCATATTGCAGTCTAATGGTCGTTCAGATATTTTCACGAAAAAAAATGTCTTGTCACTATACATCATCCAGGATTTGGACGAGCTTCCTCTTTTCTTATGACTAGAGACCCGTGAATTTCGCGGATTCATTTCGTGTTATGCTAAAATTCAAATAATTATACCTTAGTGCTGCTTCTGTCATTGGTTCTCTGTTAATCTGAAGGACTGAAGGCCAATTAGAGACCCTCACTCATAGAAATGTCGAATCACAGGCCACCCAGTCGAGACGACTCACAAGTCAACAGCCAATGAACAGTTGGCATTTGCCCGAGTGTGTAGAGGATATTGGAGTCTATCCTAGGAGGTCATTGAATCCGCGAAATTCACGGGTCTCTAATTACGACTAGTCTAACGCCCGTTCCATAACATTTCACCTCCGTGATTACGTTGAATCGGCAGCGGTGACGACAGAGTAGGGAGGAAGGGGTGAAAGGGGGGGTGATGGAGCTAGTAGAGAAACACGATCGCTCCCAACCCACTTCGGCGTGGCGGACTCGCGCGGCAATTGAAACCGTGAGTATCTGGTCGGACGGCGACTCCCGACGGGCGCGAGGCGCGGCTGTCGTCGGCTGCCGTGACCTCGGTGGCCGTGAGCGCTGCGGCGTCACGCTCCTGCAGCGAGGGGGGAGCTGATCGTATTACACTGTCTTGGACGGAAAATGTAGCTACGTAGAAGTATGTTGTATGCTGTCCACATTTGTAACTGCCGGTCACTACTAACTTCAGGCATTTAAATAAATATTATAAAATATGTTTTAACGAAGCCAAACTGTACAGGCCTAAAAACTATTAAAATCAAGAGGGTGTCTTTCGGTTTATGTCCCTTCCCCCCTTGAACTAATACAAGTAAATCGGCAGACTCACCCAATCATGCCCCCGCTTTCGCTAAAGGATTCCGAGACTAGCTGAAAGTTGATACACTGTAGCATCGTCCGTGTTTCGTTCTTGGGTGAGTTACTTTCAGGTACATGTCGATTGTTACAACGCCAATTACAGTAGTTCAGTGGCGGAAGCAAACGCGTCCTGAGTGGCTCGGTCAAATACGGCAACGACGACCGCCAATGACAAGGAAGGAACCGCTGGTGCGGGTATACCTTGTTGCAGTCTAATAGGCGTTAAGATTTTTTTTTTCACGAAAAAATGTTAAAAGCTTATAGCCTGTGTTTGAATTCAACCGACAAACTTCAGCTGCAGTTTCATCATGACAAAGTATATTAAAACAATTATAAGAGTATGTCCAAGTCTCTGGATAATACTTTCCTTTCTCCAGAATTGCATACATGACCAATTATCTGCAAACAATCTTAACTTGCGTTCATTTCCCCGCTCAAAAAGTATTAATTACTTTTTATATTAGTAATATTAATGTAGCTTAAGAAACCTAACCAAATTAAATTTAGTTATTATCTTTTGTCCAGACGCCGCTACGCTGCAGAACCACACTTTATCACCTCATCCTAACTCTCTGTTTCCTCTCCTACAAAAACTCTCCCATTTCATTGCTTCTTGGCATCCACTAACAAATCCATTTTATACATCCACATTTAAAAATGAACTAAACAGCTACCCAATGCTTGTATACGAATTGTGATAAAAAAAAATTCTGTGAATGAATTTTTATTTCAGAAAAAGCTAACGCTACATATATTTGAATTAAATAGCCCTAGTCAGCTAGTTAGAGTCGAGTTTGAACAAGTCGTGACTTGTCAGTCGGCTTCCAGAGCCGGAGGAATGAGGTCGTACTCAACGTGTCTATCGCGCATCATGGATAGAGACCCGGAAATTTCGCGGATTGCCTCAGGAAGGAATAATTATCTTGCAGACGGCCGTCAATTACAAGGGAACAATCGCCAACGCAGGCATACATCATTCATTGCAGCGTAATTAGCGATCGGATATTTTCGCTAAAAATACATGCTTAGCTATAGCCTAGATGAAGCCTATCTTCCCCCGTCTCTAATAGCCAGTTGCACCATCGGAGTTCAGGCGTGATCTCGAGTCGTAAGCACTGAGTTGTCGGTTCATAGCAACGATCTCAATTCGACACATGGCCAGCAGAACGTGGCCTGCATCTTTACAGACTTTATGTAGCATAATAATCAGACGTAAATATTAGAGTATTATTTACATAATTTCAGATCATATATAATACACGTATCAGAAATTTTACTTATTCTACTTTTACAACCTCTTCCTGCGCAGAATACCCAAGTTTTAAATGTTGGAAATGCTTGTTATTTTAGTTTATGTTTTCATATTTTATTTCATGATTACGTTCCATATTAAATATAGAATTTTTTTAAAGTCAAAAACTATTCATATTTCCGACTGCTTCGTTTCGTAATAACTTTTAAATACCAAAATGCGTTTTCAGGCAATATTAAAATTCAAAAGATGCGACAGTGACTATGTGCTGCTGTCTTTTGCTCGCCACGTCACAATCGACTGTGGCGATTCAAGTAGTTCCAGCCCCCGCCAACAGTAAAACACCTACTATTTCTTCGACACTGCTGCCGCCTGATGTCGCAGATCGTGAACTCCCAGTAGATATGTGTTGGAGCAACAATTGTCTCGGGGATCGAAGAGCAGAGTGGCGCAACTTGCCGTGAGAACGAGGAGGTCGGCACGAAGGTCGCCCGGCCGAGGACAGAGAGGCTCGTCACCGGCTCCGGGAAGTGTCCCGTGTGACGAAGCCCTCGAGGCTGTCACTCCAGGCGAGGGGGCGAGGGGGGGGGGGGCTGTCACCTGATAGCCGCGGCGGTGCGGTCAGCCAGCTGCTGCCGCTTGTAAGCGATCCGCGTGTGACGTATCATCGTGTGCTCGGTCTGGTCCCGGGCCTCATTGGTCGCCTTCTCGTCGTCGACACTGTTACCTCCACGGATCGCTAATTATCCCACATCAGCAGGGACTGGCATGGGCGTAGAGCCCTGTCCCCACCTCCAACTGGAATCTAGAAGCCCCTCACTGAGAGGGCCCGCTTGCGCTTGCAAAAGCGTGACTGTGAAACTGGTTTGATGTCAAAACCATGTCTTAAGGAGAACTTTCTACATAGTTTATAGTTTTCTGTTAATTGCATGCATGTAGGCCAAAATACGGGAAACTGATTCGACACTTCTGTGGGCGAGAATTGCTCATTGGTCCACAGTACTCCGCATAAACTGTGAGCCAATAGCGGACGCAGCATGATGGTATCAGCATTACAATTCCCGCCTTCCGCGACATTAATCCGCGAATTTTTCTGGCCCCTAGTTATAACTGATTTTCTTACTTCTCTCCTATAGCTGGGCAGCTTTGGCTCACGGTCGCAGAGGGGGTGCGTCCAAATAGTGTAGTCAAATTTTACTACCTCGTAGCCATAATGAAATGTTCGCTAACTAGTTTCCTGAAGTAATTATTTCCTGAAATACAGAATGTAGTACTGAAGTTACTGTTGGCGAATTATCTGACCACTGAAGCACCGCAAGCCCTCTTGCGGTGCGGCGAGCTATTCTGCACAGAGCTGTGGTGTTGGTGCTGCGGCGAGGTTAGCGTCCTCCCTGCAGAGCTGTCGCAGAAGTGTTCAGCCAGCTTGACCCAGGGGGCGGGGCCAGAAGGGTCGCGGGCTGGCGGACACCCGACGCCGCCGCCCCATGGGAGGCGGCGGGAGGCGGCGATCCTGGGCGTATCAAGTGGCCCTCCGCCTCCCTCGCCCTTCTACGTCAGCCATTCTCTCAGCCCTGGGAGTCATGTCGAACCCATCTCGGCACACAGCTGTACATTACTGATGGTGAGTCGTGTTAGCCCACTGCCGTGGGTGTCGCGAGCACACACAGGCAACGCCACGGAGGTGACAGCCGTGACTACACCATGCTTGCCGAGGCAGGATGATACTGCGGTGGTTTACCATTGCCTTCCGCGGTATGCCGTTCACAGAGACACGACAAACACCCAGTCCTGCACACAGGGAGAAGGGTTGAATAATCTCCTGCCCTGCCGGGAAGTGTTATACCGTTGGCCCACACCAGCCACACACGCTAGACGCTAGACCAGGCGGGAGGACTGTGCATTACTAGGAGCATGTCATTATCGTGAAAAGACATAAACAATCATCATTAAGGGCCTGCATTTTTCGCAAAAAGATTCAGAGAGTAGCTGGAAGTTAAAACACTGTAAAATCGTCTGTGTTTCGTGACAGGTCGAGTTTCTTTCAGGTGTATGTTTACTGTCAGCACACCATTCACAAAAATTCAGTGCGGAAGCAAACGCATCCTGAGTGACTGAGTCAAATAAGTCAATAGAGTCTCTTGTAGGTGGCCGCCAATCACATAGAAAAAATCGCTGGTACAGATGTAGCTTGTTGCAGTCTAATAGAAAAGCAGAATTTTTTTTTTTCGTGAAAAATGTCTGCCCCTTCCAATCACGAACCACAGACGGTTCTGCAGTGTTTTATCACACAACTGATCTCGAAAAATTTTCGCAGAATATTCTAGCCCTTTTTTGTTACTTAGAGACAGTCCAAAATGAATACCATTATACATCTGAATAACATTTTCATTAGCTTATGGGTAAGGACTGGAAAAATTCTCGGTTTTAGTGACCTCTAGGGTAGACTCCATGATCTTCCATGTATGCGGGATAATTATACCTGCTCATTGACTCGTGAAACCTGTTAACTGGAATGCTTGTGATTAAATACTTTCTTCGTTTTGAGGGTTATTCATTGGTTGAGAGTCTTTCAGACAACTTGTGGTCCAATCACTGAAGCAGTGAAAATTTAAACGCATTTGAATTCTAGCCTAGCGCGAAATGGAAACCGCGAATTTTTCCTTTGTTTACTTATGGGTCTTCGACGCGCCAATAACAGAAATACTATAAATCCATACGACCCAACCATAAGGAATCCGGATTAAAGGTGGAATGCGGCATCAGCCAATGAACCCAAGGCATTATTGGTTAGTTCATGTACAAGTGTGTGGAGAATTATACAGGTCTCTCGTAGTTACGAACGTCAAGGTGTCAAAGCATCGGCGGGTTGTCGATATCCCGTTCGAAAGACCTCGTAACGCCGGTGGTTCCGTGGTGACGCAAACGGAGGGTTTGAATGGCTGATGACAGGCGGGGTTGGCGAACCGTATTCTCCCCCCCCCCCCCCCCCCCCGGGTCCTACAAGCCAGCCAATGAACAATCGATCACGCTTCCCCGCTGCGAAGGCACACGCCATTGACACGCAAATGACGCACGTCACTGCAACAGGTAGACTACTGTAGATAGCCCGCCTCTTTCAAGCCTGTGACTTGGCTTTTCACGCAGTCACCATTATTATACCTCCGAAAATACAAAGTTATGAAAAAAATACCTATTTTTCTCGATAGTTTTTTCCAGATTTTAAATCACTGTTGTTGTAAACAAACATATTTTGGCCTGAACTGGACATTAATTAAAGTAAGTTGTATTTCGCCTACGTGAATAATTAAAAAAAAAAAACAAAAAAAACTGTAGTACACGCCAAAGTTTATGGTTGCCAAATTTCAGCTGCAGGTTAAACACTACAAATGTTAATCTCTTTACGACTTATAGTCTAAAGTACTTCCCAAGTCTGGTATAGTGTGTTTGAAATGGGAGCTGAACAATATTTTTACTGTAAATAATAAAGAAAGTATTTAAGATATATCACTGAGCGTCTGCATTGTATTTTATTGAATGAAGTTCTAAAACCACCGCGAATTTTGTGGCCGTAGAGAAATTATTTAATAATGATTGGGGGTAGCAACGTGTCACAATAACGGGTGGAAATAAATATTACTACCTACCAATAATACAAGCACGTACCAACTGTACTTACCAGTGGAAAAAAATTCTGTATTGTTAAAGTTTTTCTTTAATTTCTTTTTTTTATTTCAACATACTACAATTAAAAGTGGGTGTGTGAACTTTCAAAAACATATTTTAACAAAAAAATAAAGACATAACTGTTTTTCTTTACAACACCGCCCCTGGGGAAGGGAGTGAGATGTTTGTGAGATGTTTGTGAGTTTAGTTTCATTCAGACTATGCATGCCTATTATATCCACTAATGTGAAAGAAAATAATTCTTCCTAGTGCTTCACATTTTAATTTAATTTTTTTTGGAAGGTTTATTCATTAGTTGACGATATAAATAGCACAACCCATTGACTTGGACTCTACACACCGTCCACAAAATAAATAATTCTCTACCCTACTTCAAAATAATTTGTCTAATTGTAGTTACTACGTAAACATATACAATTACACGCATGATTTGTCTGCAAGTTATATTTCGGTAATGCTACTGCCTTGGTTTCGTTAAGAACGCCTGTTCATGTATCCTACATTGTGATTATGAATTTAGGTGGTAAAGTGAGAATTTACTCGAAGTCTCCGAAAAAAAATTAATTATAAACAAATTTATGTTATTATTTGAACTTCAGTTTCCTGCCATCTAGCGGCCATTAGAAAACTTTGGTTAAGCTATGTGAGTTTGGGCATATCAACATTATGACTGCAAAAAAATAATAACTTTATTATCTCTTAGTCTAACGTACCTATTTCATTGTTATAAAATTTATGATAGTACAACCATTGAATTTAAATAATACTTATAGAAGACGCCAAGCCACAGATTTTTTTTTTTCACTTTTGATCGATAGTAGGATTGCGCGACACGAAATGGCATCGTAATCGCCTCGTCAAAGCTGGTGGCGCCGTTGTGCGGTGGACAGGGGAATTACCTTAAACTATCGCTCTGTCTCTGTCTAAACAACACGCGTGTGGAATATTAAAATAAGTGCCCTTTTACACCAAGGAGAATAATTATCACTATTTTAATCATACTTGCTCTGTGGTTTGCATTTTGCATGAAAGATAGGAAGTGATATCTAGCATCTGGGTTAGAGAAAGTTTTTAAACGGTAATAATTTAAGTACCCCATAAAAATCTGCTTAGCAGATGGGTATGGTAAGGTGAAAGTTGTCGAATAGATGCTATACGCGGAAATGTGTGCATAACAGCCTGCGCTTGTGTTCCTGTGCATGTTATAGACTTAAGTTCTGCACGGCCTGCACACCAGAAAAAAGTCTTTACTGTTGGACGGTTAAGCCATCATTGGTTTCGAGTGGGAGTCCCGAGGCCCGAGATGGGGGCTGGATCTTATTTATGGAGTTAATAAAATATGATTTATATTTATAACGTCTCGCCGACACGAAGTCTTCAGAGGCGATTGAAGGGAACCACAGTGAAATGAAGTGGTGACGCAAAGAATTTGTGGGGAAGACAAGAATATCAAATTTACCAAGTAAACTAACAACTCGTGCGACTTTAACAATTGCGAAAAAAAAATTGGTCCCGCTTGTGGAACTGAAGCTCAGAATGCCTAAGCATCCAGAAGCGAAACCATCCTGTTTACCGCGAGATCCATCCGTCCACGACAAGACAGTCGAGATTGACAGCAAAGTGGCAAACAAATAAATAAATATGGCTTATAACTTAGTGTTATGAATAATAATTTAAGCAGTACCGTACAATTTCAAGATTTTTTAGCATGAAATTATATGGTAAATCACATGTCTTACCTCTGAAGTAATAACAGTTAACTGCCAAGCTTCTCTTATTTTGCTTGCCGGACTTAAAGAAAGCCCACCTATTTGCCACTTTTTAAAAATATTTTTCGGCAAGCTTGGCTTTGTTGATAGCGTCGTTTTTCCCCCTCAGTTATAGCTTCTAGTCACATTAACGAGAATTTTGCTCGTCTCAATATATCATGCTAAAATGTTTTTTTTTTTTTAATATTTTTTCAAAGGGATAACAATTTGGCTGCAGGTGGATTCATCAGAAGTGTTCGCACGCGTTGTTGCCACTGGAAATGTGGCTGCAGGATCGTGTAACGCGGCCTCCAGCACACTCGCACCTCCCTCGACTGCGCGCTGAGCCACACGGCTCGTACATCAGCAGCGCCCTCCGCGCGTGAAGCCGGGCTCACACGATCCAGCCCGGAGCCTCGTCAGGTTGTCAAATCCGATCGCGCGAGGCAGGCAGCGGGAGTCGCTCATCAATAAAATGGCCAATGACAGTTTTTTTGCCTCTTCGGTATTATTTTACGTCCATTTTTTTCCCCTGTGTTGCGTGATCCTTTTTTTTCTCTTTCTTCTTTTGTGGAGACAATAATTGAATACAGCTTTATTATACCGGCTCAATACGTGCGAGGCGTGAATTTTATCCTGAATAATGAAAAGTATTTTTTTTTTTCACTTCGGTCAGTCCGTTACAGTTTTTTTAAAAGCCATACAAGAATTTATCAATTTGAGTTATTGGTTTGTTCATTTATTTGTCTTGGCGTCTCGTGGCCAGTGAGTTCTTCACTGTTGTAGTCATACAATGACATTAATCAGGTGAGTTGAGGAAGCGTCTGGAATGTACAAGTAATTATTTGAATTTAACTGCTTATTTATAATAAAGAGTTGGTGTCTTTTTAATTGCTTGTCTGTAAGGTATATTTATCGTGAGATAAAATGTATCAAACGGGTATTTTTGTCACTTATAAACTTTTAATAATTAACATTTCAACATAGAACACACTATTGGGACACGTGGCTATATCATTAGATAACACTTGTAAATCGTCTGTCTGATAATGTTCTCAACTAATATGAAAAGAATTCACTCATTAATTTTAATTTCAATTTTATTTTAAATATTATAGTCTTTTGGTAACTTGTGTGACTGGGCGGCCATCCTTCCTTGTTTTAAACGATTTTTACAATAATTAATTATAACAAAATTTCTTATTTGGTTAACACCTCAACCGAAAATTAAACAACAGTTTTTTTTTTTAATTCTAGCCAGTATGAAGTGTTTGGTGAAGTAAAATAAAACTAGTACTGAGATAACACTGTGGGTTAAATCAAACTCATTCAATATTCTAAATTTGTGTTTTTAACATTTAGTATTCCTATACTACCATAATTTTTCAATAATAAAAATGTAGCTTTTAGTAGGCCAGAAATTGTTTTGGAAAAAAACATTTTGTTAATATTACAATACGCAATTTAATAAATTAAAGATAGGTACGTCATGTATAGAGACCTGCAAAATTCGCGCATTCATTTCGTGATATGCTACAATTCAAATAATTATACCTTCGCGCTGCTTCTACCATTGGTTCACTGTTAATCTGGAGGACTGGGGGGCTAATTAGAGACCCTCACTCATAGAAGTACCGAATCACAGGCCACCCAGTCGAGACGTCTCACAAGTCAGCAGCTAATGAACAGGTGGCATTTGCCCGAGTGTGTTGAGTGTAGTAGAGTCTATCCTGGAGGTCACTGAATCCGCGAATTTTGCAGGACTCTAGCCATGTATCATGTACACCAGCCACTAGGTTTATTCTTGAGAAACACACTTTTTTATGTGTAAACACTTTAACTCTCGGTATACGGCATTTGGTAGCCGTGAAAATGGAACGGAAGTCGATGAACGGAAATATGTCACAAAGATGGCGGATCCACGCGTAGCAACATAAACTCGTATATAGTCACTTTCGTAAAAATTAGGTTACATATCAAATGTATTGGTCTGCATAATAGAACTTTATGACAGTGAAACTATCCTGGAGTATATTTGGTAAACTAAAATAGTCATAATAAAAAGGATTCTCAAGTTTTAAAATATCTAAGAAAACTGGCGTTAGAATAATTACACTGCATATTCGGAATCTAAATTCCTAATTGGTTAATAACACAGCGTAGGGCGCGCGCTTGTTAACATAATGGGGCGAGGTTCGTCACTCATCACTGGCAATTACTTTACCTTTTTTAATAAGATTATAATATAATAACATTATATAATAATAATGTTGATTCGGCTCAGTAAGGTTCAAGATTGTTTGTAGGAAGTATTTACAGATTGATTTAAGTCATTTAAGCAAAAACAAATATAAAAATATATAGGCCTACTTAATGTTATAAGTGTTTAAAAATATTTCAGCTTAATATGTTAGTAATGCCATAGAAGTGTAACTTCTAATGTGTGTGGAACCTTTATAGTATTAACTGTTTAGTAAATTTTAACAAGATGAGCAGTGTTTTAATAATAATTTCTTGCGTCTGCACGTCAAAGTTGGACGGCATAGGAGCTAAAAAATATAAAATGTGTCATTCATTCAGTCAGTAGAAATTTATATGTAATTATGCAAATAATTAATCAAATTAAATATGATCACATCTGCAACCGCGACAAAATATTCTTTCCTTTTGATTGAAAAAAAAAAGTAAACTAAAACACCAGTGTAAAGTGAAAGATTGGAAACAGACCTTCATTGCCAAAAACTGATAACGTTAACCATCTAAATAACCAGTTTTCAATCGGAGTCGTAACTGCCATAACTGTTACCTATAGGAAAATAGCCATTCCCTCATCCCTAGCTGCTATTCGCGTTTATTGGTGGCAAAACAAAGTTTACGACTCAGGCAGCGAATTCTAGCGTTGGGCGCAGAATGTATGTGCGTGATTGGTAGGGACATGCATAGTTCGCGAAAAGATTCCGCGATTAGTTGAAAGTTTAAACACTGCAGCATCGTCTGTGTTTCGTGATTGGGTGAATTTCTTTCAGGCGCATGTCGATTGTTACAACACCAATCACAGCAATTCAGTGGGGAAGCAAACGCGTCCTGAGTGGCTCGGTCGAATAAGGCAACGATTTCTCTCGCAGACGGCCGCCAATTACAAGGGAGAAACCACTGGTGCGGGTATACCTTGTTGTAGTCTAATAGGCGTTAAGGTTTATTCGCGAAAAATGCCTGCTCCTAGTGATTGGCATCCAGAAATTTTGGTATTTGAAAAGCGAATAGTTTATTTATCACGCAGGGCATTATTCTAAAGAATTCTACGTTAAATTTCGTGTTCGAGTTTCGTGTTATTTGCAACATGAACAACATGAGAACACGTGAATTTGCCCGTTACCGAGATTCGATGTTTAAACATCACTGGCGAGTACTGAAAGACACGCTCAAATTTTTCTTCAAAATTATGTGTTCTAATGAGATGGTGGAGTCACCAATTAATGCTCCATAGAGGTGCACAGCATGTTCGGTAATCAGCTAATCACTCACGGAAAAGGGCGTAGTTGCTACTCTGAGAGCGCGGAGGACAATTAAATGGCGGAGAGCTCGCGAGTGGTGTTTTGGATTGCCATCTCAGCACAATGAAAACAAAATGAAAGTACAGACGGTTGAATCATAGCCCTCTTTTTACGTTGCCGTAAATGACGATAGCGCGCCAGTTCGGTGTTGTTTTTTTTCCGACTTTGAAATTAATTGCCCGGATGCCGCAGCTCTCGCCTGTTTCGTGACCTCGCCGGGAGTCGGGGAGTCGGACCGGCGCTCGTACGGTCGACGGCGCACCCGCCGCGCGAGGGCGTCTCGCCCTTACGGACGCCGGCACCCCGGCGCGATCACTCAGCTGTCGCTCCGGAGACGTCGGCCCGACGGCGGGCTGCAATCAGACGACCGCGCGGGCGACGCAAGAGACCGTGGGGCGGCGGACAAATTAATTTCCACCCCGCGGAGTAATTAAAAGGCGCCCGTGATGGGAGAGCCGCGGCGTCGACCAATCACAGCCGCGCGCTGTAGCCGGCGGGGGAACGGCCGGCAGCGCGGAGGAACAAGCGCTCAAGCGGAGAGACGGGCCCGGCAGAGGGGAGCAGGCGTGTGTCTGAACTGTGGTGTCGTCCTCGACTCAGCGCAAGGCGCTACCCTTCATTTACGAATCATTTCCTTCCAAAATACTCGAGGTCTCGTAGCTGGCACGCGGACTAGTAACAACTCAACTGCCACTGTGCTTTCAGAGATCCTGCTACTGCTTACTGTAAAAACCACCACTATATTTTTTATTCACGTTTATAAACAGTTCTTAGTAAAGTTGCTGCTCAACATTTTTCAGTAGCACTACAATTAAAATTTACGTGAGTTTATATTCAGCATTAGTTTATTTCAATTATTCTCAGCATTATTATTATTTTTTATTTAATCTATTGGTTTGTAGTGCTATATTTTTATGTATGTATTTGATTGGGTTTATTTATACCATCGCTTTTGTGACATAATGCTAACTGACTTTCCGGGAAAATAAAAAGGTGGGGGGGGGGGAGTTTAATGTAATCTTACAGCCAAAAACATCCCTCACATTCCAGCCAGCTTCACCCGGTATTCAACCCGGGAGTTGTGGCAACGGATTTGGGAGCTTCAACCATTTTCTCCACGGCAGCGACACAAGAAATATAAGAGAACTATGTATTTTCTAAAGATCGGTTCGTAAAATAAATCACGTGATATTTTTTGCCTTGTGGGAAATTTTAGGAGTTCATCTGGCAGAAGTTTACACAAACGTCTATTGGAAAATGTGTGATTTCGCAGATAAACTCTGCCACGGTACGTCGCACCACAAATTGATAATTTTATAGCACTGGAATAGCAGGTTGTGTTCGCGCATCGCAGTTGGTTGTTCGTTTAATGATATAGAGCTTTGGAGACGAGGGAACAGCAAGGATTGCAGGTCGGGGCTCGAACCAGCGACCCCCATCCACCGAGGTGCGCAGGTGACATGCGCAGTGGCCAAAACGGCCGGCCAATCAGACGAGAGAGAGAGGAGTGTTCGAGCAGGAGGGTATAGGGCGTCATCAATCCACGTGCAACAACGTTCTAGGCACCACAGCACATGACACTTTCTCAACTACCAGCTACAGACGTTTCCGACATTCCGTGCTAGGCGCGGTGTTCTTTGAAATAATTGCAGAGCGGGTACAAACTGTTAAAATGTTTCTCCTTAAATTGTCGGAGAACGCTGGTTGAATTACTTTAAACAAGAATAATCTTGATATAATATGTAGCAAAAAATTCAAAAAATATATTAAGACTCGTACAAAAACACACTTTATTTCCTATACCTGTGTTCTTACCTCATAAACAGAACTCAGAAGTCAAAATATGGCGTAGTTTTTTTTTCTTAATATCCAGTTATCTGAAATTACGAAGTACTCCTCGTTTATTTAAAGTGAATTCTTCGTCGAAAAGTCTGTAAATCTACTGTACTCTCTAAGAGTGTGAATCGATGAGAGGATAATGGGAATTGACATATTTCTCACAATGATAAGGTACTTATTTTATAAGTGTAACACCTGCCCATTATTTTGTGGTGACGGCAAACTAATTTAGTAATGACAAAAAAGACAGATAACCAGAGACCACAAAAATTTATTTTCGCCAATAATAGCTCTGTATCTTGCCTATTGGACTGTTACAATCCTTGTTGTTTCTATAGGCAGCTTAGTTATGCGTTTTTTTTTAATATGTTTGCTTTCTTCCTGTGCTTTGTTACTCATTTTGAAAATCGTTTGTGTCAATTAATGTTCCAATAGTAATTATATTAAGTCTTGACACTATAAGTATATTAATTTAGTTTGTGACTTGTATTTGTGTAGTTTTAATATGCTAGCAATACAGAATGAGTCTGTATTCGACCGGATATAAATCTCCAAAGGCAGGAAACATCCACGTGATCATTTTACGATAGGGTAAAATTTAAATTACTTTACTTTTGGCAGCTTCTGCGATTGGTCTACAGTTTACGTAAAGGATTCTAGGTCAGTGAGAAACCCTCAAGTATCGAATCACGGCAAACCGTTGAGAGGTCTCTGAAATGAGCAAGTCACTAAAAACGAGACATTATCCCGAGTGTGTAGAGGATTGTGCAGTTTATCATAGAGGTCATGTCCCCCGATCAATTTTACAGCCCTTATAAATAGAGACCGGATAAATTTACAGTTTTATTTAGTGATAAACTAGAATCCAAATGCTTTCAACTTTTTGCCGGATCAGTGATTGGACTCTGAGCCAATGAATACCCCTCAACGAAAGAAGTATCGAATCACAAGCATTCCAGTTAACAGGTGTCACGAGTCATTAGCCAATGAGCAAGTGTAATTTTCCCGAATACATGAATGAACATAGAGACTATTTCAGAGATAATTGAAGCAGCAATTTTTTCCCGTCCCTATTTATGAATCACTAAGTCTACTGATAACATCCTTTCATGAACTATTGGATGTCTATCCCCAGAGACCGGGAAATTTCGCGAATTCGTTTGGCATAAGGATAAAATTCAAAGAAGTTTTTACCAACGTTTGCTTTTCCATTGGCTGATTTCTTAGCGAGTACAACAAGGATCTCGCTAGTTGGCACTATCTGATTCGCTTATATTTCTCATAGCTATGGACGGGAAAAATTCGCGGATTCAATGACCTCTAGGATAGCCTCCATTATCCTTTGCATTTCTCAAGTAAACATGCGTGTTCATTGGGTACTAAATTGTGAGGCGTCTCCACTGGGTAGCTTGTGATTCGACGCTTCTTTGGTCGATAGTCTCTCATTGGCCCAGAGAGCTCCAGTTAAACTGCGAGCCAATAGCATAAACAGCAGAATTGTACACATGTTTGAATTTCAGCCTATCACGAAATGAATCCGCGAATTTTTCCGGTCTCTACTCATAGCTGAGCATTGTTGGCTCACGGTCGTAGAGAGGCGTATCTAAGTAACTATGGTACAATCATGAACAGTGCAAAAGCATGAAGGTTTTCATTCTAGCTTGCAACGAGATGAATCTGCGAAATTTTCGCACTTCTAGCTATCTCTCGTGATTGGAAACCTGCAAAATGCACTAACATCTTGAAGTTTAAAATTGATAGCATCATACATTTTGAATAACATTTTAATTGGCTCGTGTGTATTTGACGCGCCTTGAATGCACGAAGATAGTAAGTAGAGGCATGCATTTTTCGCGAAAAGATTTCGAAGTTAGCCGAAAGTTCAAACACTGTAGCATCGTCTGTGTTTCGTGTATGGTCGAGTTTCTTTTAGGTACATGTCTATTCAGCACACCAATCACTATTATTCCTGAATTACCTGGCCAAATAAGGCAATGGTTTCTCCTGCAATTATAAGGAAGTAACAGCTGACGCAAAGTATACCATAGGTATTGCAGTTTAATTGGCGTTCGGATTTTTTTCGCGGAAAACGCCGGCCCCTACCAACTAGAAAATAAAGAAATACCATATATGACCCAACAGTATGAAATCCGGGCAGAAGCTATAATGTGGCAAGCCCCCTTCTTCACTCCCCCCCCGTTTTGTGAAGGAAAGACATCGGTTTGTTTGTGTACAAGTGCGTGGAAGCTAGCCCTGAGGCCACAAAACGACGCAATCAGAGCAAAGCCCTGGACAAGCGGGCGCCCGGTACACGAGTTGATAACCGAGGCCAAAGGAAAGCGAAAGTAGGTTCGACCACATTGCAGTGAAGTCTAGCCTGAAGCCGAAAGAATCAGCTGCGATATTCGCGCTGTGTCATGAGCGTCTCCCTGCTGTCTGGCAGAGGTGGCCAGAGGGAGGTGGCTGGCGGGAAGTGTAGAGTTCCCAGACACCCCCCTCCCCACTTCCACCCCCTCAGGCAGGCGTGGCGACAATCCCATTACGAGTCCTCGTTAGTCGTTAATTGTCGCAAGCAAATAATCCGCCGAGCGAAACCAGCCCACAGCTCCCGCGGCGACAACTCAATCAGCAAGTTGTATACAGTCCCCTCTCCCACCCTCGTCCGTTCCCGCCATGACACCCCTCTGTATCGACATTTTATTATTCTATTTTCAGTCGAACGGGACATCTCTCCTCTCTCCCTGTTACAAACATCTCCTAATCTTCCAGCCACCTGCTACTGGTTCGTAATGACCACTCCCTTCCTCCTTAAAAAAAAAAAAAAAAAAAAACGTAATCAACCAACACCAGGGATAATTAGTTCTGAAATTCGGTTGTTCCAGTGAGGGTCGTTGTTTATACCACAACCCTATGCGTGGCTAATGTTGTCGAGCAACTAGTCTAACTTAGTGATCCGGAGAACTCACCTACCTTAGGCTGTGCTCAAGGACGAAGCTCGCTGGCACCTCTAATGCAGTTGCGCCTCTAAGCGCACGGCTTTGAAATGACGTGCAGTCTTGCAACTATGGGACTACACTGTCAGGCTAATTAATCTCACAGCAAAATTATGAAAAGTTCTGGTTACAAACTATCCAGAGATATTCGTCAATTATAGTGTATATTCGTAAACTTACGGGTACCATGTCTGGCAACTTTGGAAATGAATTCGCAGGAATCATCTCGGCAAGTTAACAAAACCTTCGTAACACGTCTCGTTTCCACAAGCCTTTACCTTGCTCAAACGGAAAACAGAACTATAGTCAGACGTACCCAGGCACAGCATCCGGTTATCTGGAAACACGGACAACCATTCGTTCATCCGAGGACGAAAAATATATTAACTGTAATTGATACTAGTGCACGGATAGGTTTTCTGTTGGTAGAACGAATGAATGCCTCTGGGGTAGTTAGGTGAAGCTACCTATCCTTTATTTATATTTTTACTTTGCACATTATGCATGTAGAAAAAAATTTTTTTGAACAAGAATACGATGAGCACTGTTTCACGAAGTCTTTTTAGGAGCTGGAGAAGGACTGAAAATGTAAATGGGCTACATTGAAAATTGTTTTCAAGCAGAGTAACTGTAAGTTGTGGCAAGTGCGTCGACGCGGAGGTAGTTGTTCGCGACACAGGAAGGTTATCGGGTCGGCATACGGCTCGGAAGCGGCCGGGTGGGACGTGCGATCGCCAAGCGAGGCTCGAACCCGCCGCTCGTCAGACAAGCCATGGTTACGCGCCGCGCTTGTGAAATTGGAAATTACACCCGCAGTAACGCTCGATAAAAGCTCCCGTGTTCCACGCTGTGCGGGAATTGGAAGGGGGGGGGGGGATGAGGAGAAGATAAAAGCAACTCGGGATTCGTAATTCAGTGACAATTAGCCGCTGGTTACCTCCCGGCCCGCCAGGACGGATGGAGAATGATCCCCCACCAGTCTATGCGAGCGTAGTGGGGAACGTAAAGTCCCCGTAGCCGAAGGAAATTACAAGTCTGGGGTTTTTGCCATCCCAGCTGAGCGGGGAACGGTTGGTAGGGAAAATAACCTAGTGTATAAACTCGCTGTTAGATGGATTTAGTACACAGAAATTAAAATTTTAACTGCTGTTTTGGAAGCCGCCATTACGATCTCCCCCCCTCCATTACGGCTTCCGTGCGTGCCTGCACGAAATGAAGCAAAAAGCGGGCCTCGCGGAAGAGAGGAGAAAACAAAAGAAAGAAGGCTCGGAGGAAGCCGACCAGGCCGAGAAACTTAATTTTTATTCAGATATTCAAATCGCGCTGGCGCATCATTCATATTCGGAGTCGCCGCCGCCGCCAATAAAAATTTTCGACGGGCAAGAGGCGTTTCAAAGAACACATGCTTGATTTTGCCTCCTCCAGTGGAGAAATTTCCCAGCGGTTCACGCGAACCCCATTTTTATAATTCTCCTAAAACTGGCCAATCACAGGGCCGGACGAAGGAGGTCGTGCCATATCTAGCGAGCCCTCGCTCTCTGCCCGGGCGTGGATTGGGTTGCCAGGGAGGGGGGGGGGGGGGTTCCATGCTGGCTGGAAGCAGACCCCCGATGGTACCACTGGAAATTACAGCTCTGCCATGCCGAAGATTATTCCATTAAAACAGACACGTGAGATTTACCAACGTCTTCAGAGGAAGGATATTAGTAGTTGGAAAAGGGGGGTTCAAGCACAGGCGGAGGAGCCAGGAGCCGGCCGCCATCTTGGATGACGTCATTTTTGACCCAAAATTCCTCAAAATTCCTCAAAAATGACTCAAAATGACTCAAAATTTCCCGTTTTCGAGGGAAAAATTCCCGTTTCGAGGGAAAAATTCCCGTTTCGAGGGAAAATTTCCCGTTTTATTCCGTAAAAATCCCAGTGGATAGAAAAGTCCTAAAAGTGGCTTAATCATCCCTAACGCAAGCCACTGTTAAGCCGCTATCAGGACTTGACCTTGAAACCGACCGCCATATTGGATCCGCCATCTTATATCCACCATTTTGGATGACGTCATTGTGTTCTAGAAAATTCCGGCGATGTGTTTTCCGCCATTTTGTATGATGACGTCACCGTTGCACTTTTCGTCACGGCCGCCATCTTTGATTCGAATTTTTTTTTTCGAACTTTGAAATTCGATGTAATCATCAGCCGCCATCTTGTTTCGTCTGCTGGTGGCCGCCATCTTGTTTTCGTCTGCTGGAGACCACCATCTTGTTATCGTTGGCTAGAGTGCGCTCACGCCATGTTAGTTTAATTCTTACCCGCTAGAGTGCAGTAATCATTTATTATTACTGTGACACCCACCATCTTGTCATTTGGCCACCATCTTGAAAATCCATAATTATTTAGCTAGGAATTCGGGAAAGATTCCAAAATTCATTAAATAAATCACCCATTAATTTATTTATTGAATCGCTGGATTCCCGTCCTTTGTTCGATACCTGATCGATGCAATAATGTTTAATTTTATGTAAAATAATAATAATTTCAATAAACCATCTTCAACATTCTTAAAGAGACTTTAAAACCTCTACTACCATCATCCTATAAGCCATCAACACCACCATCTTGGAAAATTCGTAATTATATTGCTAGAGATTCGGGAAAAAGTTACAAATTCATTAAATAAATTTGCAAACAATAAAATGATTAATTAGGTCGACTCAGGCCCTTGACACGATTCGGAATGAAGATGGAAAAAAATAAACATAATATAATAGTGGCAGGTTCGAGAAAGAAAACAACACAAGTTCTTTCACAAAATAAACTTTATTACATAATTTCTACTTTACTACACGAACACTTGCGAAAGCCAGCAATCTTATAATCATTTAGGTCCGCAGCGGCGTGAAATGACTAATTCTTAGCTCCAATCGGCTTATACTAGAAAGAGTCCAGCCAGAACCTTTACAGACATAGTCCTTCTCTTCTTGACAGAGTTTCTGGATACCGTTTTTAACAGTATGCTTCACATCGTTAGAACTGTAAATTACTGCAGCCGATGTCTTGAATGCACACTTCTTCACTTCGTCTTCGAATGGATACGGCTTTCCATATATACAGTCCAACCACAAGTTGTATTTTAATGAACCGTTTGTTGCTACATCATCAGTAAGCTGATTGATTATGTTCTCTTTGATATCATCAAGAAAATTACAAATGTCTTTCGACTCACCTAACGTATTTGGATAATAGTAGTCTTTCAATGTCCCACGAAATGCAGACTGCGCCAAGTAGAACCCATTATCATTCACTTGTAATGCGCCGAACACAGTCTTAGGTTTATTTTCATGTTCAGACGTCATACCAATCGGTTGCTGCACATCGGTTTTCTTGCTTGTTCTCTTACGAGTCTCCAATCTAAAGCGAGGAGTCGAAGTTTCTACAGGTAGTTCTTCAGTAGACACACGGACTTTACCGTTGCATTTTTTCACATGTCGTCGCAAACTGTCAATACGTGTAAACCATTCATGGCACCCATCACAACGAAACTTTATACGAGATGGATTCTTCTTGCATTTACTCCGCTCATGTCTTCGTGCATCATGAGAAAATGCGAACGACATATCACAGTAGCTGCAAGGATACCGTGGTGATGCAGACGATCCTTTCAGACCCTAACCAGATGATGTTGTTGCAGCAGTTACACCATCTCCAGGCATACTCTTATGAACATCAATACATCGTTGCTGCACCGAAACCTTTACTTTCTGCCGCACAGCAGGTCCTTTGCATGTCTTCATGTGCGTTTTCATATTATCTTGTCTTGCAAATTGCTTGTGACATTTCTCACAAACAAACATTTTACGATAAGGGTTCTTAGCGCATTCTCTCCTCTCGTGTCGTCGAGTATTGCTGCTGTTTGTGAAAATCTTGTCACAGTAACAGCACCGATGTTCGTTAGTCGGTGTTGAATCACCAGTCATTGAAGTTTCCATCGAGGGCGAAACGAAGTTCGATGAGTTTTCCTGCATAGTCAGCACCACCGGCATTAAAGTCTCTCCTGCTGACAGTATCGCGACTGTTGAAATCTCCTCTTTTGATGACGTCGTCTTTGCCGACGGGATCTGCACCTTCTCCACCGTAGCTGACGTCAGGGTTCCCGTAGACGATGGTGCGTCGTCCATCAAGTTCGGCGTTTTAGATGGTAAAGATGCCATCGAAGTCTCAAGAACAGGCAATTACACGACGTATGCACCAGTAGAATCAAACTAGGTGATCCTTACACCGACGACGTCAGTAACAAACTGAGCGACCTGCTGTCCAGGACTCGCTTATATACACGCACCGGTTGGAATAATACTCTAGTCAAATTAAGAACCAATTACTATAATACTCGAGTCAAAACACCATTGAAAGAAGAAGCGCACCAAAATAAGGTAACGCATTTGGAAACAAATTCATCAAATGAAATGAACACGCAATGCACGCACTTGCAGCTTTCATCTCAAGGTATCATTTAAATTTCATTCAAGCGAAGTATCAAGCCAATGTCACATCATATTATCATCCTATTGGTCATACTATCCTCAAAATATAACAGTCTTATAAATCACACCAGTTATAGAAGGACTTATAGTTTATAACACACATCATTTCAGCCATTGTTATTTAACAAATTCGAATTTAAAAATGTAAAATGTAAGTACTTGTTAAGTTGAAGAACCAGGTACGTAAATATATTATAAACTTTATGGACACTGTAGGCACAAAAACCCTGAAAGTACATATGTAAGAATGATATTTAATAAAACTAATATTAGCTCTATACCCACACGACTATGTGTTGACTGCTGTGTCTAGGGTGTTGACCTCAATTTATACCGCTAGGACCTCCCTCCAGTCCAGTCACGTGTACCGTTGCTTCCGTTGTTGTCCCCCGCCTTGCTGGCGGCCTCCAACATTCGAACGAGGTGATCAACCATCCAAGCCCTAAGCATGTTCGCATTGTGTCTTGAGATCGGACCTGGACATCCAAGTTACATAGAGTATAATATACTCTGAAATACATAATAAAGAGAAAATTGATATAAATAACATTATACTTTGCTTAATAGTTCCAGAAGTAATGAACGCACTGCTTGACCAGTGACAGGTGTAACTAAATATTAAATATATTTTATTTTCCATTACCTTTCGTGGAATTTATTAATCATTCACTCTACGAAAAACAACTCAAGACAATATACCTGACCATCGAATTAAAATACAGTACCGCTATGCCTTACATGAAAGTCTAATTATTCGATAATCTGAATAACCTATAAATCGTTCATGTAAAAAGCCACACATACAGGCCAATTGTCTATGGACCATCAGACCGAGTCATGACAATATCAGACGTATAGGTTAGAATTTTCAGAACCGCAGGACCTTCTTCGTCTTTAGATAATTACAGTCATTTAGACCATCATGAAATCTTAATACATACTAAAGGACCAAGCGACCTTGAAAAATATTTTAGTAACACCAAGAGGTTTTGAACTAGTAAATATTCAGTCACTACATATTTTACTATGCGCAATCAACAAAAAGGAAGCACCATCAACGAAAAGGCAGCACATTTGTAAACACCATCAACAAAAAGGAAGCACATTTTGGAAGCACCATCAACATACAGGCAGCACAATCGGAAGCACAATCACGAAAAGGAAGCACATTTGGAAGCACAATCACAAAAAGGAAGCACATTTTGGAAGCACCATCAAAAAGGCAGCACATTTTGGAAGCACAATCAATAAAGGCAGCACATTTGGAAGCACCATCAACAAAAAGGAAGCACATTTTGGAAGCACCATCAACAAAAGAAGGAAGCACATTTTGGAAGTACCATCAACAAAAAGGAAGCACATTTTGGAAGCACCATCAAAAAGGCAGCACATTTTGGAAGCACAATCAAAAAAGGCAGCACATTTGGAAGCACCATCAACAAAAGAAGGAAGCACATTTTGGAAGCACAATCAAAAAAGGCAGCACATTTGGAAGCACCATCAACAAAAAGAAGGAAGCACATTTTGGAAGCACCATCAAAAGGCAGCACATTTGGTAACACAAGTTACGAGAACTAAGTCTTAGTTAGAAATCAGAATGCAAGAAATAAAAACATTAAATTTTTACTTTTAATATTTAATTTATTTCTTAAGATTATACAAATAGAAGTAAAATAAGCCATTATTGTATGTAGCCAGCTTTCCTCAGTTCTTCGAGTATGAAGGATATTTCTTTTATGCACGAATAGTTTCCTGCACAAAGCGAGCCATGTAGAAGTCTTAGCCGGTCAACCAATAAGTTTGGATCTTTCCACGATGTGTAATCAATCTCTTCTACCACCATCTCACTTGCTTGTTTATTATAAATACTTTTAATATCACAATCGTCCCAGTGATCATAATAAGCGTTATCAGATTTATTTATTATAACACGTCGTTTCCATCGTTTCGGTCTCAGGACACCGTTACATTCTTCGATCTTGTCAGCTTTAGGTGCTTCATCACAGTCTATGCTTTTGTCAACAGCCTCAGAGTCACTGTTACAATCACTGTAGAAGACATCCTCTTCACCCAGATTACCATATGAATTCGATATCGATGATGTCGAAGTGCCATTATCGTCTTCATGTTTCCTTTTTAGGAGTCCATCATTTTTACAAAGTAAGAAAGATCTACTTGAATTCGGCTGGAATGTATTCTCACTTTTCACGTTAAGGATTCTTCCATTGTCTTCATTCTTCCATAAATCATCATCGTCCTTCAATTTAAGTTCTTCGTCGAGATCGGAAGAGCCACGAACATAATCTCTCTCAAGACAAGGAAAATTATTGTCGTAATGCAGATCACTATTCCTTAGTCTAGTAGATCCATCGTTGTACTCTGGCTTGTACGCAGGCTTAACGTTACAAGTTCTGTCATGTCTTTTTAAGCTCTCTCTCCGCGTAAACGACTTGTTACATCGAACGCAACTTATCATATTGCGTAGTGGATTTTTTTTAACACAGTCATTCTTCTGGTGTTGTCTTCCATTCTTTCTCAAGATAAATTCTTTGCTGCAAAACTTACACCTGTGTCCTTTCGATACAGCGACAGACACCGAATCAGGATTCATATTAGTTACTGTGACTAATGTTAGATACAAACAGACAGTTTTCCAATTGGAACCATTACTTAAATATAATTTTTTAAATATTTCTTAAGCGAGAGTTATCTCATGCAAAGGTACTTGTTGTAAGTAGTTCTGCTTTTCAACAAGTACCTTTGCATGAGATAACTCTCGCTTAAGAAATATTTAAAAAATTATATTTAAGTAATGGTTCCAATTGGAAAACTGTCTGTTTGTATCTAACATTAGTCACAGTAACTAATATGAATCCTGATTCGGTGTCTGTCGCTGTATCGAAAGGACACAGGTGTAAGTTTTGCAGCAAAGAATTTATCTTGAGAAAGAATGGAAGACAACACCAGAAGAATGACTGTGTTAAAAAAAATCCACTACGCAATATGATAAGTTGCGTTCGATGTAACAAGTCGTTTACGCGGAGAGAGAGCTTAAAAAGACATGACAGAACTTGTAACGTTAAGCCTGCGTACAAGCCAGAGTACAACGATGGATCTACTAGACTAAGGAATAGTGATCTGCATTACGACAATAATTTTCCTTGTCTTGAGAGAGATTATGTTCGTGGCTCTTCCGATCTCGACGAAGAACTTAAATTGAAGGACGATGATGATTTATGGAAGAATGAAGACAATGGAAGAATCCTTAACGTGAAAAGTGAGAATACATTCCAGCCGAATTCAAGTAGATCTTTCTTACTTTGTAAAAATGATGGACTCCTAAAAAGGAAACATGAAGACGATAATGGCACTTCGACATCATCGATATCGAATTCATATGGTAATCTGGGTGAAGAGGATGTCTTCTACAGTGATTGTAACAGTGACTCTGAGGCTGTTGACAAAAGCATAGACTGTGATGAAGCACCTAAAGCTGACAAGATCGAAGAATGTAACGGTGTCCTGAGACCGAAACGATGGAAACGACGTGTTATAATAAATAAATCTGATAACGCTTATTATGATCACTGGGACGATTGTGATATTAAAAGTATTTATAATAAACAAGCAAGTGAGATGGTGGTAGAAGAGATTGATTACACATCGTGGAAAGATCCAAACTTATTGGTTGACCGGCTAAGACTTCTACATGGCTCGCTTTGTGCAGGAAACTATTCGTGCATAAAAGAAATATCCTTCATACTCGAAGAACTGAGGAAAGCTGGCTACATACAATAATGGCTTATTTTACTTCTATTTGTATAATCTTAAGAAATAAATTAAATATTAAAAGTAAAAATTTAATGGTTTTATTTCTTGCATTCTGATTTCTAACTAAGACTTAGTTCTCGTAACTTGTGTTACCAAATGTGCTGCCTTTTGATGGTGCTTCCAAAATGTGCTTCCTTCTTTTTGTTGATGGTGCTTCCAAATGTGCTGCCTTTTTTGATTGTGCTTCCAAAATGTGCTTCCTTCTTTTGTTGATGGTGCTTCCAAATGTGCTGCCTTTTTTGATTGTGCTTCCAAAATGTGCTGCCTTTTTGATGGTGCTTCCAAAATGTGCTTCCTTTTTGTTGATGGTACTTCCAAAATGTGCTTCCTTCTTTTGTTGATGGTGCTTCCAAAATGTGCTTCCTTTTTGTTGATGGTGCTTCCAAATGTGCTGCCTTTATTGATTGTGCTTCCAAAATGTGCTGCCTTTTTGATGGTGCTTCCAAAATGTGCTTCCTTTTTGTGATTGTGCTTCCAAATGTGCTTCCTTTTCGTGATTGTGCTTCCGATTGTGCTGCCTGTATGTTGATGGTGCTTCCAAAATGTGCTTCCTTTTTGTTGATGGTGTTTACAAATGTGCTGCCTTTTCGTTGATGGTGCTTCCTTTTTGTTGATTGCGCATAGTAAAATATGTAGTGACTGAATATTTACTAGTTCAAAACCTCTTGGTGTTACTAAAATATTTTTCAAGGTCGCTTGGTCCTTTAGTATGTATTAAGATTTCATGATGGTCTAAATGACTGTAATTATCTAAAGACGAAGAAGGTCCTGCGGTTCTGAAAATTCTAACCTATACGTCTGATATTGTCATGACTCGGTCTGATGGTCCATAGACAATTGGCCTGTATGTGTGGCTTTTTACATGAACGATTTATAGGTTATTCAGATTATCGAATAATTAGACTTTCATGTAAGGCATAGCGGTACTGTATTTTAATTCGATGGTCAGGTATATTGTCTTGAGTTGTTTTTCGTAGAGTGAATGATTAATAAATTCCACGAAAGGTAATGGAAAATAAAATATATTTAATATTTAGTTACACCTGTCACTGGTCAAGCAGTGCGTTCATTACTTCTGGAACTATTAAGCAAAGTATAATGTTATTTATATCAATTTTCTCTTTATTATGTATTTCAGAGTATATTATACTCTATGTAACTTGGATGTCCAGGTCCGATCTCAAGACACAATGCGAACATGCTTAGGGCTTGGATGGTTGATCACCTCGTTCGAATGTTGGAGGCCGCCAGCAAGGCGGGGGACAACAACGGAAGCAACGGTACACGTGACTGGACTGGAGGGAGGTCCTAGCGGTATAAATTGAGGTCAACACCCTAGACACAGCAGTCAACACATAGTCGTGTGGGTATAGAGCTAATATTAGTTTTATTAAATATCATTCTTACATATGTACTTTCAGGGTTTTTGTGCCTACAGTGTCCATAAAGTATATAATATATTTACATACCTGGTTCTTCAACTTAACAAGTACTTACATTTTACATTTTTAAATTCGAATTTGTTAAAGAACAATGGCTGAAATGATGTGTGTTATAAACTATAAGTCCTTCTATAACTGGTGTGATTTATAAGACTGTTATATTTTGAGGATAGTATGACCAATAGGATGATAATATGATGTGACATTGGCTTGATATTTCGCTTGAATGAAATTTAAATGATACCTTGAGATGAAAGCTGCAAGTGCGTGCATTGCGTGTTCATTTCATTTGATGAATTTGTTTCCAAATGCGTTACCTTATTTTGGTGCGCTTCTTCTTTCAATGGTGTTTTGACTCGAGTATTATAGTAATTGGTTCTTGATTTGACTAGAGTATTATTCCAACCGGTGCGTGTATATAAGCGAGTCCTGGACAGCAGGTCGCTCAGTTTGTTACTGACGTTGTCGGTGTAAGGATCACCTAGTTTGATTCTACTGGTGCATACGTCGTGTAATTGCCTGTTCTTGAGACTTCGATGGCATCTTTACCATCTAAAACGCCGAACTTGATGGACGACGCACCATCGTCTACGGGAACCCTGACGTCAGCTACGGTGGAGAAGGTGCAGATCCCGTCGGCAAAGACGACGTCATCAAAAGAGGAGATTTCAACAGTCGCGATACTGTCAGCAGGAGAGACTTTAATGCCGGTGGTGCTGACTATGCAGGAAAACTCATCGAACTTCGTTTCGCCCTCGATGGAAACTTCAATGACTGGTGATTCAACACCGACTAACGAACATCGGTGCTGTTACTGTGACAAGATTTTCACAAACAGCAGCAATACTCGACGACACGAGAGGAGAGAATGCGCTAAGAACCCTTATCGTAAAATGTTTGTTTGTGAGAAATGTCACAAGCAATTTGCAAGACAAGATAATATGAAAACGCACATGAAGACATGCAAAGGACCTGCTGTGCGGCAGAAAGTAAAGGTTTCGGTGCAGCAACGATGTATTGATGTTCATAAGAGTATGCCTGGAGATGGTGTAACTGCTGCAACAACATCATCTGGTTCGGGTCTGAAAGGATCGTCTGCATCACCACGGTATCCTTGCAGCTACTGTGATATGTCGTTCGCATTTTCTCATGATGCACGAAGACATGAGCGGAGTAAATGCAAGAAGAATCCATCTCGTATAAAGTTTCGTTGTGATGGGTGCCATGAATGGTTTACACGTATTGACAGTTTGCGACGACATGTGAAAAAATGCAACGGTAATGTCCGTGTGTCTACTGAAGAACTACCTGTAGAAACTTCGACTCCTCGCTTTAGATTGGAGACTCGTAAGAGAACAAGCAAGAAAACCGATGTGCAGCAACCGATTGGTATGACGTCTGAACATGAAAATAAACCTAAGACTGTGTTTGGCGCATTACAAGTGAATGATAATGGGTTCTACTTGGCGCAGTCTGCATTTCGTGGGACATTGAAAGACTACTATTATCCAAATACGTTAGGTGAGTCGAAAGACATTTGTAATTTTCTTGATGATATCAAAGAGAACATAATCAATCAGCTTACTGATGATGTAGCAATAAACGGTTCATTAAAATACAACTTGTGGTTGGACTGTATATATGGAAAGCCGTATCCATTCGCAGACGAAGTGAAGAAGTGTGCATTCAAGACATCGGATGCAGTAATTTACAGTTCTAACGATGTGAAGCATACTGTTAAAAACGGTATCCAGAAACTCTGTCAAGAAGAGGAGGACTATGTCTGTAAAGGTTCTGGCTGGACTCTTTCTAGTATAAGCCGATTGGAGCTAAGAATTAGTCATTTCACGCCGCTGCGGACCTAAATGATTATAAGATTGCTGGCTTTCGCAAGTGTTCGTGTAGTAAAGTAGAAATTATGTAATAAAGTTTATTTTGTGAAAGAACTTGTGTTGTTTTCTTTCTCGAACCTGCCACTATTATATTATGTTTATTTTTTTCCATCTTCATTCCGAATCGTGTCAAGGGCCTGAGTCGACCTAATTAATCATTTTATTGTTTGCAAATTTATTTAATGAATTTGTAACTTTTTCCCGAATCTCTAGCAATATAATTACGAATTTTCCAAGATGGTGGTGTTGATGGCTTATAGGATGATGGTAGTAGAGGTTTTAAAGTCTCTTTAAGAATGTTGAAGATGGTTTATTGAAATTATTATTATTTTACATAAAATTAAACATTATTGCATCGATCAGGTATCGAACAAAGGACGGGAATCCAGCGATTCAATAAATAAATTAATGGGTGATTTATTTAATGAATTTTGGAATCTTTCCCGAATTCCTAGCTAAATAATTATGGATTTTCAAGATGGTGGCCAAATGACAAGATGGTGGGTGTCACAGTAATAATAAATGATTACTGCACTCTAGCGGGTAAGAATTAAACTAACATGGCGTGAGCGCACTCTAGCCAACGATAACAAGATGGTGGTCTCCAGCAGACGAAAACAAGATGGCGGCCACCAGCAGACGAAACAAGATGGCGGCTGATGATTACATCGAATTTCAAAGTTCGAAAAAAAAAATTCGAATCAAAGATGGCGGCCGTGACGAAAAGTGCAACGGTGACGTCATCATACAAAATGGCGGAAAACACATCGCCGGAATTTTCTAGAACACAATGACGTCATCCAAAATGGTGGATCCAAGATGGCGGATCCAATATGGCGGTCGGTTTCAAGGTCAAGTCCTGATAGCGGCTTAACAGTGGCTTGCGTTAGGGATGATTAAGCCACTTTTAGGACTTTTCTATCCACTGGGATTTTTACGGAATAAAACGGGAAATTTTCCCTCGAAACGGGAATTTTTCCCTCGAAACGGGAATTTTTCCCTCGAAAACGGGAAATTTTGAGTCATTTTGAGTCATTTTTGAGGAATTTTGAGGAATTTTGGGTCAAAAATGACGTCATCCAAGATGGCGGCCGGCTCCTGGCTCCTCCGCCTGTGCTTGAACCCCCCTTTTCCAACTAGTGATATTATTTTTTTTAGTTTTTTTTTAGCTATGAGAAAAGAGGCGTCCTTGTGAAAGTGTGGTTAGTGTGTTAAGGGTAAGGGGGTAGTTCCCTGGATAGTTATGATTCTACACGTTCATGCTTTTGCTACAGACTTTAAATAAATTTACAATGTATCTATCATTAATTCTTTATAATTGGTTTTATATCCTGCGACTAAGTTTTATTTCATGATTTGAGAAGCCTTATGCTCGGTCTTACACGCCAGGATGTTTATTTAATATTTTTGTCTAGAGCTTTTCCTGAACGTTTATCACGATAGCGTTCTTGCAATTTAAGTTTAATCTCAAGTTCTATGGACTGATATTTACTAAAGATTATCTTATAGCAATAAAAAGTCACGCATGTTTTCAAAATTTATAGTAACTCGCGTGATATTTTATGGTTCAAAAATATCGTTAGTAAATAAGATAGATATTGTGTGACAATTTTCTACCCAGCAACAAACGCAAGAGAGCTTTTGAAATAAACTTACAGGCAAAAAAAATTGCTTGTTAAACAGTAAAAACACGTAAATGAAAAAAAAAGTACTAGGCGTGTGAGTCCGAGCCTGAAGGGGCAATATATATTCCAATCAAAAAATGAACATGGAACATATAAACGTGTGTTATACAATTAGGAATAAACATTTGTATGTAGCCTTTAATGTAAAACTTTATTTTTAAGATGTAATTCGTTAATCAATAAATATTTTGTTTTATAAAAAAAACATTGAAACTTGAAATTTTCAAGGTATTGTGTTAAGCATAATTTTATCTATTTATGCATCAAATCCTAAAAATCAAAAATAGATAGAAACTGTTAGTTCAAAATTTTGTTACACACTATTTCTACACTTTGTTCACGCTAGGATTGAAATATTAATTTGTTTTTTAGGTTCAGAAAACCATAAAATAATACTTATTGAATTGATACAATCATTTATGAAATATCAACTTAAGGTATGTTATTGTTTCAATATAAATCACCAACAAAATAGAAAAAAAATAAGATGCAAAATAATTTAGGAATTAAGGAATTTACCCCCTTAACAAAACCATTATGACTACTCGAACCGATTGAAAAAGATTTGACAATGTGCGCCATAATACGGCTACCCAAATTTATTTTGAAATTTAGCTCACTCCCAGACCTATTAGAGTTAATGAGTGATTGAGAAGAATAGAAAACATTCGGCAGCGCAATGACCTGAAGAATATAATTCGCCTGCCTCTTTTTTTCTGCAGGTGATAAAGTTCGACTGCTAGCTGATGCCTTTCCGTGAAGTCACTCTACAGTCTCGGACGTCCTGTAGCCAAATATTGTAGCAGGTTGATATAGGAAAGTCGTCTAAAATTCGTGAGACAATTGATGGTAGCGATCCTGGCGGACTGAGCTGTAACTAGCGTTGTAAGCAATGTTGTTTGTATTATGTTTTTAATTTTTTAATTTCACTTTAACTGCTATATATATATATTAATTTCACTTTAACTGATATATATATATACAATTTTGAAGCATGAATACATTTTCAGAACCTTGGAGTAATACTAAAAATATATAATGGCAATATTTTCAGTACAAGAACAATTTTTTCCCCTTCAGAATTTAGAGAAAAATCGTGCCTAACTCATGGAGGTATTACTTATTTCCTCCATGGCCTAAGCCACCCTTTAAAACGCACACAAAGTTGAATTTCACGCGCATGCTTACAGTTCACGCCGCTAGGATCGTTATAGTAGTGTGCGTCTCGTGCTTCGCCCATGTTACAGGGGTGCCTACCATTTCAGGTCATGATTTTATATTTATATTAATCACTGATCTACTTTTAGGCTATTTCAATTGTTTATCTTTCACTAAATGAAAAATATATTCAGCGCATACTTTTTGCATAATTAACCAAAGTTACATTTTTAACGTTTTTGGGTTGTACAAATAAAGAGAATTTAATTTATTACAGAACTAAACTTTTTTGGTTTAACTGCAATGCCACTGGCTGCTTCATGATATGGTTTACATTTCTATCACAAAACTTATTTCATGTTTCTTGGCTGTCAAAATCGTATCAAATTTGAGAATTTTGAAATACCAAGTAAAATTAATTAATATCTTCTGAAATATATTCAAACCTTTTCTTGAAGTAGCCATTGGCATTGCAGTTAAACCTAAAAAGTTTCAGTTCTGCAATAAATAAATTAAATTATCCTTATTTGTACAACCAAAAAACGTTAAAAATGTAACTTTGGCAGCTTATTATGCAAAAAGTATGCAATGTATATATATTTTTCATTTCGTGAAAGTTAAACAATTCAAAAGGTCTATAAGTTTATCTGTAATTACTGTAAATATAAAATCTGGACCTGAAATGGAAGGCACACCCTTAACAGGCCTGATTTTCCTCAAAATTGTCTTCTACAATATTCGCTGTCGCCTCAAATCTCCGCGCGAAGCCGAGACGCCACATCCCTGCCTCTACCTTCGCCGGAACACGTCAGACGATCGCCTGATCATCCGCCGTCAGACTCTTGTTTCCTTGAAACACGGTCGACTGCGTTGTAACTGCTCCTAAACCCCGAAAGTTATTTATTTATTTCTTTGTGGAGAGACTTATAATTTCGGTTTTTTTTTACAAATGGCAAAGGAAACGGAAATGGAGTACCCGGGGGTTGTTTACCGCGGAGGGGAGGAAGGACGCCCTTCGAAAGGTTCCATTCCGAGGTCCTAATGACAACAAAAGACCACGCTTCGGCGGGCTTTAACCCTTAGCTTTTCTTCGCGGGCGGACTTCAGTTGAACCCCGATGATCGGCGACTCTTGTGTATAAAAGGCCACGGTTTTTATTCTCCCCTCTGCCCCTGCCTTGCCCGCACCACCATCCTGCACCTTAATAACACGTTCAAATATTGGTGGAATGAAAAGGAAATCCAACTCCCTCCACTCCCGACCAAATGATACACGCCGCGCGGCCCGAGACCGTCATTTACGCCGGGAAGATTGTTTTTCTTTGTTTCCTTTTGGTCGAAAGTCGACCACAATGTTCTCGTCGAGACTGCGACATTAGGTAGGAGGGGAGAAGGACCGGGGGGAGGTGGCTGGTCGTTAATACCCGGTGTCGGCGACGAGTCGTGTTTGGAAGCTGTCCTTCGGCTGAAAGTTGGCGTCTTTACACGGTACAACTCTCCCCTTCCCCTCCTCATTCAGCGAGACTCTTCCTTGCGGTCGAAAGAAAATGAAGTTTAAAGTAATGACATGTTCGGGTCCTTTTACAGTTACTCTTTTTTTTTTCTCCTTCGTCCGCGGCGGGTTTTTAATGCGTCGTCCTCGCGTTCGTCGCTATGCCGTCATCAGCAACAACAGGACGTCTCAAGCCTCTCCAAGGAGGACGATGGCTGTGGCGACTCGGACAGACTGGATGGCAGCCAAGCGTGGGAACGTATAATTGAACGTAAGCGTGAATATCCGGCGCACAGGCTACGCAAATACTTCAATATAAGACTTAAGAAGTTTTTTTTTTCTCTTTACAATAACATAGTTACGTTTGCTCATAAAATTCACAGTTACATACTAGCAATCAGGAGTTCACGCTGCAATTTTTTTATAAGTAGAACAGAAATATTAATTTTAAATTACAGATATTTGTAAATGTGTACGTTTACGTGAAAGAAACTGCATTACTACAGAATAGTGTTCACGGTAGTACGAGTACTTACCCGGGCATTTATGCTTCGTGTTGCCCCAGTACCTCCAATAGTTAAAGTTGTTTGTGAATCGTTCCCTGAATAGCTTTCCAGTATTAACTGCGCACATTAACATGCATTATAAAACAAAATAAGTTCAATTATTGAATATTCTATTATCTTCTTCATTGTTTTTAAAAAATTACGCTTGAATGAAACATCAATTAAAATATAAACTTTTCGTAAGAAATACTCATTATCTCGAAAAACGTATTTAAAATATGCAAAAATAACCAAAGCCATGTGTTGTATAAAGTTACAATATCATTCTCATAGTTTTATAAACAATTTCCTGACCAACTGGTTACAAAAAAAAATCTTTTCTAAAAACACACACAGAAAGTTCTTTACAATGATGATTGTTGAGTTTCCTCCCTCGATGCGAGTCACGTTCAGCAAGCTTCGGTGGAACGGTTAGGTTTCCTGAAGAACGTCTGGAGGTCGTTGTGCCCCCGCCTACCCGGGTACACAGGCGGTGTGCAGAGCTTCAGGGAAAAACCACGCCTTTTTGTAAACTGCTCAAGATATCAGAGAGTCTGTTAACGATAAGCATTTAGAATGCGCTGAGGGCAGTAGGCTATATAGTTTCTAAACTGTATTTTTATAATAGTAAAAATTGTTTTAAAAAAACGCGTATTTTCAGAATAATGTTTAGGCTTGTAACACTTGGTATATACATATTATTGAAAGCATTCAAGGGACTTGTATTGCACTTTTATCTTCATTTATACATATGTATATATAATGTTATGGTTATCATTGAATTAAAAAGCCCCTCACTTAGAGGCTCACTTGCGCTTGCAAAATCGTGATTAACGTAAACGTCAAAAAATATGTTTTATGGAAAATTTATATGTATTTAAAGTTCCCTGTTTATTTCGTGCATATAAGCTACAATAAGGACATTATACAACATACGAGCACCCTATCCAGAGATGACTTGTGTTGGTTAAAACCCACGTGCAAAACTCTCGCCTCCCCCCCCCCCCTTTTCCAGTGAATTTCCGTGGGGGATCCCCTTGCAAATCCTACAGATTTGCGCTCTGTTGAGTCTCATCTGCGCGCCAGGTCAGAGCCCCGCGCCTAGAGGCGACACCGCGCTAGAAGCACTGCCGCAACCAGACGGGGGAGGAACACACGAGCTCGGGGCGAAGGCGTCGGGGGACCGCCGAGCGGGGAGCGCCGGCGGAATGCTCCTGCTGATCGGAAACTGGGACACCCCGGAGGAAACCCACGTCGGTCGCAGCCTCCGCCGAGCCCCCCCCCCCTCCCCCCCTCCTCAAGGAACGACGCCCGCGGGCGAGCGGAGAGCCGGGCACACACGATGTCAATCATTACCTCCTAATGGCGAGTGTACCCGGACGGGATTCACATCAGCACGGGTCACGGAGCAAGAGAGAGAGAGAGAGAGAGAGAGGATTTTTTTTCTTCTTCCTTCTTCTGATGATTGGTGAAAGAGGGATTGGAAATAAAAGGTTTTGCAGAGGGAAGGGAAGGGAGGGGGTGAGGGTTTGTGGCATGAGCGGGTCCTGAAAACCAACCGCCCCTCTCGCTTTGATAGCTCCCGACATTACGACGCCTCGGCGTGTGGGATTGTGATGCCCCGTGGGGTCGACGCCGCACTTTCCCCCCCCCCCCCCCCCCCCCGACGCAAGCCGCGAGCCCCAGCGCGCCCATTACCCGACCTCATTACACGCACTCTCCCGTGGCGGCGGGGTGGGGGAGGGGGGATAAAATGGTATTACGGCGATAAGGAGGATGAGAGGATAAATCAGCCCGGAGGAAATTACAAGCAGCCGAGACAGCGCGCAAACACACACTCGCGCACGAGGCGAACCTGGCGGCGAGCCGTGCAATCTGGCCCGAGTGTTCTTGGCGAGACGTACCTGCGTCCACCGCCTCTCAGCTGTCGAGGTACAGCACAGCGGGCGAACAACACCGACAAATATATATATATATATATATATATATATATATATATAACACGTGGGATTGAACAAAGGCTTGCAGGAGATCACGGCGACTTATCGGGTTATTCCTTTCTCTTCTTCTCGCTCACTGTCGATCCATCGCGATAAACAGTCGATACCGTAGTTCGAGCTGTCGATAATGGTTAGCTGAGTGAGGCACGGGCCTGAGGCGGTGACTATGCTGGGTTGGTGGCCCTAGCCGCTGGTCATTGCCGAAGCTCTAATAACTTCCCGATCAAACAAGAGGGAGTGATCCCCAACAGTTCTGTTTAAATTATTCTCTGAAATGTAAATAAATCGAACTGGAAGTTTCTCCCACCCTACCCTGATAGGGCGCATATGTGGGAGTGGAACGTGAGAATGCCGGCCGTAGGTCGGAACAATCTGTCGATAATCTAGTCCCAACTTCAAAAGCCCCAAAATCCCAACTCCACTAGTCAAGCCGTAGTGCGTTCATTTTGAGAAATGTATAACGTTAGAGAAAATGATGATTTAAAACTATGGGGACGTTTGACCAGTGACATTTGCCCGTTTATATTGTGAAAAAAGGCAGTTGGCACACTGGCAGTAATTAATAAATCCCGGCGTTAGTCAATTTTTCATTATAAATAACTGAATTTGGATCTTTAGATAAAACAATACAATTGTCGGAACTCGGAAGTAGCCATTTCCGAGAATACCCTCGTTTATGTTGCAAAGTGTGTTGTTTGGTTCCGGAACGTTATTAAATATCATAATTAACCATTGTTATGACTTCTTTTTAGCTTAGTTTTATGGATAATGTCCCTTCCTCAATTTTGTTAAAACATTACTCTTAGTAGTATGTAGTACCTACATCAAACTTAGCTGCACTCCAATGAAATAACAGATTTATTAATGTAGCGTAAAATAATTTTTTTTTAATCAAGAGAACTATCAAGGTTGAGATTTATGATTGGCTACAACTACTTCTAATGTCAAACCAATTTTTTAGTTTATTCAGTATGAATAATAAATCAATAGGCTTATGAAATGTTCGGCAGCATGTGTATCATATATACAAAATGTCCGACCAACTGCAACTGCAGGTTCATCACGGAAAAAAATAATTAAAAACCTTACTACTATTGGTCTAAAGCGCTTCCCAGGGTTAGAGATGGAGTTGAACGACTGTTTTATTGTAAATAATAAAAAAATATATATTCAAGATTGATCAGTGAGTTTATGAATAATATTTAATCGAACCAAAATTTTTATAACTATCGCAAAACTTATTATAATATTGTTTCATTAAATTCAAAATATAAAAACTATATTTTCCACACATATCTCTGAAATTTATTTTTCCTTAATTATTTCACTGAAATGATTTTACGACAGCGAGAACTTTTGCTGTGAGTTCAACTTTGTTTAATTAAGCATGTAGTGTTCCATCCTAAAAATCTTTTTTTTCTATTAATAGCAACAAAAAAAATCAGTTTAGCTCCAACTTCAATAGCATATGCAAGCATACGTTAGCACCTAATAATAGGAAAGAATATAAATTTTCGACTTTTATTTTTCGTGATGAACCTGCAGTCAACGTATTTTTAAAATTTTGACTCAATCAGTACTTATATAATGAATTTAAACATTAATGGATCCATTTCATTGTAACTGGCTACATGTGGGTTTTACTTCATTATCGATACTAAGCTGGATCAGTTTGAAGAAAAAAAAAGCCTTCACGAAAATTACAGATTGTGTAGTTTACATTAAAATGGCAAAGTGAGGCTTGAAATCAACGAAGCGAAGTGAAAGAGATTCCAAGCCCACGCGGCGAGAGCGGGAAAGTTGGCCAGAGTCAATAGAGCGGCGCCCGGGTCGCGGCCCAGAGGCGATGCGTCTCCCCGGGGACACAAAAGAGGCCGTGACGTAATCCCGGCCATTAATCACCCGCGGGGGAGTTCCATTCCGGACGATTCCCCTCTAACAGCCGCGAAATGCCCGTTCCGTGTTTCTGAAATCATCGCTAAGTTTAACAGTTCTGGCCGGGGCTCGGTCTTTCTCATGCAAAGAAGCGGCGGCATAAAGCCTCATGGATCACCTTACCCCCCCCCCCCCACCTCTCCCACCCCTGGCAATCCTTGGCGAGCTCGCTCCATGCGCTGACAGTTTTGGGGCGAGCTGGAAGCGATTCCAAATATTAAAGCTTTTTAAAGGGAAAAAAAATTATACCCGGCAAGGGGACTCCGAATCTTTCCATAACGACAAAAAGAAACATTGCGCACTTTGTGTTACTGATAATAAAGTTTATTTTGTTAATGATTAAGTGCAGGATTGTTATTTCCCCCCCCCCCCTAAATCATAATTTCAAATTCAATTCTTAAAATAAGGCCTTTGCATTGGGATTAAAATCTTAAAAGAGTCAGGAATAAAATATAAAATAATATATGAGCGAACACAAGTTTCGAACAGGCATGCAATTCATTAAAAAGTCTTATCTTTAAAATAAATGATAAAAAAGATTTATTTTTTAACAAAGTTTTGCTGGGATGCTAAACAAACATTCCCAGAGCCATGTAGCTCGTAGCAGACAAAAACATTTATATGATAGCTTCTGTAGATGACGTATGGTCCTTGTCAAGCACACAGGTGCTAGTGTTTTGTTCCTGCATATTACTTCTTGGGATGTTTTTCTTCGACCTTTTTCCCACTCGCGTCTCAAATATTTCCAAACAATGTGTATTCGCCTCGTGACAGGCATTCAGGACATTGAAAAATTTATACCGGGGTATTTAAGTATTTAAGGATTTTAATAACCCGTCCCTAATTAATACACTGGTTGATTCTAGTGAACTTCATAATTTTCATAACCATAACTGTATTGTTATTCTTATTGTGATCTGTATAGAATCACAGAGTAATACAATTTCTTGGTCATACGCCATTAAAGTTTTGCACTGTTTGTCATGGGAAAAATTCACAGATGCAAAATAAGAAATAAAAATGAAAACATAAACCCACAGGAAACAAGCCTAAATCAGCTGACGTCAAACCATTAAACCCAACGGTGAACCTGCCACGAGCTACATGGCTGTGGGAATGTTTCTTTAGCGTTCCAGCAAAAAGATTTGTGACAAAATCTAAATTGTTTTTATCATCTATAGGCTACTAATATTATAAAGCTGAAGAGTTTGTTTGTTTGTTTGTTTGAACGCGCTAATCTCAGGAACCACTTTTCCGATTAGAAAAATTCTTTCAGTGTTGGATAGTACATTTATCGAGGAAGGCTATAGGCTATATTATATTATTAATAACATTAGGGATCCTTACTAAAAGTCCAATTTAGAATCAAATGCGTTGGAGGGGGTTAGATACAACATGCAGTACACGTACGAAGTGTGTGTTGACAATGCCGCAGGCGCTAGAAGTTTATTTCCTATTGCCTATTAACATTTTTGCCACGCACTAGATGCCTTATCATTCTTAATTTTCCCATACAAGTAAAAAACACCCGTATGATATTAACAACGAAGCAATCAGTACCCTCATATAGAATACATAGATATAGTGTGAGGTATATATGTAGATATAAAGAGATAAATACAGATAGAGAGATACATAGATATATAGGACTATAGATGTAGATAGAGATAAATATATATTTAGAGACATGGATAGATTATATGTATATGTGTAACTACTTCAAACATATTACAAAACAAAACTGATTGAGGCATTGCAATGCATGCCGAGCATTAGCTAGATAATGGAATCTTTTCAATATTAGTAATCCCTTATTTTTCAGTTTTTTTTTCTATATTGCTTTATAGAGTCTAGATTACATACAGACCAGGTAAATAACTATAAACTGGCAGACAACGTCTGTCGGGATTTGAAAGTGATAAAAATTATTTTGCACACTTGAAATACAAATTAAGAAGACAATTACTAATTACATCTGATCTCTAAACAGTTCCCCTTCACCCTGTGTTCAGCCCGGGCAACGCTGGGTACTGCAGCTAGTTTATTATAAAATTAATTTTTTTTAGTGAATTGCATGCCTTTTCAAAACTGAAATAGCTTGTATTTGCTCATGAATTATTATATATATATATTTTGCTATTAAGACCTTTATTCCGATTCAAGGAGGACCAATTTTAAGAATTGAATTTACCAAAATTTCCCATTGCATGAATCATTTAAATCACGTGTCTCAGTGTAAGTGGTGACAAAACATTTAGACTGTGTCCACAAGTTCAGGTGATTTTGGATTTTGGATTCCAGCCGCACGTTGAACAGCCAGTCCGCCGCCTTACGGAAAGCAGAACGAACCGACGCTATAGCGACAATGGTAGCAGGACCTCGCTTCCAGCTCATCTGCAGGTGGGCTGCCTTTTGGCTTGTTTCGGCCGATTGCAGGAATGTATAAAGGAACTAAAGCTTACTTTGCTATAATCGCAAGAGAACAAATACCCAACTCGCCACAAACTAAAAACATACAGTAGTTTATAAAAACACGCAAGTTGCAAGACATCACCAACCCTTAACATGAAACTGTAACATTAAAAAAAATCGTACAGTACTTGCCAGAGATGTGTAACATCTTACCTCGGCAATGAGAACATTCATGTGGTATCGTGTAAATACACTTATAATACGAAACTCGGACACGAATTTCAACGCAGAAATCTTAAAAATAATGCCGAGTGTAATAAATATAAACGAAAATTATGTTTTAAAACTGCATTTCTTGACGCGAAGCACACGTAGTTTCCGCACCCACCGCTATAATTCGCTGTCGGGCAGCTACGTCGACTATTTGTATCATTTGATTAGCAGACAGAAATTTTAAACTATATTATGAAAAAGAAATGAAAAAGTACTAAACCCCGGCTTTGGACCTGATTTTCGACAAGGAATTTTATTAAAATACTGCATATCGTGTTTAAATTTATCAAACCATTAATTCTATAAATATTCCCTTTGTTTTTTTTCGAAATTTGGTACGCGCCATCCACCACAAATATCAGCGCCGTGGTTGTCATACATTTCCATTCCTTGACTTCCGTCGCATTCACGAAATTATTCCCACCAAATGTTTTAAGTTATACCGAGATCTATGATGATACACGAAAAAAAAAATTTCTGCTCCGCACAGCAATAAATTATTTGATTTAAAAACTGTTTCCTTTCACTAATCAATAGAATAATAAGTGAAAACGTGATGCATTTAATAAAGTCATGGTGGAATTCTACACGCATACTGTCTGCCTCTTTAAAGTTTTCGTAGCACTTCAAATATGGAAGAAAGGAACGCAAGCCGAAACGCAAGAAGTTGAAAATTTGTAAATGATTGCGCTGAGTTTATGCGACATGCGTTGTTTATAAACTGGTACTTGCAAACAATGTTTATTTAACTGTTTGCGTATAGCTTTAGTTGTGTTCTTGTGGTTTTTACGTAATTTATAAACCCAACCTAATACTCATCAGCCTAAGTAAGATTTAGCGCAAACCCATGAAAACGTTTTTTGAAAATAATAATCTCACGATATTCGTGCAGCTGCGGACATTTCATTTTCCTCGGTTACAAACTTTACTTAGCTAAATTAATAATAAATTGTTTTGGTGTTTGCAAATAGCAGTTTTTAAACAAGAAGCTTTATTTTCGCAGCGTTGCATTGGTTATAGAATTAAAAAAATTAAAATAAAATGTGAGTTGTTCTGAAATGAAATTTAATTATGAATCAAAATACCAACTTTTACAACTCGGATCTCTTATCCGCAGTAACAAAATAAATTTAAAACTTTTGTTTTGCTTCAGTCAGTTACGCACGTAGGCTATATGAACGTTCAAATAAACATAGGAACGGAAACGTACAAACTAAGCTGTCTCAGTGATATTCGTGGTATTACATTTCAGTAACTAACTAGTACTGAGTTTAAAACTGTATTTTATGGGTGTTGACTGTATTCAATGTGTGTTTATTTAACTTTGCTTAACTGGACCAAAATAAGTTTTATACATTTTTTTTTTAAGTTTTTGATGATTTGAATGTAAAATCTGTATACTTTAATGGGGGATTTTGTATTTGCCGTGTCCTATACCATATACAGCCAGTGCTGTCGATACAAAGATTGCATTGAAATAAATTAATAAAAATAAACAAATAAAAAAGCGAAACTTGCCATCAGACAAATCCTGGAGGTCATGGGTCTTTTAAAGTATATTTTCAGCAGAACTTGTGAAAGTGCAACGTCACGCGCTACTGCACGTTGGCGACTGCGCGGGGATCGCAGTCGCAACCAATCAGCAATCAGGAGAGACTATGCTCAGGACGGCACACTAGGCGCAACACAAACAAGCGACAGTGAGTGAGAGCGCCACCGGCAACTGTCGCAAACACCCGTCGATCAAGCTACATCCTCTTTGGACAATATTGCTGCCGCAGATGCCCCTTGGAAGACATGGTGTTGATCATGTTGATTCTGATTTAGGACAATGTTTTCCTGGCGTAAGCAGTCCATAATCCTCTATGTATTCTGGGAAATTACATGCTCATTGACTCGTGACACCTGTTAACTGGGATGCTTGTGTTTCGAAACTTCTCAGAGTCCTTCAGACCAACTGTAGTCCAATCACTGAAGCAGCAAAAAGTTAAACGCACTTGGATTCCAGCCAACCGCGGAATGAAAATGCGAATTTTTCCGGTCTCTACCTATTATTACCTCACACCCAAAATACAGCATGTTTCTAGAGTAACAAAATGAAAATCGGTGAAACGAACTGGACTGACTTCTAAACTGTGCTAGAGTAGCTGCTTTTCAGACAAGTTATATACATTTCGGAACTAATAACGTGTTCCCTACACGTAGAGATCGGAATAATTCGCAGATTCATTTCGCGACAGACTAGAATCCAAATACGTTTACTTCTTTTTCTGCTTCAGTTATTCGGCCACAGTTTATCTGAAGGTCTTTGACCCAATGAAAAACTCCAACCAAAAATAGAATCATATCAAAAGTAACCCAGTTAGTTAATATGATCCGCGAGTCAGTAGCCAATGATAAGGTATAATTGGCCTGGGTACATAGAGGATCATGGTGTCTATCCTATAGTTTAATGAAATCGCGAATTTTTTCAGCCCCTACCTACACGTTTTTTTTCCCTGCAACGTCGCACTTTTACCAGCGTCAGTAACAGAATTCCACACCGCTCTTTGAAGTGATGCGATCACACACGGGCGCGCTATTAGGACCACAGATTCACGCACTCCATCGTGAAGTTTTTGTTTCCACTTTAAACGCATTATAAAACTTGGAGTTTTGCGAGTTCCTCGACGGTATCAGCCGACGAGGCTGCCTGAAGATGTCGTTAGCGGGCCACTCGGCTGTGCGGTTACAAACCTAACTCTCGGGATGTTGTTAGCCGGTGGCGACGAAGTCATAGTCTTCCGTGTAGGGTACTTAATGCTGCGGGAATACTTGACGGCATAACACCGCACGAACCTTGCTGTTGGCAAGTATGCATTAGTAACAAGGCTGGTATACCTACGTCTTTGAAGTTGGAGCTGAATAACGTTTTTTATTGTAAATAATAAGGGAAGTATTTACGATATGTATACCACTGACCATCTGATTCTGCTGCACTGAATCAAGTTCTACAACCACTGAGAATAATTTCATTGAATTAATTGGGGATAGTAAAACACGTCAGAAAATTGCGGTGAGAATAAAGATGTTATACCCAATTATTTCAATGAAATAATTTTGCGACAGCAACAAAATTCACAGTGGCTGTGATACTAAATTCAATAAAACATAACCCAGACGCTCAGTGTTCAATCATACATTTCTTTCTCTAGTATTTACAATAAAAATTTTGTTTAGCCCCATCTTCAAAGACGTATACTAGCCGTGGGAAGCCCTTTAGACCATAAATCGTACTTTTGTTATCAACTTATTTTGTTGTAATGAACCTTCAGCTGAAGTTTGTCGGTCGAATTCAGACTCACGCTGTGTAGTATGTAGTCTCTATGATGGGAGTAGTTTTCCCCATCACCGGGGGGTCGTGAGCACACACAGGCAACGACACGGAGGTGACAGCCGTGAAGTCCCTATGTTTGCCGAGACAGGATGACACCGCGGTGGTTTACCACTACCTTCCGCGGGATGAAGGAGAAAAAAAACACCGAGTCCTGAATCAGCAACCCAGCCTCGCTAACCACTACACAAAGTGGGCGAACATAGTATGTACATAAATATATAAAATGGATATACATTGGTCAACACCTAAGTGTCACCGGAGCGTAAGTATTGTCAGGGTCGATTCAGAGTTATTTTATTCATTTTTTTTCCCCCGGAGCGCTCATTGACTGAGCTGGCAGAGGCGGCGAGCGGAGAAGCAGGTCGCAGGAGAAACAAGCATGTGCCAAACGCCCGCGCCGCGCCGCGAGCGGGCCAATCATCGCCAGGCACCCACGTCACGTGGCTCGGGACGGTAGTGGGGAGGGGAGGGGGAAACAACGGCCCGAGGAAGCCGAGTTCCCGTGATAGAAGTCAGATCACAAAACCAATCTCGCGGAGCGGCGTCTGTGCGTACCGCGGGAAACTGTCTGTGTGTGTGGGAGGGGGGGGGATATCGAGGGAGGGGGGAGAAGATTCCCCCTCTAATGGAACTCATCAGGACACTCCCCGCGCAACAAGGGCCCAACTCTCGCCGGACGACTGCAAGCATTCCACTTCGAGACTGAAGCAGAAGAAACAAAGAGAGAAGAAACGAGCATGAGAGAATACCGAATAAGACGAAGATGAGCTAGTGAACGTTTCAATAATTATATTATTCTTATAATAGTATATGTGTATTATATTGTGCTATATTATTGTAAGTATCTGTGACTTAACTAAAAATGAACAGTCTATATATAACAGCGATGAATCTTGGTTGCCCCAGAAAACCAACATCACTATTAAGAATGAAGAAGGCAACGCACTGAACAGATAAAGACGTAGGAACCAAACTCCTAGTATTCTCATCCTATGGTTTGGATCTAGGAGACAGAAGAACAATTTTTTTTCCTACACAGGTCTGAATTCGACCGACAAAGTTCGTCTGCAGGTTCATTACGACAAAATCAGTTGGAACAGTCATTTTTATTAAACAATTTAAAACATATTCACACAAGGGTTTTCCCCCTAAGAATGTGTAATACTATTTTGTAACATGTCGTATTTAAATTACAGAAGGGGAAAAAATTCTGTTTATTTATTGGAGTTACACTTAAATGACGAGATGAAAGAAAAATAAAACCAGATGATTTTGCAAATAGTTACGTCCAATCAACCATCAAAGTACTTCATTTTTAATGGTTATGTCAAATAAAGTATTGTTTCTGCACTGTCATTTTAAAGACCATCACGCGTTCCAACATTTCATTTACTTATAAGGTTTTTTAATTAAAAAATGAAATAAAAACTGAATTGTATGTGGCACAGACAAGCACCAAAATGGAAACTGTAGTGGTCCCTGGTAGCATCAAGAGTGTACCTTTAATGGAATGCCTACCTCCGTAGATCATTTATTTAAAGCGCCAGAATCTGTGTGATAGAGTCTAGCTTGGAATCTCTGATAAGGCGCGGAGAATGTGGCGTTATTTGATAGTTAAGATCGTGTTAAGTTTATTTTGTTACGGCTCCGATTAGCCGTTTGGCATGGAAGCGGAGACGTTCGTAAACAAAATAACACAAATTACAACAAACACGGTGAGAAAGCTAATGTGATTGTCATTTAATCTGTAGAGCCTCAATTATTTCTCTGATTTATTTCACTACAGGCTAGACTCGACTTGCCTATGTATCGCCAACACTTTTCGTACTTTTCATAATGCTCATTGGCCAATAACAAGGTGATCTCATTTGACAGGTTACACGTGATTGGGTAGTCACTTCTTCTCCGTGTTCATAACTGGCTCAGGGTTATTCAGAGCACTATCGTCCAATCATCACCGCGAAGCAGATGTGTATATGCTTCAAGTCTACTTTGCTACCAAATCACTGTACAAAACATTTTGTACTTTTTACAAGGAAAATCCTTGGAAATACATACATTTGCCAAGATATCAATTGTTTAAATGCAAATACAGAGCTTTGTAAAATTGCCAACGGTACAAAGCCCTGCCTTGCAAATTTACAAGTGATGTCGTAGGCAACTGAGTTTCCAAGGAATATCCTTGTAAAAGAACAAAAAAAAATCTTTTTTTACAGTGAAAGAATTCTTGATATAATCTTGGATGTAACCGTGCCTAGTCGGCGTCAAAAGTTTATTAATTAAAACTTCATTTATGTTGTCTTTATTTGTTTTTCGAAGAAGAAATGTAACACCAGCAGTACTTAATCCCACAAAAAAATAAATAATTCCTTAACCTCAAAAATATTTAACCCAAGCAGGAATCGAACCCCAGGACTAAGACTACATGCCAAATGGTCTGAATGTTCAGACGTTCTTGTACGCAGTACCTACAAACGTAATTTTCAACAAGTGGAATATATTAAACAGCAAGTAAGCTTTTGTGGCCCTGCTCGGTGGAGTGACAGCTCCACTAATGTCTGAAACAAGTACAGCCTCCAAGAGAGGGAAGCGTGTAGACTGAAAAAATATTTTTGTAAATGGAACAGAAATATTCATGTAAAATTAAATATTATGTATTTGTACGTTTACACTAAAACAACCGTATCACTACAAAATAGTGTTCGTAGTGATACCGGGTTCAGATTCTTGCCCGGGCAATTTATGCTTTGTGTTGTCACAGTTCCTCCGATAGTTAAAAGTTATTTACAAAATATTTCAAGTATTAACTGCGCGCATTATTAAGGATAATAAAACAAAATAAAGTCAAATTAATAAATTTTCTTTATCTTTTCCAGTGGTTTAAAAAATATATATTCTTGAATGAAACACCAATTAAAATATACAATTATTAGCCAATTTCCATAATAAATACTCAGTATTATCTGAAGGGGGGAAAAAAGTATTTCACATATGCGAAAATAAACATCGCCATCTTTTGTACAATGCTACAACATCTTTGTCGTAGTTCAACAATCTATTTGTTGGCAACTGGTTTCGAAAAGGAATTTTTTTTTTCCCCTGTGTGGTTTCGGAACTCGCCCGGGGCGAGTCTGGCCCTGGCGCAGAGTCGCAGAAGAAAACGCGTCTGGCAACAATCCCCCGCCGCGGTAATTTGAATATTTGAAGGAATAAACGTCCCGACAATTACAAGAGCGGGCTCGCGGCCTCTGGGAGCCGTGTTCTCCGAATGACACGGGTTTCCTTCGGGCTGGGTCAGGGGAGGGAGGGGGGGAGGGGGCCTCCAGGCGTCGGGGGCCCCGGCCTAATGACAAGTCCAGATCGCGGCAGCACGCAGACCCGTCTCCACGATCGCCGTTTATCGCAATCACAGAAACGGTCCCCCTCCCCCCCTTCAAGGAACCACAAACAGGAGGGGGGGTGGGGTTCTCCCCGGCTGATTGCGGGACTAATTAGGGGGGCGGCTGAGTGGCGAGGATGTCCCGGGGTGAAGCCCGCTCGTCGAAGGTCCTCCGAGGCCGCGAGCGCAAGGATCCAGTGGCGCACTCGCAAGGGAGGTGCGCGCTGCTCTTACCCCCGCTTGCTTTAGCACGCCAAGCGTTACCATGTTTATGAAACTCAACGTTGTTCGCAGAAACCAGCCAAAAATTCTTGATATTTTTGTGGAACCAGGCTAGGCTCCCCCGCACTTGCATAGAAACAAATCAATGTCTTTGTCTTTCCTTCACTGGCCTCCTATTTCTTTCTGTCCGGATTCCATATATTGTTGGTTCGTATGGATTTTCGTTGTTTTCTTGTTGGCTTCCTGTATTTCAGGACGCTTCAAAACACCCATGATTAGGGATTACCTCCAGGATTGACTCCATGTATTCGAGAAAATTACACCTGCTCATGGGCTAATGACTTGTGGAACCTGTAAACTGGGATGCTTGTGATTAGATACTTCCTTCGTTGGGGGTTATTCATTGGCTCAAAGTCCTTCAGACCAAATGTGGTCCAATCACTGAAGCAGCAATAATTTAAACGCATTTAGATTCTAGGCTATCACGAAATGAAACCACGGATTTTTCCCGTCTCTACTCACCAAACAATGAAAACATTACTCGAATGTATAATGGTAGATATCCATTTTAGATTGTCTCCAAATGGTGACGCGAATTTTGCATTGCATGGACAATGGCGTGCACATTTGGCGTATTGTAGATGCTATAAAATCCTATACCACTTTGTCTGCAGATACGTTTATTGGTTATATCGTGGCTGGTATTTTAAAATATGTATCTAATCTGTACAATTTTTTAACAACATTCTTAAACATTCTTTAACTGTAATTAACTTTTATAACTTATACAATTCTATGGAAAAGTGTGGCTTCGCACCACGGTAGTAAATAGTTTCAAATGCATGGTTAATTCCCATTGCATGTTTAATTTTTTTTTACCAATTATTAGAAACCCGAAAATTTCGCGGATTCGTCTGGCCTCAGGGTAGAATTCAAAATCAACCCTTGTTTGCTTTCCCATTGGTTGATTTCTTAGCGAGAACATTTTTATCCTTGTTAACCGGCACTACCTGATTAGCTCAATTCTCTCCTAGCTGGGCATCGTTGGGTCTCGGTCGTAGAGGGGCGTGTCCAAATAACTGCGGTCCAATCAGGAACACAGTGTGAGATTGTGAAGTTTTGCATTCTAACTTGAGACTTAATGAAGGGGAGAAATATCCGTATCTCTACCAATAATGCTTACAGTGTACTGGTAGGAATACACATTTTCTTGAAATGATTCGTAGTAAATTAAAACTGCGTCTCTTGCAGTAAATTCCGTAAGCAAACGCTAATATAATTTTAAAATCAGCTGATTTTTGAACTACGCTAGGCTGTAGTTATGTGCGCTGGGCCTCGTCTTCAGGCTGTTTCGAATACCTCACTAAAAGACTCTTTAGTTTGAAACATCCTTGCGAAAAGTGTTTACTAAAGTATGTCAGCAAGTTTTGTTGACCTTACGAATTCTTCCAGAATCGCCGATGCGGTCCTTCATTGAAAGGACGAGTCGCTCTCGTCCTTCCATGCATTCTTTTGGCCCTGTGAGGGGGGGAGGGGATTTGATCCGCTAGCTTTTCATTTTTTTTATTTTTACGTTTTACTGTCAAATGATTAACTGGAAAACGAAAATTTTTTAATCTAACTTAAGAAAAAGCGAGTGAGTCTTCAAGTACTCGCCAGAGATGTGTGGCATCGGTAACGAGCAAATTCAAGTGTTCTCATGTTGCAAAATTACTTATAATGCACAATTAAACGTAGAATTCTTTAAAATAATGCCGAGCGTGATAAATATACACAAATTGTGTTTTAAACCACATTTCTTGACGCGAATCATACGGAGCAACTACATCGACTCTCAAATCATTCGGTTTGCAGAGCGAAATTTTAAAATATGTAATGGAATCGCTGCGATAAAAGCGAAAAAAAAAATAATAAACGCCGAGTTTGGACCTGATTTTCGACAAGGAACTTTATTAAAATACTGCCTAACTTTTTAGAATTCAATTACAAAGGTAATTAAGTTTCCCATTTGTCTTTGTGAACTTTGGTTCGCAGTATTCGCACATATGGCAGCACCGTGGTCACACATTTCCGTTCCACGCGACTTCTGTAGGTACAGAGCTGAGATTTTACACATCAAAGAGATAAAAAATTGTTAACACAAACAAATGACTGCCCAAAAATATTTCTCTATCGATATACCACGTTGTGTTAGCGCCGAAGGAATGCGGATATGTTTCCACGGCTGGTGCCTCACTGAGTGCTGAGCCTCAGAATGAAAGGATCCCGGGTGAAGGCAGCGGTGAAGGACACAGGCTTGCTGCTCTGTAACAGCAACACTGAGTGTGTTTGGAGTTGGTTAGACTACGTAAAAACAATTGTGTATCTTTACACAAAATTTATGTGGTATCAGTGTCTCCACCGACGTTATTGTAATTTTACATCTACATATTTTAGGGTATTCTTACTCTTGTGCTTAAGGAAAAAATACTATGAAAAATGTAAAATTACATTTTCCATGGTTTATAAATATATCATAGCTGTTGGTGTATCTTTACTCTGTGATATATGAATTTGCATATGCATTCATGTGTATATGTACACCAACTGTCAGTTTATTTATTTATAGTTGAATAATTTGAACTTGTTAATTTGTAATAATTTAAAAAATTGCTTATATGTGTTAATTAGTTATGCGTAAATCAGAGCCATTTTTAATTTTATAATTTTAATTATTTAAGTAAACACATTGAAAAATATGAGAAACTCAGTTGAGAATCGAACTCACGACCTATGATTGTTAGTCTAGCGTTTTAACCACTTTTTTTGCACTTTTTTAATTGACAAATAGTTTTAGGTAGCTGCCAAATGGTGAATCTACATTGGAGCATTTATGGGCAGACGCTCAAGTGCTCATACCCAAACATTTCACAATTTACAATCACAAGGCTATTAGCATTCTACATGGTTGTTTTTCCACATAAAATTCCATCGGGCAGTACGAAGTTTTTCTATAAATTCACGTACTAAATAATATGTTTGTGTGCGCAAGGTAAAGTCAATCAAGTTCATTATGAGGGTTCAATGTAGTCACAAAAAAAAAAAAAAGGATCACTGTTTAGTTCAACACTTTTTAAGTGAAATCTCATCTATACATCCTTATGTGTAATTTAACACGTTATTTATTGTAATAACAGGTGTAGCTACATTATCTCAGCCACAGTGAATTATGTTTTCCACACCTAATAATGTAATCAGCAAGAAGTTTCACTTACGTCGCGTGTAGACTACTACACACAATCTCCTTTTTCTATTTTTAACTACACGACAGAAATGAAAATTTCAAAAGCTTTGTATTACTAATATTACGATTTTTTTTACAGTGTAGCGCATGCTACATGAGAAGTGGAAGAGGGAGGGAGAGGGGGTGTTGAAACGCGCGTCGTGGGTGTAAGCGCTCGCCGCTGGGCGGCTTACATCACGGCATCGTTTACCGGAGCTATCATTCCGGGAGGGAACACGACCTCCCATCGTGACTGCTGACCGAGTCCTGCCGGACAGGCTGCCAGCCGTCTCCGTGCAAGGGCGCGAGTCTGCAGCGTTCCCTTTGGGCGGCGCCCGCGGGTTTCTACCGACACAAGTCATCTCTGGACGGTTGTGCGCCGCCCATGTTCTGGCCTATAGCCTATAGCTACGCATGCAATAAGTACGAAACTTCAAAAACATACAGAAAGTTTTCCGTGAAACATTAGTTTTGACGTCCACGTCCATCAACTCCGCTTCACAGTCATGATAGGCAAGTGCAAGCAAGCCACATCGGTGAGGGTCTTCTTTATTCCCCCCCCCCCAAAAAAAAAAATCCCCTGCGGAACTACGCCCATGTCTCCAGTTATTGGAGTCATGATCCTGCTAGTTTTTAATGGGACTACACGTTGTTTGAATGATTCATGAGAAGGATAAAATTTTACTTAATATAATTTATTTTATATGCACATTTGCAGTTTTTGCACTGTTTGTGATGGAAAACAATTTCAAGAATGCCAATAGAAAATTTTTGTCTGTATTTACTGTTCTTGCTGAAACTGTCCCGTCGTTGTAAGTGTTAGTCTATGCTGTTAAATTTTCATGACTTAATTCCTCCCACAGGATTATTGTGCTGTCTGATAATTACAGTTTGAATGTGTCCGTATGTGCTGTCGTCGTTGTGTTGTCCATACTTCCTGTTTAGGTTTATCGTTGGGTCCATCTGTTCGACACCAGCTGATGTAGGCTTGTTCTCTGTGGGTTTATGTTTTCATTTTTATTTCTCATTTTGCATTCTTGAATTTTTTCCATGATAAACAATGCAAAGCTGGAATGGCGTATGTCCAAAAAAAATTTTATTAAATATTAACAGTGAGCCGTTATTAGACTTCCACTCCTGGTTCAGCACAAAACAATAAGTTTAAATCTTTGAGGTAGATACGACTCTTGGTGTTAGGCCTAAGTACTTCCAAAGGCTGGATACGACTCAGAAGTTGGAGATTAATAACATTTGTATTGCAAATAATAATGAAGATACTTTAGATCAAACTCTAAGCATTTAAATTATGTTTAATTGAACAAAACTCTACAGCAACCAAAAAACTTGTTGCTATCGTAAAATGATTTCTTTGAAATAATGAAGAGAAATCGAGGAGTTACCTCGACAACAATACGTTCTGCGGTATTTGTGGTTATTGCTCAATTAAAAGTTATTCAGATGCCCACTGTTTCATCTTGAATATTTTCTGTATTATGTGCAATAAATCAGTTGTTCAGCTTCAAATTTAAAGGCGTGTACTAGCCTTTTTAAACCACTTTAGACCACACAGAAGAACCCGTAGACAAAGTTTGTCGATCGAATGCATACTCGCCTTGTAGAAGACATTTTCTATACGTTACCCATCTGTCGCAACACAGAAGATGACATTCCAGACATTGACAACAACACAATTATGCTGGCAAACCTTCAATCCTTTAGCTTAATTTTACTATCAAGCACATAGTACAGCATAACATTAGTGTGAATTATTGATTCAGATGAAAAATAATGACATTATGAAGTATGGGGGTTGAAGTGAACTGTAAGGGGGAGGGGTAAGATTCTGATTGGCTACGGAACATGCACTTTCAATGGCGATTATTGAGGTTTAAACAGTGCAGCAGTTTTTCAAGAAAGTTTCCAATTGTATTTTATATTCTTAACAATCACTCTTTTATTGTCTCAGCAAATCTTAATTCTGTGCTCTCTATGCCTCGATGGGAGACAATTTTCAAATAAAAAATATACGAAATGGTTGAGATCTAAAAACTGTTTGACTCGAAAATAATTTTTGTCAGAGCTTTTTTCTTGTAATTGACCTATATAATAAGGACGGTCTTGCCCTTTGACTGGCAACAAGCTGTTTACGTAAATTTAAAACAGAACAAATTAGTTAAGGGCTCCGCCTACCTGGGCACATATGCGGAGTGCGGAACTTCAATAAAATAAATTCACGTGATTTACAGACGGCTTAAGACATCAGAGTGGCGTGTGTTTACGAAATGTAATCAAGGATACGCTGAGGGCGAATGAGTAGTTCTGTTTCCGTATTAGGTTTCTGAACTTTTCTTTTTAAAATAGTGAAAATGGTTTAAACGCGAGTTTTCAGAATAATATATTGGCCTGAAGCACATACGGTGTAAATTCTTGAAAGCACTCAAGGGATTTGCATTTGACCTTTATATTCAGTTCTCCGCCGTATAATGTTACGGTTACCAGTCAAATCTCAGAGCGCTGCGCGTAGAGGCGATACCGGGTTGGAAGCACCAGCGAGCGTCGCACCTATCATCCCGGGCGTGCACGCAGCGACGCACTGGGCAGTCTTGCAAGCTACGCCTCTTGAAACAACATCGCTAAGAGTGTGCCAAGCTGTGCGCAGTCTCCGGGTCAGAGAGCTACGCGATCCCTGGTCAGGAGCGCAATTTCCTCGATTGCTTCTCCCGGCGTAATAAACGTCATTCCGCTCGGCATTTCGTTTATGCTTGTGATTGGCCAATCGGGCTCGCTAGAAGAGCACGTGTGCTAGTTCGGACAGCAAATTATCGACCCTTTCGGATCCTGAATGCCGCAATCAAACGAGAGAGATTTTTTTTCCCCCAGTGCAGAACGAATGAAGTCGTGCCTGCAAAGAGCGCCACATTTCAAATGTGACTCATTGTTTAAAGCTGCCAAAGTTTACTGTGCGTTAAAAAAATTTACTTGCCTTACTGTTCGAAATAACAGTAAATATAAGGACTGTTCAACGAAGAATTTAACACAAATAAACGAAGAGTTCTTAATAATTTGAAATAACTGAATCTTCGTAGAAACAACGTCGTATTGTGACTTCCCCGTTGTATAGTTCGTTCTAAACAAAAGTAAACACACGCTTGGACAAGTTAAAGAGTGTTCTTGCTGTAGACGTAACCAGTCTTCTGTTCAGTGTTCAAAACAAGTGAACTTAGTGTCCATAAATACACGAAGCTGGCCGCAAATTTACGAAGATCCCTAGATCATTTGGAACCAGCGTTCTTCGTAAATTGAAGGAGACCATTTAATACAGTGTATATGAGCTAGCAGCCTCAGTTATAAATGTTATAGTTGAGAGAGTTCTCGAAAGTAGTACCAGTAGTGACCTATTTCTATGTGTCGCTATGCCCGTCACGTGGGTGGTCAGGGGGTGGGATGGGGTGGAGTTTCCAGATTTATTTTACGTGTGGTTATCTTACTAGTAGGTCGAAATTACAATTCTATTGCTAATTGAATTCACGGGAAATGTTACAAGTTAGACAAGACACACAGGTCAAATTTTACGGCCACTGTGACGTTTACAGTATCATATATATATATATATTAATTGTAGGTCTTGAAAAATTGTATACTAAATAATTATTTGCACCCGGGCCCTTATTTTCTCTAACCAGACCAGACCTGTGTATGGTTTTCACAGACAGCCACATGAATTTGTTTGCAAACATTAGCGACGGAATAACAGTGGCTGAAGAATCCTTATACAACACTGTAATTTTTTTTATTGTAAATCCAAACAGAAATATTTTAAAACAACTGAATCACTAAAACCAACAGTGTTCGCAGCAGTAATACTGGTTTCGGATTCTTACCCGGAAATTCATGCTTTGGTGTTGTCCCAGTACCTCCAGGCTTTACTTGCTCACAAAAAAAAAAGTAAGCATTGATAAAACCAAAATGAACGAAACATCAATTAAAATATAAAACGATGGGCCAATTGTCGTAAGAAATACTCGGTAGTATCTCAAAGGAAAGCGTATTTCATACACGCGAATGTAACCACAGCCATGTTTATGCATAAAGTCACAACATCTTGGCAACTGGTGGTTTGTCTCGCGAGACGGGCTGCAGACACCCGGGTCCCGGCGAGGCCCTCGGCGGACGCCAAGGGACGACCTCCGACCCGCCGCGCCGTCGACACGTCCGCGGGCGAGCAGGCACGGACCGGCATACCTGGACGGACCGCAAATACCTCGGCAGCCGATATTGAACCGCGGCGAAGGGCGTCATTACGCCGGCCGCGCCGCCCAATTCCGGGAGCCGGGCGCGTAGGCCCTTCGTCCCCTGGCTCACCCCCCCCCCCGGGACCATCCACACGGCTGCTACTGTGTGGGCCCCGCGCCCGCCTTCCCGCCGGCTAGAACGGAACAAGTGGTCATCACGCGACCAAGTTGACACCGGTCGTGCACTCATGATTATTATGGAGTATTCTTTAGTTCTACTTTGCGAGATTTATTGCAAGTGGTGGTGCAAATCATTTTTTTTATTGATTAAATTTAAATATATATATTTTAATTATTCAGCGCGAGAAGTTCAGTTCAGTATTTTTTTATTGCTCACTTCAAATAAAAACATCTTTTTTTTTTTCCGCAGGAGTTTAAGAAGTTCAACATGAAATTTACACAAAAATCTTAACGTTTTCCTTAGATTTTACAAGTATATTGACCATATGTTTAGATACGGCAATAGAATGCTAAACTATATAATAGATGGAATAACTCGTGCAAGAAAGAGAGTGGCGTGTGTGTATATATACAGCGCTGGGCGCAGTGCGCTCGGCTGCTATTCGCACGGCACACGAGGCTCGCTGAAGTCTGTCCGTGTGCATCAGGCTTTATGCCCTGTCTGCTGGTGACTCTGGCCCGTGCGGACCACGGACTGCTCTGGAGTGCAAACAGCTGAGGTGTGTAGGTGCGTGGCGCAAATCTGACGAGATGACAACAAACTGCTAGTCACCGACAAACAGTTTTGTGTCGTTACAAATCCCTCCCACCCCTTAAAAAAATATGTATATATATTGTAGCCATTTAAGTTGTTATTTTTACTGTGACTTACAGAAATAAAGTGATTTGGAAAATCCAGCCTGACACCAAACGATTATTTACAGGAAATGTGTCTGACCGGCCCTGATAGTCCTGAGCAGATATCGGACTCATTTTTCCACTTACCGTGAGGACACGGGTTCGATGCCCGAAGGCCGTCCCCAGCTCCTGATTTACCTGAATCTCTGCAGGCGGATGCTGGGACTGTTCCTTCAGCTCCGTCAGGTCTGCCACGCGTGTGCCTTTAAGGCCAGCAAGACGTTAAGGTGCGATCTCACGCGCCGAGTAGATTACTTTACTTAATTGTCATTTCTCTTAACTAAGGAATTTTCCCATTTTATGTTTATTCTCTTACATGTGTAGTTGGGTCACGAATTTTCTCACCTCTTGTGAAATAAATGTTATTTTTGAGCGTAAATATTTTTACCGCTATTAGATTATACTTAGACCTTTTTGAGGCACAAAAATTTTCAAAATATTTAATTTTTAAAATAATCTTGCCAGGGTGAAAAAAAAAAAAAGAGGCTGTTCAAAGAATTTATATTTTGCCAATACTAGTATTGGTGTTCTGCCAATACTAGTATAACGCTTCTGGAAATAAACGTTATTTCGTTAGTTGTAGGTATGTTGAGAATAACATCAAATTGTCAATATTTAGTAAATATTTGTTGGCAAAAATTATAGATGCAATATGGAATTCAAAAGAGGTATACTGATAAATGAACAGGAAAAATATTTCAAGTATAACGTAGGGGCTGGAAAAAAATTCGTGGTTTCACTGACCTCTAGGATAGACTCCATGATCCTCTATGTATTCAGGAAAATTACACATGCTCATTGGCTAATGACTCGTGACACCTGTTAACTAGGACGCTTGTGATTCGATACTTCTTTCGTTGATGGCTATTCATTGGCTCAGAGTCACTAAGGCAAACTGTGGTCCAACCATTGAAGCAGCAAGAAGTTAAACGCATTTGGATTCTAGCCTATCGCGAAACGAATCCACGATTTGTTTTCTGGTCTCTCAGCTACAAGAAATGACAAGAAAACAACATGGCATTAAGGCGTGAGCGAGTTGTGCCATTGTTGCGCGCGAGCTCGGCATGCACCTCCCATTACGATCTGAATGGTTAGCGACTGTTCTCAGGTAGCGCGCCGGTACTGTAATATCGTTCCAGCGCGGGGAACCCGTGCGATGGGGAGTGCAGTCGGCATCTCCGCGTGAGCTGGGAACCAGGGTTGTTTATCCTCGCCTACCGGGCGGGGAGGAGCAAGGGGGGGACGACATTCCGACCAGTCGAATTACAAGCGACGTTAGCTCGTGCGTGAGGACGTCTGCTGGGATTGGTTCCAGTCATTAGACACGTGATCATCGCGCTGACCTCTTCCTGAACAGGAAGGGCTGACTCACAAGCACATCCACAGGCAGTGGCCAGAGGGGCAGTAAAACACCATCACTTATTGCCCAATTCCCCAAATCTCAAGATCTGCACATACTTTAAGGCTTTCAATGGATTTTATTAGTAAGTATTGTGATATTTGTCCTACGTACTACAGTGGTTAGGTGAAAAATTATCGACCGATAAAAAATAATAGGTCCTATAAATAAATTTTAATGAATGGGCAAAATGAATGTATTTTGGTTGACGTCTCATTCACGTCAAAGTAATTTTAGACGACGAAAGGGGCCGTTGGAATGAGTAGGAGAAGGGGAAACGAGAACACCCCGTCGAAACCCCACAGGATCACGGCAACGTCCGCCACATTTTCCAACCACGAGAAACCTGCGAATCTAACACGAATCGCCTTGGAAATAGACGAAATTAATTCCTCTGTAAGAGATCACATCAGTTATTATTCAAATTACCGACCTCTGTGGACCATAGTATGTCTGAAACACTCTGAGCCAGTGATAACCTTTACTAAAAGAAGTATGGAATCACAAGCATCCAAGTTGACAGTGGTCACCAGTCATTAGCCAATGAGCAGGTGTGATTTTCCCGAATATATAGAGGATCGTGGAGTCTATCCTAGAGGTAATTTAAACCACGAATTTTCCCGGTGTCTAAGTTTTACTCAAGAGTCTTTTCCTGTTCATTTATAAATATAACTCTTTTGCATTCCATATTTAATCTCAAACTTTGCAAATAAATATGTACTAATTCTTAAACATTAAACCTTATCTTGCACTGGTGGTTGACAAGGTTGACAACAGGTTAGACAAAGAATTGCAAAGACGTTCTGATGATGGCAAAATATCTATTTCTGTGTTTAATTGAACCAAGCTGAACAGATCTGGAACAAGTTTACGAGGTGGTAGTACTAATCTAACTCCATTACCAGAATTATCTGTATGTATGACGTTATAAACAGTAGTTTATATTATAACATTTTAATGTGATGCAGAAACAGCTGCATGGTACCAACATCCTAACAAGTAACTAACATATCAACAGTCAATAGCGGTTGTGGATACCGAAATTTGGCTCCTACATACATAATTTTTCACAGTGAACGTCCACTGTTTTGCAAACTGTCTTAGCGTGCCCGATATCTGTATAGCTAGAGGCTACGAAATTTTGCTTATTCATTTGGTGTCAGGCTAAAATTCACGTACACTGGATACTGCACCAACATTTGCTTTCCTATTTGCTGATTTCTTACTCCAGTAAGTACCTCTCCTTTTGAGGGAGTCAATGTGATTCGGTCTGTCTACTGCTAGCTGCTAGTTGACTGGTTTACAGTCGTAGAGAGGAGTTTAGAAACAATTGCGAACTTATTATCAAAGCAATGCTAAGGCATAGATGTTTGCAGTTTGACTGGTGACCGAAAGAATCCGCGAAATCACCGAGTATCTATAGTTATAGCAAATCTTTTTCTTGCAGAAGATACAAACCTGTTTACTGAAAAATCGCACAAACCAGCGTAGTCCAAACTTGTAATGGTATTCTGTGTCATGCCAGTGGAGTGCATACGATAGCCTGCTAGGAGTGACGTGTTTCAAAAGGACATGACACTACAGATCGCCGCGTCTGTACAGAATGAGTCAGAATTCGACCGACTAACTTCGACCACAGGTGCATCATCAACGACAAAAAAAAATATGAAAATGTATACGACCTATGGTCTAGAGTGCTTCCCAGGGCTGGTATAAAATAAGTCTTCGAAGTTGGAGCAGAGCAACTATTTTATTGTAAATAATAGAGAAAGTATTTAAGAATGAACACTCTACTTCTAAATTTATTGTGTTAAATTGAACAAAGTCCTACAACCACAGCGAATTTTGTGGCTGTATCAAACATTATTTCAGGTGTTCACAAAAATATGTGGAAAATATTTCTGTAGAGCAATATTTGTGGTGGTTGCAGAAGATCTTTGAAACTAAACACAATCCAGACGGTCTTAAATACGGTATGTATTCTTGACAGTAAAAGTTTTGCTGAGCTCCATATTTAGGTAGCACTTTATACCCTACGGGGCGACTGAAATGCTGCCCCTTGGAAGGGCAGCCCTTCAGGATTTTTCTGGCAATGTTTTGTTTGTACAGCGACTGGAAGGGCAACCCATCCAATTTCTGAAAACATGTTTCTTTAAGTGTTTATATAATCCTGAAAACTTTTCCCTTGGAAGGGCAGCCCATCAGGAATTTTCTGACAGTGGTTAGTTTGTAAAGTGACCTAACCTAACCTAACCTAATCTAAACTAACCACTGTCAGAAAAATCCTGAAGGGCTGCCCTTGCAAGGGGCAACAATTCAGCTCCCCCTACCCTGCTTGGTGTTATGTTGTCGCGATGAACCTGCTGAGGCCCGGGCAGGTCGTGGAGCAGGTGTCCCGGTGGCAGGCCCACCCACGAGAGAGCCCCTCGCCTCGCACACCTGTCACACAGGCTGAGGCTCATCGGCCCCTCTGCCGCGCCCTGCTACCACCGGGTCAGTTCCAATTCATTAGGATACGTTACCGAAAAACATCGTTGAAATTTAAGTCCTCGGTTGGCTAAAAATCGTATTTTTAAGAATTTATTTATCTACTTTTTTTTCCAGAATGGGGCGCCCTAAACCACCCCCCCCCCCCCCTTTTTTATCTGCCACCACTCCTTGGCTCACGCTCTTCCGGTAAGGCCCTTCTCTAAAAATATAACAGCTTGCAAAGTCTAGGACCGCCACTGACTGTGGTGCACAGGGAAATAGCCCCTGCCATTTACATCTTTGAATTTTTTTTTAATGAGAAATGAATTTCGAGAAATATATTTAATTTTTTTTTGGTCACGAAAGATAAATACACAGAATGAGTGAGAAAAATTTATTTTCTTTTTTAGAAATGCTATAGTGCGTAAAAAATGTGTCCTTTAATAAGAAATCTCACAAAAAAAAATTGAGCTAGTTTTTCAGTATTTGCAAGTGATGTGTGTCTAACTTCGGTAACGAGCAAATTCGTGTTGCAAATACACTTACGAAACTCGGACGGGAAATTTGACGTCGAATAATTCCAAATATTGCTAAGTGTGATAAATAGGTACACCTAAATTGTGTTCGCAACAACATTTCTGAACGCGTATCAAACGTATTTTCCGCACCCACCTTGCTAAAATTTTTATAGAAATTAGGAATAGACCATTTTTTAAAAGTTATTAATGATTCTTTTTAATTCTATGATTGACCAGCTATAGTTTATTATGCTTACTTAACAGCTAAAAATGTTCAGTAAATTACAGCCGCATTAATATTTAAAATTATTTTAAGTTTTGGAACTACTGAATAAGCTTAGGCAAGTACAAGTACTATTCTTATAATTTATAAGTAGTATAAGAAAATGAATTCGTCAATTTCTATACGGTTTTATTACGTCGCTTGGTCAGAAAATAACTGATTTTTAATTTTTATGTCGTTTACCTTATTATAGGAAGCAAAATTGGTGCACTGCTGAGTTTAAAAATAATCATATTTTTAATCTACCATCTTTAATGAACGTTTTATTGTTATACTACGTATACGAAAAAGCCTGAAATGTCTCAGACAGTAAAGTTATATCGCGGTTGGCATAATCTATTTTGATCGGTTGGGAAGGGGTACTACGCCAGCCGAGATGTTCACGGTCGCTCTAGTTTGGCCGACCACGCGACGTAAGGATGATTAACTCGGCTGCGAAGCCTGATACGCGTCCAAGTAACCGCAGTTTCAGACAAGGCGGCCTGGTTTCCCCCGAGCAAAGCTGGTCGCTCCTTGCTCCGTCTCGTGGGAGTATCAGACTCCACGGCGGAGGGGGAGGGGAGACGCCTGGCCGCACGCAGGTGTCGCATTACGAGTAAACTTGCGCGTTTAGCTGGCGTGCACGTTAGCCGTGTCGCCTCGATTAGGGGCGCACACCGCAGAGTGCAGACGCCACGTCCTGGAAAGGGTGTCTAGTGTCTACTGCAGCCCGGACCCCTGGGGGAGGAGGTACACCCGGCCAACTTCCATAGCTGCGGGGTCACTGGACCAGAGGGTGAATGTACACTCAGCCAACTTCCATAGCTGCGGGATCACTGGAAAATATAGCGGCTGTCCACCCAGTCAACTTCCATAGCTGCGTAGTCACTGGAACTGAAGGATAATATACACCCGGCCAACTTCCATAGCTGCGTGGTCACTGTAAAAGAGGAATAATGTGAACCCAACCAACTTCCATAGCTGAGGGTCACTGGAAGAGAGGAAGAATGTACACCCAGCCAACTTCCGTAGCTGTGGGGTCACTGTAACAGAGAAAGAATGTACACTCGTTCAACTTTCATAGCTGCGGAGTGACTGTAACAGAGGTATAACGTACACTCAGCCAACTTCCATAACTCCGGGGTTAAATACAGATACAGGATGTACACCTCGCTAACTACGACCATTTTGGTCCATTTTCTAGGGACTGAAATGATTCGTGTATTCCAGGATAGTCTCCGCCTCAATCCACATTTTCGGGGGAAAAAACTACCTTTATATTGGCTGATCAGTGAAGAAATGTTTGAAATGAACTGCCCGGTTTCGATACGTTAGGACACCACATGCAATGTAGGCCAATTTCAGAAAGAGGGCCTAGTTTTAGCATATAGCGAAATATTCATATTTAATTTTCTCTAAGCAGTGCAAAGGAATTTCATCCAGTAGAAGAACCTAACTATCTAGATTGTATGCCATAAAAGTTTCACTGTGAATATATGTAGTCTTAATTTTCTTCACTTATCTTGTGAGAATATTTTAACTCATTGTGTCAGAAAAGAATTTTTTTTTCCCAGCAGAATACGATAAAAATGTAACACATAGCCTACACAACAAGTTTGAAATAAGTGAAATTTAAAACATTTTAAAAATGAAATGGACATCGGGAAATTTAAGTAGCATGGGTAGAACACTGTGATCACTTCAAGAGCGCAAAGTTTTTTAAGTGCAAGAGGTATTTCATTTTTAAAACACTAAGAAACGAGTGCAAAACCCAGCGTGGTCGAGTGCAGGAGCGAGTAAACCAGAACCCAGCCGAGATAACCTGGCAAAGTTTCCAAAGTTGCAATCATGAAACTTAGGTCGGTATTCCTATACGTCAGGGTAAGGTGGCGAATAAGCACTGCCTTGTTGGAATACAACCGTAAAATAACTCGAGGGCCGTATTCCAGAACGTGTCCAAAACGAATCCCAGTAAGGAAACAAATCGGCAACAATTAGAATAAAATATGCCCTGCGCGAGGCTAGAAACTGGTTTCAACGCATTATAGTGGATGTTTAGAAACCATTGATACAATTTTTACGGCAAATATACTAGAGATAGCAGCACCATTGCATAAAATTAGAACTGTTTTTTTTTGTTCTAATTTGCTTAAGTACCTTTAAACTTGCGATTTTTTTTCCTTGCTATGGCCATTAAAGTATACAAACGTATTCCAGGATCAATTCGCTATCATAAAGTTTCATTTGGCACACCAACACACTTGGTACGTCCCTCGATGATCACAAAAATTACTATATAAGAATTAATGTTGCCAGACGTGGGTCCGTCATCTGGACGACATCAACGAAAAGTGAGCTCTGCGCATGCGCGGAATTTTGGCAACAGATCGGCCTAGGACAGAACACCAAATTCCGACCCCTAAAAATAAGTGACTGGCTGTGTCCTATCGTGCACTAGGAATACGGTTAGGGTACAAGTGTAGCATATTCAACACCTAAACCCTTTTTTTTGTATCTTGGAATACCCGCCTCGTCGCAACTTGCTTCAGGACTGGTTGAGACAAGATAAGTAGGCATATGTGAGTTGTGTGCGAACCGTGTCACGTTAAGCCTGCCACATAGTAATGACGTGAGAGACTTGTGTAGTTAAAAAAATATTATAATTAACGTTTTATACGCGGTGGTTCTGACATTGACTCGATCGGCTCACGAGATAAACATCAAAGTCCCCCGAGAGCAACTTCTCGCTAAACGTAACTCGTTGTAGGTGTTTTTCACGTAGCGGGTGCCCGGGAATTGCGCAATTAAAATAACGAGCGATGATATTTCACTATATTACTATAGCGAACACCACTCTTTTCCCCCGCACATCACTCAACATTCCTCATTATGTCCGGGAACTTGAAGGCTAGTTATTGTGATTACGGCAGACGGCTTCGTTTCTAAACGCCGTTAAAAGCCCGGGGGCCAATTAGCGCAGGGTAAACGCAATCCTCAAACAAAACTGTAATAAATTTCACCTTGAGCTAAAACAATTAGGAAAGTTTTTTTCTTTTTTTTTTTTCTGTTGCTCCTTCCTTCTCGAGCTTATTATCGTCACGAAACACTTTCACTTCTCCTCTCGAGAAGTTCGCTTAGGCCGGGGAGAATTTCAACATTAATTACACGCAATGGAATAATGTTGCAATAAAGAACAATTATCCTTCAATTACGGCCGCGTCTCTCGGACGAGGTATCTTGATAACTTTGCGCCGAGTGGCGAAATAGTTAGCGCCGAACGACCGATTGGCATCTGCCCGTCTCTTTGCAACGTCCTGTTACCTTTCTGTGGAAGGAAGGAGGGGTGGGGAGGTCCGGTTTACCCCGTTTCACTCTCCCTCCTCTTCCTTTCTTTCTCTCTTTTCGTCTCTAAACACAAAATAAATGGATAAAAAAATATATAATGGCGGGGGTGGCGCGATAAAAATTCCGAACCGAAAATGGGAACTGACTGTAATTCAGGCACCAGCCCTCATTTGCATTTGAACATGGAGTTTGTCGCCGTCATACAACAACGGCCCTAATCGAATCTTTTTTTCCCTGCCAATCCGCGTCCCCACAGCAGCGGCGCTCCTTAATTGCCACTGACATTCTCGCTTTCTAATTGCGAGCTCCTCCTTTGTTGCGCGCGAGCCTCTATTGATCCGCCAGTCAGTTGTTTTTCGCGAGTTTCCCGCTCTGGTGTCAACGCGCTCGAGTCAATTAAGCGAGAATTATTCCGGAGATTATACTCAATATATTTTATATTTATTTCAGACGACGGTAAGTGCACTTTTACGGGAAGCAGAACTGAAGTCCGATTCCGTAAATAAATTTTACGTTCATTAAAGAAGAGAGAAGTAGGAAGACGCCATCCTGGGTTCAACATTTTTTAAGCCATAACTATTTTATATCAATTTTTTTATAATTTAGCGACGTTAAAGTCTAATATATTATATATAAATGAATGCCTGCAGTTAATAATGAATGGTGGTTACAGAATATTATTGCGTGAAGTTATTGGTATTTAATAACTAATCGGTGAGCTTTAGTCACATAAATAAATTTTGGGAATATGTATACTGATTTAAGTAGAGCTGTTTTAACAAATGTTAAGTCACATTTCACTGATTCAGAGCAGTTTTTCATTGACTCAGAGTCCTTCAGGCAAACTGTAGTCTAATAACTAAAGCAGCAAAACGTTAAACGCATTTCGAGTATAGTCTATCACGAAATGCAACCGCGAATTTTTCCCTGCACTACAGTCCTCTTGACACGCTCTTGGCGGCTCAGAACCAGATGTAAACAAGAGGAAGAAGTAGTTGGTTAATCACTTTCGACCCGTCCGAGGACGTGATCTTGTTATCGACCAATGGGCATGCTTCAAAAAACAAACTGCATACAGGCAAGTTGAGTCTAGCCTGCACTGTTAGAAATTACATGCAATTTACGGACTTTATAACGAAGAATTTAACTGAAATAAACGAAGAGTTCTTCGTAATTTCAAATAACTGACTCTTCATAGAAACTACTTCGTATTTCGACTTCCGAGTCGTATGATTCGTTCTAAACTAAGGTAAACACGCGGACAAAATAAGAGTGTTCTTGCTGTAGACCTATCCAGTTTATGAATGTTTTGTTAATATACCAAGAATATTTTTTTTTGTATTCGTGTTCAAAGTAAGTTAACTAAGTGTCCGTAAATTTACGAGGATAGCCGTACATTTACGAAGATCCCTGGATGATTTGTAACCAAGGTTCATGGTAAATTAAAAGTGAGAATTTTTAACAGTGTGACGTGAAATGAATCCGCGAAATAATCGTGTCAGTTTCTATATAATTTTTTCCACTTCCTATTCGCTGTAAGTTTGATTCAGCACGTATACATGTAAGATGTGTATGTGCAAATATATATTTATATGCATATGTGTGTATGTGTGTAGATGCATACACATGTCGACAGACCTGTCAGCCGGAGTGGCGTCGCGGCGGTCAGCAGGGGCATTCCTCCGGGCGGCGCGCGCTCGTCTGATGCAGACGGCGACCCGACCGCAAATTGCGGCGCTGCTGGCGGCAGTCCGTGGGACGACCAGCCGGTCACGTATGGGCCGCCCCATCAGCCTGGGAGCGGGGCTGCCCCATCAGCCGACCTGCGCGCGAGGCAGTCTCGGGGTCAGGAAGGCGGCGCCTCCACATGCCTGCGCGCTCCTCTGACAACTTCACGCACTGCACGTCATCATCGCCGGAACCACCGCGATCAGGTACTGTCGATGTGCAGGGATTCCTGCCTACCTGGTCACAGCTTCGAAACAAAACCACGCGATCTGGAAAATGCTCTTCACTGACCGTTTACAAAAAGCATGCTGACTAAACTGTAATTTTTGAAGAGCGAAAATAGCGAAAACGCATTTTTTTAGTATAGGCTAATATTTTAGGCATGAAACATCCGATACAGATTAGTGAAAGCACTCAAAGGGACTTGCATTACACCTTTATCTTCACTTCTCCGTACAATGTATGGTCACCGCTCAGATCTCACAGTTGCCCTATGCACATACGCGCCAGTTCAGAACCTTAACGCTTAGAGGCAAAAACCGCGCTTGAAGCACCAGCGAGCGTCGCACTTATCATCCCGCCTCTTCAACTCGAATACACTCATGTTCAGGCGGGATCCTTAGGCTAATGGCCAAACTAGGGGGATTATGTACACTTCAAAAGCAACAAAGAATGCCTTATAAAAACGTATCGAAATTCTTTCTCTCTAGATATTTCGCGTTTTCTGTTTACCCATATTGTTTACTACCTTAACTCAATATGTATACACTATTAATTACAGATTTACTGGGCTACGACAAATCTGATGCAAGATTTGAATCATTTTCTGTGAAAAAAAAATTGCAGAGATAATTTATCCATTTTATTTTATTATTACTCGTGTGGTTATTTTTTAACGTCACCTAGTTACTTTAGGGCGAATCATAGACGTTTGTTTTTGCAATAACCTATGTGTTTTCTCACTGGCTGAGTTAAGAGCGCAAAGAGGTTATTTCGTTGATCAGAGCCGATAAGACACCCAATGTTTTCAATATGAGCGAATTTTAACGTCACCATCTCTACTGATGATATGGGAAAGATTTATTCTGCTCTGTAGAAACTAGTTGAGTCGTGCGAAATTCTCGTTATCGTGTGGCACTAGGCTAGGCTTCATACACTTGTACATAAACAAACCAATATATTTACCTCAATGACCGCTGCCACAGTCGACCGTATGTTCGGATTGCATATGGCTGGGTCGTATGGATTTTGTTAATTTCTTACTAAGTTCGTGTATTTCAAGGCTCGACCAAAATCCATGACGAAATGAATTTATTATTCAAATATATAATGGTCTTCACTTTGGACTGTCACAAATAAATAATAACGCGGAAATCTCAGGTCTACACTGATGGATGACATGATGTTATTAATTTGCCCATCTGTTTCAACTCGACAGAGCATGCTGGAAAAGATCATTGTTTAGTTTTACGCAAAATGTAAGTCGCAGCAGAGTCCCCACCAATGTTAGTGTAATTTTACACCTACATATGTTACGTAGGGAATGGAAAAATTCGCGGTTTCAATGACCTCTAGGATAGACTCCACGATCACCTACATGCACGCGCAAATGCCACGTGCTCGTTGGCTACTGACATGTGAAACTTGTTATTTGAGATGCATCCGATTCGATACTTCTTTGCTTGAATGTTTTCCATTGGCTCAGAATCCTTCATGTAAACTGTGACCTGATGACAGACACAATACGAAGGTACATGTGTTTGGATTCTAGCATTACGCGAAATGAATCCAATAATTTTTCTGGTCTCTAAATGCTAGTGTTTTTGTTCTGCGCTCAAGTAAAAATACCATTGCTATGTTTTGGTTAATATATCACAGCCGTTGATGTTTCTGATGCGAAAACATGGTACGGTGCTGCCATCTGAGGCGGATGGCGCGAACCAAAGTTTAAAAAGCCAAAGGGATACTTCAATAGAATTAACTGTTTAATGAATTGTTACAAGATGTGTAGTGATTTAATCACATTCCTAGTCGAAAATCAGATCCAAAGCCGGGTTTTACTATTTTTTCAATCCCTTTTCGTTTTTATAGGAGCAGTTTCATTGTATGCACTTTAAAAATTTCTTTGTAATTTTACAAGGAAAGTCCTTGGATACTCAGTTGCCAACGATAGCACTTGTAAAACTGCACGGTAGACATTCGTATCATGTATAATTTTACTAAGCTCTGCCTTGTAGTTCTACAAGTGATATCGTTGACAAATGAGTTTTCAAAGATTGTCCTTGAAAGTACAAAAAAAATTTTAGAGTGTTGTAGTTGAACATTTCGCTCTGCTTATGGCATCATTCGATAGTCGACTAGGCTGATCCGGCAGCGAATTCTGATTCGCGTCAAGAAATGTAGTTGAAAACACACTCGTATTATTTTAAAGAATTTTACATTAAATTTCGAATCCGAGTTTAGTATTATAGGGTAAAGGTGTGCAATAACTCCACTACTATTCAAAATCCCAATTTACTTTGAAATTTAAGTTTCTTTTAAAGTAATATTAATGCTTATGAACCTACAGACCAACAATATTAACAAATGTTTGAGATGTTGAAATATTTTAGATAATAACGGTTTATTGTTATTATTAAAAAATATTATTAACAGCATAGTGGCGTCATTGCATTACTATTGGCTACAATAACGGTATATAACAAAATACATTTTAATATTGCATTTAAACAAATAAAATTTTAACATATTATTAGTCAGTTATTCGAATTGACATAGATATGTAACATAAACGACCAGGAAGTCTTTAATCACTGTCATAGTCAGTACAGATATCACAAACACCAGTTTTGGATACCAACCCTGCACAACACTTTTCGTGTAACCAACAACTACATTTAGTGCATTGAACCCAGCTTACTTTTTTTCCTGCATCATCAATGTTTGTTCCCCCACAATCTCCACAATAAATTCTGGGATCTGTACTAGTAACTAGGTTTCTATTTTCTGTGGACTTGCAGTGATTGATGTTGATTGAATAGGATTAGGCATAACAGGAAATGAAAGTTTTTGTGGCACTGTTGCATGGACATTCTTAGATCTTCTTTCTCGTATTAGGTCGCGTTCATTTGATTTTTGGTGTCTCTTAATGTTCTAAATGACGGCGTTTTGTGAGGTGGAGAAGCAGCCAGGCATGCTTTGGTTTCAGGCACTGGGGGTGATTGGGAAGTTCCAGAAGCAGCACTTACAGTGGAGTCGAGGTCACTCGTATGTTGTGATTTTTCTGAAATTTTTATAGGAGCGAACGCAGTAGGCTTAAATGGATGTATTGTGTTTGCGAAGAATGAGGAAACAGCATTTATATATTTTTATTTATATATATTTTACCAAATTTTGTAACTTTCCAATAGGATGAGCAGAATTCGCTTTACGAAATGTGTCTACGACTTCTTTTCAGTAAACTTTTAAAGCTAACTCCTATGTCCAGTGGCTGAAGCTCATGAATGCAATGAGCAGGCAAAATCAAAAGTTAGTCATAAAGGCATCATGTTAAGGAACAACAGTATTGTAGCCCATTGACGATTATAATAATCCTTGGGAATTATCTCTGCAACATTACGTTGCTAAGTTGTTGAAATTTTATTATTCTATATTTGAATTTTTTTTAAATTTTGGAAGGGAAGAGAGCCCCCTGGCTACGTCCCTGCACGCACCGTCAGACCAGACAATGCTAGAGACTTAAAACACTGCTGGTTATAAATCTTTTCGCGAAAAATACATGAGCATGCGTATAGGGCTTACATCCATACTCCATCTACACTTAGCTGCTATCATATATGCTTACAGACTGCCCCTGACAGATTGGTCTGACGACAATGTCGAAGCCACTCAAAGAACACCATTCTCGGTGACCGCCGATAGGGAGAGCCGGATTCCAAGTGATTCGGCTGTATCCAAAACACTGAGGTCTTGGTAGCTAGATGCTTATTCAGAATCCTAAAAATATTTCCCTTGGACGATGGTTGTTAAAGTGATGAAGATAATAGCAAAACTCTTTGATTTGCATGTAACCCTTTTCAGTCATTGCAAAAACGTACCCAGGTGGAAGTCCATCTCCAAATTAATTTTTTTTTTAAATTTTACCACTAAAGATTACGATTAGTTGAATATAGTTACTTCCCGTAGCATTTACACAGCCTACAACAGAAACCGTTTCTCTTTTCTCAGCATTTGTTGCTGCACAGACTCTTTTGCTTCCCTTCTGAGCAAGCACTCTCTCAGGACAGCCTAGCACAACTGCAGGCCAGTCTCATCAACATTATAAATAAGTTGTGGTGTGTTTGAAAAGTTAGTTTCTTAAATGGTCTCTTACAAAAGTGTGAAATATCGTCCCGCTGTTTCTTTGTTGAAACGTATCAAGCTAACCATAGCTGAGAGGTTCAGGTGTTCTCATAGACAGCTCAGGGTGACGAAGCATGAAAGATTCAAACCATCTTCTTCCAACTTTCTCACCACGAAAATGATTTTTGATGTTATTCGAAGCACATTAATTGGTAAAATACCTCACAGACTCGCTTTCTTGTTAAAAAAAAATAAACTAAATGCTTAAATTTTCTTTACCCTATAAACGAGATTATTTTCTTGTTTTAGAGTCAAAGTTCTTTCCCGTCCGAGATTCTTAAAACAACTTTTACGTAACAAGTGATCATGCAACATTCTTCGAAGAACAGTAGTTTCCTTAGAAGCTGTTGCACTTTGGATCCCTGCGGAACGAGTTATACCGCCCTCAGTCGCCTTTCTTGCGAGCGACTAGTTGCCGCGAATCCCCTGTGAGTTGTTTCGCCCCATTTTTCCCTAAAATAATATATATAATTTAATAATTGTATGGTAGCGTGATTTTATTTAGTACTGAATCTCTGGGTTTGAGTCCAGTACAAGGAATTGGTGTCAATTTATCGTGGCTTGGGTTTGTCTTTACGTCATTTTACGAGAGTCAGTAGTGGTAGTAGGCCTACATGAAGGTAGTTACGACAAAATTGAGCATTCCTCCTTAAAATGTTACGAAACAATGTTGTATTTTAAATTTTAATGCATTTGAAACAAAAAAAATAGTTTTTTGTCTTTACGGTACTCTTTTAATTCCAGAGAGCATACAAGGGGGTTCATGGAATCATGAGCTAACTTACAACTAAAAATTCTTCATTAACAATTAAAATACTTAATTTATCATCTAATGAGAACTCAAACCGACGAAATTCATGCATAAGATAATAAAACAAAGTTCAAATGTGAAATTATTCCTTGAAAACCATTTTTTAAATTTAATTTTCTATGCATTAATTAATATGGTAATCAGAGCAATATGCATCTACAGAAATTAAAGTAATTGTTTTTTTTCAGTTACATCTGGAGTAATTAAACGATGATTGTGCCAAATAAAATAACGATATTTAATCAGAACTCTTGACATATAAAAATGGCGGTTTTGGATCCATGATGGCGTTATTATACAAAGTAACACTAACTTATTTTTTCGCTATTTAATATACGTATAAATAAATGTTTTTGCTGATGTTCTTTGCAGTACTTGTTTTTGCAAGCATGTCACAGATATATATGCGTCAAGTACGTGATTTGTAGCAATAAAATTCTTAACATAGAGCCAATAATTTAAAAGCAACATACAATTTTTACTCACTAAAATCACCTTCTACTTGCAATAATGCCGTGAATGAAGCGCTGTACAAATTCCTGTGTGACCAACTTTCACAACTGTAGTGACTCGATTAAATCCTCGAATAGTGGGGGTTACAAAAATCTAGCGCAGGTAGTCGGGGCAAGGTAAAAGCGCTGGATATACCACTATTATTGTGATTGTAGCCATGGCGTTATTTCATACAGTTATCCTAAGTGTATATGTAACATGAGAACACATGATTTGCCCGTTATTGAGGTTAGATGTTTTTTTTTACATTGTGATGTATCAATTTACTTAAGCATGTGTATATTTACCACAACTGTCAGTTAATTTTAAGCTAAATACATCGTTTATTACTTTACAATAACAATGCACATGATGATTTGTAATACTTCACACAAATATATATATATTTTCTCAGATTGCAACTGTTAATAAACAATATTGTGCTTCAGATCGATTTTCAGATATTACCATTTTAATTGTTTAAGTTAACAGTTGTATCAAACGTGTGTGTAAAATTACAATAATTGATTAGCTTTTGAAATGAAACTTCTTTGAGCGCGTTGAGAGTAAAATTTCAAGGCCGAATTTTAATGCAACGTTTTCATGAAACATTGTTGTGAAACTATTCTGACGCGAAAATATCAGCAAATAGGTACCTGGCCAAAAAGATATGAAGAGAGCACCTCTTTGTGCGATCATTCGTCCCACGCAAAAAAATAAAGAACCGAGAGAGCTAGATGAACGAAAGAATAATACAGAGATCTGGCATGCGCTTGTTTCAGAAAATAGATATAGGTATCCTATTTAGTCAACTGTTAATGCCTTGAATTTTATATTTGCTACCAGCGTGCTCGCGTTCCTCCTTGTTCAACCAGCAGCGTAGAGAGCGCTATTGAGACAGTTCCTGCATTTCCTGCATGGCTAGCGCTACCTGTTATGAATTTAATATTTCATTCAGAGATTTGGCGTGTTCCAAATGGCACAATTGTTTGAAGAAACATTAACACGCATAGTTTTTATTTATGGTGTGAGTATTTCAACAATGAGTAGTATTTATTGTTAAATAATTATGAATTGATCAATGAATCAGTTGAAGTGAGTAATAATTTTGTTTCGTGTTTATTAATTAATTTTTTCAAATAAAAATTCTAATATAGGGCCTATACAAAAATGTAAGGATACTTAAATACTTGAAAAAGAAAGGAAATAAAAAAGTGCTGTGTTATTTTTCAGAAATTTTGTCTTCTCTCTCTCTCTCTCTCTTTGCCTTTCTACCATTTACGATATACTTACGAGTCGAGGGTAGAATTGCCAAATAAGTTTTACTTCTTATCAAGAGTACTGAGACACACACGCTCTTTTTTTCATTTCAAGAAAAAAATTTTAAATTGGCAAACATTTGTATACGGTAATTATAAACCCCCCCCCCCCAAAAAAAAAAAAAACTCAACCACATTTTTCATGGCGCACGAGGAACCCTCGCAGCACGCGACTCCCAGACGCGGCGGCCATAAAGCAGTTGGACGCCGAACAGACGCCTTCCCAGCGGCAGTAAAATGCAGCGCCGCCACCTACCTGCCGAGCCGAGAACTATGTCTTATTCACGAAGGTGTTCGTGCCTCGAGCGCCGCGCTCTGGTTGGCCGAGCAAGGCCGGGTACAAATGCAGAGAAGTGAGTCGTTGTAAAGCCCATCCCACGGACATTACATATACTGTAAAAAAAACTTTAAATTTCCTTTACAGTAAAAACTAGTCCATCCGGACTAACTGGGACCAAAGGCAATCCGGACATTCGAAAATCCGGATAATCCAGGTAATATGGGCCATAAGCGAAACAAAATCCTTAAATAAGCAGACTTACCGTTCACTACGATAGAAAAATGTCATGTTTTGTAGCGAAATTACATAGCATGCATGCCTTATATTGTTTACAAGTCATTAAAAATATAAAATTAACTTTTCACATCATATTTTAACAAATAATTCTTCAACTTTCTTCTGTTTGAAACAGGTACGGCGTTTGAATGAAGAAAAGTCAGTTACATTGTGATGTGCTTACCGTCTTTGTTTGAATGGATGTAGAATAAAATTGTCATTTTTATGTGAACATAAAATAAAATATCTACAAATCTGATCCGGATTATCCGGAGGTACGGTTCAACGAGGGCCGAATAACTGAAGTTTTACTATATTAATGTTTAGCAATTTTACATTTTTGTCGGGTTTTTAAAAATAATACAATTGGTGTAATTTTACAATAATGTTTCTAGAAATACAAATTTTCCTACAGGCATAGGTAAAAAAACACACGAATTATCGTCTTTTATTACAATATATAAAGTTTTAAATTACACATGTGGATGTATATATAAAGTAACAAATACATCAAGTGTTAAATTATTTAGTATTAGTTTTTTTTAATAATACACCGTATTTATAGGCACACACACACGTCATTGTAAAAGTGCAAAATGTTCGTCAGAGTAAATTTACTACTACCAAGGAACTACAAAATAACATAATGTATTTTGCATATAGTACTGACAATACCTCAATTAATTTATATTAAGTTATGAAAGTTTCATACCCATTAAATAGCGTGCACGATGGACACTTGTTTAAGATGGTAGACTAACAATCAAATGGTCGTAAGTTGGAAACTCCGCTAAAATAAAATTTATTCGGAAATATTATATTTAAATATAAATTTAACTGACGGTTGTGGTAAAAATACACATGCATATGTCTATATATATGTATATATATATATATATATATATATATATATATATATATATCACAAAGTAAAAATACATCAACAGTTATGGCATATTTACAAAACTATAGCGATTGTACTTTTATACATTTGATAGTATTTTTACTTGAACACAAGAGTTTAAATTCATCATCACATGTCTGTATAAAGTTACACAAAAGTCTGTGGAGACTCTGCGGCTACATACATTTTGTGTAAAATCACACAATATTTTTGCAGTGTATGTTCGAGGCTGGCTGTGAGTGATGGGTATCTCAAGCCTGCGTCGGGGTCGGACACAGACCTCCTGGATTAGCGATACCATTCGAGCCAATCAGAGTTCCCGCGCCATTGATTTCCCTGACTTTTCCCTGTTTCCCTGTCCAAACTAGCGTTTATTTACCTGTCTGAGCGGACTCTCCAGCAATATACATATTAATTTTATTATTAAACCACATTTCAAAGAAAAAACATAACAGGCACAATTGAATATATTTTTTTTCCTATGCGCATTAATTATTAAATTTCCGTAAACACTACAGAATTAACTCTGAAAGTCTGGAAAAGTTATTATTTCACAAAGCTTTCGAAACGATTCATAATTGACTGTAATCAGTCTAAAGACGATAGACATTTGATTGTGCTTCAAATAAACATACATAAATGTATCCTTTACGTTTATATAAAGTTAGTAAAAATTAGATACAGATTATTAACTGCACACGAATTAATGATTATAATACAAACCATGACAAGACATTAAAATAATTGATAATAACAAAAAAATTACTTATACTGGGTGGTAACCATAATATTGTTCACTTCCCTGAACTTTCCAGGTTTTTAAGACACATTTTTGAATACCCTAAGTTTACCTCGTTTCCCCGATTTTCCCTGTCTGTGAGAACTCTGGCAATGTATGTTTGAATAACACTTTCTAAAGGATCACGGACTTTTGACGCGCCCTGTATTACAGTGAGCCAATAGGGAAAGAAGAGAAAAAAAACGAAAATCCATACGACCCAATCACATGCAATCCGGACAGAAGGTAGAATGTAACAGACAATGAACGAAATACATTTGTTTGTTTGTGTACAAGTGTGTGTGGAGCATAGCCTTATGACAACAAATACTTAATTCTACAGGTCTCAAGAAAGAAGTAAAGACCTGCGAATTATTCGTTAGTTGTCCGGCGACACCCTTGTTCATTCCACTGGCTCCGATTATCGGACAGTGAGTTGAACGACACGCATCGAAATAGTAGAAGCCAATAACAAACAACTGAATAAGTCCATGACTAGAGACCTGCAAAATTCGCGGGTTCAATGACCTCCAGGATAGACTCTACTACACTCTACACACTCGGGCAAATGCCACCTAATCATTGGCTGCTGACTTGTGAGTCGTCTCGACCGAGTGTCTGTGATTCGACACTTCTTTGAGCGAGGGTCTCTAATTGGCCCTCATTACTCCAGATTAACAGAGAACCAGTGGTAGAAGCAGCGCTAAGGTATAATTATTTGAATTGTAGCATATCACGAAATGAATCCGCGAATGATGCAGGTCTCTATCCATTACTAAATAACAGGTGACCAGTCCAGAAGTTAAACATTCGTCAGCAGCCAATGAATGCGTGATCCCGAGTTTGTTTTGTACAGGGTTTTTGGGGTCACTCCTGGCATCGGGAAATACCGCGTATTTCGCACGTACCTCGCAACGAGCCGGGGGAAAAAAAAGCAGCGGCGATAACCAGCCCGAAAGTATACACGCTTCCGAGAGAAGGAAGTTATAAGCCATAAACCTGCAATCCTGTCGAGAGAACAAGTTTTTCCCAGCAATTCCATTTCGCTCTCTCGCTCTCTCTCCAGTTCACGCCAACTCTCGACTGTTTCCCATATTCATTGCCCGCCTTCCAGCTCGCTGGTGGTGTTCCAGAGTGTGAATTACACCTGATGGAAGGGAAGGGTGAGAGGGAGAGGCATAACTGTGCAAAGAGCGCGCACGCAACCTCCTGTTCTCGCGAGCAGCCGGGACCTCCACACCTGGCTTCCCCCAACAGATAACTAGCGGACTCATTGTCCGCCGACCGGCTGGATCGCAAACCCTTGTACATTGTACAACTGGCCCCTTTATTTTGGTACCACGCCCCGAAAGAGTAGAAGCTCATATCAAGCACGTGAAGTCCTACCGGAAGCAGCCTATGAATGCTTAGAGACCGGTGATATTCGGGTTTTATTTCGCGATCGACTAGAATCCAAATTGCGTTTTAATTTTTTGTTCTTCAGTGATAGGGCCACAGTTTGTATGGAAGTCTCTGAGACAACGAATAACCCTCAACGAAAAAAAAACCTATCAAATCACAAGCATTCCAGTTAACAGGTTTCACGAGTCGTTAAGCAAAAGAGCAGGTGAAATTTTCTCGAATACGTAGAGTATCATGGAGTTTATCCTAGAGATCATTAAAACCGCGACTTCTTCCAGTCCTTACATATGAAGGCGTGACTCCCGAGTTGGTTATGTACTGGTTTTTGGGGTCATTCCTGGCGTCAGGAAATGTCCCAAGTATCTCGCAATGGTTATCAAATTAAACTTGAAGCATATATACAAGTGCTTCACGTTGATGATCATACTTAATTGCTCTTGATACACCCTTGACGAGTCTGAGCCGATTATAAACAAGGAGAAGAAGTATTTACCCATCACTAGAGACTGTTTTAGTGATTGGACCACAGTTTGTCTGAAGATCTGACGCAATGAGTAACCCTCGACGAAAGAAGTATCGAATCACAAGCATTCTAGTTAACAGGTGTCACGAGTCTTTAGCCATTGAGCAGGTGTAATTTTCCTGAATAGGATAGGAGTCTATCCAAGGGGTCACTGAAACTGCGAATTTTTCAAGTCCCTACCCAAAACGCCAAAAGGATGTGACTTTCTTCATCGACCAATGAGCAGGCTAAATAGGCTTGACTATACAAGTGGAGTGAAATGAACCAGGGAAATAATCGTGCCTCTAAATATTTGGCCCATTGGCATACGGCTCCAGATCTGAGCACCCACGCAGCATTACTTTCGTTGGAGAGTTAACACAAAAAATAGTTTGTTCCCCAAATATTTTGTGGAGACAGCAAGAAAAAATTTCTTAACCTAGAGGAAATCATCTATTAGTGACAAATTATTCTGTCAACAATAAGCACATTTTTGGACACTACAAAAATTAATTTTTCTGTATCACAATATATTTGGTGGGGTCTATGTTGAAAAAAATAGATATGGGTGTTTTTTTTCCTTTTATAACAATACAAAAATATATAATAGTGAGTAAAAGGCTGATTTATCTTTCATATGTTTAGAGTTAATTAAGATTTAAAATCATTAAAGGTAAAGTTAATTGTTTTAATACTCACAGTGGTTCTGACGTTACAAAAGAAAACCACACACCGTTAAGTAACTTACTACAAACTACAATGTTTCCCTAGTATAATTTTTTTTAAAAATGTGGTAGCTCACAGACAAAACATTAATTGTTGAAATGTTGATGGAACGTGTGCTACGGTCCGCCGAGTCCCGGCAGAGACTTCGTTGCTCGTTGCAGAGGTTAAGGAGCGGAGGGAGGAATGGGGAGCTCGATGTCGACTGCCTTCTCGGCCCGGGGCGGCAGCCCGCATTGTCCGGCCGGCGGACACGCGGTAATAGCGCCTCGCTAATTATCCCCGCGAGGGATTGGTCGGCGGGGCCCTGGTGATCGGGGAGGGGAGAAGGATAGGAAGAGCGCGCTGGTTCCATCAATCTCCGCCAGGAGCGCCGGGTGTCATCTCTCGCCCTGCGCCGGGAAGAATAGTCGCGGTCCGAGAGCCCGCGGAAAACACCGACCATAATGGCGTCGGTATTAAACATTTTTTTTAAAGGTTCGTGACAAAAAAAAAAGAAGGGAGAAAGTAAGGGGGAGGGGGGAAGTAATTAACCCCTTCCCCGCAGGGCCGAGCGTCGGTAGGAGTGATTACGTAGATGGATGGGATTGGTCCCGATTCCGCTCGTAATTCGTTACACGCCTTTTTCTCCCCTCCCATCCCCCTCCTCCTCTCTTTCCCCTCCGAGCGTCCACACAGCGTCTTTCGTCCGCCGCTTGCAGATCTCGGGGCGTTCGTCTCGCCACTGCAAAGGAAAACAAAAACAACACTTTTTTTTGTTAGTTTAAACCCTACCAAATATTTACTGTGGACAAAGAAATGATTAAGTAATCACCAAGAAGTATGTGGAATATAAGTGACCAAAAAAAATTTATGTCACTAATATATAAATTATTTTTCGAGCGTAAAACATAATTTCGTTTTCGCCACAAAATAGTTGATTGGATCTTTATTTACAACAAATATTTTGTGGCGGGTACAAACTGCTTCTACAGTGTATGGAGGGACATCTGGACTTAACACCTGGCTCTCATTAAAAAAAAAATAACTTGTCCCTTCATGACGTGTTTCAGCTGTGTGTTGTGTTTACTTCCTGCGAACCACTATTCTTCCCGGTACCTCACTGGGCATGGTAATTTAAAACATAGCTACACCACAGATGAACATCGTCGAGTCTCAAAGCTGTATTATGTTTAGAAGATTGCACAGTATTATTTTAATGGGCAAAAACAGAATATATCCGGAATGCATACGGGGAAGACCTGCTGGTCAAACATAATTGCATGTACGAAGATATGCATACCATCGCGGGACATAAAGGTATCTTATAACACGTGGAAGCAACTCGCGTTGGAAATGGGGAAGAGACTGGATGAGTTGGACTCGTGGTGCACCAATCATGACCCCATCCTATGTACAAAGATGATGAAGAAGAAGAGAGATACTAATGTAAAGGCTATCATAAGAAGGAGATACGACAAAAGAAAGAAGTAGGAAGAAACAATAAAGGAATAAATTTCTTTAAATATAAGATTAGCAGAATCTAGACTGCGAAAAAGAAAACATTAAAAATACTGAAAATTAAGAAGATAAACGAAATATCAAGATAAAAACAAAATTCTGAAACACATACGAAGAACCATACTAAGAGAGAAAATATAAGTCATTTATCAACGATGACGTGTAAGAATATGTATATATGACAGCGAAGGCGACGACGAATAAGAACATTATCAGTAGCCAAGACAGTTACAGAAGCTAATAAATTTGTTGAATACCACGTCTATGGTCCTGGAAAACGAATATAGGAGTTAATATATTTATAAATGGATACATAAAAAGCTAGAAGCAATCTCCTAGCATACCCACATCAGGATTTAGATTATTGAAAGTTGTATTAATACGTGTTTGAAACTCAGATCTTTGGGCGAATCTCCTCTGCCCCTGACTGCGCTAAGGCAGCAAAACAGTCAGGATCGCAATGAAAAACAAAAACTTATCGGTACGTGGCCACCACGTTCATTAAAAATGAAACTTCACAGACTGTTTGTGCAGTTATTTTAATTTTAACTTATTAAAAAATTAATCTGCAAAATTTTTCCGGTCTCTACCAATAATCTATACGTATCATTCAGTCCCTGTTCTGTCAACTGTGTTTGTAAACAACTTAATGAAAGTGGTTGTTAGTGTTCATTCATAACATTCTGTGAAGCTTTACAAGTGACAGTTGGGAAACGGGTACTACTGGTTCCATCTTCTGTCGCCTTTTCTCCACTCCAGTGTAAAAGGAGACAACTCCCACACCCAGCCTGGGTTTGCGTCTATTTTGCACAACATTGCTGATACTGAAAATTATTTAAATCTGCAAAATTATGGCTTAAAACCCATCATATCAGCGTGTAGGCTTAAAATTCATAAAAACATATATAATTTAAATTTACTTAAAAAATGTACTTTCAAAAAAATGGCAAGGTAGCTGTTTTTTCGAAGCTTCAGTCCACAAAAGATTAATGACTTTTTCCATTTATTTTTAGACTAATTTCTCATATTTTTTACAAACTCTAAACTCATTAGAAAAACATATTCTCAAATGCAGAAATAACAGACCATGAGACAGGTTTCCTAAAAATATATATGAAAACATTAATAAAATTATATATTTATAATAGATAAAAAGGTTAATATAGGCTATGATTACATGGCTCGTAGCATATAAATATTATCTGCTACATTCACGTAAATTCTATTACAGCTTGGCCACGCTTTCATTTCATACAAAAATTATGTTACGATAAAATACAATATTTATAAATATGCATATAAAAACAATACCAAGGAAAAATCTCAACATTCTGGGAGTTCTCTACTTTACTACCACAAGACTTCTTGCTACTAACGTAGTTTACAATGCTAGGAAAAATTACAAACATTACTTTCTCTTTAAAAAAAACCCGATAACAGTTATGTACCGGGCAAAGTCTAAGTTCATTAAGTGCACTGCCAACTAGTTCAAAAGGGCCGTGACGTCACTAAATTCGCAACTTTATCACCACGATATCAATGCACGCAATACAATCGTGCTAAGTCTTCCAAACTTTGCATTAGGTCTACGGGCTTCGATTGCAAGTTTTTTTTGACAGAATCCGAACAGAAATTAGCGCACCGCTACTTATAAATAAGTAGTGCAAAATTATAAATAAAAAGTTTCTAAACAACTTTATAAAAATTTCGCCAACCATTTAGATATTACAAGCTTAAACTTGACTCAAATTTCTAGAGGCAGCTAGAACTTTCTGGAAGGGGTGGCCTTCGGCCAGAGCCTATAGGTTAACCAGGAACAAAGATGGCAAGAAACTATTTAACTTATATAATTAAAATGTATATAAAAGCACCTTAAACTATTCTGTAACCAATAAATTAATACAAAAAAATTATGGTATCTTAAAAAAATACGGCAAATAATGTGGCGGAAACGCCACACTTCGAGAACTCAAATTTAAGACAACTTCCATGACACAGGCTATAGAATGATATTGTCGTTATATTACGCAACTTTATGTACACGAAACTCATTGTCACTGGTATCCCACGGATAATTGAAAAAGATGTAGCTCTTATGGAGGCACGAAAGCCAATAACGAACTAAATTAAAAAGTTGTACACAAAGTATGGTGGAATCCAACTATGAACTTTACTGCAATGAGTTTACTGCAAAATACCCAGAAATAGTAAATTATGACAGTTGAAAGCAAAACGGAAGAAAACTGATGATAGCAAAAAAAAAATCTGCTTACTGCGTAACATGCAACGGGCTCTAAACGCAGGAAATGCTCAGTAAAATAGGAGGAAGAACCAAATTACATCCCATTACCGCGAAAATTACCCACGTTTCAGTACTGTTTTACTGTTTATCCAGTCTCGTTTGTGCTTGTGAGGGCCCAACATGGAGTTCTTACTCTGTGGCACACGGCGAGCGAGCCTGTTTACTCAGACAAACTTCCTTTTTACTGAACAAGTGTGAGGTCAGTTTACTACAGATTGTGAATCCATCCAAAATTTTAGAGGTTTTACTCAGACCCGCTGTACTAGGAATGGGAGTGAGTAGTCCTTACGAAAACGCGTGTGAAGAAACGTATCGTGAGTGAACAAGAATAGTCTGTGCCTACAGAAACATGTGCACAGGACTTTATAGTTTAGTATCGTGTATTGATTTCTTATAAATTTTTGGTTCCGACATTTGTTTAAGTACATTTACACACATTGGCTTAGAATTATGATGATATTACGGGGATTGTAGCTACATTATTATTTTATTATGTACTGTCACTCTGAAGTAAATTTGTGAAATTTGATCACGTGTTTTATACATTTTGCCACATACATGGACCAGTGAAATCACAGAGTCACGCACACCAATCAGAGGGGCTTGCCCAAGGACTGTCCATATTTCTGTATCTAACTCGGAGGCAAACGAACCTAAGTACAATTTTGGCGATTTTGTTTTATTTCATCTTATGTGTTAAAAATTCGTCCTTAACGAGCAGAAAATTCGCAAATAACCCAAAAATATTTCTTAGTGAAGGTTATAATAGTCAAAGTCCAACGTTAAGCCAGGCAAACATAAATGTATCTACAATTTTAGTAAATTTGTGTATTGGAAAATGTCAAAAATCTGGAATAATTGAATCATTATTTGTGGTCTCACGCGTGTGGAGGAGAGTATCATTGAAGAACAATTTTTATTTTTCATTCTTTAAAAGATTCATGTGATGTAGGATTTCGTTTGTAGGTCGAATTATTTTTTTTGGACTTACGCCGTTGCAGTTTTGCACTGTACCTAAGCTTTAATTGCCTCGTAGTTTTTAACCCACTATGTTCGTATGTGCTGTTGTGTTGTCCATAATACCTGTTTAGTTTCATCATTTGGTTTATCTGTTTGAGATAAGCTGACTTAGGCTTGTTCTCTGTGGTTTTGTGTTTTCATTTTTATTTCTAATTTGCATGATGGAAAAAAATTTTCATGACAAACAGTGCAAAACTGCAAAGGGGTATGTTCAAAAAAATCTAATCATATAAGTTTTTTCTACACTCCGGTAAAGTTGACCAATTATGATTTTGGCTCTTCTCGTTGTGAAGGCCAGATTTTTAAACTTATAATATCGTCCAGTGTCGCCGCATAAATTGGCGAAAGGCGCGTTCAGGAGTTGGCGTTCATGCGGAGAACGGAACAGTCGTTCGCAAGCTCCTCCCCTCCGCTACTCCCCCTCTCAGCCAATAAGCCCCTCGCTGTGCCGGAAACACGCGGAATACGTCATCAATTAACATATTCAAGCGCATCGCACCTTGAGATCTCCGGCAGGCAGGCCTTTTACAGCTCGCCCAATTACTTTAATTGCGTCAGTCGGGGCAGTCCTTATTACGCGCCGTCATATAAGGAACATAAAAAAATCTATTTTACAGGATGACCGCAAAACAAAGGAACCCATTACCGAGTTAAAAAGGGGCTTAAATTGTAATGCCCTCTCAAACGCAGTAAAAAGAGTTGGGAAAGAGGAAACAATTCAAACTGGTATCATTTTTCTACTGCATAAGATGTTTGCAGTTTTTTTACTGGAAGGGTTTAAGATTTTTTAAAGTTATTCGTTTTTTACGATTTATTACTTATTTGGTACCTAATGTGAAACTGACAAAATACAAAACAAAGCCACTGAATACACAATAAAATATCTCTAGCTCACAAAAAATAAAATCTTGGGAGCAATGGAAATAAGATATTTTAAAACACTCAATACTTTTTATCGTGTGGTGTCATTAAAACACACACATGACTATTAATATATCTACATTTATTTTATCGCAGAAGTACAAACATTGCCTTGTGCATGACCGTATTATAGTTAGAGACTGGAAAAAATTCGCTGTTTCATTTAGCTGTAGGATATAATCCAAATGTGTTCAACTGTTTGCTGCTTCAGTTATTGGACTAAAGTTTTTCTGAAGGATTTTAAGCCAATGAAAAAACATCAACGAAAGAAGTATGGAATTACAAGCATTCCAGGTAACACATGTCATGAATCATTAGCCAATAAACAGATGTAATTTTCCCGAAAACAAAGAGAATCGTGGAGTTTTTCTCGGAGGTCATTGAACCCGCGAATTATTACATTCCCTTATTATAGTCTACAAACATTTTTGCAAACTAAGCTTTAACTATGATACTGTCGCCACTTTAGCAATTGTCTATAAATGCCAACTTTTATTGGGTATATGTTAATCATCTTGCTGTGTTAACAAATATGTGATGTCCAGGAAATAATATCATTTTAATAATGTAGGCTTATTATAACACAAAAAAGGTTTATTAAGGTTGACTGTGAAATGAAGCTGCTTTTATAGTATTTAATTTTATTCTGGCTGTACCACAATGTAACTTATTTTCTGGATTCATTATAAAATGTTCATATAACTGGCTAAGTTTTTTTCTAATGCGTGTCGAGATACATGCTACTCAGGGGGAGCCATCGATCCCAGTAATCGACTATAATTAATTACGCCATGAGACAAAATATTAAATGCTTCCATTCAGTGATAAAGAAACCACGCATATATTTAAAATGCAATTTGTCGTTTGAAAATAGGGCAAATCTACATGCCATGTTTAATAGCTTATAAAAGAGAGGAAAACATTAATAACGATAAAAAAAAATAATAATGGATACTATCTACAGACCTCGTGAATTAGAAAGAGATGTTGTGACGCGCAGCAGTAACCCCGCCTCCCCATCGCCGTACGGGGCGCGCAAGCGCTGATTGGTTGTGGCTGACAAGGCCGTCGCCCTCTCCCCCGACTACGCACTCGGGGGCGGGCGCCTGCGCGTTACAAGCAGTTTTTACTGTCAACTAAGCCACGCCCCCCGAGTCCCTTCCTAGGTCGCGCGACCCGTAGACTAAGGTGCGTGCGGTGCTTGAGCTCTGCGGGACTCTCTTTGTCCCGTTTTTCTTATCGGCGAGGGATAATTGCGGGCCACTTCCTGTCGCGCCCGCCGACACAGGCGCGCATAATCTCGCCCCACCACGTAGCCTGACCACACCACGTGTGTTAGTGTGTAATGACACGAACAGATGTCGCACGCATGCGGCGACGCAATTAGCGTCAACGAAGGGGGGGTAGGCGGCCTCCCCGCTAAACAGAATTTGGGGCGAGAAAGGAAAAGGGGAAGGGGGTTAGTAACGAATTCACAGCGACGCTGAAATTAGAGTCGAGGGCACTTAGCAAACCTCCCTTCGCGCTCCGACCACCCTGTCTCCCTCTGCGTTCTCCGGGGGAGAAACGTAGAACCTGCGCCGCACTCTTTGGAGTTGTGACTGATTGATACAGCCGCGGTTATTCCAGGGATTCACTGGGTAGCAAAGTAGACCAGCTCCAGTAGATGAGTGAACTACGCTGGTCTTGACGACCCTGTGCCAGTTATGAGCGAGGAGGAGAAGTGGTTATCTACACAGAAAAACAAATTCTGTACATTTACAAAAGATTCTTATGGAAACATGTTTCTAAGACACAGATTGCTAAAATAAGTATAGGCCTATTGTAATTTTGTATAACACAAGGCTACGGTTATTTTGGCATATATAAAATACGTTTTTCGAAATATTTCTTATGAAAATTGGCGCATAACTTTATATTTTAATCGATGTTCCATTCAAACATAATTTTTGTAAGCCATGGAAAAGATAATCGAACATTAAACGATTTGAATTCATTTTTTTGTAACATGCTTATTATGTGCGCACTTAATACTGGAAAGCTATGCAGGGAACGGTTTACAAAGAACTTTTTTTTAATTATTGGAGGTAATGGCCTAATGGGACAACATAAAGCAAAAGTGCACGGGTGAAAATTTGAATCCAGTTGTACTGCGAACAGTGATACAGTTGTTTGCATGTAAATGTACAAATTTATAAATATCTGTAATTTTACAGGAATGTTTCTGTTCCATTTACAAAAAAAAAATACATTGTAATCACGTGTAACCCGCCAAAGGATATGACCAACGAGCATTGTAAACATGTTTGTACGTGTTTGTATATGTACGTGTAGGTGGGTTGAGTCTAGCCTGAAGCGAAATGAATACCCGCAAGAAACGCTGCTCTAGTGATGTTTATTTCTGCTCCTCGTCGCGACCTGGCGGCCAAGCGGGCTGGGGACAGAACCAGGGATAGCCTGCAATAAACTATCTAAAATATAATATTTTTTTCCTCCGGTTGTAAAACAAATAAACTAATGATCGTAGTGCCAATGTTGTAAGCTAATGTTAAGTTATGTGGTCACATAACCTAACCAAAAACAAAAAAAAATAACATTAACATAGGCCTATGGCAAAAAACACTTCAGGCACACTTTTTGTAATTAGAGAAAATGCACGAATTTTTAAACGAATAACGCATTTCAAAGAAACGAAAAATTCTTGTTAGTTTAAAAAAACTGCACTGGACTTAATTCCGATTCTAGTTTAGTTTAGATTAGTTGTGAACGGGGTTTAAAAAACATGTGAACGTAATAAAAGTATTTTTTTTTGCAGTAGACCTAATCAGCCTTTAAAAAAAATACTTCAAAGTAATTAAATGTGATAGGCCTATGTACCTGAATATTTACAAATATATCTTACAGAATGACAAAAGGAAAATGTTTTGTTTAAATTTTGGCATATTTTAATATTTAAGTTTTTGAACTGCACTAACATCGTTTCTGTTCTTAATCACATACTATTTTGTCAGTCACTAAACTGAGTAGTGCCAACCGATCATAGCCTCTGTTTCTTTATGAATCTGACTGAAAGGTAATTTGACATTTTCTTTAATAACCCGGTGAAAATTTATATAAAGTTTAAGTATTTATTTAAAGTACTGGCCCTGCAGTTTTTACTACGTGATTGTTAGCTTCGGTTAGTGCGTGACTTCACAGCGGCCCTTTCCAGCTCACCTGCCATTGTGTCCAGTCACGGCTAAATCAAAGTGTAGCAGATATATTTGAATACTTCGTGCTTTTAATTGTTGTTGAGAGGCCAGCTTAAGTATAAAATCAGTCGTCTAACATACCAGTTACCTGCGCTACTGAATTCAGGAGTCATATCAAAATATGACAATCAGCCTCCTTGATGCTAGACTTGCCAGCCTGACGTCATTGTGTCAGTAAGTATTAACTTACTGACACCAAGTCTAGTACTCAAAGCTGGCTACACCAATTAACAGATTAGTGATGTTATAAAACAAGTGTGCGGCTTTATTTCACAGTATTACTTGTACAGTTTTTCAAGTATTTTAATTATTAAGATTTTTTTCACACCAATGAGTAACTGTAAGACCAGTGGTCCAAGATGAATTCGTGATTTTTAGCTGTAAGCAATTATTTTTCATTTAATTAAGTTGCCCAGAAAACTCTTGATATTTTTACATTATTATCATAAATTCCTGTTTCCAGACTTAATTTAGGGTTTTACAAATATTTTGTTGAGGGGATATAGGTATCGAATTGTACCTAATTTTTGTCATTCACAGAAGTGTGTGAAAAAAATTTGTAATATTATTTTTAATATTTTTTATTGATCCTTGTTGCCCATCACCGTGTATGTTCAAGTTTCTTGTGTCCAGTACTATAGGTATGACTCGGAAGTCGCGATACGGCGCAGTTTCAACGCATATTCAGTTATTTGAAATTACTAAAAACTTCGTTTATTTTATTTAAATTATTCATTGAAAATTCCGTAATTTTACTGTATTTTCTAACAATATACAGTAGTGCAAGCATGGCACATAATAGTAGTGCTACATATTGGTTTTGACGCCCAGTGTGGGGCAAAAAAATTTGCAGATCTCTACAGATGATTAATTATTGGTTCGTTTGTAGAAAAAAATCCAGCTACACGTACAACAGCTAAGTACACGGATGCATCGTATAGATACTGGCCGTCTCTGCGATGGACACGTTGTGACATCTAGCTCACCGCTCGTGCTCACAACTGTACCGCGCAGTCCGTCTCTGCGATGGACACGTTGTGACATCTGGCTCACCGCTCGTGCACACAACTGTACCACGCAGTCCGTCTCTGCGATGGACACGTTGTGACATCTGGCTCACCGCTCGTGCTCACAACTGTACCGCGCAGTTCGTCTCTGCGATGGACACGTTGTGACATCTGGCTCACCGCTCGTGCTCACAACTGTACCGCGCAGTCCGTCTCTGCGATGGACACGTTGTGACATCTGGCTCACCGCTCGTGCACACAACTGTACCACGCAGTCCGTCTCTGCGATGGACACGTTGTGACATCTGGCTCACCGCTCGTGCTCACAACTGTACCGCGCAGTTCGTCTCTGCGATGGACACGTTGTGACATCTGGCTCACCGCTCGTGCTCACAACTGTACCGCGCAGTCCGTCTCTGCGATGGACACGTTGTGACATCTGGCTCACCGCTCGTGCACACAACTGTACCACGCAGTCCGTCTCTGCGATGGACACGTTGTGACATCTGGCTCACCGCTCGTGCTCACAACTGTACCGCGCAGTTCGTCTCTGCGATGGACACGTTGTGACATCTGGCTCACCGCTCGTGCTCACAACTGTACCGCGCAGTCCGTCTCTGCGATGGACACGTTGTGACATCTGGCTCACCGCTCGTGCACACAACTGTACCACGCAGTCCGTCTCTGCGATGGACACGTTGTGACATCTGGCTCACCGCTCGTGCTCACAACTGTACCGCGCAGTTCGTCTCTGCGATGGACACGTTGTGACATCTGGCTCACCGCTCGTGCTCACAACTGTACCGCGCAGTCCGTCTCTGCGATGGACACGTTGTGACATCTGGCTCACCGCTCGTGCACACAACTGTACCGCGCTGTCTTCAAGAGAGGTCGGTATTGCACGACATCATCACTGCTCCCGGTCCCAGTGCCACACAGCTCGTTTTGATATTTTCCATCTCATCAAAAACAGATTACATTTTTTCCCCAATCCTTCCCTACCCCCCTTTCTCTCTTTCACCACTCTTCATTCGACCATTTCGTGTTATATATATTTTTTTCAACTCTCGTATTTCGCCATTAAACAACCGGCACTTAGTAATTTGAAAACCTTTTCATGCTTAACTGGGATGTTCCGCACAAACTGTACCCGGAACCAACGACAACACTATACATTTTACTTTTTTTTTTTTTTGTAAACTGAAAATATTGGAATTGCAAAAAAATAAATATTTCATGCAAGATAATATCGAACACTCTTTGTTGTGTTTACCTCGTTTGCGCGTCCTTTTTTATTTGCTTCGGTTTCGAGAGTATTTACTTGTCAATTTTACAGTCTTTTTAAGTAATACAAAATCATGAAAGACTAACCCAGTGTAAAAATTATGTAAGTAAAGTCTGCTTGGAAGTAAAAATATTGAACAGTTTGGGAACATAGCATGATAATAACCCATGCAGTAAATCAAGGAAAATTTAATGATAAAATTGATAAAAGCAAATGTTTACTATTTATGACAAAGTATTTGTTTGTGCTGTTTTCGTTTTTAAAATTTTTATATATAACTTTCACGCTGCTTTTTTGGATGTTACATAAGTGTGTATGTATATACTATGTATATATAAATGAAATATAACCACAGTGAAAACCTAACTAATACTCTAGTGAGTGGTCAGAACTAATGGATTGTAGGTTGAAGGTAGTAGGTTCAATTCCCATAAGAGTTGTAAAATGTTTCACGTGTAGGAAGCTTCCCTTCCACAGTCGGGGCGGGATGCTGTTGCATTCACCATCTCTCTGCAGGGCGGGAGCGGACATGCCTGGGTACAATAATCCCGCCAAGCCTGAGTTCCCGTCACATGGTGTTGAGACCAGAACAGTCCACGACTTCTTCTGTTCTTTTTTCTCTTTCAATACTCCCAGGTTTTGTAATTTTTTAAATCTCAAACAATCCAGCGTGAACTTTGATTGTCGTGTAGAGCGTTAGGTAAAACTGAGATGCCATTACTGGGAAAGGTAGAGTTGTATCAAGCAAAACTAAGATATTGTTACGAGCGTATAAGGGATGGGGGGTGGCGAGCCGGTGGACCTACTAGCTGTCATCTAGTCTGTAGGCCCCCGGGTGGGGCACGACCCATTGTCGCGGCGCATACCTTGGCGGATTAGCGGCCTGGCCTCGCTACCCTCCTTCCCCCGCTCCCCCTCTTCCTCGGCGCTTTGTCATGATCCTTCGGCCCCTCTGGAGTGTTCTGCGGGCTCCCGGAGGCCGCCGCGTGGAGTGGCGTAACTAGGACGCCATTGTTCTGGGAGCTTTGGGCATCCTGTCGACCCTGATGACGCGACACATCAAATGTGTGCGAGACCATTCCATAAGGAGGGCTGAATGGCATAAAAGCGGCGACGCCAGCCTCCGAGCCAGAGAAGTGAAGAAGGTGAATGATTCCTTGGCTACCGATAACTGGACGACAAAAGACGAGCTTCGTGTGGGGAGTCTGGTGCATAGGGACTGTGTCGGGGCGCGGAGTGAATAGTGCGAGACAGAGGTGCGGTAGGAAGAGCCACTGTCGAGCCAGGATCCAGTGGGGATGATGATTAATTTAGGAGCAGACCTTTTAAGTGTTGCAATTTAATTGATGGTGTAATTATTAGTAATGAATAAAGATTTATTAAACAAATTGGACTATCCTTTCCGAAATTGTGTTCAAAACTCGTAACAGCAACTCCTATATTTATTTGGGGGATTTTTTTTGTGGAACTATGTACAATCGTTATTATAGGCCTAGACCGTTAATTTATAATTATCTCAAGATCACACTTTTAAAGCACTTATGAATACACATTTATCTACGGATTTTAAATGCACTTGGGACCATTTTGTACGAACACGCAAGTCAACGAGAAAAGTGATCGTCCAATCCGTCACAGCTGGCGACCATTACAGAACCGTCGGACACACCACATTGTCCGCGAGCAGCGAGGCTCAGCACAGCTGACGAAATGTGTGGAGCGAGTTGCCGTAGTGGTGACACACTGAACTTGTATTCGGGAGGCTATCGTGATATCTTGTTTTCGACACAGAAACTAAGATGGGTTCTTTTCGTGGGCCATAGCTGAGTTATCGATATCCCTGGCCGTGATGTGTATTACCGCAACTGAGGCGTTCGCTGCAGAGGGGATGTTAGGGTAGGGCCTCACATGCCCTGTTGATAAATTCGTTTCCTCGTCATTACCATTGTTAAGGGCTAGTTCTGTGAATTTGAAAATAAACCTCTCCTGCATTTGTCGTTTCGCCACAAATATTTTCAAGAACCATTGTTAAGGGCTAGTTCTGTGGATTTGAAACTAAACCTCTCCTGCATTTGTTGTTTCGCCACAAATATTTTCAAGAGATTTTTTTTACATAATTGATATAAAAAGTCACGGAAGTGATAACAATTATAAACACTAGCCGACATGTTGCACTAATTATATAACACTTAAGATATATCCGTTGAAAATATTTGTGACAGAACAACACGTAGAGTTAAATTAACAGATATAGTCCTAAAATAATAGTAATGACGAGAAAATGAAAATAAATACACGGGTGCGTGTACTTTATGTACGTGCGTTAGAAGTTATACTTACTTGGCGTAATAAAACACAAACTTTAATTTTGCACAAAATAATTTACAGAAATAAAATAATAAATGGGCTTATGTGATATTATTAGCACGGTGGGCACAGTATAAAATCAATAAAATTAAAAAAAACAATAATTAAATACTCAGTATTCAATATTAATATAAACACGTTTACGAAATGAGTTATTTAATTAAGTAAAAGAATCTAGAAGAATATTACTTAAAAATGAAAATCAATAATTATGCTGAAAGTTTTTTAATTTATTAATTTCAATTATTTATTATAATTTATAATTTAAATTGCAAATACATTATACATACGGGAACATAACATTATTTACATAAATACACTTGCGAGAGTTTATAAAAACCATTTTATCACTAACACTAACGATAAATAAATGTTTTAATGGTATGGACCATTATTTAATATTATTACTAAAGTATATAATTTAATATCACATAAATATTTTTTATTTGTATGTAGCCTTTTCTATCTTGACAATTATTGTTGCTTGCCGCGCGCATCGTAAGAAATTGACTCTTGATATATTTTTCATAATGCGCCTAAGAAAGTATAACTTAAAAAAATAAAAATAAACACGGCAAATGGAACCCCACTTTAAGTCCAAAAGCAAAATAAACTGAAGCAGGTTTGTCCGTGGGTTAAGCATATCCCCGCAGTCATTGATTGGCTGCGCGCTGTCTCACGAGGAGTTCCGCGGTGTTCGAGTCCTGATTGGCCAGAAACGAGCCTACATGTTTGCCAGCGAGTTCGGCTATTGTGGCACTTGTCAAGGGAGAGTGTCTACACAACTATTTCAACAAAGATAAATTGAGTTCATGTGTTAGTGAAGTGTAAACTTAAAAACTACTTGACCGATTCCAATCACGCTTTCACTGTTGGAAAGAAAAATTACTCTCGGAGAGCATACATTTATTTAAATAAATACAGATTTTCCCAGAAAATCACGCGAAAACCACTATTAGATATTTTGTTTGAATATTATTTAATAAAACATTAATATATATTATGAGTATAAAGAACTAATATCACTCCACGTAACAATGCCAAACATGTTACATTGATTATCTTTTCATTGGCTGTAGGCATTAATTAGAATTCCCTTATGATCCCGCCTTCCCGGGCACATATCCGATGTGTAGAACTTCAGTATAAACCACGCGATATAAACCTGCTGAATATATCAGGGTGGCGTCTGTTTACGAGAAGTATTTAAGAATAAGCTGAGGGCAGACGAGTAGTTCAGTTTCCGTATTTTGTTTTCGAGCTGTAGTTTTGAAAGAGTAAAATGGCTAAAACGTGTTTTAATTCAGAATAATTTTTGGCATGAAACATCCGGTACAGATTCTTGAAAGCACTTACAGGACCAGTATTACACCTTTATCTTCACTTCTCCACAATATAATGTTATGGTTACCACTCAAATATCATAATTGTCCTGTGCACGACGAGAAGACTGCGACACAGCTTAGAGGCGATACCGCGCTAGAAGCACCAGTGAGCTTCGCACTTATCATCCCGCCTCACACAAATACACCCCTGACTAGGCGGGCCTCTTAGTAATTTTTTCTTACAGAATCTTAATTTGATTGATCAACGATGTGTTTCGACTGGTCCTACGATGCAGAGTGGCCACGAAGATTTTCGAAGTCATTTCACCCCGGGTGAGATTCAACTTGTTTTTGCATAATCAAACTATTTAAGAATGCTCATTGGTCGATAGAAAAGTCACATCCTTTGGCGGGGTACACTTGGTTGGATAAACAATTCTCCTGGTTTGTAACCGGTTAATGGTAGTCAAGGGCGTGTCAAGAGCACAGAAACCCAATCAACAATCATCAAAGTCGGTATGTCTATGTGCTTCAAGTCTATTTTGCTTCCCGAGAATCTAGGATAAATCTAGCCTTCATGGTGCTGACTGCGTACTCGCAGGAACGCGCGCGCCCTGGGAGAGAGAGTAGTAAAATAAAGCAAGCGCGACGTCGCAGATGGACGTGGACTGGATCTCTTTGATGTGGCACCTCCCAGCCGTACCTACGTGCGCGGCCTGTGGGGACCCGACGCGGGAATGATTGCTCTCATTTCGGAATCTAATTTCAGGACATTCCGCTAGAAAAAATACGCCGCTATTGGCACAAAAATTCCTGATTACCTGTTTTGCATACGCAGTTAATATTAGGATCACAATTATTTTTTTTACGAAAGTCCGTAATAAAGTTCTCTTTGAATGAAATTTTTTACTTTCCACGGGAAGAATACAAACACTTCTTGCTGGAGACACGGTAATTTCGCGGATTCATTTGGTCGCAAGTTAAAATGCAAACCGCCATGCTCCTGTACTGCGTTCACGATGGGACCGCAGTTATTTCGACACACCCCTTTGCGTGAGCAAAAAAAAAAAAAAATCCACACTTATAAATCAGCCAATGGAAAATCGAACCTCGGTAACGGCTTTTAATTTCAACCTGAGGACGAACGAACTCGAGAAATGTCCGGGTCTGTGCTTCTTGCACCGTGGCTGTGGAGGCGCAGACGTGTCCGGCGACTCATTCGACGCGTGGACGGACTTGGAAAAGTCCTTTGTGCCGTTCTCGGACCGCTTCTGCAGCGAAGGCTTGTGTCTTTGACGAGACGCTGTTCGTCCTGGCACGAGCACGTGATTTTCGCGAGATGGGGTTCGGGTTGCTATCAGCGCCCGCGCGCACGCATCGACTACCGGATGGCGTAAAAGAAGATAATTTCGAGCCGAGCTCCGACGCGCCAGGACTGGCGAGGGGTGCGCATGAGGGGGCTGAAAAGGAGGAAGGGGGGGAGGGAGGTTGGGGTTTCGGTTGAAAATCCAATAAAAATTCATGGTGACGTGAGGAACTGTGCGGCGCGGCGCCCCGCAAGCCGAAACACTTCATTTAAATTGTTTGATTACTTTTTCTCCCGTCGTGTCTACATCGTCGGCGGTCCGTAAGCGCGCGATATTTTTTTTTTTTTATGATCGTGGGAGAGGCGACGACTCACAAAGCAGGAACTCGCAAGGGGAGGGGAGGGGAGAGTACGTGTTTACGAAATGGGGTCGCCAGCACGACAAACACCCCCTTGCGAGAAAGGAGGAAACATCAAGGATGGAGAAGCGATGAAATAATAATAATAGTAATAAAAAGAGCCTTTGACAGCCACTCAGGCAGTGTCTAAACTCGCCGCAGGTCAGAGTTCGGGTGATAATATTCTGACACGCCTCGCAGACAGCTCTGATTGGTGGTCGATCTCGCCTAGGCATAGCGCTCGCGAGGCAAGGAGGCCGAAAGGTAGAGAGAGGTTCGCGTTGCAGCTCTGGCCTGACGTATCTACCTTATCAATGGTCGGTGAGTATGTGTAGTATTTAAATGTATTTCCTGCGTAAGGAGCCAGGGTGTGGTGGTGACGGAGGTTTCTGCTGCCTTGGATCCTACATCTTCGAGAACGTCACGACGGCCATATTGGATGATCTTGAACTCGACCTTCAGAATATTTTTAAAAATAATCAAAATTTTTTAAATTTGCCAAAATTCTCACAAATTTCCAATTTTTAGGGAGAAAAATCACGCAAAAAAAATTGAAAATTTAGTAATGCCATTTTTGAAGGATAAAAACCATTAAAAAATTAAAAAATTCGAAATTCGAAATGTCTTAAAAGAATTTTGCATATGAAAAAGAAAATTCCTCTAAGAGGCTTAAAATCCTTATCTGAAACCCTTCAACAAACCTCTGAGGACATTTAACTTCGAGCATTATGAAGTCATGGCCGCCATTTTGAATTGTCACATCATCGATGCAATTTTTGTTACAGCCGCCAACTTAAAAATCTGTAATTATTATTGAAAACATTTGGGGAAAATATTAAAATTAATAAAAAATTAATTAAGAAAATATTAATAAAAGACAATATAGCCATTTTGAAATTATGTCACGTCCTCATCTTTAAAATACGTAACTATCAAAAAATTTGGAAAAAAAAATTTAATAAAAAACTATTTAAATACAATTTTAATAAAATTCTAATTACAAACGTCATGGAGTCTTCGTTCGGACTCGGCGAGATCAAAAAAATGGTGATGGAACCTTCCTCCGCAGAAACCACCGACAGACTGACTTCCCACCATTAATGTCAAGGTAGATGTATCACCAACTAGTATGACGTCAAGCCCGCCATCTTGTTATCGGTTGCTGGAGACCGCCATCTTGTATTTTAGCATCATCGTCGCGATCTTGTTTTCGTCAGCTGGATGTAGCCATCTTTATTTTCAGTACTTGCTTCCAGGAGCGCTAGTTTCACGTCATCTGCCAGAGTACACTGCCACCATCTTGTTTTCATTACTCGATAACAGAAATACTAGTGTCACGTCATATTCCCGGGGGCGCCTCCGTAATATTGATTTAATTTTTACCCGCTAGAGTGCTGATCATCAGACCGATGTGGCATCTTACATATTATTGGCTTACATCTTGGCTGCCATGTTGAAAATACGTGGTTATTAAGCTAGAAATTTGGAAAAAAATTCCAAAATTCATCAAACAATTCACTTATTAATTTTCTGATTGATTAAAATTAATTCTGTCTTTGGTTTGACACTTGCTCGATGAAAAAATATATTTTATGCAAAAAATACTTCTTTGAAAAAAAGAATAATCCTAAAAGAAGCATAAATTCCTCATCTACCAGCCTACAATTGATTCAATTCGATTGATTCTAGCCCTTGGTTCGATCCTTGGTCGATGCAAAATATATAATGTTAAGTTAAAAATATTTATTTTGATTTAACATTTAAGTGACAGGTTCAAGGAAAATAAAGTAACCAAAATAAAAAATTACATAAATTGTACAAGTACAAAACAAGGCAAACCTAGCGTGCAGTTCTATGTGCCGGTCGATTAACCAGGCACGTCCAATAAGTGGCCAGGGACAACCAGTCGGTAACCAGTCACATTCAATTGGTTGACTAGGAACGTCAGGTAGGTTGGCCAGACATGCACATTCAGTCGGTTGGTCAGGCTAACACCTCAAGTTGTTGGCAAGGTACGCCCAGTAGTTGTCTAGGCACGTCTATTCAGTGGCCAGGAACTAATGTCCAGTAGGTGGAAAGATACATCCAGTTGGTGGCCACGCATATCTATTCAGTAGCCAGACACGTAGTCGGCGGCCAGGCACATTCAGTTTGTGGCCAGACATGTCTAGTCAGCGGCTAGCCATGTTCACTCTACGACCAGACACGACCAGTTGTTGCCTAGACACGTTCTGTTGGCGGCTAGGTCTTTCAAGTATGCGGGCAGGTTAACTCAAATAGTAGGTGGTCAGACACGTCTAGTTGTTGGCCAGGCACATCCAGTTGTTGACCAGACTCATTCAGTTGTTTACCAGACACATCCAGTCAGTGGCCAGGCACAACCAGTAGGTGGCCAGGTACATCAGATATGTTGGACATACACATTTAGCAGGTTGGCCAGGCACAACTAGTAGGTTAGCCAGGCATGTCCATTTGGTGGTCAGGTACATACAGTCATTAGCCAAGAGGTCTAATACTTCGATACATTTTGAAAAAACAGCTCATGTACAATATCGGGCTAATAGACCAGGTATCTCCGAACCACGAGGCAAATCATGACCTGACTACAGGCTTGTTGATGCATCATTAACGAAAAGGACATACACTCATCAAAAAGGACACACAATTCGACACACTCTCATCAAAAAGAACACACATTGGACACATATTCGACAAAAATGACACATTACTGACAAACACTCGACAAAAAGGACACACATTACGTCAAAAATGACACACACTGGAAACACAATGGAGACACTGCTATACTTTTAGTATTGTCAAAGCCTCCGTTGTCGAAAGGTTTAACAGAACTTGGCGAACCAAGATGTGGCGACAGTTCACAGCTAATGGAAATCACAAGTGACTGGATATCTTTCCAAAACTAGTAAGTGAATATATTTCCACAGTTCATTCTACCAAGAAAATGAAGTCCAAAGATGTAAAGGATGACCACTTTCTTTGAAAGGTGTTTTCCAACACACAGAAGGAAGATCCACGAAAGCCTAAAGCTAACGTCGGTGACATTGTACGGATCTTCAAGCAGAAAGGCGTGTCTTCGAGAAAGGTTTCACTATGAACTGGAATACCGAACTATTCCTTGTGAACCACGTTCGTGAATCTGAGTCTAGGACCTACTACCTCGAAGATTTGGTCCCGAGCCTATTCGCAGTGGCTTCTATGCCGAAGAGATTAAACCTACAATGTATCCCGATACTTACTTGATGGAGATTCTCAAAGGAAGAAATGGATGATCCTACATTAGTGGTGGGGCTTCTCAACTCACTGTAATTCGTTGGTAGATAATGCAGAAATCGAGAATTGCTAGTAATTTGCTTGTTCTTGTGGTAGAGTAGAAATTTTGTAATACATTTTGAATTTATAATTTTGGAGTTTTATTTCTTGTGCCTGTCACTTTTATGTTTTTTTTAATTAAATCACCTTTTTTGTGTTGATCAAGAATCGAAACAAGCATTGTAATCGATCTAGTGGAACAGTTAATTAAAAGGTGAATTCAAAATAGTATTGGAATTTTCCAGAATATCTAGCTTAATAATTGCAGAATTTCAAGATGGAGGCCAAGATGACCGACAAGATGGTGGATGTCAAGATTATAAATAATACTGCACTCTATCTGGTAAAAATTAAACTTACATAGCGGCAACAACCTCTAGCAGATGAAAAGAAAATGGCAAATATAAGATGACCACCATGACGTTACATTGGCTGATGGGAGGTCAGTCTGCCAATAGCTTCCGTGTAGTAATTATCCTTCGTCATTTTTTTACACTCATAGGGTCTGAACTGAGGACTTCTAACTCCATGATATAAGTATATTTTTATAAATAAAAAATTGAATACCATTGTATTTAAATATATTTTATAATTTTTAAAATTTTCTAGTTAAAACGTTTACGGATTTTCAAGATGCCGGCTATAACAAAATAGTGCAAAGTTTCTACAAACCAAGATGGGGACCGTGACAAAAATTGCATCGTTCTAGAATCCAAGATTGTGATTGAAACGAAAGGTGCAATGTTCCAGAATCCAAGATGACCGCAATGACATCATAATCTAAGATGTGCGAACGTAACAAAAAAACGACGTTCTAGAATTCAAGATAGTAACCGTAACGAAAATTGCATAATTAAAGTTGTACGTTCGATTCCAAGATAGTGGAGTTAAAAAGGGCGGAATGTTCTAGGATTCCAAATGGCTGAATCCAATATGGCCACCGGGAGTAGTATAGGAATGACGGACCTGGGACTGGGTCCTGGGTGAGGATTGAGGATTGTCGGTCCACCATCTTGGATTGTGACGTCACGGCGGCCATCGTGGACGAGCGTAACGGGACACAGCATAACGGGACACAGCATAACAGGATACAATGTAATGGGACATAACGTAACGGGACAAGTAGATTACAGCGGCCATCTTGGATCCGCCATTTTAAATGACGTAATTGTGTGTTCTCGAAAATTCCGGCATTGTGTGTTCCGCCATCTTGGATGATGACGTCACCGTTGCATTTTCCGTTATGGCCGCCATCTTTAACTTTTTTATTTATTATCCGATTTTAATGAAATTTTTTTTAAAAATTATATAAAAAAATTAAATAATAACATTTTAATAAAATATTTTAAAAAAACATACTTTTACGACACGGAGTTCGGAGTCCTCGGTACGAACCCGACGAGTGCAAAAAAAATTAAAAATGATGACCGATCCTTCCTCAATGGTGGTTGCAGGCAGACTGACTCCCACCACTTTTTCAAAGCATATATATCGTCACCTAGTATGACATCATGTCCGCCATCTTTAAAATCCGTAATTTTAATGCTAGAGATTCGGGAAAAAATTTAAAAATCATTAAAAAAATTATTCAACCTAATTAAATAATAAATAAATTCTTAAAACCACCATTGCACTTTTCGTAACGGCCGCCATATTTAATCAAGAAACTGGTGATCACCATCTTGTTTTCGTCCGCTAGAGTGACCGGATACCATGTTAGTAGAATTATCTGGTAACCACACATTTGACCTTGACCTTGAACTTTGACCTTGACCTCGAAATTGGACCTTGACCTTGAACATTGACCTTGAACTTGACCTTGAACTTTAACTTTGACCTTGAAATTTAACCTTAACCTTGAAATTTAACCTTGACCTTGAAATTTGACCTTGACATTGAAATTTGACCTTGACCTTGAAATTTGACTTTGTCCTTGAAATTTGAATTTGTCCTTGCCGACCATCATGGATCCGACATTTTATTTACAGTACATGCTACCAGGAGCTACCACCTGCTGGAGTACGCCATATTGTGTGTGTATGTTCTTGTATTATAGAGTACATATCCATCTGGATAATTTTATTCTAACCTGCTACAGTGCAGTAATCATTTATTATGGAAGTGCCCCCCGCCATCTTGAAATTCGGCCGCCATCTTGAAATCATGTAATAATGTAGCTAGAAAAGCGGGAAAAAATCCAAAATTCATTAAATAAATCACTCATTAACTTACATATCGATTCGATCCGCTCCAGTCTCCGCTCCAGTCCTTGGTTCGATCCCTGGCCGATACAAAACAACTTTAATTAAAAAAATACTAAAAAAGTGTTAGGTTTGAGAAACTAAAAACACCACAAGTTCTTTTAAAAAAAAATTTATTACATAAATTCAATACACTACTACAAGTACAAAAAAACACTGACAAATTACCAAAGCCTTTTGGATTCCTCGATTCAAACAGTCTTCTTATTGTACGGACTAAGCCTTTTACATGACTTTAAATGTCTATCCGATCCGTTTATCACCACAGCCAGAGACGGACTGAAGTTAATAGCACTTATATAGTCTCATTAGCCGGTAGAACACATGAGTCAAATAAATAACCATGTTCATTATACGTCTCGGAGCATTTTTTATAATGACGATGTAAGCTATCGAGACGTGAAATTAGTTTATTGCACTTATTGCACTGAAATTGTATTCTTTGAACATTATTAGAACAACCGCTTCTTTCATGTCTGCGAGCATTTGAGGTGATAGTAAATGATGCACCACAGTATTTGCACTGATGCGAAGTACGCTCTTCATTAATATAAGTATTCAATGCTGATGAAACTTCAGCTGATGGTGGAAAAGCACATATCGAAGTCTCCTCCAGTGTTGTCAGAGGCGTTGCCAACGGGATATGCTCCAACATCGTCGGCGCCGACGTCATGGTTCCCGTAGTCGATGGTACATCCTCCATCGAGTACGACTTTAAAGACGGTAAAGATGCCATCGAAGACTCAAGAACAGGCAATTACACGACTTATGCACCAGAAGAAACAAACTAGGTGATCCGTACACCGTCGACGGCAGTAACAAACTAAGCGTCCTGCTGTCTAGGACTCGTTTATATACATGAACCGGTTGGAATAATACGCTAGTAAAATCAAGAACAATTTACTAAAATACTAGAGTCAAAACAACATTAAAAAAATAGAAGCACCATCAACAAAAAAAAGAAGCACATTTGAAAGCACCTTCAAAAAAGGAAAAACAATAGGAAGCACCGACTACGAAAAGGCAGCACATTTGGGAGCACCGTCATCGAAAAGGCAGCACATTTGGAAGCACCGACTACGAAAAGGCAGCACATTTGACAGCACCGACAACGAAAAGGCAGCACATTTGGAAGCACCGACTACGAAAAGGCAGCACATTTGGCAGCACCGGCAACGAAAAGGCAGCACATTTGGCAGCACCGACAACGAAAAGGCAGCACATTTGGAAGCACCGACAACGAAAGGGCAGCACATTAGGCAGCACCGACAACGAAAAGGCAGCACATTTGGAAGCACCGACTACGAAAAGGCAGCACATTTGGCAGCACCGACAACGAAAAGGCAGCACATTTGGAAGCACCGACTACGAAAAGGCAGCACATTTGGCAGCACCGACAACGAAAAGGCAGCACATTTGGAAGCACCGACTACGAAAAGGCAGCACATTTGGCAGCACCGACAACGAAAAGGCAGCACATTTGTAAGCACTAACTACTAATAAGGCAGCACATTTGGCAGCACCGACAACGAAAAGGCAGCACATTTGGCAGCACCGACAACGAAAAGGCAGCACATTTGGAAGCACCGACAACGAAAGGGCAGCACATTTGGAAGCACCGACTACGAAAAGGCAGCACATTTGGAAGCACCGACAACGTAAGGGCAGCACATTTGGAAGCACCGACAACGAAAAGGCAGCACATTTGAAAGCACCTACAACGAAAAGGCAGCACATTTGGAAGCTCCATCAACAAAAAAAAAAGGCAAAAGGGAAGCACAAGTTACGAGATCTAAGTCTTAGTTAGTAATCAGAATACAAGAAATAAAAACATTAAATTCTTATAATTTAAATTATTTATTTTATTGCTTTACATTATACAAATGCAAGTAAAACAAGCCATTATTGTATGTAGCCAGCATTTCTCAGTTCCTTGAGTATAAAGGATATTTCTTTGATGCACGAATAGTTTCCTGCACAAAGCGAACCATGTAGAAGTCTTAGCCGGTCAACCAATATGTTTGGATCTTTCCATGATGTGTAATCATTCTCTTCTACCACCATCTTCCTTGCACCTTTATAATAAATATTATGATCTCTGGTGTCTTCCGTTTTACCACCAACCTCAGGGTAACTTTCATGTTTGAGACGGTGATCATCACAAGCTTGATCAGATTTATTTAATATATCACGTCGTTTCCACCGTTTCGGTCTCAGGACACCACCACATTCTTCGATCTTGGCAGCTTTAGGTGCTTCATCATAGTCTATGTCTTTGTCAACATCCTCAGAGTCACTGTAACAATCACCGTAGAAGGAATCGTCTTCACCCAATCTACCGTAATAATTCAAAGTTGATGATGTTGAAGTGTCTTCATCGTCTTCATGCTTCCTTTTTAGGAGTCCATCATTTTTACAAAGTAGGAAAGATCTACTTGAATTCGGCTGGAATATATTCTCACTTTTCACGTTAAGGATTCTTCCATTGTCTTCATTCTTCCGTAAATCATCAACCTCCTTCAATTTAAGTTCTTTGTCGAGATCGGAAGAGCCAAGAAAATTATTGTCGTAATGCAGATCACTCTTCCTTAGGCTAGTAGATTCATCGTTTCCTCTAGCTTGTACGCAGGCTTGGCGCTACAAGTTCTGCCATGTCTTTTTAGGCTCTCTCTCCACGTAAACGACTTGCTACATCGAACACAACTTATCATATTGCGCAGTGGATTTTTAACACAGTCATTCTTCTCGTGTTGTCTTTTATTCTTTCTCAAGATAAACTCTTTACTGCAAAACTTACACCTATGTTCTTTCGATACAGCGTCATATCCCAAATCGGAATTCATATTAGTTACTGAGACTAATGCCAGATACAAATTGAGTGTTTTAAATTAGATCCAATACTTAAATATAAATTTTTTTATATTTCATCAGCGAGAATTAATATATCTCATGCAAAAGTACTTTATGCATGTAGTTTTGCTTTTCAACAACAGATGTCGCCACATGTTGCTTGCAGGTAAATACTATTTAGTTCTTTTATGCGGGATGCGGGATGCATAAACAGTTTCTGCTAGCTTGTAAACTTATCATTGTTGAGAAAAGATAGAGTTCTTGTACAAGCCAGAAATTTATGCATTTTTTTAATTTTATTTTTATTTTTAAATATTTTTTCCTGTAATTTTATGATATCAAGGAAAACATGTGGTGGTTTTCTCCGAGTACTTCTGATTAATCTGGTCAATATTATAATGGTTTTCTCCGTGTGCTCGTGATTATTCTTGCCAATATTATGATGGTTTTCTCCGTGTGCTCCTGATTTTTATTGTCAATATTTTGATGGTTTTTCCCGTGTTCTTGCAATCATTCCTGTGGTTTCTTCAAGTGTTTCTGACTATTCTGAGAAACCGCTCTCTGCATGGATTTTTTTTGTCTAATGAGACATGTAATTTTATTTGGAGTTATATTTAATTCGATAATTTCTGCTACTAAATCAAAACTTGCAATATTTTTATCAGGTGGAACTAACAAATATCATTACTCAGTCAAATTAGTATTACGCCATGAGACATCTGTGGAGCACCAACATGCAAGACGAACTTCCTTTTCCTTGGTGTCTAGCGAAGCCATCCTTCTTTTGCGATCGTTTGTGAGGATCCCGCATCCCGCATAAAAGAACTAAATAGTATTTACCTGCAAGCAACATGTGGCGACATCTGTTGTTGAAAAGCAAAACTACATGCATAAAGTACTTTTGCATGAGATATATTAATTCTCGCTGATGAAATATGAAAAAATTTATATTTAAGTATTGGATCTAATTTAAAACACTCAATTGGTATCTGGCATTAGTCTCAGTAACTAATATGAATTCCGATTTGGGATCTGACGCTGTATCGAAAGAACATAGGTGTAAGTTTTTCGGTAAAGAGTTTATCTTAAGAAAGAATAAAAGACAACACGAGAAGAATGACTGTGTTAAAAATCCACTGCGCAATATGATAAGTTGTGTTCGATGTAGCAAGTCGTTTACGTGGAGAGAGAGCCTAAAAAGACATGGCAGAACTTGTAGCGCCAAGCCTGCGTACAAGCTAGAGGAAACGATGAATCTACTAGCCTAAGGAAGAGTGATATGCATTACGACATTAATTTTCTTGGCTCTTCCGATCTCGACAAAGAACTTAAATTGAAGGAGGTTGATGATTTACGGAAGAATGAAGACAATGGAAGAATCCTTAACGTGAAAAGTGAGAATATATTCCAGCCGAATTCAAGTAGATCTTTCCTACTTTGTAAAAATGATGGACTCCTAAAAAGGAAGCATGAAGACGATGAAGACACTTCAACATCATCAACATCGAATTATTACGGTAAATTGGGTGAAGACGATTCCTTCTACGGTGATTGTTACAGTGACTCTGAGGCTGTTGACAAAGACATAGACTATGATGAAGCACCTAAAGCTGCCAAGATCGAAGAATGTGGTGGTGTCCTGAGACCGAAACGGTGGAAACGACGTGATATATTAAATAAATCTGATCAAGCTTGTGATGATCACCGTCTCAAACATGAAAGTTACCCTGAGGTTGGTGGTAAAACGGAAAACACCAGAGATCATAATATTTAATATAAAGGTGCAAGGAAGATGGTGGTAGAAGAGAATGATTACACATCATGGAAAGATCCAAACATATTGGTTGACCGGCTAAGACTTCTACATGGTTCGCTTTGTGCAGGAAACTATTCGTGCACGAATAGTGAAATATCCTTCATACTCAAGGAACTGAGGAATGCTGGCTACATACAATAATGGCTTGTTTTACTTGCATTTGTATAATGTAAAGCAATAAAATAAATAATTTAAATTATAAGAATTTAATGTTTTTATTTCTTGTATTCTGATTTCTAACTAAGTCTTAGATCTCGTAACTTGTGCTTCCTTTTTGCCTTTTTTTTTTGTTGATGGAGCTTCCAAATGTGCTGCCTTTTCGTAGTCGGTGCTTCCAAATGTGCTGCCCTTTCGTTGTCGGTGCTTCCAAATGTGCTGCCTTTTCGTTGTCGGTGCTGCCAAATGTGCTGCCTTTTCGTTGTCGGTGCTGCCAAATGTGCTGCCTTTTCGTAGTCGGTGCTTCCAAATGTGCTGCCTTTTCGTTGTCGGTGTTGCCAAATGTGCTGCCTTTTCGTAGTCGGTGCTTCCAAATGTGCTGCCTTTTCGTTGTCGGTGCTGCCAAATGTGCTGCCTTTTCGTAGTCGGTGCTTCCAAATGTGCTGCCCTTTCGTTGTCGGTGCTTCTAAATGTGCTGCCTTTTCGTTGTCGGTGCTGCCAAATGTGCTGCCTTTTCGTAGTCGGTGCTTCCAAATGTGCTGCCTTTTCGTTGTCGGTGCTGCCAAATGTGCTGCCTTTTCGTAGTCGGTGCTTCCAAATGTGCTGCCCTTTCGTTGTCGGTGCTTCCAAATGTGCTGCCTTTTCGTTGTCGGTGCTGCCAAATGTGCTGCCTTTTCGTAGTCGGTGCTTCCAAATGTGCTGCCTTTTCGTTGTCGGTGCTGCCAAATGTGCTGCCTTTTCGTAGTCGGTGCTCCCAAATGTGCTGCCTTTTCGTAGTCGGTGCTTCCTATTGTTTTTCCTTTTTTGAAGGTGCTTTCTAATGTGCTTCTTTTTTTGTTGACGGTGCTTCTATTTTTTTAATGTTGTTTTGACTCTAGTATTTTAGTAAATTGTTCTTGATTTGACTAGCGTATTATTCCAACCGGTTCATGTATATAAACGAGTCCTAGACAGCAGGACGCTCAGTTTGTTACTGCCGTCGACGGTGTACGGATCACCTAGTTTGTTTCTTCTGGTGCATAAGTCGTGTAATTGCCTGTTCTTGAGTCTTCGATGGCATCTTTACCGTCTTTAAAGTCGTACTCGATGGAGGATGTACCATCGACTACGGGAACCATGACGTCGGCGCCGACGATGTTGGAGCAGATCCCGTTGGCAACGCCTCTGACAACACTGGAGGAGACTTCGATATGTGCTTTTCCACCATCAGCTGAAGTTTCATCAGCATTGAATACTTATATTAATGAAGAGCGTACTTCGCATCAGTGCAAATACTGTGGTGCATCATTTACTATCACCTCAAATGCTCGCAGACATGAAAGAAGCGGTTGTTCTAATATTGTTCAAAGAATACAATTTCAGTGCAATAAGTGCAATAAACTAATTTCACGTCTCGATAGCTTACATCGTCATTATAAAAAATGCTCCGAGACGTATAGTGAACATGGTTATTTATTTGACTCATGTGTTCTACCGGCTAATGAGACTATATAAGTGCTATTAATTTCAGTCCGTCTCTGGCTGTGGTGATGAACGGATCGGATAGACATTTAAAGTCATGTAAAAGGCTTAGTCCGTACAATAAGAAGACTGTTTGAATCGAGGAATCCAAAAGGCTTTGGTAATTTGTCAGTGTTTTTTTTTCTGTACTTGTAGTTGTGTATTGAATTTATGTAATAAATTTTTTTAAAAGAACTTGTGGTGTTTTTAGTTTCTCAAACCTAACACTTTTTTAGTATTTTTTAATTAAAGTTGTTTTGTATCGGCCAGGGATTGAACCAAGGACTGGAGCGGAGACTGGAGCGGATCGAATCGATATGTAAGTTAATGAGTGATTTATTTAATGAATTTTGGATTTTTTCCCGCATTTCTAGCTACATTATTACATGATTTCAAGATGGTGGCCGAATTTCAAGATGGCGGGGGGCACCTCCATAATAAATGATTACTGCACTGTAGCAGGTTAGAATAAAATTATCCAGATGGAATTGTACTCTATAATACAAGTACATACACACACAATATGGCGTACTCCAGCAGGTGGTAGCTCCTGGTAGCATGTACTGTACATAAAATGTCGGATCCATGATGGTCGACAAGGACAAAGTCAAATTTCAAGGACAAAGTCAAATTTCAAGGTCAAGGTCAAATTTCAAGGACAAGGTTAAATATCAAGGTCAAAGTTAAAGTTCAAGGTCAAGGTCAATTTTCAAGGTCAAGGACAAAGTTCAAGGTCAAGGTCCAATTTCAAGGTCAAGGTCAAAGTTCAAGGTCAAGGTCAAAGGTATGGTGACCAGATAATTCTACTAACATGGTATCAGCACACTCTAGCAGACGAAAACAAGATGGTGATCACCAGTTTCTTGTTTAAAAGATGGCGGCCATTACGAAAAGTGCAACGGTGGTTTTAAGGATTTTTTTATTATTTAATTAGGTTGATTAATTTTTTTAATGATTTTTAAATTTTTTCCCGGATCTCTAGCATTAAAATTACGGATTTTAAAGATGGCGGACATGATGTCATACTAGGTGACGATATATATGCTTTGAAAAAGTGGTGGGAGTCAGTCTGCCTGCAACCACCATTGAGGAAGGATCGGTCATCATTTTTAATTTTTTTTTGCACTCGTCGGGTTCGAACTGAGGACTCCGAACTCCTTGTCGTAAAAGTATGTTTTTTTAAAATATTTTATTAAAATGTTATTATTTAATTTTTTTTATAATTTTAAAAAAAAATTTCATTAAAATCGGATAATAAATAAAAAAGTTAAAGATGGCGGCCGTAACGGAAAATGCAACGGTGACGTCATCATCAAATATGGCGGAACACACAACGCCGGAATTTTCGAGAACACACAATTACGTCATTCAAAATGGCGGATCCTAGATGGCCGCCGTGATCTACTTGTCCCGTTACGTTATGTCCCGTTACACTGTGTCCCGTTACGCTGTATCCCGTTACGCTCGTCCACGATGGCCGCCGTGACGTCACAATCCAAGATGGCGGACCGACAATCCTCAATCCTCACCCAGGACCCAGTCCCAGGTCCGTCATTCCTATACTACTACCGGGGTTATATGTCAAAGTTAAATGTCAAAGGTCAAGGTCAAAGGTCATACAATATGGCCACCGCGACGTCATAATCCAAGATGGCGGTCGGCAACACAACCTTAAGCCAGGCCTCGGATCGCAATTTCTATACAACTAGTTTAACTTAGAGGACATTGATTTTGTGAATTTTTCCAGTCCCTACTCTTGGCTATGGAAATTTTTAGTAGATATATGAAATACGTTTTTGAAGATAATACTGAGTAAAAAAAATTGGCACATAATTTAATATTTTAACTGATGTATCTTTCGGCAATTTTTTTAACCATAAAAAATAATCTAATGTGCAATTATTGGACTGTATTTTATTTTATTAATTTGTGTTATTAATGTGCGCAGTTAATACTGGAAAGCAATTCACGGAACCTTGGCGTATATAAAGGGGTTGTGCATGGGGAGAGAGAGGGGGTGGACCTGTCCCCTCCCCCAAATGGAATTACGAAGCCCCTTACTGAGGGGAGCCTGCCTGCACTAGCAAAAGCGTGACTGTGAAAGGGTTTGATTTTAAAACTATGTCATATGGAAAACTTTCTATGTATTTTTAAGTTTTCTGTAATTGGTTGCATGTACGCCAAAATATGGGCAGGATACAACAAACAGGCACCTTTATCCAGAGATGAATTGTGCAACAACGCCCCCCCCCCCCCCCCCCCTTCCCCAACATATTTGCGCCTCTGCAGGGAACGAATGGTTCACAAATAACTTTAACTATTGGAGATACTGGGACAACACAAATCATAAATGCCCGGGTAAGAATTTGAACCCAGTATTACTGCGAACACTATTTTGTAACGATACAGTTGTTTTCAAGCAAATGTACAAATGTACAATTATCTGTAATTTTACATGCCTGTATCTGTTCCATTTGAAAAAAAAAATTAGTGTGCGAAGACGCGCTGTAAGGGAGACCTCTTTTCTCCTGCCCCGGGCAACGCGAGATTGCCCGCGGTAATGAAGACTCCGTGGGATGTAATTGATGTGCAAGGGGAAGGGGGGTAAACAATAGCAACTCACTCCCCACCTCCTACTTGTTTCCTACTTGAGCGTGGTGCTAAGAACTCAATACCGTACGTTTCTGCGAATCCACTTGGCCTACAGCCCATTAGCCGACGTCTCACTCCAGTTTCCACTCCGTGCAGTCCTCTGGGAAAACATTCCTGCAGATAAACAAGCTCACACGTGGACGCCCGGAAATGTTACGGGTTAGACGACTAACAGGCTGTGTTTTCTCAGGCCTTAATTATTTGTTCATTGGTCGCTGTCCTAGGAAAATACATTTTGTCCTCGAGTGACCGATGTACGATGTGTAATTAAAAAAAAATAGAGTGAATTAATTTTTTTTCAGCAGAATCTGCTGACAATGCAGATATTTAAAACAATAAGCCCGATAGTTTTATCCGTTGAGATAGTCAGTATCAAGTTTTAACAAGTTGCGACTTGTCAGTCGGCTTCCAGAGCCGGAAGAGTGAGGTTGTGATCAACGTGTCTATCGCACATCATGGATATGTAGAAACCCGGAAATTTCGCGGATTCGTCTGGACTCAGGGTAGAATTCAAAGTCATAGGTGAGATAAACCTATGTTTGCTTTCCCATTGGTTGATTTCTTAGCGAGAATATTTATATCCTTATTAATTAGCACAACTTGATTCGCTCACTTCTCTCCTAGCTGGACATAGTACGCTTACGTGTTCAAACAACTGCGGTCCAATCATGAACACAGTGCGAGAGTGTGAAGGTTTGCATTCTATCTTGCGACTTAATGAATGGGTAGGGGCAGGAATTTTTCGCGAATAAATCTGAACGCCTACTAGACTGAATCAAGGTATACGCGCACCAGAGGTTTCTTCCTTGTGAATGGCGGCCGTCTGCGAGAGAAGTCGTTGCCTATATGGCTGAGCCACTCAGGACGCATTTGGTTCCGCGATGAATTACTGTGATTGGTGTTTTAACAATCGTCATGTACCTGAAATAAACTCACCCAATCACGAAACACAGACGATGCTACAGTATTTTAACTTTCAGCTAGTCTCGGAATCTTTTCGCGAAATATGCATGGCCCTATGAATGGGCAATATATCTGTATCTCTAATAATAGTTTTCAAACAACGCGTTTGTTTCTGAAACGAATGAAAAACGGGTCAATCGCCGTGGCACTCCTCACTTCTGATTCGCGAGTTTTTGGCCAAACAAATGGTTACTGTTATGGCCAACCAAAACAATCTTTCAATAATATCATTAGTAGAGGCCCGGAAATTTCGCTGATTCTTTTGGTGTCCGTGTAAAATTGACAGTACTATGGATACTCTACCCACATTTGCTTTCCTATTGGCTGATATCTTACTCCAGTAGCTCGCTTTCTTTTGAGTGAGTCAATGTGATTAGGTCTCTTTACTGCTGGCTGGGAGTTGACGGTTTGTTTGAGCGTATGTAGGATAAATTGTCAGCTGACACTGTCATGAAGAAATGTTATTCTTACAGAAATATTGAAAAAAAAAAACATGTATAAGTATATTTACAATTCATGGACCTATATTGATTCATGGTAATTATTCGAAATGAAAAAGCTTGCCTTTATTAATTTTTGTAAGTACTATGTTAAAACTTATAGTTTTTCATTTCTTTAAGACATGCTACATATTGTATTTATCGTTTATTCTAAGGATAACACATTAAACAAATATTTGTTAGAAATGTAATATTAAATCATATTATTTCAGACTAGATAAAGGACAATATCTTGCCCTGCAAAAGAGTGAGGTTGGCCGTCAATGGTCTAGAACAGAGGTCGGCAGACCGCAGCTTGCGAGCCGAATGCGGCTCTTTTCATAAGATGATACATCTCGACAACTCACTGCGCTGCCGAAACATTAAAAAAACAAATCCCATCAAAATCAAGCAGACAATCACAAGGCATGTCTTCAACCTGCGCTCGCACCCTTCCATTGAACCGCCCGCCACCGCATTCTCCCAGTTGCTTTTATTAAATTTAATAATTAAATAAGTAATTAAAATAAATTAGGTTAGTAGAATGTAAATGTATGTCTGGCGTATGGGTTCTGGGTGTGGTGTCGGTGACCACCATATTGTATTGTAACGGCAGGGCGGCCATTTGGATGACCTTCAACTTCAAAATGTACCAAAAATGACTAAAAATTTCTTGAAATCTGCACAAAATTATCCAAAATTCGCCAAACATTTCAATTTTTTGGAGAAAAAAAAAATCCAAAATCTCAAATCTCTATTTCGAGGTAAAAATTCTGGTTTTGAGGGAAAATTTCTCGTTTTAGTCCTCATAAATGTCAACAGATTGAAATATCCTAAAAGCAGCTTAAAAGTACCAAATAAAAGCAAGCCGCTATAAGCCCCGAGGTCAAAACGTTAACAATTATGATACCATTACCACCATTGCCAATTTTCGTTACGGTCGCCATCTTGAAGATCCGTATTTTGTTGCTAGAAAATAAGGAAAAATTTTAAAACTAATAATAAATTAATATAAAAATTTTAATAAAAAATTTTCTGACATTTGTAAAATCGTTCACTATTTTAAAATCTGTGATTAGTATTTTAAAAAATCGGAAAATAATTTTAAATTATTAAAAATTATTGAATTAAAATTTTTAAAAATTTAATTAAGAAAGTAATTGTATCATAGATTATTCGGTTGGAACCAGGTGTGAGCAAAAAAAATGGCGACGGAGATCATCGACAACTTACCTCCTACCAGTAATGCCAATAAATAAATAAATAAATAAATAAATAAATAAATATACTGTTAGCCAGTATGAAATCATATTAGCCATTTTGTTTTCATCTGCTAGAGTGCACTACCCAGGGGCGTAGCCAGGGGGGGATTTTAGTGGTTCAAACCCCCCCCCCCTTAGCACCAAATCTTTAATTAATTTCTTATTCATCACTCAAACAATTTCATATTAAAATTAATAAAAATTTTACCATTGCAATATTTAAATTTAAGAACCGAAAACTGCTAAAATAGCACTATTTTACACCTTAAAATCCTAATTTTCCCGGAGGAGGACCCCCGAACCACCCGCTTTAATACGGGGCGGGGGGGGGGGGGGGGGGGCACGCTTCTTAACACCCCACATACACAAATCCTAGCTACGCTACTGGCACTACCACCATGTTAGTTTTCTTCTGCTAGAGTGAATTACGTATTTATTTCCAGGGCGTCCGCCATCTTGTCGGCCATCTTGCCCACCATCTTGTAAATATGTATTAATTAAACTAGAAATATGGGAAAAATTCCCAAATAACTTATTAAAAAAATGATTGATTCGATCGATATATATCCTCATGTCAATCCCTTGACGATAAAAAATAAAATAATTTCAGGTAAAAAATAATATTCAATAAAATTGACAAAGAATCATAAAAGCAGCTTAGGTTCCTAATCTAACAGTCTGCAGTAAGTCAATGATGACATATTGGCCGCCATCTTGAAATTTCATAATAATTAACCCTTGAATTCGATAAAAATTAAAAAAATATCAAAAATAATAAGCATTAATATAATGAATTACTCTATTGATTCCCGTTCATGTTGAAATTCTCGTTCAGTGATAAGCTTAAAATAAATTTAAAATTTTGTTTCTTATTATATTTCGTGAAGTTTACTAATCATTTATTCTACGAAAAAAGACTCTGTACAAGATACCTATCCAACGAATTAAATATGTTGTCCTGTACCATGAATATCTAATTATTCGATGCATGGAATACATTCGAACCAGATCATATACAATGCAATACATATAGGCCAAGTGCCTTCGGACTACGCGGCCAGCTCGTGTACAATGTTGGGCGTAGGGCTATAGACCAGACGTCTCCGAACCACAAGAATATCTTTTCGATTCATATATAACATATTTCAAGACGTCAAGGCAAAGTCTCCTATCAGGCCTAAAGTATCGTTAAAATCAATTACAAGCAATTAGATCAATGTAACATGAATAACGCTTACTAAAGAACCAAGAATTCCTGAAAAATGTTGTATCAAGACCAAGAGATTTTGAACCAGTAAATATTTAGAGCTACTACAGATTTGACTACACACATTTAACGAAACTATATGCATTCAACAAACGAAAAGAACACTCAATACACAAAATTTACACATAACACACGTACTGGACCCACAATGGACACAATGGACTCATAGAACACACAGAGGACACACAATTGACACATAGTACAGACACAGGACACGCAATGGTTAAAAACTACATACACACTGGACACGCAATGAACACACAGTGCACACTCTGGACTCGCAATGGACACACCGTACACATACTGAATATACAGTAGCCTATACACGCAGGACACACAATGAACATGCAGTACACACACAGGACACGTAATGAACACACAGTACACACAATGAACATGCAATGGACAGGCAAACACACACACCGAACATACCAAGAAGATGCAATGCACACACGTAACTTGCGTCGAACATGCAATTAACACACCTAACATGCAATGAACACGTAATGTACACATTGAACATGCAGTCGCGAGAACTCAGTCTTAGTTAGAAATCAGAGTTCGAAAAATGAAACAATCACTTTAAAAAAAGCAAAATATAATATATGTTCAATTTTATACACATGAAATTAATACAAGTCATTATTGTTTGTAGTCAGCTTCTCTCAGTTCTTTGATTATGAAGGCTATTTCTTTGATGTGGGAAACTTTCCTGCACAATGTGAAGCATGCAGAAGTCTTAACCTGTCGACCAATATGTTATGATCCTCCCATGAGTGGTATTCAAACTATTCTTCTATCATCTTCCTTGTATGTTTATAATAAATAGGTATTATTAAGATCTCTGGGGTCTTCCATTTTAAAATTAGCCTCAAGATCACTTTTTCATCGACCAAGTGAATATCATAAGCTTTATCAGAATAATTTGTTTTATCATGACGATCCATCATTTTGATCTCAGGGCTTCATCACAGTCTTCAATATTGTTAACTTTATGTGCTTAATCACAGTGTTTCGTCTTGTCACTGTCATTATCATCGTATAAGTCGGTGTCTCCAACTGGATTACTGTAAGAATTCGAAATCGTTGATGTCAAAGGTTCTCCATCGTCTAAAAACGTTCTAAGTGCCCAAGTCAAAAAACGACTTCTCTCGCAGACGGCCGCCAATCACAAAGAAGAAACCGCTGGTGCAGGTATAACTTGTTGCAGTCTAATAGGCGTTCAGATTTATTCGCGAAAAATGCCTGCCCCTAATCATGGGTATTTGACTAGTGTGTAACACAGGAAGCAAAAACAAATCTGTATGACGCAACCATAAGCAATCCGGACAGAAGGCAGAATGTGTGAGCAGCCAATGAATGAAAGACATTTTTTCTAATGTGTAAGTTTAAGGAGTCTTGCCTATAGTAAATAAAAAAACAGAAAACTTAGCGGTATTATTTCGCGATTCACTAGGATCAAATTGCGTTTAACTTTTTGCTACTTCAGTGATTGGAACATAGTTTGTCTGAAGGTTTCTTAGCCAATGAATACCCTCAACGAAAGAAGTAAAAAATCACTAGCATCCCAGTTAACGGCCAATTATCAGGTGTAATTTTCCCGAATACACGGAGAATCGTGGAGTCTATCCTAGAGGTAATTGAAAACGCGGATTTTTCCAGTCCATACTTTGCACAAAATAACGGGAATTCTGCCGGTCTTGTGTTACATGTTTAGTGACATTGCCAAATATCTGTTCCGTGAATGTCCAGGAAGTGACGAGTACAGCTCCTGCGTGGGAGACCGCCGGCACACTGTCCCGTTCCTGACGACGGCAAGCGGGTTCGCGCCACCGACAGCGCTACTGCATTTAGGAAGTGAGCGCAATTCGCACTTCCCGAGCAGCGGCGCGTTGGGCTGGCGACTCGGACTCTCTCCAAAAGTTGCCTAGGAGGGTTGACGGGGGATGGGGGGTGGGGGCAGGGACAGGGTCGTGACCGTGGGAAAAACACCGGCGCGCCTAACATGAACCTGGAAGAAGAAAAAAACCAGTTTCCGTGTTTGCCGAGGGAAACGGCGCGCTTGTAGGCGTTCTCATTGCCCTGCTTACAGCCGCCTCTTTCCTCCCAGAGCCGCCAGGGACCTGCCACGGCGGGAACCCCCTGGCAGGTCACTGACCTGCACCTGGACTTCGCACCAGCCCGTCGCGGACCCGGGCTCGATGGTGCTGTGATTCCTCCAGCCTGGATCGCAGGGCCGCGATTATTTAGCGCACACTTTTCGCTCCAGGCTGGATTTGATCATTTTATGAATGGAGACGCTTCACTCTGTTTATTGGCAGTTATTAAGGGCTCCGCCTACCCGCGGGCACACATACGGTGTGCAGAGCTTCAGGAAATACAACGCGATTTCAAAACTACTCAAGATATACGAGTGGGGTCTGTTTACGAAAAGCATCTAAGAGTTCGCTGAGGGCCGAAAAGTACTTTTGATTTCGGATTAAGTTTTTAAGAGTTAAAATGGCTAAAACACATGTTTTCAGAATTTTTTTTAGGCGTAAAAAAACCAGTACTGATTCTTAAAAGCACTTAAGGGACTTGCATTACACCATTATCTTCATTTCTTAGCCATATAATGTTACGGTCACCGCTCAAATTTCACAGTTATCCTGTGACGACGAGAAGACTGCGCGTCAGTTCAGAGCCTTGCGCTTAGAGTCTATATCGCGCTAGAAATACCACCGAGCGTCGCGCTTATCATCTCGCCTCACTAACCTACACACACCCCTGACGAGGCGGGCCCCTTATGTGGAGATACATTTCATACTGTGGATAGTGTGGCACATGATTGTGTTAACACTTCCCCGAGATCAAAGATGCATCAGCAAGGACTGGAAAAAATTTTCCTTTAGGATAGACTCCATGAACCTCCATGTATTTGGGAAAACTACACCTGCTGAGTGGCTAATGACTCGTGACACATGTTAATTGGGATGCTTGTGATTCCATACTTCTTTCGTTGGGGGTTATTCATTGTCTAATAAATCTTCAGACAAACTGTGGTCAAATCACTGAAGTAGCTAATAGTTAAACGTTTTTGGATTCTAGCCTATCGTGAAATGAAATCGCGAATTTTTTCGGTCTCTACGCATCAGATTTCCTATAGTGAAAAGTCCTATGCTCGATCTGACATTCGCCATGTAAGTATTTTGTCAATTGCTTCAAAAGTAGAAATTAAATGTGTAAAACTCCACGATGTCTTAAGATCTCTGTTTGCCATTTGTTCGCCGAATGTTGAACAGGGTCACGAGCGGAGAATCTCAATACGGCAGATATGAGACATTTATATTGCTCCCAATTTAAGGCAACGGTTTTCAGATACATTTGGGTGAGGCGGTTTTTGTATGCGATATGAGTGTAATTTTGGTCAGATATGCGCACAGAGCCAGACATAATATGGGAATTTTAAGTGAAGTATGAGCATCAAATTAACGAAGGGGTTTTCGAACTCAATAACATCTGATTCTTCGTAGGAAGTGTGAGTTCCGATTTCCCTGTTCCGTGTTATCTTGTAAGCAGGGTTAATATGCACTGGGAATTAAGAATAGTGTTTTTGTTGTAGACCTAAAAAGTTTTTAAGGTTTTGCTGACACACAAATATATATAAATTTACGAAGTACCCTGAATATCTTTAACTAGTGTTGTTTGTAAATTTAATGTGAAATTAATAGTGCAAGAGTGTCAGGTGTGCTCATTTAAGATATAATAAATTACAGAAGTACTTGGAGGAAACTTCTGGATGCTAGGACCCAACTTTTGACAAGCAAACCTCTCTTTCACAAGTCTTTTCCCTTAAGTGAAATATGCTATATTTATTTACAAAAAATTTCACTTAAACTGCATATATTATACAAACTGTCCTACAGAAAACAAAATTAACGAGGTAAGGTATACCGGAAAAGAAAGGAAAAATAATGTGTGACTTTAAATGTTCCTTGACCCCGTACTAATTTACAATGCGTAAATTTAGCCAGAAATTAATATTAACTAAATGCCACATATTTATTTACTTTTAAACACAGCATTTCAAACTGTAGGTGCCTAATTTTCCATAAATAACAAAAACAATATTTTTAATAAATTATTTTTTTAGCCACGTAATGTACTGAAACAATAAAATAGTTTTAATGCATTATTTTTAAGAATACTGATTTGAAACAAACATTTCCTTTCTGAAAGCTTCTTGAGCACCATTAATGTATGACGCAAATGATCAAGGAACCAAAATATATTGTTTCTCGATTTTATTTGCAAACACTTCAGTTCACAACAACAAAAATTTGTTTCTCCACTAGTCATTTACCGACAGTCATATCTCCGGCGTTCCTGCAAATGACTCTTGGTCTATTGATGACTGCTACGCTACTAATACTATAAATTCTAATTATGCTATAATCATTTTAAATTTTCTTAATGTGAGATCTCTCTTTCCACATATGTAAATTTCCATATTAAACGTTAGAAATAATGATAACATAAAAAAAGTAAAAACCAGTGTTACATTTCTTGGTTTCTATTCCTCCTCAATAAGAAATGTCTTTACCGTATATATATTTAACTAGTATAACCCATCAGACGTCGTCCTTCCTGTGTATTTTAATTTTATTTTCAAATAGTTTCTAGTATTTAATGTTTAATGACAGATAAGATGGCCAAATATATTTTAATTGCGTGTGATACAAATGTCGATTGCCTAAAATTAAAAGAATAATATTTATTCATAGCTGTAATATACAACGTTGCCCAGGCTGAACACAGGGTGATATATTGTCCACGAGTTAAAGCAAAATGGATAGCGCTATATGACAGTGTGGTGGACACAGATAAATTACACACAATTGCTGTTTTTATGTCTATGACCTATGGTTTTTCTGTTTACCCATGGCGATCGGCTGAACGGTTTAAAAGTTGTCCGAGTTTATCGACATCATACATTCATACAATCATCCAACTTTATATATATATTTAATACTAGAGAAGGGTCAAATCCCAATTTTGTAAAATACGAATCTCAAATACGAATCTCAGATATTACCTCAAATATACCCATCGAATCCGAATCAATGTTTAAAGCGTCAAAAAAATAAAACAAAGTACAATAAATAAAAAAAATATTAAATATGGTGAACCATTTTACCCTTTAAATGGTTGTTTCACAAACAAAGTTTCCAGAATAAATACATATTGCAATTTTATATATATAATTTCAGGTTAAAAGTACAATATCTAGGGGGGAATGGTGACAAAATAGGTATGAGGGAAAAAATTCACCTATTATCAGTGCTGAAGTTTTAAAATTTATATCCTCTAATATCCACCATAAATTATTTTTGCTCGAATATAAAATCCTACGCATATTACGGATTTTATATTATTTGAGGGTTTGACTGTCCCATTCTTATTTAATTCCTTTTTTTTAACATTTTCGTAAAGTTTCTTATTTTTTATTTCTCAAGTGGCTGACGTCACCCTTGTGCTCCCGTTTCCTTCACCAGTCAGCTCCATGTAAGGATCTCACCCTGTCTTCCGTCACCAACATCCGCCTCTTTCCTAGCAGAGAAAACACTTTCAGGGATTAAAAATGAGTGTAGCATAATAATTATTGGCAGTATTATTATAGATGAAGTTGTACACTAATATATATAGTAAATGGTACAGAAATATTCAGGTAAAATTACTGATATTCGTATTTGTAATTCTGTACATTAAATGAAAACAACTGTATCGCTACAAAATAGTGTTCGCAGTAATACTGGGTTAGGATTCTTACCCAGTCATTTAAAGTCAAATTATTGAATATTCGATTATATTTTCCATGGTTTCAAAAAATCATGTCTATGCAAAAATATCCGTAACCATGTGTTGAACGAAGTTACTATATCTTTCTTGTAGTATTACTAACTATTTCTTGGCAAGTGGTTTTCAAAGGAATCTTTGCAAAAGGACAGAAGTTTTATTTCTTGTGCAGTCATTCCCAAAAGCGAATTCAATAAGCCAACGAGCCAACGAGACAACGGGGAAACCTATTTGTGCATCCAGACATTATTAACCTCAGGCATATCACTATATGATACACTATGAATTAACCTAACTAAAACTAGAAAATTAAACAATTAAACGACAGATAATTGTTGCGGCTTAAACTCTGTAGAATCCAAGATGGTGCCTTTCAAGACCTATCCATCTCCGTTCTGAACCAATGGCATCACTCCTACATTTTTTGTAAAATGTTAACTGCATGATGATTTACATTATTTTAATGGTACATTTCTGATACAATGTATATGATAGCAATTTCTATCAGAGGTTTAAGAAAGTTAACACACACCACGGAAGGTGCGTTACCTTTACCGCTAGACTGTAGTTTTTGCACCAAAGGGTGGACTTTGTCGACCCACGCACAGTTATAATTTGAGAGTTGCTTCTTTGGTATCTGTATGACGTGAGAATGTTTACGAGCTAACACTGTAAAAATGTTTTTGAAAATGTTCAGTGTCATGAAAGTTATTGTATTACTTGTACGACACATTGATGGTGGATTTTCTATAAAAAAATTTTATATTCTAAAAAAATGTTATAATTATAGGAACCTTAGATTCGTGATATGTACATATGTACATTTACGTTAATTGCCTTACTGTGTATTCAATTATATTTTAACGTAAAATATTAAAATAAAGATAGGGATTGGATGTGTTGGTGATGCAAAACAATATGAACACATAATTACTGCAAAAATATTTTTTAATTTGAAAATATGTATACAAATTTGAGTAATACTGTTCCTCGTGAGCAGTTGTTCTGTATAACTAACACAACCAATTTTTTTAAATGTAAAATTGTAAAATAAATTAAGCAGTTGTTGTACGAAGCTGAACTATTCCAAAAATATATTTTATTTTAAAAATATCAATTATAAATTTTTCATTGAATCTGAATACGTTAAAAGGAAAGAATTGCCATATTTGCTATTTATAAATACCAGAAAAATTCACGTTATTTTGTGGTAATATGCTAGGCTCTTCACACTATTACATAACCAAACCAATGTTATTATTTTTTTCACTAGCTGCTTCCGGATCGCATGTGGTTGGGTCGTATGGATTTTCGTTACTTTCCTATTGGCTCCCTGTGCGTCAGAGACCGACGATCCAGCGAAGGTGAATGGTGTCCATTTTATACTGTCTCTTAATGACAGCGCTAGTTTCGTAGGTGTCCAGTAGTTTGTAGTGACGGCCGCACGTAAATGCACTGGTAAGTATTACTCCGAACACTATTTGTGGTGATACAGTTGTTTTCATGTTAATGTATAAATATATAATATCTGTAATTCAACATGAATATTTCTGTACCCTTTACAAAATAATGTACAGTACAGATATAAATTTGTACCTAAATAATGCGTCTATATCGACTTTCCATAAGGGTGTATGTCCCGTTCCAGGTCATTATTTTCTTTTTTACGTTTAACACGGTTGAACTTGTAGACCTTTTTAGAGAAAATTTTTTTAAAATGTATATATATATATATCATTTGTTTGGCTTTACAGGCAATTCTGGTGGCTACTGCGTGGTATTTAAATTCCTTCAGACAATTTTATTTAGTCTTTTAAAAACAAAAATGTTCTAATTATTTAAAAAGAAAAAATTGTTGTCTGTAAAGTCGGTTTATGGACGATAGTTTAACGTGACAACGTCATAACAAAACATTGATGAAATGATTGCATACTTTTATGAATTTAATTGAATCATTTTTATTGAATTATCACTATTTTGTATGGATACAAAGAAGGAGTGAAATGAAATCTACAATTTAATTGATAAATTTACTTTTATTTGAACTCATTAATTCAAATATGTTTATTACTTTAACGAACAGATTATTTTAACTATAACTTTTATACATGTTTGCTATTTAACTTCTTCCAATCTGTGTTATTCTGTTAAGGATAGGACGATGATAGGAAAAGTAGGAAACGAATGGGAGTGTTTCAAGGATGATGTGAAAGAAAATGGCTTAGCTAACACCAAAATGCAGTCAAAAATATATATTTGCACCACGGACTCTGCAGCAATGCTAGGAGGAACGGGTTAGCAAAGAGCAATGAAAATGTTACATTGAAATGCATGAAAACAGAATTACGCCACGGACTCGGTCGCAATGCTAGGAGGTTCAGGTTAGCAAAGAGCAATATAAAATGAGCGTAACGGGACACAGCGAAACGGGACAATGTGCATAACGGGACACTTTTTCGTACGTGCAGCCGGCGTTCATCGATTTATTAGACGTTGTCACGTCAAATAATTTAAATTACTTAAATTTTAAAAAACAAATAGATTATATCACATAGCAGTCAATAAATTTGACTTTAAACCTAAAAAATTCCAGTTATATGTACAATTATGCCTCAGTTTCAATGGTATATTAAAAATATTAATTTATACGACTATTTACAACAAACCATACATCTAATTGAAGGTAAACTAACCTAGTTTTTCTTACAGATGTTCAATAAGTGCATCTTTAGCTATACGGCATACATCCAAACTAAAGTCAAATTCTTCTCATACTGTACATACTCTGGTTAACACGTCCTAAGTAATGGAAGCAATACCCTCTTCAATTCTGTGTCTCAACTCTGGTAAATTATTAGGTAGCAACGGAACGTAGACGTGATCTTTGTTAAAGTACCGAAGGAAAAAAAAAACATCGAATGGCGTTATGTCAGGTGAACGTGGAGGCCAGCGAAAAAGAGCCCTGTCTTTTCGACCATTACGACCAATCCAACGGTCAGGGACTTAGACTCTCGTACAAAGAGAGATTCCAATGGGGAGGGGGCTCCACCATGTTGCCAAATAAAGTTTACATGTTCACCCTCTACTAATTGGGAAAATTACGCTCGGGAGCCGTCCTTTTTGCGTAGGTGGCGCTGCAAGCGGAGAAAACAACAAATTATTAGGTACTTGCGGATGCGCTTATGTAAGACTGTTTTAAATTATTCTTTTATTGTGCCCTTGAACCAAATCTTTACAACAATGCTTGCAGTTGATGCTGTTAAATTTTATAATTGGGACTTTCTTTTATGGACATACTGTACATTAAATTTAATTCTCCTTATCAATACTACACTAAAAAAAACGATAAAAATGTAAGTTTGTCCGCTGGTAAAAGGTAGGTTCACGGCGGCTCAGAGCCACGCCTCCGACAGGCACTCGACGGAGAGGTCCGGAGGAAATGCCTGGCTCCTCTGGGCTTATCGTCGCTTCCATCGAGGAAACAAGGCGCGAGGGGCGTCGGCAGTCGCGGAAACAATCTGCTCCTCGCCGTCACAGGCCGGCGCCCCGACGCAGCGAGGCCCGCCTCGTTACCTGGAGGGCGGCGCCGCGGGCGTCGGTAGCCGGCGCTCCCACGGCCCGCTGCCTGCCGGAACCAGGCCGATTCTTCTCATACTTTGGTTAACACGTCCCGAGTAATGGAAGCGACAGCCTCTTCAATGCTGCGGCTGCCTTTCTGGAAGCGTGATGGTCTGGTCAAGCTACCGGCGAACAGTCTGCCGACGAGACCAAAAGTTGGTCGTAGTACGGGGAGAATCCATTATGTTTGAATGCCGCCCCGCTGAGGTTTCCTTATAGGCCCAGGATTCTTGTTGGGTAGGACTGGTACTTGGGAGTGGTGCCCCGAGTGCTTTAGGGGCAGGTATCAGGGCTCCCTAGCCCTTTGACGTGCTGACGTGAGCGACGAGGACAGCTCCGGTTACCAGCCTGGTCAGCTGGAAGAGGTTGGGTAGGCCTCCACCTGACCGCGGGTTCGCTGGGTGATTGAGGGGTCCCAGTGTGATGCGGGAGACTGGGGTAGGCGCCAGAAGTGATGACAACTCCAGAGGGCTAAGGGAGCATCCAACTTTCTGGTCAGCTGAGTGGGGTAGGGGGCTGGAGGTGGTGCATATGCTGGGATGGGTAGCCTCAGCCCCTGTGTATAGCTAACGACTCTAACGCCCCTCCTGGTTGCGTATGCGGCGTATCCGCATCCATGCCCATGGGGGCCCCAGCCTTAAAATCCTGTTAGGCATAAAGGCTGGGTTATCAAATAGAAGGAGAGATCCTCAAAACTTGCCTTTCTGGAAACCAGTCGCCAGGATATATTTTGTCAATACTGCTGCAACTTTGTACAACACAACTCAATATTTTCTTACGAAAGTTGGCAACAATTTTATATTTTAACTGATGTTTCATTCAAGCATATAGGGCCTATATTTAAAATCCATGGAAAAGATCATCCGATTCGACTTTATTTCGTTTTGTCATGCTTTAATAATGTGCGCAGTTATAGGGCCTATACTGGAAAGCTATTCAGGAAACGGTTTTACAAATAACTTTTTAACTATTGGAAGTTCTGGGACAGCACAAAGCATGAATTCCCGGGTAAAGAATCTTAACTCAGTATTACTCCGAGCACTATTTTGTAGTGTGCGGTTCTTCTCGGGTAAATGTATAAATATAAAATTTGTAATTTTACATGAATATTTCTGTTCCATTTACAATATAATTTATAGTACAGGATATAAATTTTTACCGTAACGAAAACTTCTAAATCGTCTTGCCATAAGTGATTTTGTCACATTCCAGGTCAATTTTCTTTTCCTTTTTACGTTTAACACGGTTAAACTTGTAGATTTGTGGACTTTTTGAGTGGCCGAACTTTATCAATTTGAAAACTATATAGGCAGCGGATACGTTTTGCATTATTAGCTGACAAAGATGAAGTTTTAACATAATTTATTAATTTTAATTAAAATTCTTTGCCGAAAATCAGGCCCGAAGCCGGGGTTTAGTATTTTTTCCAAGTCTTTTTTCGCTTTAATCAGAGCCGTTCCATTATATATAGTTTAACCTTTCGCTCTGCAAATCGAAGGATTCGATAGTCGACTTAGCTGCTTCGGCAACGCGTTCTAGCGGCGGGAGTGGAAACTACGTGTGATTCGCTTCCAGAAATGTAGTTGAAAACACAATTTTCATACATATTTCCTATCACGCTTGGCATTATTTTAAATTACGAGTCCGAGGCCCAAGTTTCGTATTATTCGAGGTGCGTTTCAAAAGAAATGAGAGTGATTTGCAAAAATGAAATTTAAAAAAAAAAATACATTAAACTTCAATGTCGTCACAGATTGTTGAATGTTTTGCTTGTCCCAAAATGAATCCCCTCGAAATGCAATTTCATCTCTGGAAAAAGAAGAAAAAAAATGGCAGGGAGTCAGATCTGTACTGTAAGGTGGCTGGGGAAGTGTTGGAAGGTTTTCCTGAGCCAAATATTGTCGTCGAGGACAGGGCAGTGAGGCAGGGTGCGTTGTCGTGATCAAGCGCGCTTGAGCAAATCACGTGTAAAAACTATGTTGATTATGTGGTTCACAAAGAGTTCGTACCTCAAGGATCCAACGTCAGCAATCGAAAACATTCAACAACATGTGACGAACGCTCTCAGTAGACTTACTGAAAATGACTTCGTCCATTGCTATTAACAGTGAAAAAATCGCTAGAACCGCCATCTTTGAAGGAGATAACATCGAGCTGCAATTTTTTCTAATAAATATGAATTTTTTAAATCACTCGCATCACTTTTGAAACGCACCTCGTAAGTGTATTTTCAAAACGAGGACGCGTGAATTTGCTGATTACCGAGGTTATATTATGTTACACATCTCTGGCGAACACTGGAAAGAATCGCTCAGGTTTTTTTTTTTTTTTTTAGTGAAACGTCTTTGGGCGCGACGGGAGTAAAATTTCAAGGCCGAATTTAATGAATTTTCGTGAAACATTGTTCTGAAACGTTTCTGACCTGAAAACAACTGAGAATAGGTACTTGGCCAAAGAGATATAAAGAAAGCACCTATTTGTGCTATGATTCGTCTCTCACCAGAAAAAAATATATAACCGAAGGAGATAGATGAACGAAAGAATAAGAGAGTGTGGGCATACGCTTGTTTCAGAAAATATAAATAGGTATCCTATACAGCCAGTTGTGAATTATATTTGCTACCAGCCCGCACGCGTTCCTCCTTGTTCAACCAGCAGCGTAGAGAGCGCTGTTGGAGACAGTTCCTGCATTTCCTGCATAGATAGCGCTACCTGTTATGAATTTCATATTTCGTTCTGATATTTGGCGTGTTCCAAACGGCTGAATTGTTTGAAGAAACACTAACAATTCTTTATTGTGTGAGTGTTTCAACAGTGAGTAGGATAATATTTATTCTCGATTAATCATTATTGATTGATAAATAATTACTGTTATCCTAATAAATTATTTTGAAGTTTGTAATAATTTTGTTATTACATGTATATTAATTTGGTTTTTTTAATCAAATTTCTAATAAATAAAAAAGGTTAGGATTCTTAAATAATTGAATAAGAAATAAAAGCCAAAAAATAGCGCACTGAGTTGTTTTTATAAAATTGTGCTCTTTCTCTCTCTTTGCTCTTTGATCACTTATGATATAGCCTACTTACGAGTTGAGGTTTGACTTACCAAAGAAGTTTCACACATATCACGTGTACTGAGTTACACGCGCTCTTTTGTTTACTGTGAATTGTCTCTTCTTTAATTCCAAACAGAATCTCGAGAGAAGAAACGCACGCCAATGCGGCGAGGGGCGGGGAAGCCAACGACTGTAATCTCACAGGCGCGTCTGCTCGCTCGCACGGCGAGTAATTGCATGTACACAGCTAAGAACCGCACGATATCTCGCCCCCCCCCCCCACCCTTTTCTCCTCTCGCGCACCTTGTCATTATCCCTGCTCCGGGGCCGGGCGTGTGTCGCGTGGAGATGACCCTCCCGGTGCTAATGAGACCGCGCGCGTGGGAACCAGGTAATTAGCTGATGCCGTGTGCGGGACTACTTGGAGGGGTGTCCGGCGGTGAACTCTCGCTTGCCCCGTGGTGGGGGGAAGACTGTGCGACTTTCCTCACAAAGGAATCCAGGCCGAGCAAACAGAAAAGCTATTTGCGAGCTATTTGCGAAGAATGGCGTTCACAACCTCGGAATTAAAAAAATAATAACACTGTGATTTGTAATGAAATTGCATCGCGAGAAAAATAATTAGCCGTAAAAAAAACATGTAAAACAAGGTATGTGAGAACAGAAAAATCTCTTATTAATTTGGGTATCTTTAATTTTTTCCCCAGATTTGGAAGTAAAAGTTATTTTTTTTTGTTTTATTTGTTACATACATAAAATTAGGTATTAAACTATTTCGTATTTAATTATTTTTATTAGGGGGTAGGGAGTGTACGTATTTGCACGTCTAGGTAGGTGATTGTAACTAAAATGAAAATTTATTTAGTAAGTTAAACCATAGGTCAGCAACATTTAGAATAATATAAAATCTGTAGGGAAATTCCGATGTGATCGTAACTGTTCAAACGCACCGATGAAGAAAATTTCGTGAAATAAGTTACTCGGGTTTCTGAAGGGAAAAAAATATGTACTTACGACCAGATCATGTGCAACCCGTTTATAAGGTCGCCTGTGAGGACTCCTGTGCGTGCGTGCAATCTTGTGTCGCCCCACCGCCGGAGCAGAAAACAAGGCGAATTTCGCAAGTGAAACGGTTCTTCAACTAGCGCTACCACACAGATGTTCTCTGCAGCTGTGCATGACTGTACTCGAGTCTACGAGTGGCTGTTAGTTCCGGTAAACACTCGGCCGCCCGCAGCCAGATCAAACAGCATGTGCCCTCCCCAACCAGGGGGGGGGGGGGGGAGCTGCTCGCTTTCAACCGGCGAAATCTGCCGTCTTCGTCACTGAGGTTCTTGCTGCCAAGTTCTCCGTACTTTCACAAATCTTACAAACAATACTATCATACAAATAATAAAGTTAAAATGCAAAGGTTAATTTAAAGTTAAAGAGAAAAAAAATTAAAAGTTATCAGTAAAAGAGCAACAGTTTAGAGCATACGTTTAAGTGAAAAGGATTACAGGTAAATAAAGTGCAAATGGTTAGAGCTTGAGTTGTAGTGCTAATGTTAAGAGGTAAAGTTAGAGTGATAATAGTTAATTAGATACAAAGTAAGATAGTTAATATTTAGAACTGAAGTTAGAATGCCTCTGCTAATTTTTACAGTTGAAATAAAAATTAATTCATTTGACAGTTGAATTATTGAAGGACATTGTTTGTAGGAATGCCAAAGGTATACTCTATTTACTGATCCAGTAACTTTATAAGTAGTATATAATAGCCGGAGCTGGGACTGGTTTCTGGTTGAGGTGTCGAGATGCCGACCGAAATCTAACATCACGGTGGCCATCTTGAATTATGACGTCACTTTATATTACGGTCGCCATTTTGACCTTGACTATTGAATTTGATTTTTGATCTTGACCTTTTTCCTTGAAATTTTACCATGGACGACATTTTGATTTTCACTATCTTGAAATCGTGCGCACACTCCCTGAACGTTGAAATTTTCGGTTTACGGTAGAACCTACCGCCATTTTTGATTCTGACATTACGTCCGCCATTCCTATTTTCGTCTGCTGGAGGCCACCATCTTGGATCTGATATCACAGCCACATTTTTAGATTCTGACGACACAGCCACCGTGAAAGGTTAAGGTAAAATGTCAAGGCCAAAACGGTGATCGTAACTAAAAGTGCAATGGTGGAGTCATTATTCAAGATGGCCGCCTTGACATCAGATGCCAGTTCGGCATCTAAATACCTCAACCAGGAACCAGTCCCAGCTACGGCTATTATATACTACTTTTATACCTCAACTTATATCTATACTAATATTATAAAGCTGAAGAGTTTGTTTGTTTGGTTGTTTGAACGGGCTAATCTCAGGAACCACTGGTCCGATTTGATAAATTATTTCAGTGTTGGATAGTACATTTATCGAGGAAGGCTATAGGCTATATTATATTATCAATAACATTAGGGATCCTTACTAAAAGTCCAATTTAGAATCAAATGCGTTGGAGGGGGTTAGATACAACATGCAGTACACGTACAAAGTGTGTGTTGACAATGCCGCAGGCGCATAGAAGTTTATTTCCTATTGCCTATTAACATTGTTGCCACGCACTAGATGGCTTATCATTCTTAATTTTCACATACAAGTAAAAAACACCCGTGTGATATTAACAACGAAGCAATCAGTAATCTCATAAGAGTTAAATTAGTATTTAAATACTTTTTATCACTTTAAATCGCAAACCTAAACTATTGTATTTTTCCTCTCTCTGTGTTTAATTTTTTATTGCCCGTTTTTTCAAGTATATATATTTTACAGACTTGAAACCTCACAGTAATGTTCCTTATGTTACGCAGGATGACATTTTCCGAAAATTAGATCCCATGGGTGGTTAAAACCAGGCAACAGTGGGTATTTTGTCTGCATGAGAACAGGATTTTACATTGTTCATGCCTTCTGCGTCTCCATGGCAACGGGCATCGCGCGGCAGTGGCGTACCCACAAGGAGGGGCATGTATAATGAGCGGCGCAAGAGTGATCTGCCTGTAGACTGCCGTAGCGAAGTACGGGTACATCGGTTGTACGTTGCGTGCACGAGTCGGGAAACCATCGGTGCTATTCATTTTCTCTCCGGTACATTATACAGCAAGGTAATAAATTTTCACAGAATTTTTTTTTATTTACCATTACTGTAAATGGGAGATGTGGCATAATTTTTTTTCCATTAGTATAGCCGTGCGAAGCCGGGTCGGGCAGCTAGTACTTTATAACTACGTTGACTGAAACAACTTAAATAAATTTAACTTAATTAAGTTTATGGTTTTACTTGTGTACTTTTTGATCCAGGAACTGTAGTGATGGATGGATTTTTTTTTTTTTTTTTTTTTTTAGTGATGTCTTGTCGTCAGCGAGTCATGAGAGACGGCAGGTTCACAACACAGGCCGCAGACAGTGGCACGGGATTCGCCATGCCTATAGTAAGAAACCCTCCCTGAACTTACCCGACTCCTGGAAACCACTGGCCGTGCAAGGATACGATCCCTGGACCTCTTGAATGCTAGTCCAGCATGTTACCACTGCACAGCCACCTCCTTTGGTAAGCTGGCAAGTAAGCGATTCGAGATCCTGAAGAAAGATTCCTTTAAAAATTTTTGTAGTTATCATTTGAGATAAAACACTTCATTGATATGTATAAGGCTTAGAAATGGCTTGACCAATAATTGGCGTAGTGGAGGAATGTTACGATGAATTCATAAATTAATTCCTCCCCCCCCCCCCCCTTAACAGACCCATGCTGATTCATAAAGCTACACCACCACGGTAGTATGTTTCAGCAAACCTGAACAGTTTAAAATCAATGCCAAGTGTTTCATTTCAATTAATCAGACACTTAACTATTGAACTACTTCTCTTACCATCCACTTATTTTAACAATAGGAACCTACTTAATTCAAGTTATGGTTAAGTAGATTTTGTGCAGTTGCAGCTCCCGATGTTTATATTACAAAAAGTTTACTAAAAACTGTCATTATCTTAAACACTTCAGTTTTTTAATGCACATAACAGAGCAACTGTTAGTGAAAGATTTCCCTGTAATTTCCAACGTCTCGTTCTTAATATTTAACAAATCATCAGGAAATCTTTATCTAGTTACCACTGCAAATTATGATGGTGCCAGCAAAAGTTGTCACAAGTTCTCTCACTGTCATGCATGGATTTGGTTTCGAAACGCCTCAACAAATTTGTGTCCGTCTTCGCTACTGAAGGCACGGCGGACAACGAACTGCTCACACCTGCTCGTGTCCACAGGAGCATCAACATGTTCAGTAAACTTCATTCGAGCTCACACCACATCGTATCTGGAACTGTTTAAATTACGTCACGAGACACGTCATGGACAGTCACGATGTCGGAAACAGCCGTCAACAAGTTACTTCAAGCGCAGCTGAAGTGCCACGCAATAGGACCAAGTGTTCTTATCTGGGTATGAACATATGTGAGATTTGGGTGTTATCAATACGTTGACATACATAATTATTCCACAAAGTACTTATTTTACATGTTAATTTTTTATAAGAAAAAACGTAGTTACATTTATCAAAATTTTAGTCATTCTTTAATTTTAAAATTTTTTAAGCTTGAAATTTATTAATTTTAATGTTTGATTATTCGTTTACGCAACATTTTTGTTCATTTAAGAAAAATTTATTTTATTGTGATGATGGATACTAATATATAGCAGAATAGGTAGGTAAACGTCACAATAATTATTTAAATATTTTTTTTAAAACGGAGTAAATATGTATAAAATCATTTTTACTAGCCATATACAGGTTTACAATCCCATACAGATTCCTAACCCCATTACATAGTGTCCTGAAAATTTATGATTGTGAATTTTTAATATCAATGAAAATACTTGTAAGATTTAAAACCAAGAAAAACGTGGGGCGCATGCAGTAGATACTTGATCATGAATAGTTCACCTAAGTCACTGACAATTTTATTGCACTACAAATTATATTCGTTTCCTCAACGACAGCAACTACACTCATTGCTATTGACCGTTGCATATGCCCCAAGTTTTTCGTTTCAAATCTTCCAAGTATTTTCATGGATATTAAAAATGCACAATAACAAATTTTCAGAACAATCTGTATGGGGTTAAAAATCTCTATGGGGTTTATAAATTTGTATGGGGCAAGGAAAAATTATTTTATACTTTTTAGTCCGTTTTAAAAACGCGGTACTATATTAATTTATTTAAGTTAAATTTTTTTTTTCTGCTTTTAGTCTTGTGTATGCATTGCCATCCAGTTCTGAGCAATGTTTAATGTTTCAAGTCTCTAGCTCATCGGGAAGTTTGTTTCAAATCGATTGCAAAATTTTGTACAGAGCGGACAAACAAACAGCCGGACAAGAAAGCGAGTTAATAAGAACGCGGTGAAAAGGTTCACAGTTGAAGTTAGAGAAAAAAATAATGATCTGCTTAAAATCACGACATAACGAAGCGAGATGGCGAAGTGGTAGGGCAGTGCACTCCCATCCCAAAGACCCGGATCGTGGTCCTGGGTTCGACCACCTAATTGCGGTTGACTGCGGGAGTTTTTCCTTAATTGCTTCAGGTTAATGCTGGGCAACAGGCCGTGAACACTATATGGCCTCGCTGTTGACTAGTAAAACTCAATTTTTTTTTTAATCACCAACACGTACTATTACTTACTCCCTATACGTATCTTGGCGTCATGCGCAGTTGCTTATGACCCTGTCACGCTGTCAAAATATTTTGTGTACAATTTTATTTGACAGTATAAAATGGCTTCCACTTTTCTCAGTGAAATAAAGTTGGGCATATACGTTTTTATAATCATGTCACGCTATCAAAGTATGTTTTGCCTGAGCTTCCTCAAACTTTTCATTTTTAATCTATTTTTGAAATTGAATAACGCATCACAGTGCTGGATAAAATTTTTTACTTATGTTTTTTTGTTCATTTTTATAATGTTTAAAACATTATAAATTTTGTTCGTGTTAATGCTCATTACATTCTAAAATCAATACGTTCTTTAAATTATTCTTCCAAAAGGAAATTTTGATTTAATACAATTCTATGAACATAAGCCATTGTAGTTTTGCACTGGTTGTCATGGAAAAACTTTGAGAGTGCAAAATAAAAAATTAAAACATAAACTAACTGAGAACAAGACTGCATCAGATGATTTCAAACTTTAAATATGAGATAATATTTCGCGGAAGAAATTTAGTTTGTGAAAAAATAACAGCACAGAGGAACGCAGTGAGCTAGCAACGACGAAACAGATAAAAAGAACAAAAACAGTAAATGCAGACGACCAACAACCTTGGAGAACACAGCGATCAGACGACCCAACAATGATACTGAACAGGTATTGTGTACGACAAAACAACGACAGCACAGAAGAACACAGTAGGCTTCCTATGACAAAACAGTTGCGACAGTTAGCATATTTTTTCATGACTAAATTTCTTCCACAGAATATTAATAATAGTTTGCTTTTTACGTACAAAATCATTTTCATACGATATTCAAATAACACTATTTTAGTTATTTTTAACTTTGTAGCATTCTTAATCACCCATGTGTCCTTCGCCATTTTAAAGATTCTTTGAGATGGAAACGGACGCCGTTTCCGTTTTCGCTAGGCACGATTTTGATTGGCTAATTCCGTCCAACCTTAAACATATTTTAGAACCTCCGAAATGGAACAAACACATTTTATTAAAACTAAAGTCACACAACTTGTCAAACGTGTCTGCGCTAATGACGTTTTTGGTGACGTCATAACTCTCAAACTTCATCTGACAAAAGTTGGAAGCGAAAGTTTGACTCTACTCCTACGTGTACTCTCCACGGGCCTAACTGTCACGGAGCTCACTTGAGCTGCTGGAAACGTAATCGGCGCGCTCCCGAGCGGGGAAAGGAGGAACTACAATATCGTCGCATTGTCCGCGTGGAAAAGAAAGAGGAGGAGGCGGGGGAAACACACAATGGCGACAGTGCTTGCGCAACGACACGGACCGTGGCTCGCGACGCACGGAGAGAAACGAGGAGTCGTTCGCTTCTTTCCGCCTTCAACTGTTTGCTGGGTGCTTACCGTGCATTCCGCCACCGACCACGCTTGGGTTGGAGGAGCGCTTTGTTTCGCGAGCAGATGAAAGTCCACTATAGTTTCACGGCTGACAATCCCTCAAATGACACGCGCGTGACAAGCCAAGCAAGAACTCTCGTAAAAAAAAAAAAACACTGACAAAATTTTTCACTTTTGCCGTTTCCGCGTAGCGTGCGGCCGCCGGAAACCCAGGAGTTGTCGTTAACGACCGAAGCCATTAAGGAAACGGCGCGCCACTTCTGGGCGGAGGCATTTGTTTGCCATTTCTCACTGGCGCAGATTTACCCCTCTCCATCCCTCTATGACGTCACTACTGGCGTCATTTCCGTAGCAAGTACGACTGCGCACGCGCTAAAAATTTATTAATTCGTGAGCCCAAAAAAATTAACGGCTTGTTGGCTGAAATATCATGACACTAACCTATAGTTAAAAAAAAGAATATATATATATTTAATTAGTAAACAGCTCTATGTGTAAATATGTGCAATCTGCCACATTACAAATTGAAACCAAATAACCTCAAGAAACAGCTCTTTTTTTTTTAATAGTCTAGCCTGGCACCGGTATGTTTATTTTCTATCATGTTAGATGGCTCGTTTCAGATGACTTAAGCAAAGCACTAGAAGCTTATAATCAGAGGCAGCTTTATTTCGAGACAATTTTACAATATATTTTTAATCAATTGGCTTCCTCTTGATCCCATAGTGGTAAAATTGTGTTAAACAGGGCGTGTTTACTGTCGGACAAATCATGGAGGTTCCGCATACTAGAGGAGACGTGTTACTATTGGCCTGGTCAACGGTGGGAGGACCTTTGTAAAGATGATCACAGTGAGTTCAAGTTCAACAAAGGGAGTTTAGTTCTCTTACGAAATACAACTGTGCACACCTACAGTGGCAACACTTCGTCGTTAACAGCAGAAACGCGACTATAAAAAATTTATTTCTGTGCTTTTCCCGAACTTCACAGAAACATAAAACAAGTACACTTTGAGCAGGTATTCCCAAACGAAGATAAGAGCAGTTATAAATAATAAATTACGTTGCATAAAAAGGTTAATAATTGGGGTATTGTACTCTTGTCTGAATTTTAACAAATGTGGATGTATTGTCTTTCTATGGTTAGCGATTCACATACTCCACTAACTTGTTTTAGCACATTACTTTTATTTCAAATTAGCTGATACCCGGCATGCGTTACTAAGCCTCTTTAAATTTTTTGTAATTGGTTTGAAGTAAGTACACATACTCAACGCATCTCTCTATTTCTCTACCTCTTTCTCTCTGTCTCTTTCTGTCTCTCTATATATCCCTTTATAAATCTCACTATATATAAATCTCTATATTCCTCTATCTCTCTATATATCTATATCCATCTCTCCAATTCTCTATCTATATCTCTCTATGTATCTATGTTTCTATCTGTGTGTCAATTTATCTCCCTATATATACATATATTTATATATCTATGTATCCCTCGCTCTATCTTTCTATATCTGTATATTACTCTCTATATATCCATCTCTCTTTGTCTTTATCTTCCTATGTATCTTTATTTTTGCAAATCAGAAGACGAACACGCAAAAATTCATCTATATATATATACATTTATACTTATGTATATTTTTGAAGTTATACTTCTTTAGGCGCGTTATGAAAAAATGATGAGAGTTAAATTTTAAGATGCGCGCGCATCACTGTAACACAAAATTAACAGGTTGAAGCTGCGCGCGCACCATGTGACGACATTTTCACAGGAAGATGGCGGACCCACGTGTATGAACATAAACCCACATTAGGGGACATACCAAACGTATTGGTGTGCCAATTGAAACTTTATGATAGTGAAATTACCATGGAATTTATTTTGGTAAACTATAATAGTCATAGTAAAGACTAAATTCCAAGGTTTGAAAAAAAACCACATTATTTTGGTATTATAACAAACACAATACAAATTATTTTCGTATCCTTCCATCAGAGCAGTGGTTATACTGCGCGGTCGATACATTGAAGGGCCGTGGTTCAAATCTCGGCGGTAGGTATTTTTTTTTTTACTGTTTTTGAAGTTATACTTCTTTAGGCGCGTTATGAAAAAATGATGAGAGTGAAATTTTAAGATGCGCGCGCATCACTGTAACACAAAATTAACAGGTTGAAGCTGCCCGCTAAAGCGCTCATTACGTCTCGAAAAAAAGCTACCAACAAAATAGAAATAGAACCTCTATTAGTCGCGCATGTTTCCACGCTTGTCGCCTCTGATCACTGTTTGATATTTATAATATTTATCCACATGTTTCTAGTTTCTACATTCACAACACGTGTTTTAGTTTCATACAAGTGCAAATTATATATGTGCTAATACATTTTATTCAGTAGTGATTTAAATTGAATATTTTGATTAATATTATTTACTATTCGTAAATATTAGTTTAAAAAAATTGTGCCTTTATACTTTTTCAAGTGCTCCAATAAAATTGAGGTTAACTATCCGTATGTATTATTTATTGATATAAATTAAAATATTATTTTTAATATAATTAATACTAAATATTATTAAATTATTAATGTTATATATTTATTATTGGTTATTTAATATTTACAAAATAAAGAAATAAATTTAATAAAACATTTAATAAAAAATTGTGATAAAAATTAAAATCGAACATCAAATTAAAATCTTATTTTTTATTATTTATTATTAAATTGAATAAATAATAAATATTTATAAAAATAAATTAACAAATTTAATGTAAACGTTTTGATAAAAGTTAAAAGTGAATATTAAATTAAGAAAATAATAAATATTTAAAAAATTAATAAACTTAAATTAAATATTTGAATATATAATTAAATTTATTTATTTTCTTTTAAAATATTAAATAATCAATAATAAATATTTAAAATTAAGAATATTATAATATTTAGTACAAATTATGTCATATATATATTATTCTCTAAATTTTATTTATTTAATTTTTCAAATTTCAACTGAACTTTATTGACTGTATTTATTGACTATCTTTTCCAGTAATTATTGTAATTAATTATTTGCATGCAATTAAAAACTATTTTTTAATGAAGCCAAAGAAATATAACTTCTCATGCGCGTACATAAATACACGCACCCATTTTTTATCTATCTTTTTACCTGTCACAGGTGTGACATAGGTATATAAAAACACGTGCGTTTATTCGAATGCAAAGTTATGTCAATAATTCAAAGCAACCGGTGAAAAAATTACTGAGATTTAAGATTTTGAAAGAAAGAACATTTACATTTTTATTTACATACATGTATGCAAGTAACATTTTCCAGTCACTTTCATTATAAATTGAACTATTTCCCTTATTTTTGTATTCTAACGTTAGCAAATGTTTACCTTGAAAGTTTTACCCAATGTCACCCTGTTTCGTGAAACATCTGCTGGATGTATTAGTAGGAGTTGCGCAGAACGTTTCTGTGTTTCGTCACACGGTAATTTCCCTGCGTTCGCTTAACTGCACAGTGAAGTGTGCTAATGGAATTCTGTGGTTACTCGGTTCCGCATTTTATGTGAAGGCGAAAATTCTTCCTACACTCGGTCTCAATCGATATGTTGGTATTTTCGTTTTTGTACCATTATTTAAATTAATTATGGGCTATTACTGTAAGATATATCTCTTGCAGTTTTATTTGTGATAAAGTTTGTCACCAGATACAGTCAAACTGCAATAACACAAACCTGAAGGGACCATAATTTTGTCACTCTGCAATAACGAGGTTTGTATTAACCAAACTATTACAAAATTTTATCATAATATTTATATAACATCCAAAACAAATTAAAATAAAGTTAAAAATATTTTCTCTCCTTTATTACATGCATAAAAAATCTAGAAAAAAAACAGATTTTAGAACAAAAAAAACTTTCACACAATTTTACACAACACCGAATGTACTTCTTCAGGGATTGTAAAATACAATTTAGAATGGCCAAACCTGTGGCTCAAAACGTATTTTGTGCTGTAGTGTACTTTTAAAAAAATATTAAGTCAGAATAATAAAGAAAATGTTTAGATAATAACTACAAAAAATAATATATTATTTTTGGAAGAATATGTAATATCTAATTTTTCCCCTTATCTACTTTGAATAAAACAATGGCATCAGTATTAATGTAGTTAATAATTCACAATAATGTTTTTATTATCATGGGATATTCATACTAACCATCCTTTACTCCATGTAATTAATTACTCTTAAAAACAATTTGTATTACATAATAAACATTTATTTGTATTAAACAATTTACTAAGCACTATGACTTCTATGTAATTTGTAAGTAATATGTAGAGACTGTTAAAACACTTTGTATTAATGAGAGGTTTATATTAACAGAGTTTTTATTAATGTGGTTTTACTGTGTGTATTTACCAAACATTAGCTAGAACACAATGTCGCGCTAGTGATCATAATTGGTTATGAACCAGTGTTCATACTTCTTAACGCTATTAGATAACAGAAAATACCGGGAAGGGGAGGGGGGCAACATTTGTGACGAAACTAAAATGCTAGAGATGTATAGGGATAAATTCACAAGAAAATCTTATAAATAATATAAATAACAAGAAAACGAAGTGATAAACATGGCGTGTAAGACAGAAACTTAAGGAGAATTAGGCTCCACCATCTTGGATTTTGTCTTTTGGCATGTCAAGGCATAAAATCTCCCTGACTTTTATACCTTGTTTCAACCACCCATTTACCAACAGGCTCCAGTTTGTAAGCGTCGCGAGGGCGACTACAACAGTCATGATAATCTCACCAGTTCACAAGTGTTGACATCAAAAAGTAGCCAAAGCTAAGTTCTATATCATATAAAACAAACAAAAAAGTTTTTAAAAAAGGTTTATTGCAAGCGGCATCGAAATATTTGAAATTGCAAAAATTGTGAGGCCTTATCCCCCTTATGAATAACCTAAGTCTGTTCAGATGAATTCCCAAACACGAGTAGTCATAACTAGTGACCGAGGAGAACCCTGACTAACTCATAGGTACTCGTTCCGTAAATAACATCAGAGGCCATTAAACAAGTGGGCAGAGTTTCTTTAACGGCCTTTTCATCAGAGGTAAGTATGCTGTAAGTTTTATTGTTTGAATGGACTTATTAAGGCGGTGGTACCATCCGCTTCACCGGCCGTGTTGAAGCGCGGGGGATACGACACGGCCATCAAGCCATAAAAGGGCAGCTGAAGACGCGGAATGTTCAATTCGACGGTAGGAGTGCGCGCTGGCCCGCAGCAGACAAAGGGGCTCATTAGGCCCGCGGTTCCCGTACCTGGCCCATTTGACGCTCGCGGCGGTCGAACTCGGGGCCCATCTGTTGACACGTATTTATACGTTTTAGAGCAATTATCATCAATAACTCGAACGGCTTCTCTTCAGAGCCACAAGGGTTCAAGCAGCAGTACACTGTAATTTTTTTTCTGTAAACTGAACAGAAATAGCTATGTAGGCCTAAAATTACAGATATATGTGTACATTTACATGCAAACAACATAATAGTGTGCGCAGTAATACTGGATTCGTATTCTTACCCGGCCATTTATGTTTTGTGTTGTCCCATTACCTCCAATAGTTAAAGTTATTGGTAAACCGTTCCCTGAATAGCTTTCCACATAGCGCACATAAATAAGCGTAACAAAACAAAATAAAGCTCAATTATTTAGTATTCAATTACCTATATTTTCCATAGTTTATAAAGTTATGCTTGAATTAAATATCCATTAAAATAAAAAGTTATGTGTCAATTTTCGTAAGAAATGCCCATTATTTCCTAGAAATATATATTTCTTACATCGAAAACTAACCATAGCCATGTGTTGTACAAAATTTACAGTATATCTCTTGCGATCTTGCAATCTATTTTTTTGGCAACTGGTTTCCGAAGGAATCTTTTGTTTAAAGTAAAGAAATTTTTTTTTTCTGTGTGTAGTCCAGCGAAACTTACACGATATTTTTTTTCCCAGTATCCGCTATCAGTCGGTTTGTGCCTGATGACGGGAACCGATATCAGTTCCCCAAAAGTCATTGGGTTCTTCTGTGGCTATTATGTCCAAGATTGTTGTTGGTCTGTATTTACTGTTTTTGTTGCCACTGTCTCGTCGTTGTCAGCCCTTTGTGTTCACCTGTGCTGTGATATACCATTACCTTCCTCGGAATTATCTATGCTCTCTATACATTTAACACTTGGAATAAGCTGATTTTTGCTTTTTTCCTGTGTGTTTCTTTATTCATCTTTCCTTGTCCATTATTCGAGGTTTCTTTATGTCATACACTAAAAACTAGCAACGTCGTATGCCCAAAACAATTATTTATATAATTTATGTACAAGTTGCCAAAATATTGTTTTGAGACTCTTCAGTTGGACAGTGACAATTAAAAAATACATTGATGTTTAATCTATAAATGAAAATTTGTCTCAAAAATTATGATAAACATAGAGTTACAGAATTAGTTCAGTATGTTACACTTAAATGTGTCAGGAAATATACGTGTAGTTATAAAAAATATTTTTTGCAACCTATTACTAATAATAATTCATATTAAATATGAACATTTTATTTTACTCGTTTGTATTCCACCCGTCATTCAGTCCACTTGCACGCCCGCTATACTTGGAACCAACACCCGAGATAGGATAGTTCCACAGAGCAAATCAGACGCCGTACGAATGGTCACGACCGGTTATAAACTTTGGCGTCTAGCTATTAGAATACTTCAGAAAGTTCCTTTCGCCATAAACTTTTCTTTTTGTGAAAACGGAAATATTGTAGTAATCCTCAAAAGAGTTAGCTAATGGTTACAAAAGAATGCATGATTTGTAGCCAATTACAATTGACAGTTTTGCAGATCATTCAAAAATGTTTTGTTAACACCATGTATCATTTGGCCACGCCAGTTTCCACAAGTTTTAGTGGCCATGAATCTAGTGTCCAGCTCTGAGACATCAGCTCGTCCTGCACTTCTCCCTCGAGAATTACTCCACGTCTTCGTCTCAATATCAGTTGAAGGTCATTCAATGTCTGTGCAACACTGTTAGACATTTTCATTCCTTAAAAACCACGGACAAGTTATAAAAAAACCATTTCTCAGTAAAGTTAAATAAAATAACTTCTTGTTTATTAGTTAATACATAAAGATACATTATTAGTATTTTTATTGACAAAGAAATAATAATTGAGTATAGTAAGGACGCGGGTATGTAAAATAATTAAAAAAAAGCCTTTTCGGCCCCCTGTATTCTTGCATACGTTCACTGGTAATTTTTAGCGCCTCTTCTAGCGCTTTATTCCCACATTTGCCTTTGCCACATTTGCCTTTGATAATACCTCTTATCTATCTTTTTATTAATTTTAGGCATGAGGTTAAATCACGATCTCCAGCTGAATAAAACGGAAGAACAAAAAAAAAAACAGACCAATCGAACATAATTTACACTTATAAAGTCTATCTCACATGTCTATACATCCTTATGACATTTCAAGTCACAGTTTTCACATACCAGACCAGAGCGTCAATCTTTATCCGTTACGAAAACTGAGGAGTAGACAAACACAAGCAGCGTTACGAGAATTTCATAATACCATCACTGCTGCTTCATTTCTACCTCTCCCCTGCCGTCTACTCTACCGGTTCCCCTCATGCAATCGGATTTTTTGCAGGGCTCGAAAATTGTAGCCTCCTATAGGCAAAGAAGTTTCAATACAAAATAACCCCGCAGTTCTCATGTTCAGTTAAGCTGGAAACCAACCTGCACGTAGCATACTGGCGCTAGCAAGGACACTGTAAAATAATAATTGAGTAATTTTACACATAATGTATGTGGTACGCTAATTTAAACACGAAATTCATGAGTAAATTTAATACACCTGACAGTTAATTTTATGTACGATATTTAGTAACTCTGCACATTTAAGTTTCAAATATTTTTTATTCCTGATTTGTCTCTATGGAAATACCGACATTTTACATTGTATATGCAGTGACACGGCACATTGTGTGAGCATGTTAAAATTATATTATGGCTACAAAAAATTTACGAAAACGTCAAAGATAGCCATATCACGGTCGCAATAAATGTGACGATCCTCTTTGCTGGCACACAAGTATGGCAACCGTTTCAAATAAACAGGGAAAATAGACTATGATCCCTGGAGTTTGCATCTGTGAGTGATTAAGCTGAATATTCGTGTATATTTGATAGGAGAGGTAAATCGTATTACTAAATATCTGCAAAGTTCGCGTTATTTTGTGGAACTACTATGTTAGTCTCCACACACTGGTACATAAAAAAAAGAAATGTCTTCAATGTATTTCCTCCATTGGTTGCTGCTTCCACATTCTAACTTCTGTCCGGATAGAATATATTTGGGTCATATGGATTTTCATTATATTGTTGTTGGTTCCCTGTGTTTCGAGGCGCGTCAAAAACCCTACGTGTAATTGTTTTTGTACTTTTTACAAGGAAAATCCTTGGAAACCGTTGCCAACGATATCACTTGTAAAAGTGCAGAGCTTTGTCAAATTGCAAATGGTGCAAAGATTTTCTCTGGAAATTTTTCAAGTGATATCGTTGGCAAGTGAGTCTCCAAGAACTATTTTTGTAAAAGAAATAAAAAAAATTACTGTGTGTGAGTAGTGACAAAAAATTCGCAGATTCATTTTCTGATAGAAGCCAAACTCGTTTACCTTCATGCTGCTTCTGTTATTAGACTACAATAATTTATCTGAAAGACTCCGGGCCAGTGAAAAAACCTCAACAACAGAAGTACCGAATCTCAAGAATCCCAGTTGACATGTCTCCCAAGTCAGTAACCAATGAGCAGGTAGCTTGCGGCCGAGTTCACAGAGGATTTAAAACCACGAATTTTCCAGTCCCTACCTATGAGCCAATCAAAATGTTATTGATTAACGGTATTCATTTTGTCTCCAAATTTTGAACGTCTCTATAGGCCTAATTGCTACCTACTTAAAATCACTAGCACAAATCCACACCTAGCTAGGGGAGGAGGATGGATACCAGATAACTAGAGACAGAAAAATTTAGCGGTTTCATTTCGTGATAGGCTAGAATCTAAATGCGGTTAACTTTTTACTGATTCAGTGATTGGACCTCAGTTTGTCTGAAGGACTCTTTGAGTCAATGAATAACCCTCACCGAAAGAATTATTGAATCACAAGAATCCTAAACAACAGGTGTCACGAGTCATTAGCCAATGAGCAAGTATAATTTTCCCGAATACATAAATAATCATGGAGTCTAGTCTAGGGGTCATTGAAACCACGATTTTTTTCCAATCCCTACAGATAACAGATTACCCGGTGACTTGGGCCGCTTTTCCTTCGGACTGCGAGCAACATTTACGACTAGAGCCCTTCTTTCCTTCTTTCTTTCTTTCTTTCTTGCTTTCTTTCTCTTGTGAATGTAACCTCTCCCGCGCTGCGCACACAGCCCGGAATTAGCTGCATTATCTCGACTCGCCTGCAGCCAGGAATACCTCCAGCGGCGTTTCTTTTGTCTTCAGACCTCATCCCCGCTGGCCCCCCTCCCCTAGCTGGTGGGTAATGATCCCGCGCGAGGATGTTGCCGAAAATTTAAATTCCTCGCGGCGCGGCGATATGTGAGGGTGTGCCGCGCGCATGCGCAGGAAGGAAGGAAGATCGTCGGCGGTAGAGAGCCCGCCCCAAGTGGCAACAAAAGAGGTGAGGAAAAACAAAAGAAGTCTCCGCCGCATCCTCGCGCTTTTGTGTAGTTTTTAAGCCTCTCCGTGTCACACATCCTGCTCCCGGCAGGCCGTCGTCTGGGAGGAACTGCACTTCAGCCGAGACAGGGTTGCTGCTGGTGTCTAAAAAAAATACCTTTTTCGGAGGCGTTCCTAATCATTTACTAATTTATTTGGTTTTGGTTTTGTTTTATGTGCCATCATACAGCCGAGGGCCATTTACAGAATAACACAAGAATAAAACATATAAAACATAAATTAATGCAAAATACGCAATAGCACAAAAAAAACTTTAAACAAACATACAATTTAAGATATACAAAACGCGATCATACACGTGACAACACAACACACAGCCATTAACCTAGATGTGAAAAAAAGGGTTCATAACAGCAAGTTTTTTTAAAATTTATTTACGATTTTCATAAATTATGACATTAAAAAATTACAAGAAAATTAAGCTAAAATTATATATTATAAAATATTTAAAAAAAATAATTTTATACTTTATTTTTACAGTTTCCTCAAAATCATGATAAGAATATATATATAAATTTTATAGACAAAACAAATAAAATTACATTTTATAATACTTTTAAAATATTAAATAATAGAGGTTAATTGAGTTAAAAGATTGTCATGGACATACGCCATTGCTGGTTTTAACTGTATGTCCTACAGAAACCACGAGAATGAACAAGAAAGATGAACACACAACAAATTTGACATCGGCTGATTCTGGCTGGTTTCCTGTGTGTTTGTATATTCGTATTTCTTGTTTATTCTTGTGGTTTCTCTAGGACGTACATTTAAAACCAGCAATGCCAGCGTATGTCCATGAAAATCTTTTAAATCAAGCTTCCCTATTGCAAGAACCATTCAAAGAACGTAGAAGTTACTTATCTGTACACTAGAGTGTTTAATTTTTCCAAAGGTGTGATTTTCGTATGATTTTGCTTACGTCCCGAGTCTCAATTATGTAAAAGATATTTTCCCAAATTTCATGAAGATTAAATAATATTTAGGGGTTGTACACATTGATCATTTATATATCAAAATAGTGAAATATTTTTATAATATAGAAGTTCTTTGTACTAATGGAATTTTCATGTATTTCTTGAATCTTTGGCAGAAAACTTAAGTTTAAAAGGGGAACCAAAAAAGGAATTTGGCTGCTAGAAAAGGTTCCTAGTGGTGATTTTTTTAGAAGCTTAGCTTCCTTTGAAGGAACAAGTACATTTAGTTTTAATTTACCATCACAAGGAAATGAAAAAAAATCTTTCTGATACTACTAAATCTACTAGTACTAAACTACAAAACGTGTAGAGGAAAGCAAATATCCCTATTAAGACGGAGGAGAATATTCGTGCTCGTATTCAGAAGATGTACAGAGAATACCAAAATCTGGGTAAAGAGAAATCGAGAAACACGGATAAAGCAAATGTGTAACGGCATATTTGGAAATGTGATCTCGTAGAGTTATTTGACATTTCCCGGTATATATTTTTATACTACATCATCTAATACAGGACTGATCCAAGGGGCATGTACCAGAATTGAAAGGGAATTCGGACGAACATTGTTGTGGTTTGCTTGACGTAATAACATCAATGAACTAATATTGAAAGGCGTATTTGAGGAGTGTTTTGCATACCATCAAGTGATCCTGACATTCAGATTCTTCGGAAGTTCCAAAGTCTGTGGGCTGCACTTGATAATAAGTCATATGCAAGAATGCTAGATGAAGGAAGTATCGTTCAAGGTTTTCTAGAAGAGCGAGTGAAGATCGTTAAACACATCCAAAAGACTACAAAGAGTTAATACAACTCTCAAACCTGTACCTAGAAGGTTGGTCTAAAAACAATTTCAGTTTCAGGATGCCAGGGGCTCTGCATCAAGCAAAGTGGATGGCAAAGAAAATATATGCGCTTAAAACGGTCTTTTTCACCAAAAAGCGAATATTCCTGTACAAGAATTAAAAGGAATAAAACGGGTTGCACATTTGGTCAGCAAGATGTGTATTTGGTTTAGGCACGAGGCAATTGTAAGTCGGCGGGCTCCAAAGAATGAGTTGTAGGCTATATGCTACAGCTTCTGAGCACTTACCCAGATGCAGACGTCAAAAAAAGTGCTCTCACAGTTGTTAAGAGACATCTTTGGTATCTAACAGAAACCAACGTAGGATTGGCTTTTGTGGACAAACGTACTATTCAGTTTGATAAGGAAAATTATGACTCAACAATTTAGAAACCAAACCTGCCAAGAAAATGAAACAATTAGAAGGTAAAAAACTGGATAGTAAGAAAAAGACCTGAACCATTTCGTTACTAATAAAACCAAGACGTTCTTTGAATTGTTTGGGATCCACAACCTGCCAGAATAATTCAGTGATTCTCTAAGAAGACATGTGAAACCTCTTAAGGTGGTAAATTATACCGCTGAAAGAGGAATTGATCTGATAATAAAATGTTTAACGAATCTGTCAGAGACGAACAACAAAAACCATTCTTGTTGCGAGTGGTCGAGCATCACAGAAAAAGTCATCACTAACCGAACAAAAGAAGGGATTTCATTGTTCAAAGTTAATTAATACAACACATGGTTTGCCTCTCATACTACTATTAATATTTTTGTCTATTTTTTTCATATTATTTGAAGTTTGTGATTCCTAGTTTTCCTAATAAAAGTAATTAACATTGAAAAATCGTATTTTTGGCCTACTTTTACAAAACTGATCAAAGTGTGCAACCTCTAAATATTATCCAATCTTCTTGAAATTTGGCATATCTGTCTTTTACATCACTGAGACCCGGGCGTAAGCAAAGTCTGCAAAAAGTTTACATTTTTTTTGCCTTACTAAATGAAACACCCTACTGTACACTGTATGGTAAATTTACCATACAACTATATTAAACTTCCTAAACTGCAATATAGCTTTTGTCTAACATGTCCATAGGAATTCTAAGTAAATCAAGTTCGCGTTGTCGTTTAAAATAATGCAGCACCTTCTTTACTGACGAAGCTATCTATTTATTGCTGCCAAAAAAATAAAGTATTGTTTGCAAGTCAAATTATTGAAACCTCGAACATATATTGACAATAATAATGTGAAAATAAAGCCAATTATAACAAAAAATACTTTCAATAATACATTTAATTATTAATAATACTATTTGTTATAAAAAACGTATGTTTGAATATTTTTTTCTTTGCCATAAAGTAACTTAGGACAAATACAATGGATTCACGGTAACATAAATTTTCTATTCTCATAATTTCTTATTATGCCCACATATTAATGGTAAATTTGCAATCAACTTCTCACAAAAAAGCGTTTTTTTTTGTGAAATAGTTATCAACGAATTTGGTACTAACGTCCAAGAGTTCTCAACAAGAATATGTTGTTAATAGTAAAGAAGTTCTGAATATTTTTTGTAATAGTATAATCATTTTAAAAACCCGTAGTTTTTTTTTTCAAAACTCGTATAGGTATTTGTTGATTGTTTAAAATGAGAATATTTTCTGTTATTCACACAAAAATTTCAGTTATAAGAGTTTTAAAAAACACACACACACACAATATATGAGCCAAGAGCATAGAAAAGAAAACCTTAAAAAATATTTTTTTAACAATTCCGAACAATGTTAGTATGTTTTGTTGGTCATAAAAATAGCATAGAACAACAACGAATAATTATATGATGGTAAATACAACATTTTATATTCATATTACTTAAAATAAATATATTTAGATTTTTTTTACATATACTGTGTTTAGTTGTTACAGTTAATGATGCACTCGTGAATTATGATTCCGGATATTAAATCTGGAAAAAAAGAATCCTGACTGAAATATTTATATGGAAAATTTTTGTACAATACAATATTCAAATATTTAGTTGAATTGGTTTTTGTTAAAATGGCAAGCATTTGAATAAGTTTAGAGTTTGAATATTATACTTGAAAATTACGATATGAACTGACAGAATACTGAAGTGGAAAATTACGGGAATTATAATTCGTTTATGCCACATCACCTTAAAGGGAAAGCTACTGAAAACACCAGATAAGTTACGAATAAAAATGAATATGGTAACGTTAAAGAGAAAAGAGAGACAGATAGAGAAAAATAGATTTTTACAGAAGCGGCATTCAAAAACAGCTGCCTTGTTGTCAGATATGTTAAAGAAGGATTTTTCTATCTCAGAGATGAAATGGTGCTGTAGTCAATTTTTTATAACACATATTCTCAGACCAGATGCGCATACGCCTGAGCGCAGCTCAGTTCTTATCATTGTTGCATTAAGTCTCAAATTATGAACACAGGAAATAAAACGGTTGAACAATAATACGGTAACACATAAACTTAAATAAAAATAGGGGTTTCATAAAATAAATACAAACTATCAGAACCAACTTAAGAACTCAGTTTGTCAGGGTTGTAAAATGTTTAGTCGAGATTCGTGTAATCAACATAACAAGTTTTCTGAAGCTTTATAAATCCCCGTACGACTATTCCTCTTTGCCATACATGGACGGCACAGCATGGCGACAACTCCATAACAGTAAACTACCCACCGAACACTGTAAGGTTAACGGCGAACATCTCTACATTACAAGGCGCTACAATGACTGAAGTTATAGTCAGTAAAAAGACTAAGTGATTTATTTGCCGCAGGGAAAATATCTTACTTTAAACAAATAAAAATACCGGTAAAAATAAAATAAAATATTTTTCTATATTTGCCACGACATTTTGACTGAATTTAAAGCACATTCATTAACACAAGACGTAAAATTAAATTATAACGGCCGAATCAAAATTTCTCACTCGCATTTACATGAAGAGTAAAAGGAAAAAAAAGTTCAAGCTTCAGTTATATTTCGTGCTTAGAGATCTGCAATATTGTTGCTATTTTGCTTTTATAATTTTGTATTTTCACGGAGATTAAAATTGAACTAATAATATCAATTTAATGGGTGTTTATTAAAATTTTCAGGATCTTAAAGTTCAAATTATATTTCAGTCCTATCAAAATATGAGAACGTGGAATCGGATGGTGTACTATTTTGGAGGCACTACTTGTATGTAGCTTTTGTCATTTAGTTATTTATTTTTAGGATATTATTAGTAAGTTTGGTTTTTCTGAAACCATTGAAAACAATTTTTCACGAGATTTGGGGGGATATAATTGGATTTTTAAATAAAGTATTCAATGACAGAGGATCCATACGAATGGTTCAATCAAAACATGTGTGTAACATACGATATCACGCTTTTAGTAAATGCTAGGATTAAAATATATATCAGCCTTAAAATTTCTCAAAACCATTAAATAAACACTTATTACAGTGATAAAAATTTTGTTTTAACAATTAACCATAGTTATATTATAAATTTATTGAAAATCATGAGCAAACATATGAAATTATATACCTACCAAAAATAATTTATGGAACCACCCACTTGATCTAAGATGCCGCAACTGAAGTGCAGCACTGCGCCCCTCCAGCAAGGTATCCTCCGAGACGTGTAGCAGCGCACTCAGGACAGCGCGACGTCTTGGAGGCTGCGAGCGCAGTTGTGCCCGGGGGAGGGCATGCATCCTGTGGGGTGTGCGTTAAAGAAATAACCCCCGAGAGAACCGGCAACGCCGCAATCGAGTTAACGGCATCCGTGTCTCGTTTCTCTCAAATTATATCTGCCATGTGTCTTTTTGTTTATTATTCTCAGTTATAATTCAATTTAAAAAAAAGTTCTTTTTTTTAATATAAACCTGAATATAAATCACAATTACTAACATTTTGTGATATAATGAATAGTTAATCAAAATACAATTCGTTAATCGATTTGCATATATTTTCGTCAGCGATATCGAAATGAAGCAATAGAGTTTCAAATGTCTCCGATTGGACCAAAACCAACTTAGTAGCGACAAGTCAGGAAAATTAGTCATTTAAAAAAACGCATATTTTGTTTACCATAAAAAACATGTGTCCTTGATAGCTCTACATTTTGTTGGAACAACAAAATCTTTCGTTGATAAGACATCGTTCTTGTAATTATATATTTTGTTATCTTTATGAAATATTTTATAACACTCGTTTCGTCGTTGTAGGTTAAATAATTATGCTCTCGGTAGAAGGTCAGATCACATCACCAAAATTAACCCAGGACAGCTTCAAACCTAATTCATTATAATTATAATATTACTAGCTCCGGACAACCTTCTTCGCTGGGTTTCTTTTTGGCATATCTGTGCAATTTTTTTTCTATATTTAATATAGAAGACAAATGTTGAAATACGATTTTTTTTCGTTGTACACAAATACCTTAAATACTAAGTAATATTAAAATACATTCTTATACACTACATTTGACGTATAGTTGTCTGGCGCATGCACAAATAGATTTTCTGCTTGTCAAACACATGAAAAATGAGAGAAACAGGAATCTTTCAAATAATCTCCGCAATAGTGGAACTTTTACCCAGCGCGTCATTTATAGATATATTATAGACCAATCTCATTGGAAATTGTAATCGTTTGAAACAAAATAACGAATCATTTGAGATCAATGGAATTCTTGGTATGAAAACCGATTTTCCTTTTTGTTTGCCGTTTATGATTACTGCCTCAATGATATTGTTGAGAAGCTGTTTGACAAATAACCTTGTGCCCTTACATAATTTCGGCGAGTCTATATTTCGTAACAGTATAACAACTGGCATCCAAACTTTAGCTTCAGTATATGCGAAGTCATACCGGGCGGAATCAATAAATTTAAAAATTATGTTGAAAAGTTCACAACTTCATCTCTATACGTAATTGTGTTTATAGGTTTATATATGTATATATATTCTTCCTCCGGTATCATGTTCTGAATCCGCTCATTTATTCGTTGCAATACATCATTCTTTGTAGCTAAATTATCTCGCTCACACAGATATTCTTTAATCAGGTAGTTCCATTCTATAATATTTAACATGAGTGGAAAATTTCTAATGCAATCTGTCAAAATTCTTACTATCTTCAAAAGATAATATTTTTGCTTGTCAATTACCAACTAATTGATCCGAATTAAATGTATAGATCCGGTGGTGGCCACAGCAGCAAACACAGTAAAACTTTCCCTGTAGCACTCCGAGCAGAGTGACGCAGGTTGCAACGCCTCGCCTTTCTTCTGAGGCACATCAAACCCACCGCCGAGAGAGGAGCGATCCAGATGTTAAGAAAACACATCACGATGTTTTATTCCCAGAACTATCAACTTCGCTGGTCCCTTGCTGTTCCTAGTCACCATTTGCTTTAAAATAATAACGGATTTGAACCAAAACAGATACGGAGTTAAAAGGGATAAAAAAATTAAAGTGCGCAGTAAGAATAAAACTTATTTAAAAAAAATTCAATTTTAACTATTTTATTAACAATTCGAAAGTAATACAAAATTGCTGCTGGCAACGAACCATAACACGCTAAATCCAAATATAAGTTAGTGAGTTCATCACTTGCATTTCTTAGCCACCTTCCAGCAGTTATACTTTTCTCGTATTGCCCAATCACCTTAAAAAAAGGTTGGTTGTCTGTAAAGTCGGTTTACGGACGATAGTTTAACGTGACAACGTCATAACAAAATATTGATGAAATGATTGCATACTTTTATGAATAAAATTAAATCATTTTTATTTTAATAATAAAAGAATAAATACTTGAAATTATACTAGTAATTATATTTTGAAAATGCAAGAATAATTAACCTTTAATGCCGAAATTGTTGTTGTAATAAGCAATGAAAACCACATTAACTTTTCACTTCACTTTATAAACAGTCGACGAAACAGTTCACGTGTAGATGACTTGTAATTAATTTTAAAAACTGGCCATTAGCTATAAAGTTTTAATATAATTATGAACAAGTTTTCATATAAATTAACTGTAATCAAATATCTATCATTAATTATATGAATCACCATAATTTTTTAGTCAATTGTAACATAACCTATTATTACTGCACTCGTCGACAGCGTAACAGAACACAGCGTAACGGAACACTGAGCGTAACGAAACATTGAGCGTAACGGGACAAAGCGTAACGGGACAATACACGTAACGGGACACAGTGTAACGGAACAATGTGCGTAACGGGATTCTTTTTCGTGCGTGCAGCCGGCGTTCATCGATTTATTAGACGTTGTCACGTCAAAATTTAACATTACAATAAGTATCTCGTGTCTGTACCCTAAGACTGCATGTACCTTAAATGGTTACAAAAATAACACATATCAATAGTATATATAATACTCGCTAACACTAATGGACACTAAATAAATACATAGTATTACTTATGTATTTACATGTTGTATAAATTTTCATATAATTTTGTGTCTCTAATAATCAAGTCTGCCTTCCGTACAGCAAAACAAAAATATATATCCGAAGAAATATTTTTCGTCGCCAAACCAAAATATTGGAAACGCCACTGCCAGTCAAACGATTCACTTACGTGGGGCCACCCCACAAAAAAAAACCATACGACTCTCTTCGTACACTGCCTGCGTGAAGTTTTCATTGCAATGTTCAAGGCACCTGTTCATGTCCATTTAATTACTGGAGGAATTCTTAATTTTAGCTACATCGACATAGCTAACGTATATCACGATGATATATATACCACATTATAACAACATCTCGAAATATATAAATAAAAACCATTAAAAAATGTAAAAGGTTACTCAGAGTTCATGTCGAAGTTTCACCCAAGTTTATCATGTCAAATGTTAAAGCCTTGACACCAACGCGATATCGCCTCGCTAACATAGTTTGTGCAGAAGGAGCACACCTACTTGGTGAAGATCTGGCAGGTGGTGTGCTGATTCCTTGTCGTGGTGTTCCGCGATCTGAGGCACCGTCCAGCCAAGTCCCGCAGTATTCCGTCCTACGAGACCTCCTTGGCATCGCATACACGACTCGCTGGTCTGGCTGGGCACCGACACATTCCTCGCACCGCGCTGTGCCAGCATGTTGCTCCGGCCTCCACTTGACTCCCACGCCATGCTGCGGCAGTTGCCAGAAACTGGCACCCGGCACAGAGCCTAACTTTCCGTAGACACGGCCTTTCTCTTACAGTATTATTTAATGCAATCAAATTTTAAAATTAAATTCAAAAAAATATTTATATATATCTAACCTAATTATCACTAAAATTACTAACAGACCTGTCTTATTAATATGACAAAAAGTTATAGAATACAAATTTAAATTATAAAAAAACAGACTTGAGGAATGCCTCAACGTGATACAGCGACAGAACACCCTATTACCTCCTAGAGGCCACAGCCTGATTCCTGGTTGGACTGTCACTGCCACATAGTCCGGGTACCAAAAGGATATTCCTTTGGTGAGGCATCAGCTGTCGAGACACTTGGGCCTTGCAGGCAATACAGTGGAGGCCAGACTATTTCTTTCTAGTAGTCACAGCCTGAGCCTTGGTTGGACGGTCTCTGCCACGTGGTCCGAGCTCCAAGAGGACAGATCTGGGTGGTGAGGCATCAGCAGTCAAGACACCCGGGCCTTGCAAGCTATCACCTCTGGCGCGGCCACAGAAGCCCTCTAGTAATGGGAGGTGTAAGTTTGGTCACTCTTCGGCATCATTGTGAATAGCTGCGAGGGGTGGGGGGGGGGGGGGAGTTGCGTTCATGCACCGTCACGCCCGGTAACAAGAAGCGTTTGCTTCCAACTAAACAGCGGCTGGCGAGAGGGCGCCTGCACCCGATGAGTGGTTAACGGCGGGGCGCTTGCAGGGTGGGAGCCGGGAGTTGCTGCTCGGAGCAACAAGAGCATTTGGAAGGGCCTGTGTGCACCGTGCTGTGGCAGTCCTGAGGACCGGGGTTCTGGTCTCGGTGGCTCCTTGGAGTCGCTCCTGTTGAATACTAGGATGGTCCTTTCCCGAGAGTCAGGGCTAACTTCTTCTTCGATATGCCTGGTTGGAGTCTCTAGTGACGTCATCGTTAAACAAAAAGAACCAAGAGACATTTTTTTTTTAATTTTTGAGTTACCTACACCAATCACAAAAGAAACATATTTAATTTTTTTTATAAATAGAGCCCTAGCTCATTCTACCCTGTGCTGCCATCTGCAATGTAAAGAACCAACCACCATCTAGCTAGATTTAATACTTCAGTTAATTTGGAACCTATTTTCTCAGACTCAAGCTAGTGGGAAATGTGCCACGCGCGTTTTAGTACAGCCCAAGTAGAATACCTATATATCCGTACTATACAAGACGAGGGACTGTCTGTAGCCAGGGAACAAGGAATGAATCGCCAAGAAGCTTCTGGAAGAAGTAATGAAGAAAGAAAATTTAACAACTAATCACAATACATTTTCAACGTGGGTGAAAGTGGTATCCAGTTGACCAACAAACTCTAAAAATTTTTGACTTTTGAAAGGTGCTAAATGTATTCATATGGTAATTACTAGTATAGGAAAGTATGTCCTGAAACAGGGTCCAGGGTGAGGATTGAAGATTGTCGACGCCATGTTGAATTGTGTCGTCACGGCGGCTATCTTGGATGAGTGTAACGGGACACAGCGCAACGGGACAAGTAGGACATTGACCCTCAAAACTTGTCAAAAATGGGCAAAAATTGCCCAAAATTCCTCAAAATTCGCCAAACTTTCCATTTATGTGGAAAAAAATTCCGCCAAAAAATCTCACAAAATTCCACAATTCAAAAATTAGAATTTCGAAAATCCTCAAAAGTCGTTTTGCCCTAGAAAGAACCCAAATTCCTAAAAGCGGCTTAAAACTCCTAAGAGCTAGCCGCTCTAAGCCGCCGAGGTCATGACCTTGAAAACTAGGATGCCATGGCAGCCATTTTGAATCATGACGTCACCGTTGCAATTTTTGTTACGGTCGCCATCTTTAACTTTTTTATTTATTATCTGATTTTAAATGATTTTTTTAAAATTATAAAACAATTCACTTAATAAAATTTTAATAAATTATTTATAAAAAATATACTTTTACGACACGGAGTTCGGAGTCCTCGGTTCGAACCCGACGAGTGCAAAAAAAAAATGGCGACAGGCTCCTTCCTCACAGTGGATGCTGACAGACTGACTCCCACTACTTTTTTTCAAAGCATATATAACATCATCTAGTATGACGTCATGACCGCCATCTTGTCTTCGATGCTGGAAGCCATCATCATCATTGTATCGTCGGCTAGAGTGCACTGATGACATGTTAGTTTAATTCTTATCCGCTAGAGTGCAGTAATCATTTATTATTGCTGTGACACCCGCCATCTTGAAATTTGGTTGCCATCTTGAAAATCCGTAATTATTTAGCTAGAAATTCGGGAAAAGTTCCAAAATTCATTAAATGAATCACTCATTAATTTACATATTGATTCGATCCGCTCCTGTCCTCGGTTCGATACCCAATCGATGCAATAATGTTTAATTTTATGTAAAAAAAATTATTCCAATAAACCATGTTCAACATATTTAAAGAGACTTTAAATCCTCTACTACCATCATCCTATCAGACATCAAGACCACCATATTGGAAATTCGTAATTTTAATGCTAGAGATTCAGGAAAAAGTTCAAAATTCATTAAATAAATTGACAATAAATATAATGATTGATTAGATCGACTAAGGTCCTTGGTTCGATCCCTGGCCGATACAAAACAACTTTAATATTTTAAAAAAGTACCACTAAAGTGACAGGTTTGAGAAAATAAAAACACCGCAAGTTCTTTCACAAAATAAACTTTATTACATACATACTACACTACTACAAGTACAAAAAAAATACACAGTCAAATTACCAAAGTTTCGTGGATCTCTCGATTCAAACAGTCTTCTTACTATACGGACTAAGTCATTTACATGATTTTAAATGTCTATTCAGTTTATCAGGTCGACATATTGGTACACCACAATTTTCACACAAAGACGAATTATCGACTTCATTAAAAGGACAGTGATACATTTCGTGTCGTTGTGCACTTTGAATATTTGCTAATGTTTTGTTACAAAATATACAGCTTGATTCCGATGAATGTACAGCCAGTCTATTACAATTCCTGAGGTGCCGTTTTAATCTTCCATAGAGTATAAACTTGCTTAAACCACCTGTTGCACTGATATTTAATGCGTTCAGAGTTATTACCACAATTGTGTATTAAACAATCCCGTAATTTCAAGTTTTTGATCTTCTCACAGTACGTGCAGTCGGGTGATGGAACACTGCTGGATGCTCCTTCCTTCATCAATGCCACTGGAACCGTTGAAAACCATTGTAACACTGCTGACATGTTAACTTCTGAAGCCTTTGAGGTCTGCTCTGCGGAAGATGTTGCACGCGTCGAAATCTCCTGCTGTGCTGAGAGAGTAGGTGTAGCTGTAGACGTCGTTGTCATCGTGCTCTGCACTGATGATGGTAGACCTTCGATCCAGGTTGGTGTAGATAGTGGTAATGATGCCATCGAGTTCTCAATAATAGCTAGATACATGTATATTATGTTATACAAGTCTAACTATCCGATCCGTTCATCACCGCAGCCAGAGACGGACTGAAGTCCATATCACCAGGGTCTCACTTATATAGACTCATCAGCCGGCACAACATAAGAGTCAAAACAATAACCATGTTAATTATACGTCTCGGAGCATTTTTTATAATGACGATGTAAGCTATCGAGACGTGAAATTAGTTTATTGCACTTATTGCACTGAAATTGTATTCTTTGATCATTATAAGAACAACCGCCTCTTTCATGTCTGCGAGCATTTGAGGTGATAGTAAATGATGCACCACAGTATTTGCACAGATGCGAAGTACGCTCTTCATTAATTGAAGTATTCAATGCTGATGAAACTTCAGCTGATGGTGGAACAGCACATATCGAAGTCTCCTCCAGTGTTGTCAGAGGCGTTGCCAACGGGATCTGCTCCAACATCGTCGGCGCTGAGGTCATGGTTCCCCTAGTCGATGGTACATCCTCCATCGAGTTCGACGTTAAGTCGGTAAAGATGCCATCGAAGTCTCAAGAACAGGCAATTACACGACTTATGCACCAGAAGAAACAAACTAGGTGATCCGTACACCGTCGACGGCAGTAACAAACTGAGCGTCCTGCTGTCTAGGACTCGTTTATATACATGAACCGGTTGGAATAATACGCTAGTCAAATCAAGAACAATTTACTAAAATACAATAGTCAAAACAACATTAAAAAAATAGAAGCACCATCAACAAAAAAAAAAGGCAGCACATTTGGAAGCACCGTCAACGAAAAGGCAGCACATTTAGAAGCACCGTCAACGAAAAGGCAGCACATTTGGAAGCACCGACAACGAAAAGGCAGCACATTTGGAAGCACCGACAACGAAAAGGCAGCACATTTGGAAGCACCGACAACGAAAAGGCAGCACATTTGGAAGCACCGACAACGAAAAGGCAGCAAATTTGGAAGCACCGACAACGAAAAGGCAGCACATTTGGAAGCACCGACAACGAAAAGGCAGCACATTTGGAAGCACCGTCAACGAAAAGGCAGCACATTTGGAAGCACCGACAACGAAAAGGCAGCACATTTGGAAGCACCGACAACGAAAAGGCAGCACATTTGGAAGCACCGACAGCGAAAAGGCAGCACATTTTGGAAGCACCATCGAATAAGGAAGCTCATTTGGAAGCACCACCAACGAAAAAACAGCACATTTTGGATGCACCATCATAAAGGCAGCATATTTTGGATGCACCATCATAAAGTCAGCACATTTTGGAAGCACCATCGAATAAGGAAGCACATTAGGAAGCTCCATCAACAAAAAAAAGAAAAGGCAAAAAGGAAGCACAAGTTACGAGATCTAAGTCTTAGTTAGAAATCAGAATACAAGAAATAAAAACATTAAATTCTTATAATTTAAATTATTTATTTTATTTCTTTACATTATACAAATGCAAGTAAAACAAACCATTATTGTATGTAGCCAGCTTTCCTCAGTTCCATGAGTATGAAGGATATTTCTTTTATGCACGAATAGTTTCCTGCACAAAGCGAACCATGCAGAAGTCTTAGCCGGTCAACCAATTTGTTTGGATCTTTCCATGATGTGTAATCATTCTCTTCTACCACCATATTCCTTGCACGTTAATAATAAATATTATGATCTCTGGTGTCTTCCGTTTTACAACCGACCTCAGGGTAACTTTCATTTTTGAGACGGTGATCATCACAAGCTTGATCAGATTTATTTAATATATCACGTCGTTTCCATCGTTTCGGTCTCAGGACACCGCCACATTCTTCGATCTTGTCAGCTTTAGGTGCTTCATCATAGTCTATGTCTTTGTCAACAGCCTCAGAGTCACTGTAACAATCACCGTAGAAGGAATCGTCTTCACCCAATTTACCGTAATCATTCGATGTTGATGATGTCGAAGTGTCTTCCTCGTCTTCATGCTTCCTTTTTAGGAGTCTATCATTTTTACAAAGTACGAAAGATCTACTTGAATTCGGCTGGAATATATTCTCACTTTTCACGTTAAGGATTCTTCCATTGTCTTCATTCTTCCGTAAATCATCAACCTCCTTCAATTTAAGTTCTTTGTCGAGATCGGAAGAGCCAAGAAAATTATTGTCGTAATGCAGATCACTCTTCCTTAGTCTAGTAGATTCATCGTTGTCCTCTAGCTTGTACGCAGGCTTGGCGTTACAAGTTCTGACATGTCTTTTTAGGCTCTCTCTCCACGTAAACGACTTGCTACATCGAACACAACTTATCATATTGCGCAGTGGATTTTTAACACAGTCATTCTTCTCGTGTTGTCTTTTATTCTTTCTCAAGATAAACTCTTTGCTGCAAAACTTACACCTATGTTCTTTCGATACAGCGTCAGATCCCAAATCGGAATTCATATTAGTTACTGAGACTAATGCCAGATACCAATTGAGTGTTTTAAATTAGATCCATTACTTAAATATAATTTTTTTCATATTTCATCAGCGAGAATTAATATATCTCATGCAAAAGTACTTTATGCATGTAGTTCTGCTTTTTAACAACAGATGTCGCCACATGTTGCTTGCAGGTAAATAATATTTAGTTATTTTTGCGGGATGCGGGGATGCTCACTAACGATCGCAAAAGAAGGATGGCATCGCTAGACTCCAAGGAGAATGAAGTCGGTCCTTCCTGTTAGTGCTTCTTAGATTTATCAGAGATTATTATTATTTGACTGAGAAATGATATTTTTTTTTAATTTCCACCTGATAAAAATATTACAAGTGTTGATTAAGTAACAGAAATTCACTAATTAAATGTAACCTTAAATTAACATGACTCATTAAATAAAAAAAATCCTTCATGAAGAGATCAATTGCTCATCTGTAACCAGAAGCACTTGCAGAAAATCATCAAAATATTGTCAAGTATAATCAGGAGCACACGGAGAAAACCATCAAAATATTGACAAGAATATTCAGGAGCACCCGGAGAAAACCACCATAGTATTGACAAGAATAATCGGAAGCACACGGAGAAAACCGCCACAAGTTTTCTTTTATATCATAAAAATACAAAAAAAATTAATAAAAAATTAAAAATAATAACGAAAAAAATACAAACATTCTGGCTTGTACTAGAACTCTAACTTTGCACATCAAACGAACTAACCGTGGCTCTATGATTGGGATACAGACTAGAAAGTATAACATTTCAAGCTTGGTTGTCATTTCTAATGGTTCGTGAGTATTTTGAAAAGTCATAAAGTACATGAAACTAGTAATAAAATAATTTCATTAACTTTTATCCAACCGTATGCAATCTGAAAAGAGGGATAAATGTATCGGCAGCCAATGCGGAAAAAAAAAGACATTGGCTGTGGTTTGTTTACATTAGTGTGAAGTCTAGCCTGATACCAGAAAATAATTCTAATTGACAAGTTTAATGAGGTGCGCGATGAATTCCGCGGTTCTCTGGTGTGTTGGAAACCCCTCACTGGAAACAGCAGTAGGGTCGGACACTTCGCCAGGGGGTTAGCCTGCCGGGCCCTCAGGTCGTGGGTCCCAAACGCCTGCAGATCAACGTGAGATCTGCAAGGCGAAATGGCAGAGGTCTGACAGGGCCTCAACTCAGTCCAAACTGTCAGTTCGGACTCAGCAGTCCGTTCTAGGAGCTGGGGACCATTTAGTGAGGCGGAAGGATAAGGGCGACGCTCGCTGGTGCTTGTAGCACAGTATCGCCTCGAAGCGCAAAGTTATGAACTGGTGCGCGGTCTTCACATCGTGCATAGGACAACTATGAGATTTGAGCGGTAACCATTACATAAGATGGCGGACAAATTAAGGTATGTCCTCGGGTGCTCTCAAGTACCTTCACCGGCAGTTTCGTGTCTAAAATTTATCCTGAAACCACTCGTTTTAGCCCTTTTCACTATCCTAATAATACAATTTGAAAGTAAAATACTGAAGCAGAACTACCAATCTTAAATGCTTTTCATAAACAGATGACATACAGATATCTTGAAACGTTTTCAACTCGCGCGGTTTCTACTGAAGCTCTGCGCGCTGTATGTGTGCGGGCTCCTTAAGCGTGAGTAAAAGAAAACATACTCAAGCCCCTAACGATAAGGACTAGGATAAAAATTCGTGGGTTAAGTTACCTCCAGGATAGACTCCACCGTAATCTACATACTCGGGCGAACGCCATATAATTAGAGATCGGTCATATTCGCAGTTTATTTCGTGATGTGTTAAAATTCAAGTACATATACCTTTAAGCTGCTTTTGCTATTGGCTCACTGTTCATCTGGACGACACTGGGCCAATGAGAAATCCTCAACTTAAGAAGTGTCGAGTCACAGGCAAACCAGTTGAGACGACTCACAATTCAGCAGCCAACGAACTGAAGTTATTTTTCCCGAGTGTACAGAGAAATGTGTATTCTATCCTGAAGGTGATCTAAACCGCGAATTTTTCCTAGTCCTTACATATATTAATTATAGCGAGAACACTTTTATCCTTGTTAATTGTCTATACCTGATAGGCTTACTTCTCTCCTAGATGGGCTTCGTTGGCTCACGATCGTAGAGGGGTGTGACCAAATAAATACTATCAAATCAGGAACACAGTGCGAGAGTGTGAAGGTTTGCATTCTGACTCGTGACTTAATGAATGTGCGTAGTTTCCGTATCGCTGATCAGGGATTTCTAACAACGCGTTAACATTTAAGTTTAGCTTCAGAAAGACTCAGAATAATGGGTTGTGTTAAAATGAAAACTTCTGACACCATTCCCGACACTGAGAGGGCCACGGGGAAGCTGCAGAAGGCACTTCCGAAAAACCTTCTATAAATGCTTTCAATCATGGAATCAAAATTGGGATGAGTTCGCATTGCTATGAAAGGAGATTATATTGAAGGACATTAGTTTAAATTTTATGTAAGACTATTAGGTACCGTGTTCGTAAAAAAAATATTCATAGCATTTTTTTAATCACCCTAGTATGCCCGACAACACGAAAAGTATTATAAAATAAACTACACATGTCTTTTAGCTATTTCGGAGCAACATGTTTTATGTAGCTAGTTATAAATACATATTTATAAGGATCGCAAGCTTAAAAAGTCATTCATTGTCTGAAGATTATTTGGCGACTGCAATGTCAGCCGAAACGTTAGTGAAGCCTTTGCCTCCGACGCGGTAATAAACACAATCCAATAAACAGGATGGTTAAAGGCTAAACACAAAAAAAAAGTTACATACAAAAATAATCCCTTTCAGCACAGCCTACAGGTGTAGGTAGAGTTCGAAGTATATATTTCTTCTGGAAATATTTAAAAACTTCGATAAACTCCTGGAATATTTTAAGAACTTGATGTAATCTACATAACATCATATATGTTCGCCAATATATTCAGAAAAATCGATATGACTTTTTCTCATATTCCATGCAGCGAAAATATTTCGAATGTTTTTAACTTAATGCATCCAGCATTGAATGTCTTAACAAATTTAATATTATGCCTACTAAGGTAGTTAAATTATTTTTGATCTTCAAAAAATATTGTTCATCCCTTGTACAAATAAGTGGTCGTATATTTTTTTGACATAATTTTAAGGTAATATTAAGTTGGTTACTAAAATATTCCAACAAATTTGATACTAAAAAGTTTTTTTTTAACCCATGTTTTACAGTAAAGTTCGTTTAGTCAAAAATTGTTTCAGTCAAAGGTTTTAGATAAAGTTTAGGGGTTTTACAATAAATTATAATGAATTTGAAAGTACATCTATTAAAAAAAGTAATGACATTTTGTGTTTCTACCCTTGTTATTTCCACCTCTCGCAACAATGGTTCGTCTTATCAAAAATTGTTTCAGACAAAAGTTTTAGATAAAATATATAAGTTTTGCAAACAATTAGAACGGATTTTATAGTGTACTTAATATGGCAGTTATAATTTCTTTTTAATTCTACCCCTTATTTTTACAACCCCTTAAAGAAATGGTTCGTCTAATCAAATATTGTTTCAGACAAACGTTTTAGATAAGATTTTGAAAATTAATACACATTTCGTACGAATTTGATGTTGTGGCTATGAAGAAGTTATGATTTTTTTACCGCCAACCCTTGTTTTTTCAACTCCTTGCAGGTATGGTTGGTTATATCTAAAACATATTCAGACAAAAGATTTTTGCTTTACTCCTATGAGTTATAATACGTTCAAACGGATGTGATATTTTCCATATTAAGGGAGATTTTTCTGTTTATCAAAAAACCTTCCCCATTTCTACCCCTTTGTTCGAATATTGCTCATTAACGATCTCAACCGAGATTTTCCAATAATAGATTTTATTTATCAGTTTAGAAATGTTTTGTGAAAAATTGCGACAGTTATCGTGTCCACAAAATTGTGATATATATATATATATATATATATATATATATAAATTTGTGTTGACAATGGTTTTGGGGTCGATGGACCATGAAACGAAAAAATATATAAAAAATTTCCGAAAGTAGCACTATGGTAACGGCTACAATAGGTAGTATTTCTTTGAAATCTACCTGCAAAGGCTACATACAAATAAAAATTATATACTTTAGTGATATATATTGAATACTGGTCCATATAATTAAAAGCTTTTATTTATTGTGAATATCAGTTATAGATATTGTGTATATAAACCATTTCAAGTGTACTAGTGTATTTATATAAGTGAAGTTATGTTTCCACGTGTTTTAATTATTCGCATTTTAAATTTAATTATTAATAAATAAAAATAAGCATTCGGTTTACTTAATGATTTTCATTATTAATTTTAATTCATCTCGAATGTTTATTTAAAATGTTTAATTTTATTAAATTATTTTCTTATTCATTATTTGCGTTAGAAATTAAAGTTGTACTTTTATTACGGAAAGTAAGTACCTATAACTTTTGACGCGCGTGCATAAGTACACGCACTTTTTCTTTTAAATTACAATATATATTTTTTTACAGTGTAGTTTCATCCTGAGCCCGCTCCACCCTGTGGGCGAGTCCACGGTAGCCGCGGGTGTGGGGGGGGGGGGCAGGTTCAGTTCGGGAGCCTGGGTCACCCTCCCCCCTCCCCCTACCACGGGCCATGGGCACACAACAGCCGCTCCGTGAATGCACTAATTATCGCTCTCCGCATCGAGATCTAATGCTCCGGCCGCGGCACAAGGCACACGGCACAAGGCACCAGCCACAAGGCGGCAGTATTGAGAGGGCTCTCCGCGGGAGCGCTCCGTGACGGACGGCTGAAAAGAGGCGCATGTCCGGAGAGCGCGGTCAATAGCTCCCCCTCCCCACCCCCCCTCCCGATCCGGCGGCAGCGGCTAGCATCTCCTTCGTGCCGGATGACTTCGCTGCTACCTCACTCATCAAATATTATATATTCAAAAGAATAAGTGCTTTTACTTCTGTACGTGAGTTAGAAGTTATACTTACTCGGCGTAGTAAAAATTTTTAATTTTGTATTCAAATAATTATTAGGAATAAAAAATTAATGCACTGGAGTGATATTATAAATACGGTTAGTAAAATATTAATTGAATACTATAAAAAATTTCAAATAAATACTCATATTTAATATCTATTAATATAAACACGTGAGAAAAAATATTTTATTTAATAAAATAATCGAGATAATTTTAATTAATAACGAAGTTTAATTAATATGCTGAATTTTTATTCTAAATTATTAATGTAAAACATGTATTAAATAATAATGCAAATAAATTATACATACATATGGGAACATAACCTTATTTGTATAAATACACTTCAAAAATTTATAAACCTAATTTATATCACTAGTATTCACAATATATAAATATTTTTAATGATATGGACCAGTAATAAATATAAATCATCGAAGTATATGATTTTAAAACATTGATATAATTTTTGTTTGTAGATTTTTTTTCATCATGTGAAAATTTCGTTGCATGGTGTGCGCGCATCGTAAAAATTCACTCTCATCATTTTTTCATAACACGCCTATGGAAGTGTAACTACAAAAAGACTCCTCTAACAGGCTTGCTGGTACTTACGCGTATGCATAAAGATAGAGAGACGTCCGTTATTTTTCACATGAGATTAAAAAAGAGAAAAATACTAATAACTAGAGACCAGAAAATATCGTAGTTTCGTTCCGCGATAGTCTAGAATCAAAAAATAATTTACGTTTTTACTGTTTCAGTGATTGGACCACGGTTCACCTCGATGAATAACCCTCAACGAAAGAAGTGTCGAATCACAAGCATCCCAGTTAATAGGTATTACGAGTCATTAGCCAATGAGCAGGTGTAATTTTCCAGAATACGTAGAGTTTCATGGAATCCATCCTTATGGTCATTAAAATTGCGAATTTTAACCTTTTATCGTGGTAACAGATGTGACAAAATTAACGGAAGAACAATATATTTTCAAATGACACTCGCAATATAACACGTCTGTTGACGCCAGTTTACGAACACTAAATTATAAAGTTATAATGGCGGGGTTAATTTTACGAAGATAAAAAATTAAATGTTTAGAGAATGGCCATATTGAAATTAGTAAAAGAAATGCTTTAGTTACAAATAGACTGGTTTTTAATTTCATATATATGTATATATATATTAAAGGGTTACAAATATTCAGAAAAACCTAGTACATAGTACGTAGAAAGAACCTGCAGAATTCGCGTTTTTTTTTTTGGCACTCTAGGCTCTACACACTAGTACACGAATTAAAATAATAATTCGTTCATTGGCTGCTGTCACATTCTACGGGCCTTTTTTGCCCGTTTCACTCTCCTCAAAAATACAGTTTATAAAAATGAAATACGGGAACGGAACCACCCATCCTCCCTCGGCGAGATCTCAAATGCGATGTCACATGGCGAGGTTTGTTCTGCAGCTCTGCGTGTGCCCGGGCAGGCGGGGGCCTCGAGCGCTGCTCGCTGGCTGATGACCTGCCACGCTCGGACGACGGCCGGGACAGTCTCGCGTCACGCTGCCGTCAGAGAGCTCAGCTCGGCGCGACCAGAGGAGTGAGCGTGAAGCTGCAAGCCCCCTCCCCACCCCCCACATTCCCCTTTTCCTCTGGAGAGGCCGAGCGCACACGGAGCAGGTTACAAACAGCACGAAACTTCCATCCGCACACGGACAAGACTGATTGATTGTCGATCAATATCCGTTGGTGTCATTCGAGCAGTGCAGTTGGTTGTTTGGTGTTTGCCATGCCAGGAATTCAGATTCATATGATGGAGACATAATATTGATAATCATCAATACCGCAGACTGCGCAGAGTAATGCATCCGGGATCCATCCGTACATAAGAGGAAATGTGATCTCTAGGATGTTTGTAGCTGCAAAAGAGCTGTCTCGGACGAATTTAAAGTTAAGGTTTTGGTAATTCCAATTAATGTGTGTGTGTGTGTGTGTGTGTGTTCACAAGATAAGCGAACACTTCGTGGTACGGCGCAACTCGAAACAGAGACGCAACGTGCGACCGCGGGAAAACAGCCGCATACAACCGACTTGAAGCTGATTGCAAACCGGACTCACTCGGATCGCCACGCGCCGCCGAGGTCGGACCGAGACGCCATCATCCTCTCTTGACGACAGAGCTGGGTGCTCCTAGGCTGGCTGGAGGTCTCCTGGGGCGTGACGTGGAGGCGAAGAGGCCCTCGACTCCAGACGCTCGGAGGTCGAGCGCCGCAGACGGAGCGGGCGCCCTAGATCCTGGCGGACTGCAGACACCCGAGCGCTCCAGCCACGCCCGCGGCTGGCCCGCGGGTTTTTGACGTCGTACTTCTTTAGGCACCTTATGGCAAAAATTATGAGGATGAATTTTTACGATGCGCGCGCAGCATGCAAAAATTGACAGGGGTGTAAATAAAAAAGGCTATGTACGTACAAATAAAAATTATATCTTTCCTTTTAAATCATAGACTTATGTGATTTATATTGAATACCGGTCCATATAATTAAAAAAGTTTATTTACTTTTGTGAATGTTAGTGATATAAATTGTGTTTCTAAACATTTTTAAGTGTATCTATGTGAGTTCGGTCATGATCCCATATTTATAATTATTTGCACAATAAATTATAACATTATTGTTTAATATAAATTAATATTTATCTCGATTATTTTACCAAAAAAATTTTTATACACGTGTATATATTAATATGAAATACCGAGTACTTATATGATTTTTTTTTAATTTGATTTCATTTGTACTTTACCAACCGTATTTATAATATCACTCCAGTACTTTTATTATTTTATTTCTATCCATTATTTGCATGCAAAATTAAAGTTAGGTTTTTATCAAGCCAATTAAGTATAGTATAACTTATAACATGGGTACATAAGTACACGCGCCCGTTTTTTATTATTATTAAAAGGCCGGGAGAATGTTCGAGTTTGAATTCACTGCGACCCTAAGGTGGTCTATCAGTGATAAGTACGTCACGTCCATCCGAAAAAAGTTCATCCTTCAAATAGACGACCGATTCTCAAAATACCTTCCGTGAATGTTATATTTCTTTTTTTCATTTGGATGCTGCCAACTGACTAGAAGACTTACATTTTTGAAAGAAAAAAATTATTTTGAAAAGGTTTATCTGATAAACGCTAAACAATCATAAATCATTAAACTATGTGTGGTGATATTGGTTTTAACCTCTAAGCAACCTCTTAGCAACCTCTTTGCATGAACATTGTTTAACCTTCAATATTACCTCTTATTCAAATCTATGTATTAATTCATGTAACAATCTAAGTCATGTTTTGTGCTTAATAAAGCCTTAGTTTCTGATGATAAGGTTTATTATGTCAATTTATTAAGCACATTTTACCAAGAAACATTTAATACAAACAATGGACAAGTATTTCAAGTCCGAGAGATTTGAAGCAGATCACACAACTGGGAAAAGCTCCTCACAATGGAATCACTGGAAGAAAACATTCGAAGTCTTCACAGCTTCAATCAAGGCTTCTGAATCTGATAAGCTGTTACTACTCTACAATCACGTGAGTCACAGTATATACGAACTTATTAGCGAATGTACTTCTTATGCGTCTGCAATCGAAAAGCTAGATTCACTCTTTATTAAACCTAAGAATGAAATATTTTCAAGGCATAAACTAATGAGCCGACACCAGCAACCTGATGAAAGTGTAAATCAATTCTTACAATCTTTGCGTCTCCTTAGCTCTGACTGCGAGTTCAAAGATGTTAAAGCATCAGCTTATAGGGATGAATACATTAGAGATGCATTTATAAAAGGTCTCTCATCGAACAGTATCCGACAACGTTTGTTAGAAAACGCAACTCTTAGCCTGGATGAAGCATTTGCAAAAGCACGATCATTAGAATCAGCTCATATAATTTCTGAATCCTATATTCCTAGCCAGACACCTTTAGCCTCAACTGAGCCGGTTCAGCAACCAAATTCTCCTGTAACCGCAGCCAGCAGTAGTCAGAAATGTTTCTTCTGTGGGTTCCCTCGTCATCCTCGTTCTTCCTGTCCAGCGCGAGAAGCTACATGCAAACTCTGTGGTAAGAAAGGCCATTATGCAAAAGTCTGTAGGTCAATTAAGCCCAAAGATCGTACTGCCGCCTTACCTGACTCAAAACAAGAGACCAGTAGCCTTCTTCTCGAGAACCCTCACTAAGAGCGAACAACACCATTCAGCTGTCGAGAAGGAAGCTTATGCGATCATTGAAGCCCTTCGGAAGTGGAGGGATTACTTGATAGGAAGAAAGTTTCAACTTATAACCGACCAGAAGTCTATTTCTTACATGTTTAACATTCGGCATCCTGGGAAAATCAAGAACGAAAAATTTACAAGATGGCGGTTAGAACTTGCTCCTTACAACTATGACATCATCTACAGACCGGGGAAGGAGAACGTGGCGGCTGACGCTCTCTCTAGGACTTGCGGCTCGCTCCATACCTTCGACAGACTTGTCCACTACCACAAGGCTTTGTGTCACCCAGGGATCACCCGGATGGCTCACTGGGTGAAGAATCAGAACCTTCCCTACTCCATCGACGAGATACGCCGAGTCACGTCTTCCTGCAGAACATGCTCCGAAATCAAACCTCGCTTTCACAACAAGCGGAGCACCCTCATCAAGGCCACCGCACCCTTCGAACGGCTCAGCGTTGATTTTAAGGGACCATTACCATCCAACACTCCTCGGAAATATCTGTTAACGGTAGTCGACGAGTACTCCAGGTTCCCTTTTGCCATCCCTTGCAACGACCTATCCTCCACAACCGTCATTCAAGCACTAAATCAGATCTTTACACCCTTCGGATATCCTTCATACATTCACACAGACAGAGGCACATCCTTTATATCCAGAGAACTTCAATCATTCCTACATTCCAATGGAGTTGCTACTAGTCGTACTACACCATACAATCCGTGTGGAAATGGCCAAGTAGAACGTTACAATGGGATAATATGGAGAACTGTATCGCTAGCGCTGAAAACGAAGGGACTCGTGATAACGCAGTGGGAGAAGGTGTTACCTGAAGCGTTGCACTCCATCCGCACACTGCTCTGTACTGCTACTAACGCTACACCCCACGAACGTATGTTCTACCATAAGAGAAGGGCCAGTTCTGGAGTTACTCTTCCTTCGTGGCTTATTACACCAGGGAAAATTCTAATGAAGAATCACGTCCGTCAGAGTAAATATGACCCCCTGGTGCAAGAAGTAACTCTGCTTGAGGCGAACCCTGACTATGCTCTGGTTCAACTTCCAGATGGTAAGGAGACAACAGTCAACCTCAGGCATCTCGCTCCTGCAGGGGATATTGTCAACAATGAGTCTAACTTAGAAGACGTGAATTTTCCAAACCTCGCTGATGATCCTAATCAACACACTGAAACATCTGAAGACACCCAGCTGAACCTCACTCCAGAAGATTCACCTGCGAAGAACATGAATGATCAAGACCTACCTCAAGTGAACCCAATTCGGACTCCACCCAGATCTCCTCCCAGACCTCAACCTCCACTCCGGAGATCTTCCCGCACCACTAGACCTTCTGAATATCTCAAGGACTATGTCCTTAAATGAAGAGGGGGCGAATGTGGTGATATTGGTTTTAACCTCTAAGCAACCTCTTAGCAACCTATTTGCATGAACATTGTTTAACCTTCAATATTACCTCTTATTCAAATCTATGTATTAATTCATGTAACAATCTAAGTCATGTTTTGTGCTTAATAAAGCCTTAGTTTCTGATGATAAGGTTTATTATGTCACTATGTTTTGCGCTCTTATATTTATTTAAATATATTTTTGAGTTACTGTACGTTATAAATTACACTTGTGTATTTCGGTCATTTTAATTTAAGAAAAATAAAATGTAAAACGTTTCCAAACGCAAGTTAAACACATAATATGAAAGCAGCTAAACAAATAAACAAACTATGCCATTCAATCATTTTTGAGGTTATAATTTCATCCGTCCGTCAAACCTAAAAGCTTAGCAATATTTTGCCTTTAGGACGGATGGAAATTTTTTGGCCATCTGATTGGTTGCAGATCACGGGATTGGCGGACAGATACTATGAATCATTGTGAGTCTAGCTTTATATTCAAACACCTGTATATTCGTGTAACTTTCGCAGAGGAGAACACCGAGCTGCAGACAAACCCAAAACTACATTAGCACGGAGTTGAGGACGCCCCATCAGCCAAAGAAACGATGGCATTGGCTCACTGCGGAGTCTATTGATTTTTTTTATCACAATCAGTGACAACCTCTACAGAACATTTAGTTGGGCATTTAGCGCTGATTCACGGTACACTTTTGTAAACAGCTTGGACTGCAATTTATTTTATCCGTTTAAGGTTATTTTAAGCACTTTGATTTAAAATGGTGTAGGACGATAATTATGAAAACTTTTCGCACGTCTCAAAATTTCTATGGAAACATAAACTGGTAGAAATTGTTCTTCACTTTAACGTACCAAAATATAGGCGTAAAACAAAATTATGAATGTCAAAGTATTTCCCAAATCTTCAGAATCCACTCTTTTACTCCTATAGGTATTTGTTTAAAAATAATTTTAATTAATTTAATTTATCACATGTTTTTGTATGGTAAAAGTTTACCATATAATGAAAAGTCTGTGTTACGTAAATTGTCTCAGATTTGATAATGTCAAAAGAAGTACCATTGATACCCATTCCCCACCTGTCACTTGCACAGCAACACACAATACTTGTTCACGAACATTAGCAACCACTGGTGACAAGGTACGTAGACCGTCGGTAGTAGGTACTAATTTGATATAAGTTAAGTGAAACAGAAAATATAGGTTTAAAACTCCCGTAACATTACCAGAACTTATTTTAAACTTAACTAATAGAATTCATACACACACACACTGTCGCCCGGGACTGCGTTCAACATTGCTGCAAACTGTACCTACTCCGACAAAGCCACAGGGCCACCTCGAGTGCCGACCAGAGGACTCGCTCGTAGAGTCGGTACTGCATCTGCAGGCGCCAGCGAGGTTCGCCCTTACCGACAAGCCCCAGCACCAGTTCGGCGACGCTCCCCCGCGGTTCCACGAGCGGGTCAAGCGCAGCCCTTACCTCCCCCTCCACTCCCCGTTTCTTTGCCCGCCGGGCGAATCACAAACAACACTTATTACCACCTTTAGAGATTAATTAACGTCATTAAAGCCGCCATTGTCATTAGAGAGAGCTCGGCGCCGGACCGAGGTACCTGCGGTTACTTTCATTATCTTATTGATTAGCCGCGTACCTGGAGAGCTGTGTGTGTGGGGGGGGGGAGGGGGGAGGGGTAGCCCCGGGCGCAATCAGGGGTGGACAAGGCGAGGGCGCTACCGGCCGGCAGCGGGGCTGAGCTGACCCCCGCGGCGGCCGCTCTTTGTGCGCCAGGTATGCGGGCGAGGGCCTTAATTAACCCGACTATTAAGGAAGCTTCTGTTAGCGCGGCACAAAGAGGCGTCGCGAGTGTGGGTGTTGCGGGCCTCATCAGGAGGCAGGTGTGATGAAGCCGAGCCCTCTGACGGGCCCCCCGCTCATTAGTCACGTGGTGCGCGGCCGCGCAGCCGCTGCAACTCCCGGCGTGCAGCGCGCGTCCGCTCCAGGGAAACTGTTTACTCGCTCCCCGCGCGGCTCTCGCCACAAACACCGCGTGACAGATTTCAACTGCAGGGTGAAAACAAAACAAATATAACATATGGGTGCGTGTCCGCGCCACGCGTCTGAAACTCCTCACTTCAAAAATCCACATGAACTATCAAGCCAAACCATCTCATAATTTGTCCGACTCGCTACTATGTTAGTTGTGGCCATATCCCCTCTCCACCATCAAGTGCACCACACCTGATGAGTCATTGCCATGTCCTGCCGGATGTAAATCAAAATTTTCTAAAAATCTGGGAACCTAGTTGTCAAAAATTTTGTTTGTAATTTTAAATAAAATTCTTATTTTGAAAACCAGAGCGAGGTTGTAAAACTTTTCGGCCGGGAAAAACTTGTTGGCTACTAGTTCAAACTTTTTCTTATAAATAAAAAAAAGGTTTGACTGTTCTTCCAACTCAGCAGACCTCGTAGGAGTAAATGGAGAGGGAGGGGGTGTTAATAGATATATTCTGGTTTCGGTCAGGATGTTTCTAAAAACATTGTAGCTTGTTCTTACTCCTTTGGTTGGTAGGGTAACTGCGACTAACACAACGTAGTTATTTACAGATCGAAGAACGGACGACCTAGTGATTCAGCTGCGTTCTCATTGGTCAGTCCGAAATCAAAACGAGCTCATACATTGGACTAGAATACCTAGAGGCAGGCAGTTTTTGCAAAATTATCTGAACAAGATACACACGCACAAGCGGTTTTTCCAGTGTGATTGGTGGCTGTCTGCGAGTAAAGTCGTTGATTTATTGCCCGTTACACTCAGGACGCATTTGCTTCCACGCTGAACTACTGTAATTAAAGTTACAACAATGGACATGTACCTGAAAGATACTCACCCAATCACGAAACACAGACGATGCTACAGTGTTTTAACTTTCAGCTAGTCTTGAAATATTTTCGCGAAATATGCATGCCCATATTGGTACCATCGTGCTACATCCGCTATTGGCTCACATGTTTGTGCGGAGTACTGTGGACCAATGAGAAATCCTCACCCAGAGTGCAGCCCAGCTAATCTGAACACTTAATGTAATTTCTAAGTTTTCATTCGATAAGACGTTAAAAACTAAACCACTTGCAAAAATAAGCTGTCATTTGGAATGTGCGTAAGTCAGGCTACCTAAAGAAGTTAAATTTTGTGCAACTGTGGACAGTCAAAAGTATAACATAAGTTGGCCTACACATAAATAGGGTCACGTATTTTTCGCGAAAATATTTGTAGACTATCTGAGAGTTAAAACCTTGAGGCAACGTCTGTGGTTAGTGTTTGGGTGAGTCTCTTTCAGTTACATGTCTGTCAGCACAACCAATCATAGTAATTCAGTGCGGAAGCAAACGCATCCTGAATGGCCCGGTCGAATAGGGCAATGGCTGCCAAATTCGAGGAAGAAACCATTGGCGTAGACATACTGTATTGCAATCTAATGGACTTTCAGATTATTTTACGAAAAATACGTGCCCCTACCTATAAGCATTCAGAATACCTTAAACGAATCATAGCATCCAAAAATTGAGTATAATGACTCATAAATAAACACAATTGTTTGCACACTTTTAACAGAAGTGTGATTATGTTTGCTGTCACGGTGCAAGCGAAGAGCGCGAGGGGTTCATTCTTTAATTACGTACTTTGTGCAGACACCAATTATTTTTGCAGCCGACCTGGCAGAATTTAATTTGAGGCCAAAACGATAAGTTTCCGTTACAATATCAATGCTTTGTCATCAGGATGCAGCCCGCACGCCTTTGTTCGGATGGTTTAGTTCGTAGCGCAAGAGGACACACGGCAAAGTGTAAGGATCTTTCTTTAGTCTTGTTGCTCTATGGAAAAAAAAAACGACATAACTATGTTTTGTAACCTTGCGGCCGACCGAAGGCCCGCCCCCTCAACCAGCCGGCACGCTGATTGGTGCGATGCGAGAGTCCTGTTGCCGCGCAAGGCAAGTGGGTGGTTCGAGTCGCTGCCAGGGAGACGCTGATCTGTGCAGTTCCCGCGCGCCAGAGGCAGCGCCGTGGTTGGCCGGCCCACTTCGGCGGGCAGCCAATCACGGCCGTCGCTCCCAGCGGCGATCTCATGAGCGCGGCGCGGCAATTCTGTAGCTCGTGACCGCCGTGCGCCAAGCTATGTCAGAGGCAGACCAATACTATAGAGACTTAAACTGGACATCTAGAAAATGTCTGTGTGTAAACCTGGCGTTGTTGTCACGCCAATCCGATAGATGGCAGAAGGTGTGACTTAGGGACTGGAAAAATTCGCAGTTTAAATGACCTCTATGGTCCTCTACGTATTCAGGAAAATTACACCTGCTCATTGGCCAGTGGCTCATGACACCTGTTAACTGGAGTGCTTGTGATTTGATACTTCCTTCGTTGAGTATTATTCATTGGTTCAGAGTCCTTCAGACGAAATTTCCAATGACTGAAGCAGCAAAATGTTAAACGCATTTGGATTATAGCCTATCGCGAAGTGAAACCGCGAATTTTTCCGGTCTCTTAAGTAAGACAAGTTTCAACATTCTATCTGTTAAATACATACGTTATCAAGATTGTAAAAACGTATACAACACTTTTTTTCAGACAAACATTGCTTTAATTATTCTATAGAGTTATGGAAAAAATAAACTTCAAGTGCTTCAAAATTTTTAAAAAGGAATTTATTCATGTTTGACACCAGATACTATACCATTTATTAATTTATTTTTGCTATCACACCTCTTGCCGCTGGTTTATTTTTCACATTCTTAATTGTGTTGTTAGTATAGAGCTGCCTGGTTGAAGTCTCTAGTGTATTTTGTTGGACTACGTGTCATTTATATGAGCAGGGATTTGTACCCCATTCAAAATGTTCGGTCCACGAACAACCACGAGAAGAGAAATGTGCGCGCTGGCCTCGCATGGAGAGCCAGCCAGCTACTACTTGTCTGGAGGAGAAAGCAAGCGAGCACAAAGAGTGCGTGTGCTCCGATGTGAAATGCTGGGTCGTTGTGGCGTGGCGTAAGTACTGGTCACCCCGACGTCGACCCTGATTCGCTCGATCCGGGGAAAGTCGTGGGTGCTCGGGTATCTCCGGCATCCACCCGCCACATAAGACTTAACATACAAAAACAAAAAAAAACATCAATATAAAAACTAAATAAATATAATAGTTTAAGTAACTACATTAAGAATGCCTCGCAAAATAACAGGTCAAATGGACTCCAAACCAAGGAGGTGTTTTCTGGGGACGTCACATAGTGCAAATATGTTTTAACCAAGTGCCTGGTTTGTACTTCTTTCCTCGGTTCTCATATGCTGCGGGTTAAGAAGGGTGGGTCGTTAGAGTAGCCTCCCACCACCAGGAGCGCATGTGTCCCTGGTTACAAACCCAGATGTGTATTAAAATATGAAAACCAACCTCCTCAAAAGAAGACCTTTTTCTGCCCCGACCAGCTCGTCAAGCTCTTCTGTCTCCTGTATTCACCTACACTACTAATGCATGCCCTTTGCATCCCGCATGACTGTGCCCAGGGTTTGCCCCGTGTCTATGCATGTTTTACCTAAGCCCAAATTTAACACAGTTTTAATTTAGAGCTAAGTTAGTGGAGTTAGCCAAGTGTTCAATCGCTGCCATGGCTGGCCAATCCCCTCCTAGCACACGATGCATGCGACCCTCTCCCTGCACGGCTAATACCAGCACGACTAGGCGTATAGGCTTCGGCCTGAGACACACCTAGGCCCCTCCCTAACTCGGACCTCTCCTACAAATACACTTAGTTTTAGTTAGGTTAAGAAAATAAAATCTCTGCCGCGTAAAGATTCCTCAGCTATAGAGTGCGGGTTAGTTTGAAAGCACTGTAAAAAAAACCCAACAAAAACGTAGAAAAAACTGCAGGCTTCGTTCGCTCAGAGTGTAACGGTTACGAAAACATTTTAAAATTTCCCCCCACCCCCCCATCTCCGCCACAATTACATTGGCTAACGCATAACGTGCGTACGTCTGTAAAAGATAGCTGGCCAAAGTGACATTATTCACAGAGGACTAGTACGCGTAAATACGAAGACTCTTTGCTCCCAGAAAAATTCGCGGGTTCAATGATATCCAGGTTAAACTCAACAGTCATATGCATACTAAGGAAAGCGCCGTTAGTTCATTAGCTACCGACTTACTGACTTTTAAATCAGTATTTAAAAAACCTCACTTGAAACTGAAACGATAGAACTTTAGAAGCATTCGTTATTCACCTGGGTAAAAAAAACTTACAATTTGTGACTATAATGTAACTTACGTATCAATTTGTAATTATTATCACATTACTGAATTCCGAAACCAACTAAATATAAACTGGGTAAACTGATTCCATACATATTTAACTGAGTCCTCCAAAAAAGAAAAAAGAAAAAAAACAGTACTGACAGCACAAAGGTAAACATGTTTGAATCCCAGCCTGTCGTGAAGTGATGCTGTGAATTTTTTCTGATCTATGTAAACTACCTGCTCGTTCTTATAACATTACGTACCAAGGGTTTTCATGGCTGAGAAGGGATTAGGGGGCAATGGTACTGGAATGGACTGCCTCAGCCTCTCACTTTAGCTCTTATTCAAACACCTCCAAGTTGCGATGGATGGCGTGTTCATTTCCCTATGGCTCCAGGGAGCTCGGGTCGTTGGTGATCCACCCCAGTAAATACTGTACGCCAAACCATCGCAGCATTCTGCTGAGTGACTGTCCGCGAAGAGCCCTTTCACGCGGGCTTCATTAGGTCGACGCTGCCCGCGCGGGCCGGTAGCCGGGCGACCCTAATAGCAGCGCATCGGGTCCCGCCTCCCACGCCGACACCTTCTGCCTTTCAGGCACGCCGCGGAGAACTAATTAAAATACTGTTTCCACCCTCTCCCTCCCTTAAATTTCTAAACCGCCGAAAACCGCGCGCGGGGTGGGGAAAGCGGGGGATGTTTTCCAAGTGGTGTTAAAGGGGGATCTTTTCTTGATGAATAGAGGTCATAATCCCGTCTTTTGTTCACGTCCGCGGGAGTTCTGTTCGCCCTTTGCCGCGGCGGCTGTGAACTCGGCTGGAGGGGACACGCTATCATTTTTCATCCGCGCTTCTCATTTTCGTGGAAGATTTTTTTAAAAAAATACCTCTCCCCCCTCACAAACCACCCCGCAACAGTTTAGTTTCAAGAGAGATACGAGAAAGGAATCATCTGGCGGTTCTTCAAAGGGAATTATATTCTCTATCGCAACACCCTAGTTTCTCGTTGTAGTGTGAAGTCCGAGGAAAGGACACTGCACCCTCAACAAATACTCGTGTAATTACACCTCTGGTACAATCAGTTAGCTCCAAGCTGATTACCTAGCGGTCCGTAACTATTTCATGTTTGATTATCCGTTTACAGAAGAAACATTGTATCGATACAGAAGGAAAATATGTTTTTACTGGGAATTAGTAAAATATCTGTAGTAATTAAGAAAACCAGTAACGGTTAGCAGTTTTGGTGAGAGAATTACTTTAACATTAGTTACCTTAAATAATCTAAAAGATATTCTGAAAACTGCGGGGCACTTGCGAATCCATTTTTGTGTGTTTTTATCAGTTTTCTTGCCTTATTTTATAGGCCTCTAATAACTAGGCCCCTTTAGATAAATAAACGCGTGACTTTAGAGAAAAATATAAGAAATACTTTAAAATGCTCGTTAGGTTATTTGCAAAACTGATTTACAATTTTAATTCGTAAACGTACACAACCTTGAATACTGAATAAATAAAGATTATTCTTTGATAATGGAAAAGTGAAGTTACAGTCTAATTAAACCAATTTTTTAATTAATAGCGGGCGCTGTTGCCAAGCCTTTTGAGGCCAGGTTGACCATGCAACCAGATGCCGCTGCTAACGCAAATGCCGATAATTACATTTCAGTTTTTATACACTAACGTTTACGGTACTCGGTGGCCATCAGGTGGAGTGAAAAGGATCGATGTTCCGAACCCAACTCCCACCACGAATCATATACAATTATGAACACCAATTCGATGCCTCATTGGTAAAGCCGAGATTATTTCGCGGATTCGTTTCACTCCAGGCTAGACTCAACTTGCTCATACATAATCAAACCTTTTTTTAGGAGGCTCATTGGTAGATAACAAGTTCACATCCTTTGGCGGTTACACGTGATTGTATAACCACTTCTCTTTTTTTTTACGACTGGCTCAGGGTCATCAAGAGCACTCTGGTCCAATCATAAGCGTGAAGTAGCTTCAAGGCTACTCGACGACCCAGTGTGTTCGCAGGACGATCGTGGCGCTACTCATTGGTCGGAACGCCACTGAGGTCTCGGCAGGCTGTTGGTGCGCACACGCCGCGGGTGTATGCCATGTAACACACCTGGCTGCAGTGCGGGCTGCATCGCGCAACGCCCGCAGGCGTAGTCCCGCCTCACTACGGCCACTCTCGACCATGGAGTCCAGCATGTGCAGACACACCCGTGTTTAGCGAAAACATTTATTGTATGAAAATATTTAGGTATGCGATTGCAAGTATGCAAATGTACATTTGTGCAAGTATCTACGTTTGCAAGTGTGTGAAAGTATGTAAGTATTCAGGTATGCAAGTGTAAAAGTATGTAATATTGCAAGTATGCAATATTGCAAGTGTATAACTATGAAAGTATACAAGTGTGCAAGTATGCAAGTATACGAGTGTGCAAGTACTCAAGTATACGAGTGTGCAAGTATGCAAGTATACGAGTGTTCAAATATGCAAGTATACGAATGCGCAAGTATGCAAGAATACGAGTGTGCAAGTATGCCAGAGTGCAAGCATGCGAGTGTACAAGTATGAAAGAGTGCAAGAATACGAGTGTGCAAGCATGCAATTGTGCGTCATTAATACCTCTCCCCTGCAGCCTCTTCCTCTCCCGGTCCCCCACCACGTAGCTAACTATTCCCCCCATGCGATCGGGATTTTTGTAACACTCGAAAATTGTAGCCCCCTCAGTAAAGAGGTTTCATTTCAAAAATTCGTGTTTTTGTGGATCTGGGGAAAATATTTTTTATTGGTTTAATCAATGAAATACGAAAAATAAAGGTTTTGCAGACGAAAGCTTCATACGAACGGTTAAACCCATACTATACATAACACGATGTCATGCTTTCAGCACATGCTAAAAAGACAGAAAACAATTTGTCAATTAATTTCATAAAAAACATTATATAAGGATTTATTTAGTAGAATTTTTTTATAAACAGTTAAATATGGTTAAATTGTGAATTTTTTTTTACCATGTGCGTAAACACGAAAATATTATAAGCAAATTAAAATGTATGAGGATGCCGTTGCTATATGAGTCAGGGATGTTGGAGAAGGCATTGGCCATGACCTGTAGCACAGGAAACCATTGCAGCATTGCCCTGAGTGACTCGAGCACACCGCGTGCCGCGGACGTCCAAGCGGGTGGACCGGCATCCTGACCGGGTTGCTTCTCGCGCGGGAGTGGACGTCCTCCTGGTCCGGGGAGTGATTCGGTGGCTCCCCGCTCGTGGCTGCGTGGCACGGCCAGGCTGCAGACACACGAGTGTCTCCGTCGCGCTTCCTTGTGAGGACCTGCCACTTTCGCCTCCCAACACCTTCCAATACCCCTGTCCCCTCTCACACGCACGGCGTCACCGACAACCTCACCAGCGCAGCCGTGTTTGTCTCGCAAGTCGGGTGACTCGGGATCCCATCAGATGTTTCGCACGTAGGGGGCGTTCTAAACTACGTCGGATGTTGGATGCAACCAGCCAATCAAAATAGTGCCTTGTCGAGAACGGAAAAAGACACCCGTTTCCATCACAACGAATCTTTTAAAATGGTGGAGAACATATGGGCGATTAAAGAGGCTATAAAACTGAAATAACTAAAATATTGATAATATAAAGGCATGAGAAATAATTTTACGTCTTAAAAGGAAATTAAGTTTCTATAACTTTAAAAAAATAAGTGAACATTTATTTTTTGGGGGGAGTTAAATCTATATGTGTTTATGATAATTATAAACGGACAAACTGCATAACAAATTCAAAAATTCAGTCCAGTACTGTGAAGCGTTATTAATTTCCAAATGAGATTAAAATTTAAAAGTTTGAGATAGATATAAAAAATAATCTTTGATTGTGTGACATGGTTTAAAACATTTTTGAGGCTGTCCGTCCAAAATTATTTGATGGAGAAAATTGGAAGCCAATTTTCCGTCCAATACTATACCTCCAACTTTATTGTCAAGTATAGTTGGAGACAAATATCTTGACAGTGTGACAGGGCATTTACTGATTATAAACCATCAGTTACTTCCTATCATGCGCATGACAACCATACAACATATCTGGTGTGACGTAAAATGTGACAAAGTTTCTTAAGTCTGAGTCTCACACGCCGAGTAGGTTATTTCATGTTCTATTTTTACTGATAATTAAGGTTTTTTTTTTACTAAAAATTAATTTCCATAGTTCTCTTGCATTGGTTTTGGGTCGCATGATATGGGAGCGTTCAAGTATTACGTAACGAATTTGGGGGGAGGGGGTTCTTGTAAAACGTTACGATGCGTTACAGGGGAGGGAGGGGGGGGGGGGTTTGACCTACGCGTTACGTCACATTGTTTTTTTTTTTTAACCCTTCAGAACGGTCGCGTAGAGACAGATTCTTTCACGCATTTTTAAAAAAAAATTTTCTCAAAATTTCAAATGACATGACAGCTTAAATTTTTTTTTACCTTCACAAAATTGCTTCTGCTTGCTTTACAGGATTAGTGAATATTGTTTTTTTTAAACTCCAAACGTAAAGCAATGTATATATATATATATATATATATATATATATCAACAGCTGTGATAGTTTTTCTCGTCACTCCAGTAAAGTAGTTAAAACAAAAAATACCGCTATTCGGATGGCTTCGTTATACTTCGGTTGTCAACGTAGACTCCAATCGCCATATTAGAAATTATATAGGTATTGATATTCAAAATACACGGTTTTCTATGAGTGAGATTTTCTCTCATCGCAACAGTAATGTTGTGGTAAGAAAGACGATTGGTCTGAAAGGTTAATAAAAAAAACTAGTGAATTAAAATCTCCCAAGTTGGCAACCCTTTTCGTTTATTTTTTATGGAGGATTCCCGATTGAATTGTTCGTATTTTGTTCTCCCAAGATGGCAACCCTTTTCGTTTATGTGCTCCAAGCACTCGACCGACTGTATGAAAATTGACAACTACGATGTTTCGGCGGAATACAGAAACCCTGAAGATAGCTTGCAGGATCCAGCAAAACCTAATATGGCGTGGTATAGCGCTCACGTCCGTGAATCGCAATATTTCTTGCAAGTTATAAAATGCGCGGATGAATCCTGCTGTTCCCACTTGAGGAGTGCATTAAAATCTGTCTTTCCAGAAACTTTCCTGCCGCTACCCTGCCCAATCCTTCAAACCGCAAACAAGTTCGTGGTACCTAGTCAGATAGACAGAGGATCATGCAAGTTTTCGCCACTTCTTGTGAGGTTGTCTGTTGATCTGTCGCCTCCTCTATAAGGGTTTAAGCAGATGCCTTACGATTTATTTTTCCCATCAGTACAATCCGACCTAAAGAACCGAGTATGTTCAACCTGTGTTTTTTTTTTTTTACATCCCACAAGAGTGTGCAAATGCACAATCGTTACATGCATGGCAAGACTGCCCAAGACCTTCGTGAAAGTCGAGTACGGCCACAGCGACTTGCTGCAAGAAGGGCAAATGAGCTTCTCTGCATTGTGCGTCGCTGTGAAACATCGTCTGAGGATGCCGATTGGCTCGACGAAGACGAAGTTGATGCAAGCGGGTTAACAATTCCGGATCCCTCTTCGTCTGCTCTCCGGATGCCAGTAATGAAAGAATCTGAGTGGCTGGCAAACCCATGGACAGAGGAGCAGTAAAACTCCAATTGAATTGTTTTTTTTTTTTTACAATCTACTTATTTTAATTATGGCTAATTTTATTTTAAATGTTTTTCGTTTTCGTTCGATCGTATTCTTAAATACGATTATATTTTGACAAATATATTTTATTGCAGTTAGTTTTATGTTTGTAATTGCATTGCCAAAGGTAAAAATAATTATTAGAAATAAAATTTGTTATTTAATTTTAATAGCTTTATTAGTAAAACGCATGAGAAGAACAATGGCGGATAAAGCAAAAAGTGTGTAAGGACAGAGCCAAGTCAGGAAAACGACGTAATTAAATGTATGATTGCTAAATGTATGATTGAGTAGTAAAAATGTATTAGGACAAAAAGAACATTAGAAAGCTCTTGCTTTTAAAAACAAGACATTTCAAATGTTAATAAATAACATTAACGCGATTTAAACAATAACAAAGGTATTTTAGTGACTTATTCCGGTACGTTACGCCACATAATTGTGACTTTTAGGTAAAAATGGTCACTTGGGGTTACGTAACGTTTTACTAGGGGGGAGGGGGGTACAGAAAAACGTTACGGCGCGTTACATGGGGGGGAGGGAGGGGGGTCAAAAATATCAAAAAATTGCGTTACGTAATACTTGAACGCTCCCTATGTCTCAACAGATGTTTGCTTAAAGTTAATTCGAGCTATAAAAGGTCATGTAAGTGATAATAATAATGAACTCTTGCGTGAAATTTTACCGCTATTATATTATATTGTGTAAGTGTCTGCTGGGAAAAAATTTAGACGAAACATTAAATACAAGAACGTTTTAAAAATACATTTTAAGCAAAAGCGATTAAATTACGGTAGTGAAAATAAAAATAAAAAAACACATCGTTTTGTGAGACTGAGCCTTAAATATAATAAATACGTATAGACACGTCTCTATCAGGCCCCGAGTTAAAAAAAAAAGGATAACCGGGTATTTGCCCAGCACGCCAGTTTTTGAAAGGCGGGAGAATTTGACGTGCGAATAAAAATTGGACAAAAAAATTTTTGATGGACGGGAAAAAATAACTTTTTTAACGTAGTCATGATTTGATTTTGAAAAATACATTTCAAGGGGAAATTTTGGTTTATACTAACCATTGCAGTGCTATTAAAAATACATGCATTAAAAAAATACTTTTTTAAATAAATTTACAACTCGTTTAACAAATATACAGTATATACTATAAAAAAAACTCATGTTTTATTACGGTAGTTATATCAACCGTATTAAAATTCAAATTTTTTTTATTAAGTTTAAATAAGAAAAAAAGACAAACAGTAGGAGCGGGGGGTAATGAGGATCAGTGGGGAATGGCGATCCTCTTTTCTCTGTTCCTAAGCATGATGGGCGCATCCTGACGTGTACTGCCATCTCTATTGACGCAATGGAACTACGTGCTCTTCCTACATCAGAGTCGTGTTGTTCTCCAGTGTGTAAAGTAAAGTGGAAGTTTTTTTTGCTGTTTTCTTGTAATTTTCTGCACTTATTGCTTTAAATGTAAGTAATAACAATGGACATATCGTCACTGAATAGTATTATTTACGTATTGCTAGTTATATTGACTTTATTTTAATGCCAAAGTTATTTTAAAAAAGTTAATATTAACGTTTCTGTTGCGACCAATAAGATGGCGGGCATGTTGGGGCAACGGAGATCAGTGTGATCGCCATTCCCCGCTTATGATCGCCATTCCCCGCAAGTTGTCATGATGGTTTAATTTAGTTTATTGCATCAATTAGATCTATTTTGAGTACATTTTTGGACAAAGACGTTGGTCAAGTCATGACTACAAAATACAAAATATTGAATAAATAATAAGAAAGAAATTATTCTGAAACACTGTCAAACAATGTATTTTCTTCTGTTGGTAATCATGATTGTAAAAAAATGGCCAGCGTTTACATTTTTTGTAGCATTATCTTGAAACAATTGGTCTGACGCTTCCTATTTTTTTGAGTGCACTTAATAAATCGCGGCCGGTCGAGGCAGTGTGTGCGAAATAACAACGCTAGTGTAGTAAGCCCCCTAACAAATTATGCATATTGAAAACATTTTTGCTATGTATCGTTATTTGATTATATCAATATAATATTAAGATTTGAGAAGAGCGGCGTTCGAGTTTGCAGAGAATAAAGGACTCCCTCACAATTTCAATAAAGCTAGCAGAATGGCAGGGCGGGACTGGCTTGACGGATTCCTGCGAAGATACTCATCGCTTTCAGTTCGAAAGCCTGAAGCAACAAGCATGGGGCGAATAAAGGGTTTCAACAGAGAAGAAGTGTCAAAGTTTTTTAATAACATTGAAGATGTAATGTCCAAGCATAAGTTTTCCCCTTCTCAAGTATTTAACATGGATGAAACGTGGATGGGGGACTGTTCAAGAACCTGGCAATGTAATTGCGCCAAAGGGACAAACAAGAATTGGTTCAGTTACGAGCTGGGAAAGGGGAAAAATATTACTGTCATATGTTCAGTGGATGCTGCTGGTAGTTTTCTTCCTCCGTTGTTTGTGTTTCCACGAAAAAGAATGAGCCCTACTCTGGAAAAAATGGACCTCCTGGAGCAATGTACACAAGCTCAAATAATGGTTGGTCAAATGAAACCATATTTATGGACTGGTTTCGACACTTCCACGACCATGTGAAATCATCTCCAGAGCAACCTATTCTGTTGATCCTCGACAACCATCACAGTCATGTAACGCTTTAAGCATATGACTTTTCGAAACTCCATGGAATTGTCATGGTTTCAATTCCACCCCATTCCTCGCACCGCTTACAACCACTAGATGTCACATTTTTTGGGCCACTGAATAAGGTGTACCATAGGGAATGTGATATTTTTATGAAGTTGAATGCACAGAGGATAATTATGCCTGATGACTTTGCAGCTCTGTTTAATCGTGCCTATTCAAATGTAGTCACAATTGCCAAAGGTGTATCAGGATTTAGAGCCACAGGGATTATGCCCCTGGATGTTAATATATTTACAAATGAAGACTTCAATTTTGAAATAGAATGTGGAAACCAAACTACAGTGCCCCAGACTTCCTCTTCACAACAGGAGTCCACGCCATCAAATGAAATGACTACAACAGAACCAATTGCCGCACCCACTTCTACATGGAACCGTCTTACAGTTTCTTTTGAAAGTGTTTCGCCTCTACACGCAAAAGCACAATCAGTGAACACTGTTTTGAAAGGTAGAAGAAAACAACATTAAGAGATATTGACTGCCACGCCACAAAAGAAGAATTTGGAAATGAAGGGCCAAAAGAAAATCTAAAAAAAAGGAAAAAAAACCTAACAAATCTGCACAACGAAAGAAAACAAAAGTGGACACTACATCAAGAAAAACTCCAGCCAGAAGATCCAGAAGGAACTTAAAAATGGAGTTTGCTTCAAGTTGTACATCTTCAGAGTGCGACAATGTTGATAACAGAGATCTTTATGACGACGCTACAAGTGATGACATTTCTGAGTGCAATGGGGAAAAATGCTTAGTGTTTGGTGAATTTGGTATGGAAAATGAAATGTGGTATAGGTGCACAGTTTGTGGGCTTTGGGCTCATTCTCTTTGTACTGGATGGGAGAGTCCTGAAGGCTACACTTGCGACTTTTGTGTACGTAAAAATGCAAAATGATTCTAACGATGTTTCAGTTAACGATGTATAGGTACTTCTTACCTACTTCTTTTTTAATGCATACCTAGTCTAATTTGGATGTAGACTAATTAGCTGCATTTTTTTATTAGGGCCAATTGTACCATGTAAATGCTACCGCCCTGTTCATATATTATTAATATCCGTTAATGTAGCCATAGTTATCCAAATGGCTGTAAATCGCTTATTTCATTCCAGTTTTAAAACAAGTTAACATTTGATGTTTTGATCACGATTGCCCCATATCATGATCGCTATTACCCCAAACTGTGGGTAATGGCGATCAATGTAGTACATGTACTTAATATTTTTTTAATGTTAATGTTTTGTTAAAAATCAGGGGGTGACTATAAAATAATATAGTCTAATGTGTGACAAAAGTGTATGATTTTTTTTCACTTCGTTAATAATGTATTTTTATGTTGAAAAACGGATTTCTGCTTAAGTGATCGCCATTCCCCCCTGCTCCCCTATGTACGTATGAAATCTTAGTATTTAGTTGCATAATGTGATGTTTTAAAACTGATAGTAAATAAGATTTAAATTGTTAAATTTTAGGACGGGTAGTATCAGGTACCTGAAATCGGGTTCTGGTCTCTACTGGGATAGGTGCAAACTACTTATTTGTGTGCCATTATGAAGGTTTTAAATAAAACCCGCATATTTCGTGCTTATTTAAGTGTGTTATAATATTCTTCGCAATGCTTCACGTTGGAGAGAATTGAAGTATGAATCCCTCTGCTGTAACTACTCCGAGGCTGATCACGTGCTCGCTTGGCTCGCGGCGTGGGCTGGCGAGTGTGCGAGAGCGCTCTGCGTGCCTGTGCCTTCGCGACTTGCTGCCCTCCCGCTGGCGCGCACACACGCACGCGCGCGCACAAAGTGCTTCACTTGGTCGCATTAGTGCGCCCTCCGCCCGAGGGGTGGAGCGCCCTCGCCATTATCAGTCGACTAACGTGTTAACCTAATTAATGGCTGCGATCTGAGTGGAATTGATTCACGCGGTAATGGGACGCCATTTAAAGTGCGCGCCCTGCCATTTCCTCCCCCTCCCCTGCACCCAACCCCCACACCCCCTTTATACAGCCCTAATCTGTCTCCAGCCTGCTTCCACCCTGCGCTCCAGCGACTGCCTGGAGGCTCCATTACACTGCAGTTAGTTGTGCCGCGGAAATGGCACTAACTTCCCCCCCCCCTTCCCTGGCATGGTCCACAAGCACATGTAACCCTAAGCGGGAAAAAAACACGGCACGTACTTTATCAGTTGGATACAGTCCTATGTATAGTGGAGATACGAGGGTAATTTAACTTGCAATTTTGTTTTTTCTCAGAATTCCTTAACAATTATTTATTACAATCGTTATCAACCAAAACTATTGGTTTATGATAATATAAAAAAAATTAATAGAATGGCTTTAACTGAAAAAATATGTTGGCTGATAACTTGGCGACTACTGCAGATATTTTGGAAAGGCGGGTTTTCGCCGTTAGTTCAAAGCCCTGGTAACGATAAAAGGTGCAAGTTTTATACACCTTGTAATGGGAACAAATTATTTTTATATTATTATCCAACACATAATATTAAATTATTGGAACTGATGATGTACCAGTTATTGGTTTTGGTTCAGGTTGAGAAATAGTAGACAAAAAGGAATTTTGGAAAAGCTGAATTATGTTATACTTTAAAATACTATGACAGTGATTACGAATATAAAGTTTATATTACATATCAAGATGTAGAATAACTAATCAATCAATTAAAAGTAAATTAAAATAAAATATATCAAGTTTTAATTTTCTTAAGTAAAATTACACTAGAGTTACGTTGCATAATGTTACGAGTGGGCAAGCCGGGTTCGTAATGATAGCTCAATTAATTTTATACAGTTTTATTTGCTACTAATATTTGCATTACTAATTAAATCACTACACTATATGAATGTTCACAAATCACTAAGTATCTGTCCAGTCCACAGTTCACACTCCTCATTGGAGCTAGGCTCAACAGTGGTTCGCCCCTTACCTCGCACCTGTCCACACAGTCTCTCGCCACTCGGTCACACTCGCACAGTCCCGTCGCTCCGCGTCTGCGCCGCTCGCATAGCTCGCACTTCACTCAACTCGCCTGTTGGAACCCCCACGGATGCCGGCGTCACCTCTTTAATACCTGTTGGCCGTCTTTCTGGAACTGACTGGAGTGGTTGTGACGTGTCGCGTCATCCCGGGCCGACTCCACGCTCGAAGCATCCAGAATAGCGGCGCATTCATTGTTCACGCCACTTCACGCGGCGGCCTCTGTCAGCCCGCGGGATTCCCTGGCCAATCATGGATGGTCAACAGCGCCGAGGAAGGAGGTAGTGGGGGTAGGGAGTGGCGAGGTACGCCCGCCCTAACCCCCTAAGGGAATGCGCGCATGACGTCAGTGGTGGTCAGTGGCGCCGTGCGGGGCCTCCGGACCAGACTACAGCTGGAGGGCACGCATTGCGGCCCTGCTTCCCAGTTCGTTACAATAAACTGCTAAATATTTTCACCTTAAATTTACGAAGAACGCTGGTTACAAACTACCTAGGGATCTTTTTAACTTTACGGCTTTCTTCGTAAAATTACGGACACTGAGTTCACTTCCAACATGAATCCAAAAGAATATTCTTGTTACATTGACAAAACTTAAATAAAAAAAACTGGTTAATTAAGACTGCAGCAAGAACACACTTATTTTGTCCACGTGTGAGTTTACCTTTGTTTGGAACGAAACATAGGCCTACAACTCGAAAGTCGAAATGAGGCGTAGTTTATACGAAGATTCAGTTATTTGAAACTACGAAGAACTCTTCATTCTTTGTGTTAAATACTTCGTTGAAAAGTCCTTAAGATTACTGTAATATATAATGCTTATAAAAAAAAGCTTCTTATTCAAGGGGACTGAATTATAACATATAGACGCCATCTCAGTGTCAACATTTTAAGGTCATAACCTTGTTCTATCGTTTCATTTTCAAAACTAGGTTTTCTTTAAGCATAGTGTAAGATTTAGTGGAATGCTTGAAGTAAATAATAATTGGCTACTGCAAATAGTTACCTCTTTGATGTGAAGTCATTGGCGTTAATTATTAAATCCATTTTTGGTTACTTCAGCTGTACTTTAAACTAGACACTGTGTTATGTATGGTGTTTGAAACTTTTTTAATGTGTGATCTCTGCCTTAACGAAATTAAATCTTTAATATCAAAAGATAACTAATTAAAGGGCACAAAAACTGTTGAGACCAGTTTGGCGCATTAAGGTTCCAATCTCTTCCACTTGGCATTAATATGTATACAAAAAAAAGTGAGCTAGTTTTTCAGTACTCGCCAGAGATGTGTAACATATGACCTCGGTTACGAGCAAGTTCATGCGTTCTCATGTTGCAAATACGCTGATAATACGAAACTCGAACACGAAATTTAACGCAGGATTCTTAAAAATAATACCGAGAGTGAAAAAATATCCGTAAAATCTGTTTTCAACTACATTCCTTGGAGAGAATCATAACGTAGTTTCCGCAGCCGCCGCTATAATTTGTGGCTGGAGCAGCTGCGTCGACTGTTCAATAATTTGATTAGCAGTCCGACATTTTAAACTATGTAATGAAACGGCTCCGATAGAAGCGAAAAAGGCTTAAAAATATAACTAAACCGCGGCTTTGGACAAGGAAATTTATTAAAATACTGCTTACATTGTTAAAATTCACTAAACAGTTGATGTTATGAAGTTTCCCTTTGGCTGTGTGCATTTGGCACGCGCCATCCGCCACAGACGGCTGCATCGTGGTCACACATTTTCGTTCCATGCGACTCTTGGTCCATTCACGAAATGGCTCCTAGCAAATGCCGTGTAGCGAGAGCTGAGACGGTCCACGGCGGCATGTTTGTCCTGCTGGCGTGGGTCGCGATAAGCCTGCAGGCCGCGCTGCCTGCTCGGCCGGGCGGATGCGAGCGCTACTTCCGCGGGGGAACACGGGCAGAAGCCGAGTGCAGCCCCCCCCCCCCCCCCCACACTCCTAACACCTTCCTTGCCCCCAGGGCGAGCAAGCCACAACTGGACGGGTTGTAGCTGGCCAGCAGGGCAGTTCCCGAGTCCACCGCGGAGCAGCGCTGCGGTGCCTCGCAGTTCACCGTCCATCACTGACTGGCGCCCTCCAGACCATATCAAATAAACTTTTGATTGAAGTTCAAGAAATAATAGTTTACCTCTGACACAAATACTTTTCAAGACCGCATAGGCGTGCTCTTCCCCCCCCCCCCCCTTTTTCTCACAACTTTTTTTCTGACAAGGCAGAAACGGAATTTTTTTTTTAATGCTTGAAGCCAATTTTAACGACTACCTATGCATAACTTTTGAACTTTAATTTATTTTATCTCATCATTTGATAATGTAATACCAATTTCCTTAAATTAACGAAATTTTCAGTGGATAATTAACAGGGTGGCAACATAAATCTGAATTAAAATTTACCTGAACTTTCCCTGAATAACTCCTGTCGAAGTTTCTAATTTTCATTTTTTTTTTAATAATTTATCTATTCGCAAATATTCTGAAAGAAATAAAGAAAATACAGCCACCATAGCGAGCCTAGTTATCTCTTCACTTAATTTACTTCAAAAAGAACATTGTTTAAGGTACCGGCGGGTAATAAGGCTTAGCCAAGGGAGATTTTTAATAAAATAAAAAATATCATAGTAAATCAACATGTTTTATTACTAATCAGTCTTTCAGAATATTTGGAAAAAAAATATTTAAAATTAAAATGGCGTCTTCTGTCATAAACAAAAATAAACCTTTTAAAAATCTCTGCCAGTAGGCCTTATTTTAATATGACAGGATAATAAGGCCTATGACTTGTAATGACAAAATAATCAAATTATACGTTAAATCTTTTACTTGAGATCAATAATAATGTAAATGCAGTTATTTCACGTGCAATACTTTTAACAAATCTATAAATTTCTTCGCCTAACAGCCATCAGGCTACTCAATAGCATCAGAATCTTCCTCCAATAAACTGACACACTCCTCGTGATACCATTTCTATGCTTACAAAATCTGTATACAAAGCGAAGAAGAATCCTTGGTGTCACAGGCCGTTACTATTTCAGCAAACCTGATTATCCTTTCCACAAGATCATCTTCCCGTTCTTCATTCAGGATGGCTTTTCGACCTGGATGATTTTTTAAGTTGCCACTCTTGAGATGGTTTCTTATGATTATTCTAGGGATGCTGTATATCTCTGCACCTTTATATGTGTTCGGGATACCCCTTTGTACTGCTCTAACATCCCACACCAAGTTTTCTTCAGACCGTAATGCCCTTCTGGGAGGCATTGTGGTCGTTGACACTGAAAACAAAGTAAAAAGAAACAAAATATAGCACAAAAATAAATCGTTAATTTTATTATTTACATTGGTAATACATATAATCTTTTAAAATATTGTATTACAATTTTAAAAAAATAGGTAGCGAATAATGCCTACGACCAAACCTAAATATCCGTCAGCCACGCAAGTAAAAAAAATAATGAACTATATTAAGACTGCATTACTAAACTCAGACTTTAAGCGTCAAAAGAACGTGTATTTGTAAATACCTAAATAGAGTAGAGTTTTACATAATTAGCTGTACAATTAGTAAAAATACTTACGATTGTTTGCCACGGATTGTGACACTGCGATTCCTCCGCATGTACTTAGTGTGTGCGCGTGTCAGCTGAACGCGAGCCTCATTTCAAATATGATTTCCGTTACTTAGTACTTAATTACCCGCGGGTACCCTACGCCATTTTATTGTGTGTTTGTGACGATGCACTAGAACACCAAATGAAAAAAAAAAAATGCTTTCACGGTCTGCGTGCAGGTATAGTAAAGCATGACAATTTACCCTCAAATTACTATCTCTTTAGGATTTCCATGACTTTTCCCTGACTTGCGGGCAGCTCGATCACGCTCGCTCGGCCTTGCTCTCTCGTGCTCCGCGGTCAGCGACAAATGAAGCGCTGATGAGGCTGTAAGGGCTAGGGATGGCAAAACTTTCCAACAAATCGATATATCGGTATTTCGATACATCGCTTGAATTGTATCGATACCGATAAAATATCGTCCTGATAAAAATATATTTTCGATAACTCAGTCTATTACTATTATAATATAAAATGTTTACAAATTTTTTACTTATTATAAAATTATTAAGTATACGTTACATTAAGTTCTTGATACATCTAAGAAAATATAAAGAAATTACCTAACATAAATTTAGCTCTTTCTAGGAAAAGTTAATAAAACAATTTATTTATTTTTAATTTTAGAAGCCATGCCGTCACAATACTGAATACAAAATCACTCTGTCACATGACAACACTGAAAAGACTGACTACTAATATAAAATCAGTTACTAGACATACGTCCACGTGTCTACTTCCACGTCACTGGCCAACTAGTCGACCTGTCATTGCATCGAAATGCTTCAATTTACCAACCTATGAAATTCCCTACTGTGAACTCCAATATTTCACCTTTTTCTCTCCTTTTAAGTAATAATATGTTCTTTGCGTAATCTTAGGTCCACCATTTTAATATTTTTTCCTACCAAATTTATTTACAAACAATTTGCATAACTTTTTTTACTTGAAACATAGGTTTTTATTAACATTTGATTCATTCTGTACGAAATAACGATATCAAACAAATATCTGCACTAAAATATCGATGCCAAATTATCGATATTTTGAACATTAAATATCTATATTTCCGATATATATCGATATATCGTTGCCATCCCAAGTAAGTTCCTCTGAAGAGAGTAATGGAGGGGTGGTGTTGTCAAGAAGCCGAGCAATCACCTATGAGGAGGGGACTAAATGAACACCAGCTGCCTGGAAACACCTTCAAGCGCTTTGGAGGATTTCAGAATTCTACAGCAATGTTCTCCACTCAACGACTGTGCGTGTTTATCTAAGTGATACAAACATTTGAAAGACAAGTAGTTTTTTTTTCTAATAAAAGTTTATACTTTTTATATAGAACTATATATACATATCTGTCTGTGTGTGTGACATAGAATTTTATTAAAATTGGTAATTCTACAAATGTATGTTCAGTATTTGACAAGTTTTTATTGCATTCTAGTGTGATTATAAATGGAGAAGGTTGATACCGAATCGTCAACACTATTTGCTTCGTGGTGAACGGAAAAGCGTTTTTTTTTATTGCGCGAAAACTCCAGAGTGAACGTAATTTTGACGTCACTAATTATCGAGTTTTAACACGTTCTAACGTCGAACTCAATGTATGTGTTAAGTATCTCCGGCGAGCACAGAAGCTGTCTGCACCACTTCCCTAACGCCATCCCGGATGTAAGAGCTGCAGGCGCCAGGAAGAGCGCTGTAGAGCCCGGAAAGCCCGTTACTGCAAACCAACTCGTTGCAGAGACTGGAAACCCCCAGCCGGTCAGCGGGAACCAAGGAGTGTGGAAGTAAACCGAGATTTCTGAAAGCGGTCGCTAACGATTCTGATACTACCAACCACACAGCATTCAACCAAAGAAATTTAGTTTCGTCCCGAACTATATCAGGATCAAGGTCCCTTTGATATATTTATAGGTTTTAATAAAATATCTATCATCGAATTTGTATTTCCGTTTATTGATATCCATGAATTAAAAATTAAAGATTTTCATAAATTTTTATCAGAGACAGAATGTGGTGTTCGTTGATGATCGAAAAGTATGTTAGGTTAACCTAGTTGTTTCACAATACAGAACCATCTTTGGCTCCTAAAATCGCGATATTTACATAAATGCCAATCTAATGCAACACATACAAATTGGTTTATTGAAAGTGGTAGCTATAAATACCGCAAATACGCGAAAAGAAATGTAGGCCCTACCATTAACTAGTGCCTTCAAAAATGAACTGATACATTCAAACACACATGGGCACACAAAATTTAACATCTATGTTGGTATTTAAATACAAACAAGGTCTCCTGATTAATTTACATCTAGGCGCTACACATCAGGCATGTGCAAACACAGCAATCTTTTGACGAACGCAATTAAAAAATCCAAGGACTCCAACCTGACAGTGTAACATTTTTTTCATTCGCAAAATTATTTTTAAAAATTTTTTAAATAGTTGTCTCAACGTTAAAATGTTGTTCGAGTCAAAATAATCATCAAGAAAGTAAAATTACAGTTTGTTCAAAAGTCACATTTTTAAAAATTACTGATAATCTAGCCCTGAATGTTGATACAGACGAATCTTTAGTGCATAATAAGCGCATATTGGCCACTATCCAGTGGCTGGTGGAAACAGCCGGGGACAGAGGTGCTCCCGATGCCAGAATTGTGGACAGGCGCCAGTGCAGTCGCGGGGGACCAGGAGTCGACAAGCAAACACCACCGAAACCAATTCATTACTTCAAAACTACACATTGTAAGTCAGGCCATAGGCGTGCGCAGGACTTCAGTAGTGGTGGTGCCAGATTACACAACAGCCCTATCATTCACGGACCCGAGCCTAAAGTGGGGGGTGGGAGGGGGGGGGGGGTCCTCCCCCGGAAAAATTTGGATTTGAAAGCGCAAAATGGTGCTATTTAAGGTGTTTCCGAACAAAAACATTAAATACACAGATGTAAAAATTTAAACATTTTTTATGACAAATTATGGCTTTGAACGTTTTAATCGCCAGGAAAACTACTAAACTATTTACAGTTTTAAGCTTTGTTGAGCCATAAAGTAAATTGCACAAATTGTTTGCACGGAATTCATGCTGGTGGCTTTGAAAAACCGTACTTACATGTTTTCTGAAGACGCCAAATAAATGCTAGAAAAAACATTCTCATATGTTAAGTTTTAAAATCAACAAATCAAGGGAGTTTTTGTAACATACCTCAAATATGTAAAATATTAAAATAATAAAAATACACAAATAAGAGTGGGCAAAAGTTTAAACTTTTGGAATACAACAAAAATGTTTTGTCGGCGACTGCATATAAGTAATCGAGTAATCCTTTTCGGGATCCGGCTTTTTAATTTTAATCACCCATTTTTACATCATACAGACAGATATATACAGCAATTAACGAACTATAACAACTGTCAACTAGTGAAAATAAAATGATAATGAATTAATGAGTGATCCACGTAACAAACACAGGCTGTATTCGTGTACTCATTAGAACAGTAAACTGATGAGTAAACAGTAAGAGTAAACACTACACAGTAGTGCTACCTGGCGGACGCAGTGGCGTAGCCAGGATTTGTGTATGGGGGGGGGGGTGTTAATAAGCATCCCCCCCCCGTATTAAAGCGGGGGGTCCGGGGGTCCTCCCCCGGGAAAATGTGAATTTTAAGGTGTAAAATAGTGCTATTTTAGCAGTTTTCGGTTCTTAAAGTTAAATATTGTTATGGTAAAAATGTTATTAATTTTAATATGAAATTTGTTTGAGTGATGAATAAGAAATTAATAAAAGATTTGGTGCTAGGGGGGGGGGGGTTGAACCCCTAACCCCCCCCCCCCCTCCAAGGCTACACCCCTGGGCGGACGGCGGCTATTATTCCGTGCGCCTGCCGAGAGGAGTGAACAGTGGACACCGAGCGCGCACTCTATGTAATTCGAGGAGAACTAGGAGAAGTATTTAAATTTCAGAAGTTTCGTAGCCGCGGCCCGCGTGTACAACACAAGTAATTGCACCTGGCTTGTTTCCGTGTGTATAGTTGGTTCGATTGATAATTGATATACTGATAGTGTTATGAGCACTTATCTGTAACTCGACACAATTGGAAAACATATTTTTTTTGTGGAAATAATACGGATTTTTGTAAGTATGTATTATTTCTGCTTGTAAAAAATTAAATAACGTTAACCCTAATGGTGGTGCCAAGGCACCTGTGGCACCTACCGTGCGCACGCCTATGAGTCAGGCTACGGTGTTTGCGATGGTTTTGCCTCATCGAAACGGATGAGGCACTCAGTTTCACTGCAGTGACATTCCAAATGTCGTCCCACAAAATAATCCGAACTCCATATGGAAACCAATCAATAACTGAGATGCTTAAAGATTAAGTAACGCCTTGGGCACTGTATTCAAACTCTATAGTCACCAAATAAACAACAACAGAGATGCTCCTGAAACCTTATTGGCCAATAAGAGACGCGCCAATAAAGGCCACCCAACTGGGCCAATCAATACAATTTATCTTTTACTACACATGAAAATAATTTCCAAAGTACCAAGAATGACTAGGTGTACAGCGTAGAAACTTTCAAAGTAAGTGTTAATTTGTGTTCCAAATTAAACTCCAAAAAGTGTGAATAATCAAATAAAAGTCGCGTGTCCATTGTTTACTGCCACAATTTATATGTGACGTGTGATTTGATTAGAATTTGTTTAAAAAATGTTATAGCGTTTGTCAGACTGTCAAATAACCCGCGATCCAATTACAAGGTTCATTCAAGAGAACAAACGTCTGCAATCTAGACTGTCGCGAAATCCAACTTGACCTACATATATCTCTTATTGTATGGCACTACGTAGGCTAGGCTCCGCAATGTATTTCGCTCATTGGCTGCTGCCACATTCTACCTTCTGTCCGGACTGCATGAGGTCGTGTCGTGTAATTTTTCAGTATTTTATTATTGACACCCATTACTTCAGGATACATAAAAACCCAATGATCCAACAAAAATGTAATTAAAACGGTAAAGGAATCCGTTATGGACTAGACAGTTCGAATTTTGCATGTCAGTAATAATGACGTGAACTTGCAGGTATCCATGTGTAGCGCTCAGCCCTAAGACGTAACTCTATCCCATAGTAACTCGGACGATATGTTTACCAACCTAAACAGTAGATCAAGCTACGTTGACAAGTAAAAAAAAAAATGTCCAGGCTTTTTTATTCTCTTGAAAATGACTGAAAGAGAGCGTGTCAAAATGTCGGGAAGAAATCGTCGTCGGAATTAGCCTCGACGCTGGACTTTGGGCAGAGGCTCTGGCCCAGATAGCCTCGGATCCGAACCGACCTGGCGCTGACGAGTCCCCGGCCTCTGCGGAACGCATCCCGCGAGGTGTACGACCGATCAAACTTGACTGCGGCCGGCGTACCTGCCGCCACGCCGCAGGAAGTGCAATTAAGGCGGGAAAATTGTATCTTAATGCAATTAACATGAGTGGCCGCGCAGTGGCACTCACCCAGCGAGTCTCTTCACGGCTTCGTAAACACACACAGCAAATGGCCGCTAAGGAACTCCCCCCCCCCCCCCTCCCCACTTCGCTGGCCGGACCGCTCCACAACCTGCCCACGACAGGTCGCAGCCTGGACTTCCAGAAGGCGAGGGCTCAGTATTACCATTATCATTTTTGAGTAACTTTTTCAAAAATTGAGTTTTAAAAGAAAAAAAATGTCACATTAAAATCTCAGAGAACGGTAGACTTTTAGAAGTCAAACGTTTATACATGTAAATTTAAGTAATGGTTTTGCTAGGAAAATTAAAACTTAAAAGTTTATATTTTGGTTTTTATTTCATTGTTTTAATTCTGTTTTTTCCTTTAAGTCAATTGTTTTATGTTTTCGTTAAAAACGAGTCATAAATACATATGCACCGATGTTACTTAATTCATGAAACACCAATTGTCAAGTTTGTATCAAAGTCATGCTTACAACACGTGGGCACACCGGCATGAAATATAGACTTCTTGCTAACACAATTCATGCAGCTTGTGTGTATGAAGCATGTTGGGATAGATGCGGGAGGAAATGCATGTACTGTAGCCCACTACAAGGATTACAACTATCCTTCGAAATAATGCTCTTTGTAACCTTATGCAGCTAAGTTTCTGTCATTTTCTTATTTTATCTTCAATAGTTGTTTCTTTTTCAATCGTATCCTCAAAGTGAGGGTCCGGACCCCTCTGGCTACGTGCCTGCTCGCTGCACGCTGTGGTCAGTCAGCTGGGACTCTTCACGGACACGTTCCCTGCTCAGCTCTGGACCACGAGGCCCGCCATCACTACATCAGGCACACACCCCTCCCTTCAAACATTCAAAAGAAAACAATTCACGTGTTCTCATGCTACGAATACACTTATTAAACGAAACTTGGACACAAAATTTAACGTAGAATTCTTTAGAATAATGCCTAGTGTGATAAATATGCGCAAATTGTGTTTTCAACTACATTTCTTGACGCGATTCCCAAGTAGTTTCCACACCCGCCGCTAGAAATTTACTTCTGAAGCAGCTACGTCAACTATTGTGTCATTTGATTAGCAGACCTACAATTTAAAATATAGAATGAAACTGCTCCGATAAAAGCTAAATGACTTGGAAAAAAAATACATAATCCCGGCTCTGAACCTGATTTTCGACAAGTAATTTTATTAAAATCCTGTGAATCTTGTTAAAATTCACTAAACATTTAATACTTCAAAGTTTTCCTTTGGGTTTTTGAACTTTGGCTCGCGACATCCACCCACAGATGGCTGCACCGTGGATACAAATTTCCGTTCCATTCCCGAAATTACTCCTACCAAATGCCTTATGCAGAGAGCTAAGATGTTACACATCAAAAACAGAACAGACAAGCGAAGAAAAAATAAGAAAATTATAGTAACTTAGCTACATAATGTTACATAGCTATTATTCGGAAGGATTACTGAAATACTTAATGGGCTACAATAATGTATTTCCTCCCTATTATAGCCCGAGATTCCTCGTAATCAGAAGCGAAAAAAAAATAAAATGATTTTCCAAGTAGTCTATATTTAATGCTGGTTGGCTCATGTGTTAGCTACTGTAAGCATTTCTTTCATAAAAAAACTTTACACGTGTGTTTAATATACATGTTCACATTTATATATTTATGTATTTATAATTTGTTTTAACAAAACCATCAATTAACATAAAAACAAAGTAACTTATGTCTTTAAAATTTAAATAAAAACCAAAACATAAATTTTCAGTTTTTTTTTCCAGCAAAAACATTATTCTTATTCTAAGTGTAAAGGTTGGAGTTCTAAAAGTCTACTATTCCCTGAGATTTTAGTTTGACAGTCATATTCTTTTTCAGTCCAATTGAATTATTCATCCGAGAGATGAGATAACGTTGTACGTATCTTTTATCCTGCATGCAATGGGAAACAATGTCTTCACTGGAAATAACAGTTGATACCGTGGTTAATGTTAAACATTACTTTTTTTTAGTAGAACAACGTTGTTAATACAATCATCATGGCTGACTCTGTTGTGATACTGTTTGTCAGACACAACGAACGTTGTTCGGGCGAATGATTCAACGATAAAGAGAACTCACTCGTAATAAATGGTATAATGATGATTACACTGGACCCCCCCTACTTCACATCATACTGGCTACGGCCGCTCTATGACCACGCCACGCCGAGTCGTATTATTGGCTAATGAGCAACTGGTCCGACCCATACATATTATGTGTGTCTATATATATACATAATAGCCTAATAGGATGTTTGTTAGTATGTAGGTATGTATGACGTCGATAAACTCCGAAACCGTTTGACTGATCGCCAGGAAAGTTGGCACATAGAAGTGTTTTATCATGGAGAAGGTATGATAGCCATTTTTTTTCGTAATTACCGCTAGATGGCGCATCAACTTCTAAACCGTTAAACCGATCGCCATGAGAATTGGCATACATGGATATTTGAAACACGGAGAATGTTTTCGCGGTATCCATTCTGCTATAACTCGCCACTAGAAGGCGCTGCAGCGCATCAATTTCTGAACCGTTCAAGCGTTTCGCCATCGGTAAAGAGAAAATCACAGGTCATAGGCATACAAACTGTTATTATTGAGTGTTTCACTGAGTTACTAAGGAACCTACCTCGCAGCGTAGCGCGTGCGTACGAGGCCTCCCTCAAGTGCCGGCTGCGGGATTTACGACCTCTTAGCCGGATGACGGCGGTTTTCTCGCGTTCACGCGTCGCCGCGTCCCGGCCCTGCACGAACGCCAACGACTCCCGAGGCCGCGACTTTGTTCCGTTACGGGCCCAATGCGCGGCTCTGACCTCCGGTTCCGTGAGATCGTGTATTTTTCCTTGGCTTTTACTTCGCGAGATTATCATGACGCAACATAAAAGGAACGTTTAAATAATATAAATTCCAAACTATGTTCAGCAACACTAGTCATCAATAAAGCTGTTTCGATGTACGTGGTTTAGCGATGCCGACCTTCGCAGTACAGTCGGACGTACGCAGTCTCTCGTTGCGAGAGGTTATGGGTTTGAGTACTGGGTGAGGAGTGGATGTGGATTATCCAGACGTTGCCGCGAGCCAATGAATGTCCTCGGGCGTGTCCCAGTTTCTCCTCAAGCATTCATTGTTTTTTTTTTCCTTTTCATTTCGCCACCTTTCATCATACAGGTATAGCGACCTCGATGTTGACCACACGTTCAATCATTTGTTCAATTCCTTCGTCCAGCTCACCAGTGTGATTATTAAATCCGTGCAGATGAAATCCTTGCTTCAATCCTTGCTTGCGTCTTACCTAAAATCATCACATGTCTCTCATCACTACCACAAAACGCCTTACAGCCAGGCGACAAGTGAGAAGATCACGAACACAGGTCCCTCCCTTCTCCCCTTCCCTTCTGTCCCTACCCAGCATCATTCTTCGCTTATTCTCTTTTAGTCCACTTTGACCCCGAGGAAGTCAGAACTTTCGTTACGTTAAATTGAATTAAAGAACACCTCAGTACCCTTACAGTTCGTGTCAGAAGCTAGGACCATTCATTACGCATGGCTTATACGAAAAGTAGACACTGCCAAGTCAAACCGTAAAGCCCTACGTCAAAAATGTTTAACTGTGTTCTGTCCGGGCCAATCGTATCGTCTGATATAGTCTGTTCCACGCATAGAGGGCAGCTCAGAGTAAATTTGGAACACTATTGCCAAACTGATACTGCCCGGCTTGTAAAAATGTAGTGTCTTATTATTTATACCATCGTTAATCATAATGAATGGTTATATATTTTTTTTCGATTCTACTATTTCTTGTTTTTCTAGGACCATAAAAAAAGTCTACTATTATTACAGTTGTGGTCATTCTGACATATGAAACACTAAACACCAATTATTATTCCACTGGAGATATTATTTGTAACATGCAGTCACTATTAATAACAAGGCATCCCATGAAAGTATGTGCAATGCTGAAAAGAGCCATGCTTCTTAAATTTAAATGATATAAACAAAATGTTAGCAAAAACTGTTGAAACCAAGATGGCGTCTTTCAATTACCTCCTTAGAAAAAAATGTTAGTTATCAAATGGTGCTCTTGTTGAAATAAACCAGGAATATGTATTTCGGAAATTCTTTGTCCAAATTTTACCTAATGAAATACAATTTTTTGACACAATATAATAATTTTCCTTACATTTCTAAGTTGTGTCTGAAAATTTGGCGCTCTATGGCATGCGTCGTGGCAACAGAGCACACCGAAACAAGGACAGCGCTAGTGACAGAAATCGTGCATTGTAAAGAAAAAGTAAATGTCTATTGAAATGTACACTGCAATGTAAGGATGAGATGCGCTATAGCGTCACTTCGGAACGCCTCATATACGGTAGCTGACACTCGTGACGGCTCGGGAGCACATTGACCAACAGAACAATGCTGACTGAAGGCGGCCCGAAGGTCTCTTGCAGGGACTCAAGCAACACAAGGAATCCTCACCCGAGACATAGAGTACGGACAATGAAGACCTCGCGCCTGTGAGCGCACTGCCTGGCGCGGAAGAGAGCAGCTGTCCCACCCTGGTGTTCACATCGTAAACTAACGCTAAGTTCGAGTCCACCAAACTCCTTGTTTAGGTTTCCGTTGTTTAAGCGGGTAGTAGGCCTATCCTAAATTATTTTGCTTCTAACATTTCTTGTTTTTGCACATGCATTTTAAATAAATGCATGACATTACCATATTTAATTGCATATAAAAAACTTTTTTCTACTAAACACGTTCTTATTTAACCATTTTTATGAACTTAAAGGCATTTATTCATGTCCGTCCTAGCATGTAATGAAAGCATGGACTCGTGTGATATATTTACAGGTTTGAATTAACCGTTCGTAAATAGCCGTAGTCTTCAAACATTTTATTTTTATTTATTTATAAATTATATACTAAAAATAAAGTGTTTGAAGACGAAGGCTACTTACGAACGGCGAATCCACAATTGTATACCACTCGACTCCTTTCTTTTAGTACATGCTAGAAGTGACATTAATATTTGCCTTTATGTGCATTAAAAAAACGTCAAACAAGGACTTTATTAGAAAAAATGATTTTGTAAACAGTTAATATATAATTCTATTTAAAATTGTTGAGGAGTGGAAGCGAGTATCCACCACCACTACGTGCTACGAAGAGCGTGGGAACAGGTAGCGTGTGCGGCTAGGAGAACCAGATCACACCCGTTAAACAGAGCCATGGCGATAAGTACGCTGAGAATAACGAACGCCGAAAGAAGCCTATTTAAAGTAAGGTATTTAAGTAACTGAAATCACTCACAGTTAAGACTCGGTTATTTAATTTTCTTGTCGTTGCCTAAGAATTATGCTATTTTTTTTCGATAATTTTACATAAAAAGCGATCTTACACCTGTTGCTGGGCCACAAAATCTTCCACTAGGTATTTTCTAATAATTATGTTCGAGCTGTAAAAATTCGCGCCAGTGATGATAATAATAATTATTACGAACACTTGCGCGAGTTCTTACCGCTATTTGATAATACTGATACCTACATATTTTTGGAGAACTTTTGAGACGATTTACGAACTGAAATAGAGCTACCGTGATTAATTTACGGGAAAATGCATTTAATAGCAGTAAATACAAGAAAATGAAATAAACAAAGTGGCGTGTGAGACCGTGCCTTCCAGAGCATTATTCACGTAGGCGGTGTTCATTCTTCACGAAGGCGGTGTGTATTCTTCACGAAGGCGGTGTACATTGTTCATGAAGGCGGTGTACCATTTTCACGAAGGCGATTAACATTCTTCATGAAGGCGGTGTATGTTTTCAAGGTGTAACAGCTGAGATTTTTTGTTCCATAAAAGTTTTCTAGATGGCCGCCGTGCGAGCGAAGGACGGTTTTGTTTCGCCGGAACAGAATCCACGAGGAGTAATTGTCGCACTTAGATGACGCAGCACGGCGCGTCTGGCGTCAGAGGCTGGCGGCGCGCCGCCAACTTACACGTAACCAAACCTGAAGCTCTCGCCAGTGAAACAGACACTGTGCCGCCTCGTGACGCGCCGTGAGGTCGAAGCCATTAGCATACATCTAACTAACAAATATGTTTGTAACTTCCTGTTTTTTTTACTAGAGAAATAATGGCACGTGCACAATAATTATTTTTTGAGTGAGGCGGTTATTTTTATAAACCAAAATAAAACGAAACTATTAAAAATAACTTACATGTAGTTATTTTATTAACATCTTCACAAATAGTAGGTATATGGGGATATGGACTTTATTCCATAATAATAAAAAAAAGTCTTCGAAACAAGCGTTATGTGGTTATAAAATATTTCATTATTTTAATTCGCAAAACGACGTTCGCCGAAAGTGTCTCCAAGAAACGAAAAACAAGGGTTTGGGGGAGTAGCGTGGACGGACACTCGCCGGCCGACGAACAAAGTGTCCCACGCCCGGGCGGCGCAGGATGACGCGCGCCGGCAGTAGCTCCGAGCACCACGGGTGGGGGAGAGGCCAAGGGCACCGCAGCAGCGCGCGCGCCGTCAGTAGCGTCCCTCGCGGACGGACCCCCGCCGACGAACAACAGGTCCTGATGGCCGCCGACAACGCAAGGTTCCCAGGCAGCGGGGTAAAACACTGGCGGCAGATGGGTATCTCGTAATGAGGACACGCACTCCATTACGGAATGTTAAACAGCCCGTTTTGGCGCGCAGGCCGCGGAACTGCGCGCACCAGGTGCCGCGGCGGCGGCAGGATGTACAAACGGAACAATTAGTCCGCCGCAGTTTGTGACCGCTGCTGCCAGCGTCGTTTTCTTAACGGCCCCGGAGATCCAGCCAAGCGCTGACACAGGATGTTGCCTGCTAAACGCCGTTTGGCGCGAGTCAGACACGTTTCACAAGGAGAACATTTCTATTTACCATAACCAATACCACCCTTTTTCTCCAGCTTCAAGCGAATTACAAACTCCATATGTTATGGACGTTAAATATGAGTGCTGGCGGACTACTGTGCTTGAAGGTATTCCACTATTTTATAGTTTGTGCCATAAAGTAACATTCTTAGCTTTGTGAACACTGGGCTTCTAGTTTTGTGTGTTTGTGGGACCTAAAAACTCTACCGTTGAACTCTAATCACCCAACTTTACATACTTGATAATTAAGCTATAGAGATTCGCCTTCACTGGCTGGCATCATAATTTCCTTCTCAGCATAGCTTCGCTGAAGTGCACGTATAACGCTAGAGACTTAAACTTATGAGAAAGCGACAAGTGTTTATGCTGAGCCACTGAATCGTTAATACGACCATGGGTTTGGACAGTTATCCCCGAAAGTAAAAATAATAAAAAAAATTCTACAAAGTGCATTTAGGCTTATTTTCTTGTGAACATAAACTGTCTATTTTAAATAAAATGCTTTTCTAAGATATTTAAAATAAAGATAACACAACTTATATAGGCTATATATTACATACTAGCTAATGCCCGGCATGCGTTGCAATGCCTCATTCGATTTCTTTGTAATTTGTTTGAAGTAAGAACACATATGCAAAGCATCTCTCTAATTCTCTTTCCCTCTACGTATATCTCTATATCTTTCTACCTTTATTTAACTCGCTATACCTATACATCTACATCTTCCTCTATATCTCTCTCCTCTATATACCCATATATATATTTATATGAGTGTCTATATAGACTATTTCTACATCTCTTTTTTACGGGCCTTACCTATCAAATTCCTTATTATGTAGAATAAAGAGATTTAATTTGATAAGACTGGAATGTACTTAGACTCGTTCTGGTGTATTTATATGATAATAACAAAAGAACGAATCATTTATTTTAATTTGTGGGCGCCACAACTTCTAAGAAGTTGAAATTATGAATAATCATTGTAATTACTTCTGTTTGAATTAATTAGTAAGACACACCATTAATTAAAATATATTTATTATTGTCCGGGCTAATTCAGTGGTAGAGTTGGGTATGTCGTGGAAAAGTTCGCAAAATCTTGGATTAGCTAGTATATTAAGGTTTTGTGAATTTTTAACTCAAGTTGTTACTAACTTCAACAATCTGGTAGTATGTAAAACATTTAGTAAGGGATTTCAAGTGATCTTAATTATTCCCGCGTGTCAGTTTGCAATCTAGTAAGTGTGGTGACATTCATGCATCATTATATAACCAACCTGTGATTATAGTTCCGCGGTAACGAACTATGATTTACTAGATTCGCCTTCTCTCAGCCAGGAACTCAGCAATGAATCGGCTGCGTCTTCGTCCTTGGCACGCCCATTCGCAGTCTTGCACCTTCGTCCTGGGAACGCCTAGTATGGACTAGTAGTCTTCGTACTGGAAACGCCTTTCGTAGTTTCCAACTTCGTCCTGGAATCGCCTCTAGATGTTGGTCTTCGTCCTGGGAACTCCTATAGTTGATCGTCTTCGTCTTCCTTCTTCGTACTGGAAACGCCTATATGATTTCAGTCTTCGTAATTTATATTCGCCGTCTTCTTCCTGGTATCGCCTTGTAGTCCTCAAATCTTCTTATAATTAATAAATCTTCCTTATTTCAATATCTTTCTTCAAATTCTTAATATCATTCATGTTTAATATCATTTCTTTATAATTATTCAAAATATTTCAACAGTTATAAATTCAATTACTTCAGTCATCAAAATCATGTCTTTCCTGTTCGAAGTTCATATATCAAGTCTCTTTCGTTTTCTCTATTCCTTCCAAACAAAACTTTTATTAGCGAGCTATAATTTTTGTTAAATGTTTTCCACCAATACCAGATTGTTTTACAAATATTTGTCATATAATATTACATATGAACTGTGAACAAAATCTATTCTTATTCGTCAAACAAATATCATTACTTGAGCAAAGAAGTTTTTCCTTCAAAGATATAAATACAAATTGCTGATTTTAGGGTTCATAGAGAAATAAGCTGTTTAGTGAAGTGAAATTATAAATATGCTACATTAATTTTGTTCATCCATCTTGTTATGTGAAATTAACAAGTTCTACCTTTATACTTTATACAGAGATGTAGAAATAGTCTATATAGGGGAAAGTCTTACAGTACCGACCGTCTTACAGTACCGACCATCGTTAGTTCTCGCTTGTGGCGCTAGATAGCAGCACTTTACAGGCATTCAGCGAAGTGTTTTATCTTCATTCCTTATATTCTTTGGCGACACCTTTGTCCGTTCAGAGTTGTGAGAGCTACGGGACCTTGAATGTGCTTGTTGTTGTTTTCAGTGTTGAAAGTTATTTTGATTACGCTGTTTCTCCTTTTTTGGGTGAGTTTTTGATTTCTTGTTTACATATATTTAATCTACATGCAATTACGTCAAAATGCATGTAATGATTTTAACGATGTGATGAATAAACAATGCGTGGTCGACACTACTGCTACCAGTGTACGTCGTACAGTACCGACCACTTAACCATCGTACAGTACCGACCACCTGTCATCCAGTGCTTACCACTCAAAAATTGTCCACTGAGCCAATCAATCAATGTAATTTGTATTAAGTTATAAACAAAAAAGTATCATTTTCGTTTTTTGTCTCTTTTCAGAAAAGAAATGGCTGAAAGTGAGAGGAGAAAAAAAGGAAAATGGAGTGAGAATAATATGAAAATGGCTATTTCTGAAGTTCGTTCTAACAGAATGTCACAACGTCAGGCGGCTATAGCATTTTCGGTTCCAAAAACAACACTAGGAGATCGACTGAGAGACATCCAAGCTGGGAAAACTGTAATGTTAACTCCTCAGATGGGAAGATTTCAAATAACTTTTAGTAACGAAATAGAAAATCAACTGGTTTTTTATATGAAAGATCAGGATGACAGATTCATGCCCCTAAGTAGGACAGAATTTATGAAATTGGCATTTGATTTGGCTGAGCATCTTAAGATACCTCACCAGTTTAACAAACAACAAAAAAGTGCTGGTAAACAGTTTTATTACGACTTTATGGCACGCCATCCTGAGCTTTCTCTACGAACACCTGAATCCACAAGCATGCAGAGAGCGTTAGGTTTCAACAAACATCAAGTTGAACGTTTCTTCAAAAAATACTCAGAGCTACTTGACAAGCACAGTTTCTCTCCCAGCAGGATTCACAACTGTGACGAAACTGGCGTTTCGATTGTTCATGACAATGATGTCAAGGTGATCGCACAAAAAGGTAAAAAGCAAGTGAGCAAAATCACATCGGGGGAGAGGGGGAAAAATGTGACTGTGCTACTGTGCATAAACGCTGCAGGTGACATTTTTGTACCTCCTCTTTTTGTCTTTCCTAACAAACAGCGAGTAGATGCAATTCTAAAAAAGGATGCCCCTTCTGGAAGTGTATTCGCTGCTGAAGAAAGTGGTTGGATATCTGCCAAATCATTCTTGAAGTGGTTGGAGCTGTTTGTTGAAAGAACTCATCCTACTAAAGAAGAACCAGTTCTTCTCATACTTGATGGGCACAGCAGCCACAAGGATCTTAATGTTATTCTGTTTGCAAAAAAACACAATGTTCACATGATAAGCCTTCCGCCTCATACCACACATAAAATGCAACCCTTGGACAGGGCAGTAATGCGGCCTTTCAAAGCAGCCTACAATCAAGCATGTGGTGTTTGGATGAGAAAATATAGCCCTTTGAAGATCTCACAGAAGGATGTAGCTAGTTTGGTCAACACTGCCTACACTTCAATATGTAGGATGGATTTGGCGCAATCAGCTTTTGCATGCACTGGACTCTGGCCTATTAACCCGGGTGCCTTCACAGAATTGGATTTCATACCATCTGAGCACTTTCGACAGCCAGAAGCAAGTGATTGTGAATCTGGAGCAGTAACTTTAGAGGCTCGTCAATCTGTAACATCTACACCCTGTGAGATGTCAAATGTTCTTGACTGTATAATTACATCACCTCTTAGTCCAACCGACTTATCAGAAGAAGGACCTGCATTAGCTGTCACTTCAACTCATCTCACTGTACTAGAAACAAGGACTTCAACAGACAACAACCTGTCAGAAGAGGAACCTTCATCAGTTCTTTCTCTTCTGGAACAAGGAAATTCGACCCAAACGAACATTCTAGAGCACGGAACTTTATCAGCTCTCACTTCAACTAATCTCACTCTACTGGAACCAGGAACTTCAACACATATGAACATTTCAAGACAGGGAACTTTACCAGCTGTCACTTCTATCCACCATGAACCACAGCCAGGACCTTCATCTGCTCTTGTTTCAAACTCTTTCGTCGGCCCATCTCTTCCAGTTTCTTCAGTTTCATCTGATTTCAAGAAAATTCTTACAGATATCTCTCCAGCAAACAATTCTTCCCGAATTAAGGTGAAAAGGAGAAAACAACGATCACAGCAATCTGAGATTCTTACATCAACACCGTACAAAGAGCAGCTTGAGGAAAAAAGGAAACTTGCCGAAGAAAAAAGAATGAACGCAGAGAAGAGAAAGGCTGAAAGAGAGCTACGAAGAAATGAAAAAGATAAGAAAGCACGAAAATCAGGTGTTCCTAAAGAAAGTAAAAAGAAAATAGGGGACAATCCATATAAGAAGCATGTTAAGAAATTGGACTTTGATGAGGTTCGTAGTGTTCCTATGTCAACAAAAGAGATCACAGAGTGCATAATTTGTCAAGAATCGTTTGAAGAAGACTGGGTGCAGTGCATCAAATGTCAAGGTTGGGCACATGTTGAATGTACGGACCAAGAAAATATTGTTCATTTCACATGTGACGTTTGTAAACATAATTAAATGGACAGCAAACAGAAATGTCAAAACTAGGATGTAGTTAATATCTAATTTTGTAATATAATAACATTAGTTTTATTAATTAACATAGTTATGTTTGCCATTGCTTTTATAATATCTGTAATTACGAATTACTACATTAAAATTACCATGGTACTATTATTATTAGGAAATAAAGATTTTTAATCATCTAAAAGAGGAACTGGTCGATACTGGACGACACATTTTTAACTTTGATATATTATGACATTTTTGATTTTGTTTTCAAATAATATACTTCATAATATTTTGATACATTGTTAGTTTTATTTTATAAACGATTGATTGAGCTAACATTTTAAATTTTTTAACTGGCCATTTTGTACATCCCTTTAAAGTTACATTCAAAAACATTAGGGTGGTCGGTACTGTAAGAATTCAATTCTGTCCTGCGTGCGCACTCGTACACCAAAAACACAAGAACTGCCGCTAAACTATATTAAATACATACATTTGTTGAAACGATTCACGCTCCACCTATCGTAAAATTGTTGTACTAGTTCATAAACCTTCGCAGGCATACGCATAACAACTCACTAACGTTTCATCGCAATAGAATGATTGGTAAAGGAACGCATACGGGACAAACATAATTTATATATATATATATATATATATATATATATATATATATAGCCACATACTTAGACCTATATAACGGAGAATATGACTTACCGTCACACCAACAGAAATGGCTACGCAAAACGACGGTTGCAGTGGGATTATATATTATAAGTCGTAATTCATCATAAGACGGACGAAATACGCTCCGTAGGTTAAGTAATTTAAACTGAAATTGCGCAATCCTTATACAACCCGACAGGCAGTGCATTTTTTTAAAACATTTCCTTATGTTTCTTTGCTAGCAGATTTATTTTAAAAATAATAGCGTGCTCTTGAAAGTGAAGTTAGGCAAGAGTTTGTAATCTAGATTTTTTTTAAATGTTTATTACCATTCAAACAAAAAAAATACGAAAATGTTGCTTTTCACTTCCAATTTTGTTTGTATTTGTTCGTTTTAAATTGTATACAAGGCGGAACCACTAGAATTTCTCGCGTAACGAACCAAAAGAAAAGTTGGTCGATGCCACTTCAGCGCAGTATGCCTCGCACTGGCCGCGTGCAAATATCACACAAATGTACTTATTTGGACCAAAGGCAAAGTGAAACCCGAAGTTGAAATAAAAATATAGTTAGTTCAACATCTGCACACTGACTATAACGGAATTAAAATCTGTATTTTAGAATCTGATCTCGAGGCTGGGAGAGAAGCATTCAAAGCAAAATAGTTTCCTCGCGTTTGCCAAAGTAACAAAAAAAAAAACAGACGAATAGGAAACAATAGAACGAAAAAATCCATTAAAGTTCCATTATTTTCGAAGCCTAAATTTTCTCATCAAGGCGCGAAAATGATTAATGAACGCGTTTAGGGAAAAGCATGGAGGCCGCGCTTCCGCGAGTAAATCGAGACGGGGCTCGTAAATCATACGAGCTTCGGCAGAGCCAATAACCCCTCCTCTCCTCTACAACAACATTTCCAAACTATTACAAGTGGCTTTTACTTCAGCTGGCCAATTGGGAGGAGGCGTGCGACAGCCCGACGTGACTCGGAGGATGTGCGAAGAACAATTATGATTGGTTCGCTGTTACCACTGAACGTGAATGAGACGAGTGTGCGCGCCTACACATTTTTGTGATTGTTAGAAAATGTTGGCGAGTTCGTCACTTTGTGATATCTGGTGTTTCGTAATGGCCAAGGCGAAGAGAACGATTTCTGTGTACACAAGTAATCACAAGGTATATGGTCAGTAAGTACTTTCTGTCTTCTTCCCCATACCAGGGTTACAAGACACTGGATTACCAACTATTTTTCGCTAATGACCCCACGACATAATATGGAATAAACGCCTTTGCATAGTCAATGTAGTCTGCTACCATAACACACTTGCATGTTATGTATTTTTAAAAAAAATGTAAAGTTAATAATGTTCGCAGGCTTTCATGGCCATTGTCTGAAGTAGCTTGGCTTCTGGGTTGTAGCCGCGTCCTTGGCGAATAATTCACCGACGTTTCGGTCGACATTGCAGTCGCCATCATCAGGGAGCAGTTACCTACTGAGTTACTAGCTAGGTAACTGCTTCCTGATGATGGCGACTGCAATGTAGACCGAAACGTAGGTGAATTATACGCCAAGGACGCGGCTACAGCCCAGAAGCCAAGCTACTTCAAAATGTAAAGTTGCCACAATTTTTTTTTCAAAAACCCATTCATTCAAATCTTAGTTTGTGGTAACAAAAAATAATTTTATATTGACTGGTTACCAACAAAACTGTTAGTGAAAACACTAAAAAAAAAATATATATATATGACCTAGTTTGTTGTATTTTAGCACAAGATATTTGGCTCAGAAAAAAAAAACATCATGACGGGGCAGAGTGGCGGTGTTGGACTTCACTCTTAAACGACGTTTCGCTCCACCTTGGAGTCAGCATCGTTCTGGGTGACGACTCAGTAGTGAATCAGTGCTGGCAGCGAGATGCAAGGTTATTGTCGCGGTAGACTGCTGCCGTGGCAAAGGCGGAGGCCTGAGATAATGCATTACCAACCTCTATAGGATAGGCCACAAACACTCTAGAGTAGGGGCTGGTACTCGACATCTTCACTTCGCTCGTAAGACCTCTCTGCAGTTGGGAGAGCGTGGCATCGATTCCCCGCAGGAACAGGCAGCTCCCGTGTGAATGCCGCGGCTTGCGCCACTTGTTGACTGCAGTGCCGTCGTCGGGATACTTTCTGGGGAGGGGTGTCTTTATTTCGGGAGGTCTTCTTCAATGACAGCTACACCTACTTTAACCGATTGTAAAATTATATTGACAACTTTTGTATTTAGGAGATTTAAATACAGTGTGTCCATAAAATAATGTCCCAGGTAATGGTACATAACAGTTTTATTTTGACTATTTACAGCAAACCATACACCACATTGAAGGAAAACTAACAAATTTTCAATACGTGCACCTTTAGTTATACGGCACACATCCAACCTAAAGTCCAATTCTCCCCACACTTTAGTTAACAAGTCAGGAGTAATGGAAGCCTCTTCAATTATGTGGCTCAACTATGGCAAATCATCAGGTAGCGTCGGAACGTAGACACGATCTTTTATAAAGCCCCGAAGGAAAAAAAATTGCATGGCGTCATGTCAGGTGAACGTGGAGGCCAACGGAAAAGAGCTCTGACATCGCGACCATCGGCGGATGTTTTTGCCACATGAGGGATCACAATTTAACTTTAAACGAACCGTACGTTTAACTGAAATTACAGATTCACTCTTAGCAAATTGCTGTACACAAAACACTTTATGCTCAGGAGACACCATTTTGCGTAGGTGGTGCTGCAAGGGAGAAAAAAACAAAGTATTGCTCGCTCATGCGTATTTCTAAAAATGTTTGAATTATTCTATTATTTTATGGACATACTTCATAATCAGTACTCTGACAGTCATAAATTCGTAAATATATCAACAATTATGTTGTCAATTGTTTTATAGTCATTATTATACGAAATTTTACAATTTTCCTCAATTATGGAAAATGTGGGGTGTCTTGGACCCCAGACAGCTCTGATTACAGGCCTTTCCACCGCTAAGTTTCTATGAAAATACAGCCTCACTCTTGGACATAGTTCACTGTGTCGCACAATTACCACTGGCCAAGGTTTTTAGGGTGACACACCACCTTCCAACAGAAACATCTACAAAACTAAAAACTCAAAGATATGAATCCACAATGTTCTATGTTTTCATTTTAAATTTAAATTTTAATAAATGTAACCAATAGTTTTAATTAACATTTCCAACCAAAAGTTTTGTACAAAATCCCCCCCCCCCCCAAAGTAAAATATGATTTGGGAAAGAAAACGTTGCCCTTTCGCTTTTTCCAACCCTCCCTACTACACCACAAAAAAAACCAGGCCTATTTATTTACGAAAGTTAATTCAAAAAGAGTTCATTATAAGTAGTTTATTCATCCTAGTTATTACTGTCAGCCTATTCTCTCCCCCCTCCTTGCTTACCACGGCCCTACCTGTTCCAAGCCAAGATCTATGATGACACCTGGCAATTGTACTCGTCGTGACAGCTATCCCACGTCCTTTTGTTTCTTTAAGCTCACCATTTCTCAGCCTATTTTTTTTTTCAACCAAAACAGATTACTCTGGATTCCACGCCGAATTTCAACTCTTAGCTGCCTTTTTGTGGGATGTAAACAGTTGACAATGGCACCCAGGGGCAGCCGGCAGGTGAAACGAAACCCGTGCTGTGAAGTGTGTATGAGCAGGTGGGAACTTGTTCGTGCAAATGTGACCGTTTTTAGTTTAATCACGCTCTTAATCCCTTCTTTCACGCAGCAACGGAGCAAGGATATACATGATTTTTTTTGTATATTTATTTATGGGTCGGAGTGACAGAGACGACATATAATTATGAAATTACATCCCTCAGGGAGTGAAAAAGGTATAAATTCAGTTTTATAATATAAAATCATAGGAGGTGGGTCATAGACACACAAACAGTGATTTTATATCATTTCTCTATGTCCGCCACACGGCCATATAGTCAGGTTTGGCCACTTCCTAATCCTACTCCTTGGCCAAATCCATCCGCTTAGTGAAGCTCGCGGCTGCTAGCAAACTAAAGCACTAATACCAGTTTAGTTTACAACTTCGTCAATAGATTTATTGCCTTGAATTTGTAACGCTATATCGTTTGGTGCTTCGTACGTCTTGCCTAGGGGTTACCTGCCTTCTTACAAAATTAAGCTGAAGATTGGCGTCCCGGTTTTGTTGATGCGTAGCCTCGATGCACCGAGATTTTACAATAAATAGGACTTTAAAATCAAAACTTTCCGTTCTTTAAGTATATGTCCTTAAAACTCGGTAGCGACCTGGTGTTCCTTATGTTATGATGTGTCTAGCCCGGGCAACGCCGGGTACTTTAGCTAGCATTATCATATTCTCTTGTTACTACTTTGAACATTTTAGTAAAGAAAAAAAAACATACTTAATTGGGGCTTAGTGCTAAAATTCCAAGGGAAAAAAATCATTTGACAACCGAAACATCACTTAGATTTTACTGATCCTCCGGTGTTGAGGAAAATATTAATAACGTAAAATTTTTAATTTGAATCTGCAACGTATATAACTCCAGTGAATTTATACAGCGTTCACATAGTGGATAAATTAATCCGGCGTGAGATATTCACTACTTTACAAGACGCATTTTATAAATAGTTATAATTATGTATGTATTCAAGAATACAAAAACAAAATCAATTTATGGAAACCCAAAAAATTTCTCCAACTGATTTGAAAACAGAACATTGTAGATAATAAACACATATATTTTTAAGATAAGCTAGTTATCAGTTCTTACATTCACATATCCCGCCTGGATCAGTTATGCAAATTGTATGTGTCTGCTACCAATGCAACTGTAACTAACATAAAAATCACTCTTCAAGCAATTGTAAACAGTTTCAGTGAGAGCTATATGGAATTCACACTACAAAACCTAAAAGTAATTATTTGTTGTACGGTTGCAACACAACACATGCGACGTGAAGACGGAGGGAGAGGTATGTCAGTCTGCGCGCGCATCCTGCCCAGACAGCCAGCACAACAGAAGGCAGCTCGGTAGGAATTGTCATAGGGGCGACTTTCCCGCGTCCCACCGCGGACTCTGGTGATAACCCGCAGTAGCACGTCACAACATCTAGGATGTTTAACTTGGTATGGATACTACTTGACATACCACAGTGAAAGATTTTAATCCGACATTCTACGGTTCGGCATAGTCTGTAATCCGGCATACGTTACTGCGCTGCAGGTGTTGTTAGTTCGCTCGGACCTGCTAGGCGCGGGGCTCTGTTAGGCGCGGGGCTCTGTTAGGCGCGGGGCTCTGTTAGGCGTGGGGCTCTGCTAGGCGCGGGGTCCTGCTAGGCCCGAGGCACAGCTAGATGCGGCATTCGGTTTTCATTCCAGCACAGTGTTTCCTGCATTCCAGCGGGTTACGCCGATGTCACACTAAGCGGTTGGACAGTGCATTCTTCCCCATCATTTGTTTACATGTTCGATTTTGATAAATTTACTTGATACATTCTTGAGAGACCTGCATTTTTTTTCTTTTAAGAAAACCTGTCCGAAGAGTTGTCTGCAAAAAAATAAAATAAATAAAAATAAAACTGCGGAAGTTTTAGCCGCAGCGACAGAAACGCAAGATGCCACACCTTTTCACGTGCACATGTTGAGTACTCCCGTTAATACAGGGTGTGCACACAAAAAAATAGAAAAATTTTCCCGACTTTTCCAATACTTTCCACTACCAAAATTACAAATTTCTCCCAACAAATTAAAAAAATTACTTTTTATTCATTTTTTATGAAAGAAATAAAGATAATCTAGCCTTCAACTAATACAGCAGTACTAGTTCAAACAAAACCTTGCATACGCCATTTTACAGTGTGAAAATACTATGCACTAAACCCCCCTCTGGAAAGAAAAAAGGTGTTAAAATCTGGGTTATGGCATAACGGAGCATGAAACGTTTCCTCCTCAAATCACTATCACTGAGGAATTACTATGACTTCCCAGAACTGCACTGACGCCCGCTCGTCCGGCATGCCGGTCTGCAGACCCCGTCCCGGGCCTCGCGAGGCGAACAGTGGTTCTCATTTGCCGCGGCCTATTACCGATTACAACGCCAGCGGGGGACGGCCTGAAGGTCAACGTGAAAAGGCGCGAGGAGGAATCGAACATTCTTCACGCTTTAAAAACTTATCCGGAAGGCGAAGGCAATAAAAGGAGGCCCGACGGACGGGACGAGACATTAGGAGCGAACAAGATTGCCGCGCCAAATAAACGAAGAATGGGCCACCGTAATTGACTTGATTATATATTAGATTAGAAGTGCCGTGCAAGGATGACGGCGTGAAAAAAAAGAAAAAAGAATACGGACTTAAATGCAGATTACTTCACAAAAGGGCGTTTCTCTCGCTCTCTCTCGAGCGAAGATCGTTTTGTTACGTCGTAAACCAGCGACAATTCACACCTCTCACTTTTTTCTTCTTCTCGGATTTGAATTTATTTTTCAAAGTTAAGTAACAGGCTTTTATGTACTCAAGAAGTATTAATCGTAAAAAAAAAAACGGGAAACACGTTTGTTGCACGCAAAACATGCTGATATAAAATTAATAAATTTATAGAAGGCTCAAAAGTAAATGAAACTATTGATTGGTCACATAAAAGTATGTTTTGTATAGTTAAACAAATAGCTATTAAAAAAAACCATTTAATAGTGAAAATTTTATATTGAGGAACACGCTGATCTCTGTACAGATTAGAGTAAGTTGTAGGCACTTGTGAGTAAAGCCACGATTTCCTTGTCTATCAATTTTATCCACGTGTTTTGCATTTCATTATTTGGCTTCAGGATTTGCTACTAGTTTACTTCTTGAAATTAACTGAAATCGATATGTTTTACGTGTCTTATTCAAAGTTAAAAATTTTCAACTTCAAATTACGAATAAAACTGGTCACAAGTTTTACAGAGATCTTCGCAAATTTACGGCGAGTGAGTTTGCTTACTTTGAACACGATCTCAATAACCTTTTGTTGTTAAGAAAACTTAAAAATTAAAAAAAAAGTGGGCGAATCTTTTAGTACTCGCCAGAGATGTGTAACATCTAACCTCGGTAACTAGAAAATTCCAGTGTACTCATGTTGCAAATACACTTATAATACGAAACTCATACACGAAATTTAAAGGGAAAATTCTTAAAATAATGCCGAGTGTGAAAAATATACGGATAGACAGTTTTCAACATTTCTTGACGCGAATCACACCTATTTCCCGCACCCACCGCGCAGCTAAAATTCGCTGCCGGAGCAGCCACATCGACTACTGAATAATTTGATTAGCAGACAAAAATTTTAAAATATATAATTAAATATAATTAAAGCGAAATAGCAGCAGCGCCTGTAACACATTTCCGCTCCTTTACTTCCGTCGCATTCACGAAATTACTCTTACCATATGCCGTATACCGAGAGATAAGACGTCACACATAAACAATTATTGTTAATCCTACAGAATAACACTCCCGTCACTTCACGAGCATGTCTGCTCTGCTCACAACGGAACACAGAACAAGTGGTTTCTATGAGCATCCAGTTATCTGAAACGGGTGTCCCTAGTCTCTTACTTAACGCTTTCAGGCACTCTTTCTCAATTACTAAGATATACCTCTTTTATTGTAAACATGATATTTGTTTACGAATATTTGTTTATTTTTTGTGATTATATTCTTACGCTTCAATTATAATATAAATTAATAATTATTTTGTAACAATTAATAAAAGAAAATTAATTTATTTCATAGTCATAAAGTGATATGTTCACTAGAATCTAGGTACACCTTAAACCACACATTCAAGGTTTGATAAACTCCGTGTATCATTGAAATATAAATTATCCACTTTAGTGGACGAATAGGCAAAAAATGGTTTAAACTCATTTCCCTAAGTTTTCTCTGTTCCCCTGTCCTATTTTTTCTCCATGTGACATCGGTCTATCTGGCAAAATAACAGACATACCACAATAAAAAATATATATTATAAAAAAAACATTTTCGACAAGCATACACATAACATGCGAAATGGACTATAAATTTTTTTCCTGCACAGTATGTAGTTTGCACTGTTATTATTTGCATCAACAATACCCAACCAAAAATGTCAATTTGAAAAAGATAAGAAATAAATTTGTTTCGTCGAACTTTGATGAAATAATACATACCCATATTATTATCGCTTGTGATCAGCTATTTGATTATACTTAGGTAAAAACCATATATGAACTACTAACAGCATGTGTATTAATGATTAAAACATAATTTTTTTGACATTAACATATAGGACAGTATGAAAAAATACTGATAAGGTTTTATTCTTATATAGTTACTATTTCCTTGTGATTTTCAGGTTTCAAAGACACTTCTTTTAATATTTCTCTTCCCCCTCCTGTTTTCCATATTTTCGTTTTCTGTAAGAACTCTTCGTCCGTTTGAAATTAAAAGTCCACCTACTATTGTTGCTCATAAATGTGTGCATATTTAAATATTTCAGTTGCCAGTGACATTTTCCGACGACGAAGGAATCAAATAACAAGTAGGGACCGGAAAAATTCGCGGGTTAATTACTTCTTGGACGGACTCCATAGTCCTCTGCAAACTCGGGCAAATGGTAGCTGTTCATTGGCTGCAGACTTGTGAGACGTCTCAACTGAATCGCCCGTAATTCAGAAATTTCTTGGTTCGAGGTTTTCTCATTGGCTCACAGTTCTCCAGATAAAAAATGTGGGCCAACCGCAGAAGCGGTGCAAACGTATACTTGTTTGGACTTTAGCCTACCGCGGATGGAATCCGTGAATTTTTCAGGTCTAGTATTATGGGACTGCGGGGGGGAAAAAAACTCACACACACAGATATAAATATATTTAATATGTAATGAATGTACATGGAATTGGACAGCTACGCCTTCTTCTTCTTGTTCCGGGGCATGTCCAGGCCGCTGCCGAACTCCGACACCTCGGGCAACCTAGAGGTGCTGACAACCACCACCCTCTCCGAGCCCTCGGGCCTTCGCCGCCTCTTCTCCCTGCAACCAGGGGACACACGTCAACCACATCGACATTACTTACTAAATTTCAATGTGTGGCTGCACGCAACACACACCGCCGGTATTCGATGTCATGCGCTCCACAATCTGCACCATTTCTGGTGTGATCCTCTCGGATGGCATCTCTGACGCCCTGTAGTCTCAAGGTCACACAACATCAGGAACACAGTCTTTCGCATGCCCCCAAAGAAAGAAATCCAAGGGGACAATGTCCGGAGATCTCGGGGACAATCGACTGAACCATCTCTGCCAATCCTCGTTCAAGCACGGCACCTGCAACTAGCGATGTCACCAGCCGCCATCTTGTCGGAGGCTCAAGGGGCCAGCCTAGTTCGGTGCTCGCTGCTGCTGCTTCTAGCGCAAGGCTCTGAACTGGCACGCAGTCGCCTCGTCGTGCATAGGAAAACTATGAGATTTGAGCAGTAACCATACACAAGAAGTCCATAAATAATTACCCTGATTTCAGTAGTCTGAATCAACCATAATGGTGATATTAACTGTAGGTTTCTTGTCGCAGGTAGACCCGGAAACTCATCAAGTTTCTCTACATTTGTGCCCCATACACTATTTGCGCAGCCAGGAGCGCTGTGTGATGTGACTACATCAAAATGGCTCCACTACAAGAAAAAGCGCAGTGTAGTGTGTGGCTTGCATAAACAAAAGTCGTGTGTGGGGCTAAAGTTTAGAACACGTTATGGAAAGACACACCTGGCGTTAAATTAAGTCATGGATGGCAACCTTTTGAGAAACAGGGTGCGTTCAGAAGGGCACAAGCAACGGCAGATTATCAGTTACTGACGGGACTAAGCAGGCGACTCACGCCTCCTTTACTAGGTTGCAAGATAACAGACAGAATATCCAGGCTTGGCTTCAGCTTCAGCTTCAGCTTCAAGTGTCAAGGAGTTCAGTGCATAAAGTGGTACGAAAAAGTCTCAAATTGTATGCGTACAAAGTTCAAATTGTTCAGGCAGTACAGCCCAACGATCGTGGACGATGTGGAGAATTTTCTAATGACATGTTGAACTAGATTTATAATGACAAATGATTTCTTGAAGCGTGTTTCTTTTTCCGATAAGGCATCATTTCATGTCAGTGGAACAGTTAATAGGCACAACATATGGAAATGGGGATCTGAAAACCCACATGCTGTTAGAGAACATATCCGAGACAGTCCCAAAGTTTACGTGTGGTGAGGCGTTCCTGGAGAACACAATCAATGGTAAAGTGTACTTATACATGTTGATTAATTAACTATGACATTCCTCAACAAAAGGAAATGCACCAAACTGCAATCTTTCAGCAAGATGCCACTCCCCCTAATTGGGCAGTTAATGTTCACGATTATCTGAATGAAACGTTCCCAAATGCGTGGACTGGCAGAGGTGGTCCAATTACATGGCCCCCGAGATAGGCGAAAATCATCCCCTTAGACTTCTTTCTTGGAGCGTATGTGAAAGACTTTGTGTACCAAACAACGGCATCTGATGTTGTGACCATGCAGCAGTGCATCAGAAATGCCAACGAGATAAACACACTGTGGCCAAGCCACTGGCCTAATTAGAAGTTATTTGTTCCTGTTAAGGATTCTATAATTAGATTACTTCTTTTGAATTTTTTCTTATTCTATTTTATTTTATGTGTTATGATTCAGTTTATATTTTAAATACTAGGTATATTTAATTAGTATAAAGATTTGGTTATTATTTAATTCTTTTAGCTAAATCTTTATTTTAGCTAAAGCCTTCTGTGCTTAGGGCTATATGTATTTGTTTAATTTTTATTTGTGCTAATAATTTTTGTTTATATCAATTGAAACCTTGCGGAAAGAAAAATAACCTGAAAATACTGGGAAGCACGCAGGGGAGTCGCGGAAAACTTCGTTTAGTGACTAGAAATAAGAGTTGGCAACACTGGTCTGTTGAGTGCAAGAAAGACTGACGTTTGCCGCGACGCTGGGTGTGGCGGAAGTTGTGCGCGAGCAGAGAACTAAGTCACGAGTCATCAGACTGGGGTCGTTGCGCAACCGTGGACGTAGCGGACATAACTTGAGTAAGCGGCTTGTGTTAAGACTTCACGAAAGCCTGGAACACGTTTGTTTGGCTAGTTGGGTTCAACATTAAATTATGTTCAAACCTGTTTGTGATCGTCATGCCCTTTGGCGATATTTAGTGCCGTATTTCAGTGTTGATGTTGAACCAGAAGAAAACAGTCAGTACTCATTTGATGATTTCTGATGGTGCTGGTGCAGGCAGCTTACATTGCTTGCGGAGAGGTATAACAAGAACAGTTATTATATTCGCGAAGATGCAGTTGCGAAAGTTATGTAATGCACTACCAATCATGGATTCGGAAGCGAAGGCTTGGACTCCCTTAATCGACGAAACAGATTTTTGGCAATTTTTTAATTAACCGGTCAGGTTGAGGACAGCAACCACGAAGCATTCGCCTGAATATAATGGCCGTTAAAATCGAGCGCGACTCCCTCAGTAAACAAGTTGATTTTTTAAATAGAACTTTAGGTGTTCATCCAATTTTTATATTGTATTTTTATTGTAATTTAAGAGCATGTTAAATTAATTTTATGTGTAAATCTTTTGCGAGCTCGATTTTTTACCACTAGGCGCCAGTTTGGGTGTAATAATAAGCCATTTTAGAAAATCGTCGTGTAATATTGCAATATTTGTTTCAATTTGATATTTTTTACTGTTAATTAATTTGCGTAATTATTCTAAAAGCATTGCTATGAACGTTTGGTCGGCGATTGTACATTTTAGTTCACAGTCTATAGATAGTAATTTTGTTACGATATTTTTTTTTTGGAGAATTTAGCAAGAAATAAAATTTGGATTTCATGTTAGCTAAAAGACCTTTTGATTTGAGTGAATGCCCAATCCGAAAAAAAAGCAATTTTTTTGCGAACTTTGATTTTTACCTTAGCACCTAGAGTCGGTTCACGCGTAGACACGCATTTTGAAGTTAACTGGAATTTTTTAACATCTTGTAATTTGCGTAACAGCTGGGTGCTTGTGTGGCCTGGCTCTATCAGAGAGGAGGTCCCGCAACACCAGACATGATGCAGAATGTGGGGCATGACATTGAGTACCTGTGGTGCGGGTTGCAAGCAACCAGCGGTGCACACATTGCAATTTATTAATTTATCCAAGTGGTTCGAAACTTCATGAGTTTATGCATTGATGTTTCCATGCGTGTTTCGTTATCTGTATCATATCTCGAGTTATAATGTTTTGTAATCAAGGTAATCGTTTACGGACACAAGATTAAATGTGTAATCCAAGTCCCTGAAGTGCTGTCAAGAATACGTAGCTGGTGTTTCATGCCTAAATTTATTCTGAAGCACACGTTTTAGTCATTTCCACTCTCCTAAAAATACAGTTAAAAAACTAAATACTAAAACCTTTCGCTAAGCAAATCACTTCAACTTAAGAGGCCGTGTCACAAATTTGCGCTCCTATCTATATCAATGTTATTTTAAAAGGCAGTTTTTCTCAAAGTCTATAAGAGGTAGGGGCCGGAAATTTTGCCTACTGAAAGTATACAATACATTTAACATAACCGCTTTTTTCAAATTTATTTATCATATCATATATTATTTCTGTGATGAAAATAATATTATCAATATTTTGATTTGTCCAGATACATTGAAATTTTGCTTATATTTATAATTATTTAGCAAAAACTGAAAACGCCATTGAAATGTATTGCACATTACCTTCCGATCAGTGTCTTCATGATCATGATGGGTTTATAAACCTGGGTGTAATCAAGTCTTTAACTATTACATGACAACATTTATACTTAATAATTTGGAGATATGCCTTTTCTATCCTCAGCCCCTGAGCTTTTACTATCTGGTCTGGCGACCGACCTGACACTGTTCAACCACCCCAGGGGTCTCCGATTACACATCCTATCAAAAAAAAAAAAAAAGCTGTTCGTTCATTTGTTTTTGTGTTCGAGCGAAGGTTTACTTCTCCATTAGTGCCACAGAATTCACACATTTATGCCAAGGGAATATTCCGCTGATGTGACGCCATACGAATGTATTATTCGCGACCATACAACTTTTTTGTTTGTCATCGGGAAAATGACGCCGCAGTTTGATTTTTTGTGGTGATATAAAATAAATTTTCTTGGAATGTTCATTTTAAATTGAGCATTTTTAAATGTCAGCGTAGAATATGCTTATCTGCCCATTTTGTTTCTTTCCATAATAATGAGTAAAGTTAACATTGTCATAGACATTTTATTATATTCGTTTGCCGTCCAAGTACAAATGTCACACTATATCGCACGTAATTATATTTTTTTACTAATTTGTTAGTTGTCATTTTATTTAAGTTATAAATAACATTAATAAAAATTATTACTTAATAGTCCAGAATAGAGATTGAGTTATTATTCATTTAATAGGGGTTTAAAATATGGTACTACATACATATTTATATTATCTTCTTGTCTTCTTTGTAACTTTACTGGAAGAATGGCATTTGGTATGTATGTTAACTCACAATGAAAATACTTCAGAAGTACTCAATTAACAGTGAACAACCTAGGGCCTATACTAATTTCATTATGTTCATGAAATATAATTGATATTACTAATAATGAACTGTATGTGTTTTGCGTAGAGATATCGTACGTACTGTATGTGGTACAGACCAACATTAGCTAAGACTCTGTAAATAAGTAATTTCAGTTAATGTGTAGAGAATATTAAAAGTTAGAAATAATGATATATATAAAACAATGCAGAGTTATCAGCATAAAAATAGAAGTTGTTTTTACGTAGCGCCTACTGGAATGTATATTTTGTGTTGAATTATGTGGTATGATTAGTATTCTCTTATTGTAAGTGTGTTTTGTTAAAATCTTATAAAACATCACTTACTGTTGAAGGATTTTCATTTTTTTTGTGATGATCTTACTTAAACAAGTTTTAATTATATTACACATGTATATTTTAAAAGCATTTTAATGTATACTTATAGAATTGTAATAGGCTTTATACGGACTCTCACGATGCATGTGAGCATCTATAATTAATAGAGACCGGAAAAATTCGCGGATTCATTCGGCGATAGGCTAGAAGTCAAATACATATACCTTTTAGATGATTTTGCTATTGGCTTACTGTTCATCTGGACGAATCTCAACCAATTATAAAACACCAACCAAAGAAGGATCGAATCACAGACAAACAAGCTGAGACGACTAACAAGTCAGCAGCAAATGAACTGCCGTTCAGTGGCGTAGCGTGCCATCTCGGCGCCTGGGGCGGGAAACCCATTTTGCCGCCCCCATTCTATAGGTGCTTAATTAAAATTAAATTTCACATGCAATGAGGTACCTTTTATTGAAGTTAAAATAGGATGAGCGGTTTTACAAGCGGATTCTACGGGCCTTATGAGCAGCGAAGTCAGAAATAACTTTGTCAAAATCAATATTAGCAGCCAATTCTTGTTCAATCGACAATATAGTCAAGTTTGATAGTCTATCGGAGTTATGTTCTTATATATTTTTAACGCCTTTTTGGTAATTATATTTAATTTTCGGAGCTCCGAAGTATATGATCAAATTATAATTTTTCGGGGGAATTGTTAAAGTATTTTTTTAGTATTATTATATAGCTATTTTTATGAGTAGTAATAGGGTATGTATTTTATGATGGATGCACCGATTTGTGATGAAACGATTTTATGATATATATATGTATATATATATATATATATAAAATGTTGTCATATAAATTTTGTGTCTTTTTAACTTGCTGCCTCCTCTCACTGTTCGCAACCTTATTAGTATTTTTTAAGCCTGATATTAGTTTGGGTTTTAATATTTTTTTGGGTTTACCTGCGCTCGCGGTACGGGGCAATATATGAGTTTTACTGTGTCCCGGTTTGCGGAAGTTGTTTGGTTTGCCCTGGGTTAAGGTCAAACTTTACAGTACAATGCGTAGTACTAAATTCAATGAGTGCGAAAGAGAGGCATCGACACGGGCCGACGCGTGAAACAAAAGATTTTGTATGAGTAATTAACACAATAAGGAGTGCCGCTCAACTCGGCTCGCGCGCGCCGGGCGGCGCGGTGTGATGCGATGTTGCTGTTCGTATGTAAACAAACAAACGTTATAAAAAGCTCTGTCAGTGATTTCGCAGTTTTTCTTTTAAATAAATATTAAAAAATAGTTGGTGCGCAAAATTCTAGATAAAAATGGAACATTATAGTGTGTCTGACACATGTAATGAATGAATCATAGATCAGATCTCAACCCGCTTCACCGGCGACCCGCCCCCGCGGGCTGCCGCCCGGGGCGGGCCGCCCCCTCCGCCCCACCCACGCTACGCCACTGCTGCCGTTATTTGCCCGAGTGTACAGGGGAATGTGCAGTCTATCCTGAAGGCCGTCGAAACCGCGAATTTTTCCGGTCCCTAATCTACATCAATATTATGGCCGTTTCACAAGATCAAATATTTATTGAATTCAATCTGTTGCATTCATTGTACATGATTTTCGATATGTACATTGAATTCAATACAAATTGAAGATGTTACTCAACTAAGCTTATTCTTATTAACTTATAAGTATTTTGTTTGTTCAGTACATAAAAGTAAAAGATTCGTTATTATTTAAATAATGAGCATCTTTAAGCAATAACGTTTTCAAAATGTTTACATAAACATAATGGAATATATTTTTTAAATACTTTATATCTACGATCACATCAACGGCAGTATTATGTAATGAATGAGGTAATGAAATATCTTGAAAGGATATTTTCTTCTCTGTAAAGTAAATTTGTAATGCAGCCCTCTTAATGTTAGTCTTGTGAGTTATTTCGTCTTCTAATATGCTACAGCAATGTATAAAATTAAGTTTTGTTAGTGTTTTAGTCTTGTGTAATGTTAAAGTGTAATGTGATAAATTCAATAATTTTTTTGTAAGTTCGTATTCATAAAGGTAGGCTACATATCGTATTAAGATAAATAGTATAATATTTGTAAATTTAAATTCTTTGAAACAACGTCGATAAGAGGTTCACCTACCTCTGTTAAACTGTATGATAGTGCATTGTAAAAAATTAGGTAGTCTGACTTAAGTGAGATTGTATTTAGATTGTGTGTGATGCATATGCAATATCTAAGCATATGCATTTATGTTATTATCCTTTTAAAACGTTACATGATGAATTTCGTATACTTTTTAATGTCAACTAACATTATTTATCACGGACTATTACATCCAGATAAAGAATAATTACCACATGTTTGAAGATTAATTGTATTCCGATACGTTTAAAGTATTAAAATTTTTAGATTCGACTCATACCATAGTTGTATAAGTGAGGTTTCTTGATTCTGAATCCCTGCATCCGCAATTTCCTAGTGAGCCGCCGGTCAGATTGTCATCCTCTCAGATTGTCGAGGAACCAGATACATTTTTCGTCGAGTAAACTCGAGCTGTCAACCTTCCCACTAATCCTGTGATAAGGGTATAGTAGCTTTATCACGCGCTGCGGCTACAGTTCCTTCGGTTGAAAAAGCCACTAAATCTCACTGTTAAAAGAGAGAACTTCTAGAGCAGAATATTGGAAATAAACATTTACTGACACGGCCTCTTAACCTACCGGTTGTAAAGAAGTTTGACTTCAAAGTTATTGTTTAAAACAAAACAAAACTATATGCTGCGAAGTTTTTTTTACAATGCAGTTGTGTGCCTAACATAAGTGGAGCAATAAGACAGGCGGGAAAAACGAGAGGGAGCGCAAGGCAAATATGCATGGAGAAGAGAGGATCTCCGACGCAATAAAAATTGAAATGCCATCACCATTCGTCAGAACGAACTCTTACCGAGAAGAAACAGATTTCCTGAGGGACCGCGCGGGACATGGAGACGAGCAGATCGGCGAGAATCAAACACCGCAGGATCTTGTTTTCACTTTCGAGTGCGGCAGGCTGCCTCTACAGGATGTTTCACAGGCTTCGGTTTCGAGGGAGCGAAGCGAAGTTCGCAGATCAAAGTGGATATGTGTGTGCATATTGAATCACATCCCCCAAAAAATTACCTCTTTCCAAAACACAACCCCCCCCCCCCCCAACCCAAAACAAATATTTGTCAATACAATTTTCGCAATCATTTCTACAGCATCAGATGCATGAAATATTAAAGTTGATAAAATCATCGATTTTTTGCGTAATTGTTCTGTCCGAAAAGATAAATGCTCTTGAATAAGAAAAAAATATATAAAAGTGTTTTCTTACAAAGACAATATCACGCAGATTTTTGATGCAAAAAAAACTCTCATTTGCATCAGCATCTCATTGAGAGCGAGTTTAGCCAACCAATTGCTTGGAACCATCTAAGTATAAATAAATATGGTATTTAAATATGCATTAGTTTACGAACAAAAGCAAGTTTATAAAGTATAGTGTGGGGTTCACAATTGTGACGAACATGGTGATAAAAAAAACTTGCAGTGTCTGACTCTTTAATCTTTAACTTCATTAGTAGACACCTGTAAAATTCGCGGATTCATTTCGCGATAGGATGGAGTCCAAATACTTTTGACATTATTATGCTTCAGTGATTGGGCCACAGTTTGTCTGAAGGACTCTGGGCCAATGAAAAATCTTTAACAGAAGAATTAGCGAATCACGATCATTCCAGTCAACAGGTGTTACGAGTCGGTAACCAATCAGCAGATGTAATTTGCACGACTGCATAGAGGATCATGGAGTCTATCCTTTAGGGATTTGAAATCGCGAATGTTACAGGTCTCTATTCAATTAGTTATTTATCTTCTCCTGCCCTTCTCCGTGACCATCGAGGCCCCACTCTTGGAAGCTGCACTGATCTAGAACCGCCCTACTGGCTGGGTCGGCTATGCTGTTCACCTGGACTGTATACTGGCCGGGAGCGGCTTTCAGAGGGGAGAGGGGCGCTGACTGATAGCCCGCTTCCCGAGGGCAGGACGCTAGCGAGCCGCGCCGAGTCCCGGCACAGAACCATAACCTCCCGTAAGACAGCCGTCCCCCACGGCGATGCCGCCGTCATTAAGGCGACCCCTCCCTCCTCCCTCCCCGCGCGCCATTAATTCCATAGGCACATTCCGCCCGGAGCCCGCGGTCATTTCTCAAGCGAGCAGGGCATCCGTCCCCCGCTGGACCGCTCGGGGGGAGTCAGGGGGTGGAGGGGGTGTTGCAACCCTCGTCCATCACGAGTGCTTCTCCTCGGCCTACTGTGCGCCTTCAAGCATACACCCCTGGGGAGGTAGAACATAGTGGAAGTATACGAGGTCGTGTTTGCATGAGGCCTGTCATGTTATATTCCTATTTTTATAACTAGCTAATGACCGGAATGCGTTGCAATGCTTTAATCAAATTTTTTTTTTTTTGTAATTTGTTTGAAGTGGGTTTACATCTCGATATTTATATTTCTATGTGCCTCTCTATATCTACATATACATAACTACTTCTCTCTAAATCTTTCTCTATATCTCTCTATATCTATGTCTCCCTCTATATATTCCTATATCTATGTCTCCCTCTAAATCTCCCTACATCTATGTATCCCTCTATATATCTCAATCTATACACCTACTTACATCTATATATCTCTATATCTCTATATGTCACTCTATAGCAGTCTGCGCGTATTCGAATGCAACGTTGTGCCAAAATTTCAAAGCAATCGGCGAGGAAATTTCTGAGATTTAAGATTTTTAACTAATATTTACATTTTTATTTATATAGATTGACGAGTTCTGAGGAAGAGCTATGGGATTCCCCCCCCCCCCCTAAAATAATACTTTGTATAAATCTTTTAAAGATGTTCTAACACTGCGGGGAAAAAAAATATTGCTAGCAAAATAATAAATCTATATGGAGAAATATATATATATATATACACACACTTATGTATATATACATATTTTAATCTGCCAATCTCCCCAGAATGCGATAATTCAATAATAGTTACAAATAATTTTGAAAACTCACTTTCGCATGCCTATCCATATGAATTTGGCAAGCAACTTCATTACTGTACGCGAAGACAAAACATTAGTCCCCCCCCCCCCCCTTCCATACTAGTACAGTCGGAGGCCACAAATTAAAACTTGCAATCATGGGGTTTTTAGGTTTGATTCTCCAGTTTTCTGTGTTCATAGGCATCCAGCTTCCTATACACCTCACCAGTGATAAAATGAAAACATGATATAAACAGGCATGATTTAATGCAGTTTTTTTGGACATACACCATAAACTTTTATCTTAATCGGTATTGATTATACTAACATTTCACAATTTCTAACAAATTTATTGTTTGTTTACTACATGTATTGAGCTATAAATTCAATTCGAAAATGACTTGAGTCCCAGCATTCATGCGTAAACGTAAGGCAAAGGAAATTTACGGTTTTTGTATAAATGGCTAAGTACCGGACAACAAACTGTAATTATTTCAACTTACAATTAACTGCATGGGCGAGCCATCTACAATGACACAGGTCATGCGGGAGTGAGCGACTAGACACCCTCAATAACTAGCTACTGCGCAGTTTCATCACTGCTCTACCAGCACACACTATCAACAGAACAGGAGCCAACAATCATAACTTAACGACCAGACACCTGAAAACTTTGCGTTGCTGTGTGGTACTAAGCTAGGCTGCACGAAAAAGTACATGTAAAAATGTGGGCTAGTCTTTCAGTTCTGGCCAGAGATGTTTGGACATCTAACCTTGGTAACGAGCAAATTCGCGTGTTTTCGTGTTGAACATGTTGCAAATAAACTTATAATACGAAACTCGAACCGAAATTAAAAGGAACATGCCCTAAAATAATGCCGTGCGTCATAAATATGCTGATAGATAAAATATTCGCTTTTCAAATACCAAAAATTCCAAATACCAAAATTTCTAGACGCCAATCACACACTTTCTGCACCCGCCGCTATAATTCTCTGCCCGATTCGTAAACGTTGCTTGCAACCATTGACCGCAGATGACAGCATGAAACAAACGGAAATTTCTAACTATTAGAAACGGTTCCGACAAAAGCGAAAAAAATTTTTTTCGACAAGGAATTTTATTAAAATACTGTACATCTCGTTAAAATTTATTTATCATTTGACATTAAAGTTTCCGCGCACGAAAATACTAACCGTAATATTAACATAAACATTTTAAAACACATATCATAACACTAAATATATGATTGTTTTTGCTTAAGCGACTGAAATCAGTAGTAAATAATTACTGCAAACAAACCTTAAACTTATTGAACTGGATTTTAATTATTAATATATAATACTATATTATGTTAATTAAAAAAGTAATAAAAATTCCAGTGACGAGATTTGAACCATGTCCCTTGAGGTTGCGCACGCTCTACCGCTATGCTACCGAGCCCGTTCACATAATGAATGGGGAATATGTATTAGGGACGTCCATTAATTGCATGAGGTGATTTTGGGGATTTTTCGACTCCCATCCTCCCTTGGTGAGATGTGAGATTTGGTTCGACTTACCCCCCCCCCCACCCCCCCAATATCACGAGAGATTTTTTTTAAACGCGTATTTTTAGTGTAAATACGTTAATCTGTGCTTAATTGCGATGGATTTACTAAAAAAAACATAATTTGCTTAATTAGTTTTTAAAGACTAGTTAATACTAGTATTTAAGACAGAATGTAGTCTAGAATTACAGTAAGAAAATCAAACAATGAAATACTTAAATAGGAAATACTAAAATTCGTAAAAGAATATTCATTCTAATTTAGTCCACGGGGACTCATATGTGATCTCAGGAGTGACTTTCTGGCATTCGCATAACCGCGATAAATATTATTGTGTAATTTTTAGCCATATTTTAGTGGAGAAACATATTTCACTTAATATAACCCAGTTTTTTATTTTTCGCAATTTTACAGTTTCTTGAGGAGACACCGCTTTTCTCCACGTGAGATTGAGTGAGATTCGGCTGGAAACACACTTCCCCCCCCCCCCCCCCAAACGCCTCACGTAATTAAAGGACGCCCCCTTATAATCACTGTAATGCCACTTTTCTAAGGTATTTTAAAACTTGTGATTACTTAAGCTATGACTATTTTAATTTACAAAATATATTCCAGGGTAGTTTCACCATCATAAAGTTTACTTCGGCACACAAATATGTTTGGAATGGAACCTAATGTTTATGTCAGTGACTATATACGGTATTATGTTGCTACACGTGGGTTCGCCATCTTTGTGTCACATTTCCGTTCATCGACTTCCGTTCCATTTTCACCAAATTACTCCTACCGAATGCCATGTACCGAGACACATCAAAATACAAAGTCTTTCGTTCATTGGCTGCTGTTACATTGTACCTCACGTCTGGATTGATTAATGTTGGATCGTATGATTTTTGATTATTTTTCTATTGGCGTCAAAGACCCACGAGCCAATGAAAATATTTTTCAGATGTACAAGGTGACAGAAAAACGGGAATTTTTGGCAAACAAAAATAGAATAAATGCAACAACAAAACATTTATTGACAGTAATTGAACCATTACAACGTGCATTTTAAGAACAACAATCCAAATCATCAATTTCTGAAAATTACATACTTTAGATGGCGTCCTTGTCTACGTATACATTCTTATTATCTGTTTTTCATGTTCTCCAGTGATCGCTGCAACATCTCAGCTGGGATACCACGAATTCCGTCTTCAATTCTTGGATTAAATTCATCCAGTGTCCTTGGCCGAGTCGTGTGCACCAGACTCTTGGGTAGCCCCACAAGGACAAAAAAAACACAAACCGATACATCCGGTGATCAGGACGTAATTTTCAGAAATTGACAATTGCAATTGTTGTTCCTTAAAAGGTAAGTTGTAATGGTTCAATTAATGTCAATAAACTTTTGTCGTTGAATGTATTCTATTTTTATTTGTTAGCCAAAAGTTTCCGTTTTTCTATGTCACCGTGTATAACAGTATTCATTGCAGCCCGCCTCCAAATAATAACACGTGTTTTGCCTGTCTCTACAGCGTGTCTCGTCCTTAGTTTGCAGTGAGAAGTTTAATGGGCATTTACTCTCTTTAAAAACACGATTTCTGTCATTAGCGGCAGCCTTGTTTCTGTGCGCTCTGATGCTATATACACACCCTAAAGCATAAAATTTTTAGACACAACTTTATAATGTAATGAATTTTATTTTTAAACGTATCTTGTAAAATTGTTTTCTTAAAAGTAAAGTTTGGAATGAGAGTTTTAGAAATTCATTATCTTGTTGTGTTTCATCAAGAACATCCGGTGATGTTATTAAATTTTGAATTCTAAGGAAACACAACTCAATGACGCCATATTGGTTTACACGTTTTTGTCGCCTAATTTTTTGTATCAATTAATATCAAAACATATTACTCTGAGCATAGCACATAATGCAACGTAATGTATTATTATTAATTGTAACTGGCTGCTGTAATGATAATGTCAATAGACTCAATTTTATGGTTTTTGAAAAATCAGCAAATAGCAAAATTAAACCAAATATAAAACTGATTGTAATTAACGATAGCACACAAAAAAATATGAGCGAGTTTTTACGTACTCGCCACATATGAGTAACATCTAACCTCATAACGAGCACAGTCAGGTAGTTTCATTTTGCAAATACACTAATACCTACTCGGAAAGGAAATTTGACATAAAATTCTTAAAATAATTCTGAGCGTGATGAATACGCGCAAAATGTGTTTTGAAAGACATTTCTCGACGTAGTTTCAGCACCCTCCGCTATAATTCGTTCCTGGAGCAGCTACGCCGATTTGCAGAGCGAAATGTTATAAACTATATAATGAAACGTGTCCGATAAAAGCGAAAAAGCCGAATAAAATACTAAACCCCGGCTTTGGATGTGATTTTCGACAAGGAATTTTATTAAATTACTGCCCATATATTTTTTTTTAAATTCATTAAACAGTTAATATCACAACATTTATGTTTGTAATGTGTGAACTTTGGTTCGCGCCAACCGCCACAGATGGCGGCACCGTGGTGACACAAAGCCGGGTGGTGTCAATCTGGCAACAGTGAGTGCAATTTACTCCGCGCTGCAATCTAAGCGTGAGGCACGCCATAGAAATGAGACGGTGACAAGTCAGCCGAGACCACACACCGGGGCGACATTGCAAGAGCGAGCGCTCCGTTTCGTGGTAGCAGCGGTTCTGTGAAAGGGTTTGACCGCACATGGGAGGGGCAGTTTTGCGCCACCAAACAAAAGTGCGTGTGACGCGGTAAAACTGAAAAGAAAAAAAAAAGCCCGGGAGATGATTTGCTACATTGTGACGAGAGGACGAGAGTAACGAGGCGTGAGGGCGTGCGCGATGCGTGACAATAGAGCTCAAACCCCCCCCCCCCAACCCTTCTTTCGGTAGCAGGGCGTGTGCTCTACCTGCTCTGGACTGGGGTCACTTCCCACGGTGACAGCGGTCAAGGCCAGGGCGGTCACGTGGCTGTTCGGGTTCCACTCCTGTTTCACCGGCTCATCAATACAGATTACAGACAGATATTTCAACAGAATTTCCTTTTGTCCCCAATTACCGGTGGGAGTGGGTTTGACCTGTCTGGCAGTGGCGCTGCAGAGCAGGTAACCGGGCCTAAAAACGGGCTGTAAACTGCACGGCGAGGTTTCCCCTTTAGCCTTGCAGTCGGTGAGGAGATTCAGGCAACCCCGAGGTCTCCTCTGCCTGCTCTGAGGTTTCCACACACCGCTAGGAAGGTGATTGTCGCCTGAGGTGTCGGAACTGTTGCCGGTTCTAGTATCCGAGACATGAGCCATCAAGCCCGCGGAAAGGGTGTGTGATGCGATTATATAGCCTCTCCACATCAAGTGACAACCCTCTGCCTCCACGTTGACACCACTGTTGGGGGAGGATCGTGGTGACTAAGTTGGGAGGGTTCCCCAACCTCTGGTCATAGCACCTCTCTAACCAAAGAGGGCGCTGCCGGATCCAACTCTGCCTCAGTGCATCCTCAATTGCATGTATGAGACCGGAAATGGTGAAAGGGCTGAATCTGCGGGCAACAGCAGATGCGATAGAAACCTTTCCGGGGGGTTCGACGGCCGAGCCTCGGTGCATCGGTCCCAAAGGGCCCCATAGTGAATGGATCAGGCCCTATGGTAAAGGAGTTCGACTGGGTATGGTGGTTATGGTGTCGGGCGACCGGGCCTAAAAACGGGCTGTAAACTGCACGGCGAGGTTTCCCCTTTAGCCTTGTAGTCGGTGAAGGTACTGAGGTAACCCCCAGGTGCCTCCAGCCTGGGTACTGCAGTTGCCATTTTCCAGCTGGGGTTGACGGCGGTCGTCGCCCGACGAGTGCAGTCGCATCCGGGCCTTAACCGGCTGTAAACCCGTCGGTCCGAGGTACGGCGGGTCGGAGGGTTTTCCGAGGCGACGAGGACACCTCGTGGCTGCACTCTGAAGTGTGATGGTCTGGTCAAACTACCGGCGAACAGTCTGCCGACGAGACCAAAAGTTGGTCGTAGTACGGGGAGAATCCACCATGTTTGAATGGTGCCCCGCTGAGGTTTCCTCTAAGGCCCAGGATTCTTGTTGGGAAGGACTCGTACTTGGGAGTGGTGCCCCGAGTGCTTTAGGGGCAGGTATCAGGGCTCCCTAGCCCATTGAAGTACCGACGTTGTGAGCGACGAGGACAGCTCCGGTAACCAGCCTGGACAGCTGGCAGAGGTTGGGTAGGCCTCCACCGGACCGCGGGTTCGCTGGGTGGTTGAGGAGTCCCAGTGTAATGCGGGAGACTGGGGTAAGCGCCAGAAGTGATGACTCCAGAGGGCTAAGGGAGCATCCAACTTGCTGGTGAGCTGAGTGGAGTAGGGGGCCGGAGGTGGTGCATAATCTGAGATGGGTAGCCTCAGCCCCTTTGCATAGCCAAAAGCTCTAACGCTCTTCCCGGTTGCGTATGCGGCGTATCCGCATCCACGCCCGTGGGGGCCCCAGGGCGGTAAGGCTGATCGGCTAAGAGCGCTGGGTTATCAAAGAAAAGGGGGGGAAACCCTTATTCGTGACTTATGTCCCCAATTACCAGCATATACCTAATACTCATAATTAAGGGCATGCATACTTCGCGAAAAGATTCCGAGACTAGCTGAAAGTTAAAACCCTGTGGCATCGTTTGTGTTTAGTGATTGGGTGAGTTTCTTTCAGGCGCATGTCGATTATTACAACACCAATCACAGGAAGTCAGTGGGGAAGCAAACGCGTCCTGAGTGGCTCGGTCAAATAAGTCATCGACTTCTCTCGCAGACGGCCGCCAATCACAAGGGAGAAACCGCTGGTGCGGGTATACCTTGTTGCAGACTAATAGGCGTTCATATTTATTCGCGAAAAATGCCTGCCTCTACAGTATTAATTTAAGATAGGTTGATATATATTTTACAACATTATTTGTTCTGTTAACTTTTTTTTTACGTGTAAACAAATACTTTAGCTCTCGTAACGGAAATGTGACACAAATATGACGGACCCACGTGTAGCAATATCAATCCGTAAATAGAAACTTTCGAAAACGGTATCTACGGGGCAAACCAAAAATATTGGTGTGCGAAATTTATATGATAAGAGAAATTACCCTGTAATATATTTAGCACACTAAAACAGTCATAGCAAAAACGTAATCACAAGTTTTAAAATACCTCAGAAAACTGACATAATGATTATAATACATATTCTCCGTATAACTTCCCAAGAGGCTTACTGGAACAGCGGTAGAGCGCGTGTTTGGTAACCATCAAGGAGAGTTTTTCTAATCTGGTCTCTGGGATTTTTATTTTACTTTTTTAGCATTATAATACAATAATATAATAATATTAATGTTGAATCAGCTCAGTAAGGTTAAGGTTTGTTTGTAGGAAATATTTCAGACTTTAAGCAAAAACAAATATACAAACATAAACTAATGCTATAGTATATGTTTTAAAGTGTTTCAGGTTAATATTTTAGTAATGCCACTGCAATATAACTTCTAACGTGTGCGGACACCTTTTTGTATTAACTGTTTCGTGAATTATAACAAGATGGGCAGTATTTTAATGAAATTCCTTGTCAAAAATATAGTCCAAAGCCGGGGTTTAGCGAAGCAGTTTGTAATATTTTCAACTAGTTTAAAAAATTCCCGAGCAGCTATCTTGGGGGGTGATGGTGGCAAGACACGTTTTAAGATTCAGGCAGCGAATTCTAGTGGCGGGCGCAGTAAGTACGTGTGTGATTCGCGTCCATAAATTTTGTTATTTCAAAAACCAACATTTTATTTATCAGTACATCTATGACACTGAGCATGATTTTAAAGAATTCCACATTAAATTTCGTGTGCGAGTTTCGTGTTATAAGTTTATTTGCAACATGGACAAAAGGAGAACACACGAGTCTGATCGTTACCGAGGTTGGATGTTTACACACCACTGGCGAGTACTGTAAGACTCGCTCATATTTTATTTTGTTCCTATCAGTTGGTAGAGGATGCATGGGTCCCATCCAGCTCTCAGATGTTAAGTGAACCATTGTGTGGTAAAGAAATACAAAATGTATGGTTTGTTTTAGTTTGAATATAAATTCATAAAATTTAATTCCGTGTTTCTGTAATGATTTAAGTAGTAGAAAAATTACTGCCCAGATCTCATAGTTGTCCTGTACACGACGAAAATACTGCGCGTTTAAGAGCCTCACCGACACGAATACACCCCCGACCAGGAGGGCAACTTAACAAGCCAGACATCTGTGTCCAGACCAGGACACATCGCACTCGACTCTTCGGCGCATCAACCAACCCGCAGGCGGGAGACGCGGAGGATGGGGTGTCCCTTGAGTCAACCACAGGTTAGCCCAATTAGGTGACGGGGGAGTGGGTGGCAATGAAGCTGGGAAGGGTTGCCTCAGCCTCTTACTGCACACTGTTAAAAACAAATTTACGAAGAAAGATGGTTAGAAATTATCCAAGGATCTTAGTAAATTTACGGCTATCTCCATAAATATACGGACACCGAGTTCACTTACTTTTAACATGAATCCAAAAGAATATTCTTAGTATATCAACAAAAAAAACATTCAAAAACTGGTTTAAGTCCACACCAAAAACATTCTTATTTTATACGTGCGTGTGCTTTTCCTTTGTTTTGGTGCGAAACACACAACTCGGAATTCGAAATAAGGCGTAGTTACCACGAAGATTAAATTAGTTGAAATTACGGAGAGCTCTTCGTTTACTTCAGGTAAATTCTTCGTTGGAAAGTCCGTACATTCCATGTGATTTCCAACAGGGTAGCTCCTCCGCACAACCAACACCCCACAGGTCGCGATTAAGTGGCGTATCCATTTCCGCACGGCTGTGGGGAGCCGGGCCTGGCGGGAGTGGTTGCCGCTGTAGCTGCGAGGACCTCGCTGTCCGCAGTACGCCGCACCTCGCTCCCTCGCGGCTCCGCAGAGCAAGCGCTGAGGGGCCGAGATTGGTTTCCGAGAAGTGGCGCGAGCAAACCAAGAAACTCGCAGAGTAGCTTACCGTCGAATTCAAAATGCCTGGTGTTAATGAGTACAGGATGTCACAAATCGTTTACGGTGCTTAGACACCGGCGTTTCGTACAGGATATGTCCATAAAAGAATGTCCATTTACAATTATATGTTATAACAGTTTAATTCAAACTATTTGTTACAAATAATAGATCAAATTGAAAGTAAACTAACATAGTTTTTTTTTCTTACAAATGTTCAGTATGCGCACCTTTAGATATACGGCACACATCCAACCTAAAGTCCAATTCTTCCCACCCTTTGATTAACACGTCAGGAATAATGGAAGCAAGAATTCTGTGTCTAAACTCTGGCAAATCATTAGGTAGCGGCGGAACGTAGATGCGATCTTTTATAAAGCCCCAAAGAAAAAAAAAGTATGGCGTTATGTGAAGTGAACGTGGAGGCTAGCGAAAGAAAGCTCTGTCGTCTCGACCATTACGACCAATCCAATGGTCAAGGACTTCGACGTTCACCCACTCTCGTACAAGAAATTCCAATAGGGAGAGCTGAAATTACAGATTCACTCTTAAAAAATTGAAGCACACAAAACGCTTTACGCCCAGGAGTCGCAATTTTGCGTAGGTGGCGCTGCAAGCGAGAAAACGACAAAGCAGTACTCGCGCATGCGCTAATATAAAACTGTTTTGAGTTAATTCTTTAATTGTTCCTTTAACCAAAACTCCACAACGCTTACAGTTGATACTATTAAAATTTATAACTGGGACATTATTTTATGGACATACTGTATTTAATCTATTTTCGGGAATAACTACCTACTAGGTACTCAATAATATGGTTAAAACTGTCATAAGGTCTACGTACATTTAGGGATGTGTGATCTGTACTTTGACGAAAACAAATTTTTGACATTAATCGATAAGAAATTGTTATGGCATGAAAACCTTTGAAGCAAATATGGCGCCTTTCGATTACTATCCCTACATTTTAATGGCTGGCATCCGAAATCAGGACTTATCAGGACTCATGACCGTAAGCAGAATTTATTTGGAGTACGAGGAGGGGGTAATATAACCGCTTTGCACGCTGTTCGCTTTCAAATTCTTGCCTATTGTTGGTGGGAATGATTGATCTTTCAGGATTTCTTAGAATTTAGAGGAAGTAGGGGGGAGACATCGGCCCTGACAGCGGGTACGCTTGTACCTTGACGCATGCGCTAAGAAGTGAAGTCAAGCGTCTGTAGTCAAGCGTCAGAGCCGAAAAGCCGAAACCCCGAACATATTCATACTGGTTACCAGCTGTCTTGGCTGTCACCCATGGGTTGGATTTAAATATCGAAAAAGAAAAAGAAAAACTTGGGCCGATGGTTTAACTTGAAAAATCTACGGTAGGTAGACATCCCTCAGCGCATTAGATTTAAATGAAAGAGCGAGAGAGAGAGAGAGGGACTGTGGTAAAGGTGCAAAAATCAAAGCCGAACTACGGTCTCAAAAAACCTGAAATGTGATGGGGAGGGGGGAAGTATTGTCGGCAGGGGCTATGAAGACAGTGGATAAAGGAGGTCATACAAGGAAGTATGCATGTATGATGTATGTTTTATGTACCTAAACCTTAATGTTCAAAAGATTTTTTGTGGCGTTAAAATATTTTCCTGCGTTTATTTCTACTTTAATAACACATGTAACCATAATTTAAAAAAAAAAAACCTTAACCATCATGATGAACACCTTCCTCTGCCACCAAAACTTTGCATGTTCTAGCTACTTGCTCCTCCCAGATGACTCGCGGGGTGGACAAGTGACAGTAAATACTCTGTGGAAATGACTACTGTTGGCTTATAGTTGTTAGTACAGACACTGTGGAAATGACTACTGTTGGCCTTAAATTGTCAGTACCTACAGACACTTCACAGACAGGCGATACTTTTTAAATAATATTTTTTTACTTAAAAAAATACGAGTTGGATAAAAACGAACATTAGACTATGTTAACTCTTGCATTGGACAGATGGTCAGGTACCAAATTGCAAAAAAATAAAAAAGTGTCCTTAGCTACAAATGAAGCAATAAGTACGCAAGGGTATGTCCTTGTTTTGGAGAATGTGCCCATGCGTGTGGAACGACGAGCCGACGCGAGGCCTCACAAAGGCCGGCACCTGGGAGCGGCCCTCTGGGCGAGACGCACAGGCCCATTGTCGGGTCGCGGCCCGCCCTACGTCCAGCAGTTTCCCAGTTTCCCAGGCCCTATCAGGCCCTTCAGCGCCCGACGCAGCCTCATTGCATGCGTCAGTTCACTCTCGTGGGCCGAACATTACCAGTCTATTGATAAAAAGGATTCCTTACAGTTATAGCATTGGTAACATGTGTGTGTGTTTTGTTGTTGTTGTTGTTGTTGTTGTTGTTGCGCGTGTGTGTGTGAGAGCGTATGTATGTATGTATGTATGTATGTATGTATGTATGTATGTATGTATGTATGTATGTATGTATGTATGTATGTATGTATGTATGTTTTAAAGGGTAACGCTAGAAGAAGTAAACCTATGTTTACACGGGTTAACTTAGCATTATTCAAGTATCCGAATAATCACTGAAATAAATTTGAATTCGGCGTTTACCCGTGTGCACCTAAGGTCTACCCAACACTGACAGGGCAATGTTGGAAAAACCAAATGATTGATAATTTTTTTAGGTTTAATGTAATGAAATTAACGACCACAATACATTAATACCTTAGCTAAACATTCATATTTAAAGTATTTTGAATAAGAAAATTCGTAATGAAATGTAATCGAAATTATAATTAAGACAATAGTTCACAAAATAGTAGGCCTACTTATGTTATTATTAATAATAAATAAATTGTTTATTTGAGTAAGACTAACTGCCGTGACACTTCCAATTGCAACATTTTCCCGCAGCCTTGCATTTACACTTCTTTGTATAACATGTTTTATAATTACACCTTTTATAGCCTTGACTTCCTGAAAGCGATTGTTCCTTTGCAAGTTGTCGTAAGCTTTTTTTTTTTTTTTTTTCGGGAGATACATTTTCACTAAAACGAACCGAATACTGGTTCATTGACAACATTTCCTCGATGGTACCATGTTCGTTAATGTTAATTGCAAGTACTTTTCGCTGTTGAAGTAAAAGTAAGTCGATCCCTTCACAGACAATAACTCTTGAAACTTTTTAGAAAAACGACTACGGAACGCCGTACGTGCACTTTGTTCGGCCGCCATTCTGCCATTGAGCAGAATGTTAGGTGTTACGTGGGGGATGTCGGCGTCCGTGCGTTTTGTGCCACGTGCTTGAAAATGACGCAACACCTAACATTACCCAGTCAGCGCTGGGTGGACCTAGGTGAGCTGGGTACACTCCGAACTCAAATTTATTTTAGCGAATATTCGGACTTTACCCAACAAACTTTGGTCATGCTAGGTTAACTAATGTCCCACAAATCTGTGATAACATTTCTTTGCCATTACCTACCAAAATGTCCAAATTTGCCTCACACATTTTTTTAATGAGTAACTTAGGTTGCAATTTTTTTTAAATAAACAGATAAAATCCAACCCCCACTTCACCATAACTGGCCTAGTTCTCTCTCAACCTTCTTTATTTCAAACAGAACCTTGCATTACACCATTGTATAGGGTGTACGACTGTGCACTGTAACACAATATGGAAAATAAAAATGCTTTCACAGTCTAGGTGATAGAAAACTGAAACATTATCTTTTTACCTTCAAATAATTATTTCTAGGGAATTTCCACGACTTCAAGTAAAATCCCTTACTTTCTCTCACAAAATGCAACTTCCTTGACTTTGCTCTGATTTTCCCTGACTTTCCAGAATGTGAAAACAAACAGCCAACTGTAATCATATTACTAATACATATTAAACTATCGATAAACTGCAAAATATAGATACAAAAAAAATGAAAGGACCAATTAACTACGCACATACGCTAGAACGATCGCATACACAACGAAACTTAAGTACACGTAATTTAAAACTGGAAGAACCGAAAAATAGTTAGTTAAAATTCACACTGAATAGACACTGGAAGTAGCGATCAAAATAACGTGAATGTACCGAATAGGGGGAATGGGGGACTAGAACACCGAAAGAAAGCTATAAGAAATAAGAAGTCAAGCCAAAGTGGTCACATAAACAGGAAACTGAAATCATCATAAGAGCTAACAAAAAAAAGATAAGAAGCTGCGTGGATGTGGTAGGAGACACCAGGGCCACAACTAGGGGGGCGCAAGCGGGGCATACGCCCCGGGCGCAAAGCTGTAGGGGCGCCGAAATCGCCGGCTTGCATTGTAATTCATACTACAACTGGTAGTGGGTTCATACATGGAAGTTACAGTAGCACAGAAACTGTTACATGTAGGTATGGAAAATGCTTAAATAGCACCTTTTTCCGTGGGAGGGCCCCCGGACCCTCGCTTTATTGGTGTGGTATGTGCAATAAAAGAGGGGGGGGGGGCGCATGAATCCATTCATGCCCCGGGTGCCAGAGGCTCTAGTTGCGGCCCTGGGAGACACACATAAGCTTAGAGGCTAGAGCAAGAGTCATAAGTACCAAGGAAGTGTGAGGACAACACAGGGAGCTGATTAAAAGGGAAGATATCAGCACGGAAGTCGGAAGAACTAAGCACCTATGCTAGCAGGACTGAGAAAAGCAAGTGAAAGAGCTTGGCATGCGAGCTGAGGGAACTGAGGAAGGCGAGTTGAGGGAACCGAGGAAGGCGAGCTGAGGGAACCCGAGGAAGGCGAGCTGAGGGAACCGAGGAAGGCGAGCTGAGGGAACCGAGGAAGGCGAGCTGAATGAACCGAGGAAGGCGAGCTGAGGGAACCGAGGAAGGCGAGCTGAGGGAACCGAGGAAGGCGAGCTGAGGGAACCGAGGAAGGCGAGCTGAGGGAACCGAGGAAGGCGAGCTGAGGGAACCGAGGAAGGCGAGCTGAGGGAACCGAGGAAGGCGAGCTGAGGGAACCGAGGAAGGCGAGCTGAGGGAAACGAGGAAGGCGAGCTGAGGGAACCGAGGAAGGCGAGCTGAGGGAACCGAGGAAGGCGAGCTGAGGGAACCCGTAGAAGGCGAGCTGAGGGAACCCGAGGAAGGCGAGCTGAGGGAACCCGAAAATGGCGAACTGAGGGAACCAGAGGAAGGCGAGCTGAGGGAACCAGAGGAAGGCGAGCTGAGGGAAACGAGGAAGGCGAGTTAAGGGAAACGAGGAAGGCGAGTTGAGGGAACCGAGGAAGGCGAGCTGAGGGAACCCGAGGAAGGCGAGCTGAGGGAACCGAGGAAGGCGAGCTGAGGGAACCGAGGAAGGCGAGCTGAGGGAACCGAGGAAGGCGAACTGAGAGAACCGAGGAAGGCGAGCTGAGGGAACCGAGGAAGGCGAGCTGAGGGAAACGAGGAAGGCGAGCTGAGGGAACCGAGGAAGGCGAGCTGAGGGAACCGAGGAAGGCGAGCTGAGGGAACCCGTAGAAGGCGAGCTGAGGGAACCCGAGGAAGGCGAGCTGAGGGAACCCGAAAATGGCGAACTGAGGGAACCAGAGGAAGGCGAGCTGAGGGAACCAGAGGAAGGCGAGCTGAGGGAAACGAGGAAGGCGAGTTAAGGGAAACGAGGAAGGCGAGTTGAGGGAACCGAGGAAGGCGAGCTGAGGGAACCCGAGGAAGGCGAGCTGAGGGAACCGAGGAAGGCGAGCTGAGGGAACCGAGGAAGGCGAGCTGAGGGAACCGAGGAAGGCGAACTGAGAGAACCGAGGAAGGCGAGCTGAGGGAACCGAGGAAGGCGAGCTGAGGGAAACGAGGAAGGCGAGCTGAGGGAACCGAGGAAGGCGAGCTGAGGGAACCGAGGAAGGCGAGCTGAGGGAACCGAGGAAGGCGAGCTGAGGGAACCGAGGAAGGCGAACTGAGAGAACCGAGGAAGGCGAGCTGAGGGAAACGAGGAAGGCGAGCTGAGGGAACCGAGGAAGGCGAGCTGAGGGAACCGAGGAAGGCGAGCTGAGGGAACCGAGGAAGGCGAACTGAGAGAACCGAGGAAGGCGAGCTGAGGGAAACGAGGAAGGCGAGCTGAGGGAACCGAGGAAGGCGAGCTGAGGGAAACGAGGAAGGCGAGCTGAGGGAACCGAGGAAGGCGAGCTGAATGAACCGAGGAAGGCGAGCTGAGGGAACCGAGGAAGGCGAGCTGAGGGAACCGAGGAAGACGAGCTGAGGGAACCGAGGAAGACGAGCTGAGGGAACCGAGGAAGGCGAACTGAGAGAACCAGAGGAAGGCGAGCTGACGGAACCGAGGAAGACGAGCTGAGGGAACCGAGGGAGGACTCGCCTGCCGTGCCGCTGCTCCTGCAGGCCTCGCCGCTTGCCGATGCCGCCGATGGTCTTGGGCGGGTCCAGCAGGCCGAAGCTCTTGGCGTAGTGGCCCAGGTGGAGGCCCTTGAAGCTGAACACGTCGCGCACCTCCTTGGGGTAGCTGGCGTAGAACCGCACCCACGACACGTACGCTGCCGGACAGACAACCGTAACGGTGACACCACAGCATGCGATCTCCCACCCCACGCGGTGCACTTGCGGAGTTGCTGCTTCGTGGGCGCCCCGCGTTCTCCTCTCCAGAGTTCCCTGAATGGCTCTTGCAATCGTGGAGACGGCATGCTGTGACGTAGTCGAAGTCACTTTTTAACCTCGCTATCGCCAAATTGTATACGCCCAAAACCTTGAGGAAATGGTGCTTGACCACGTTTGATGATGGTTATTAAGTATGCATTACAATTTCCTTCGTTAAAAAACAGCCACTTTCATAAAAAAAAAAGTCCTTTAAAACTGTTTCCACACTGCAAACACATTTCACTTCAGCCAATTAGCTGGAAGGAAAAAAAAAAGCTTCACGCAGCTAGCATGTAATCATGCAGACATAACCACCCCCTGCTTACAATTGGGGTGGTTGATTTAAAAATGGAGGCATTAGTCTATGGAGTGGGTGTCTTGCTCTGTAATTGAAATCAACTGGTTAGCAATTGGATAGCAAAACAAATCGCAGCTGTATAAAAAATAATATGCTATTAATTAGTTGATAGCTTGACAGGACCTCGCTACGAAGAATCGTTAAGATGTCATCATGTAGTGAATATAGCTAAATTGCTAAACCACATAATACCAACACATCTGCGGGAAATTAGAGTCAAACTTCATTATAACCAAAATTTGTTTGGTATGCAGATAGGAGAGGGGAATCTGGGATCGTTCTCATTTTGAATTCAAGTATTAACATAACAAAGATTGTACACACCAACTTCCTTACTTCTCACCTACATGGATTTAATTTTTTTTACATGCGTCATAGCTGGTTACACTGTGTGTCACAGAGAAATCTCAAGAACGGACAGAAGAGATGAATATGCAGCAAAAAAAAAAAAAAAAAAAGCAGCCAAAATCAGTTAAATGCAAAAACTGCACAGACGATTTCGTAGGTGGAATTAGAAAAAAAAGTCACTCTACGGACGAACACAGTGGGCTGACAACGACGAGACAGTTGCAACAATAACTGTAAATAAAGACAAAACGAACCTTGGACAACACAACGACTAACAGACGAACTTAATAATAATCTGGGCAACACAAAGAAAAAAACAGAAATGCACAGGCGAACACAGCGAAGAATGACAAAAGAATGATGATGTTCTGTAGTGAACCACAGATTGGTTGGATGGATGAGGAACGGAAGTAGCTCAAGAAAATGCATCAACTACGGCCACGTCCGCCGAGTACCCACTCGCGAAGACGCTGTGGACGAAACGGCCCAGAATCGAACCCGGACCGCCTCGGTGGCCCCACGGCGTGTTGGTGAAGCCTTCATCGCAAGTTCTTTAAGAAACTTTTCTAGCGGCATAATACGAGAAGGCTCGGGGATTCCCCACTCTGTCGGAGTTGGTCAGTGGCGGACAAGCGCATGAGCACCCGAGCAAACAAAACTATGACGTCGCAGGTGCTGGTGTGTTCCCTTTATGTACTCGCGCGTCGCCCAACTCCTCATAGGCGACGAGCGACGACACCTGCTGTACAGACGGGTGAAAAAATGTAAACGAGTCTTTCAGCACTCGCAAAAGATGTGTAACATCTAACCTCGGTAACGAGCAAATTCATGTGTTCTCATGTTGCGAATACACTTATAATATGGAACTCGGACAATAAATTTACGTATAAATCTTTCAAGCAATAAATAAATAAATAAATATACGCAAATTGTGTTTTCAACTACATTTCTGGACGCGAAATCACACTTAGTTGCCACACCCGTTCGCTAGATTTCTCTGCCTGAGCAGCTACGTCGACTACTGAAACATTTGATTAGAAGACCGAAATTTTGAACTATATTATGAATCGGCTCCGAAAAAAGCGAAAAAGACCACAATAATACTAAACCCCGTCTTTGCACAGATTTTCTACAGTAATTTTTTTATAAATATATTTAATATTTTAAAATCTTGTTAAAATTAACTAAACAGTTAATATTATTAAGTTTCCCTTTGTCATTGTGAACTTTGGTTCGTGCCATCCACCAAAGATGACAGCACAACGCATTGTTAAACATTTCCGTTCCATGCGACTTCCGTTCCTTTCACGAAATAACTCCCGCCAAATGCCGTATACCGAGAGCTAAGGTGTAAATAGTAACACGTAGACAATTGCAACGACGTTGTGCAGGTTCCCTTGCTTCTTCAGATCGCTTCCCCGCGATTTAGACACTTCGAATGATCTCATTTGAAATTGGCGCGCTTTGAACTCCACGTTCACCGGCCTTTTCCCCTCAGTTCCATGTCCCGTAGACTGTCGCCGCACATTTCTAGCAAAGCAGTGTGTGGGCAAAAGGTGAGGAGAAGAGACTGAATATAACGGGAGAGGATTTTTTTTTTTCATTGCGCCACGAGGCAATGTTCCCGAAACCTGCCTTTGATGAAAATCGACAGCCTCGTCTTAATTATGTCAAATAATCATATCGTGTGCGCGCGCACTCAGTGATTATTCCAGTTCCTGGCGAGTCCTGGGAGGGGGGAGGGGTTTTTAATCGTGTTCTCAGGAGCTCGTTTGTTTCGACCAAAGCTCCTGATGGATTGGGGGAAGGGGGGCGGTTTGTTGACAGGCTCTAAGAGTCCAGGGGCGGAGCCCTCCAAAGTGCTATTCGCTGTCGGACCGCTATCGGAAATCGAAGCGGGACCCCGGGTCGTTTTTCGGACAGCGGCCGGCCGCGAGCGACCGGGAGATGGGGAGCCCGGCCCCAGCCCCGACGCCGTCGGCTCTGAAGTAGCCGGTTAAGGCCCACACACGATCCGTCCAGCTCCCACTTCAGACTGCTCAGGCGGAACTGACAGTCTGGACTGCATTGAGGCCCTCTGCACACACGATCAGTCCAGGTGCTCAGTTCTGACCAAACAGTCCGAACCGGCAGTTTCATTTCAAAAAATGGAAGAAACTTTGGTTGTTGCAATTGCAGTTGCACTTTCAGTTTGAAAAAGGAAAACCAAACAGCAAAGCAACCAAAGAGTATAAACGACACTCAACTGACGGACTGGCAGTTTGGACCGGCGAGACGCTGTTCCCACACACGGCAGTTAGGACCGAGTGCTGTTGAGCCCACAGTCCTGTTTGATGGGAAGCCATCAGTTCGCCAGTCCATCAGCTCCGACCGAGCAGTCCACTGTCCTTGCTCGCACACGGCAGTTCCGAGCAGCGGGTCCAAGTGAGCGGCGGCCTTAGGTCGCGCCGAAGAAATAGGTGCCAGACTTCATCTTGTTTAGAGTTTTCATCGTACGGCCATGCACAGATGCTTGAAGCGACGGCATCTCCCTGGATCAGGGGTTCCCAAAGCGTCGCAAAAGACGCGGGGCATGTTTGATATCACACAACCACTCGCTCGATTGTCTACCCGCGTGTGTGACTTAACCAGCAACGCAATAGAGCGTAGTTTACACTGCCTTAAGATAACCCGCCTACCCGGGCACACACACGGTGTGCAGAGCTTCAGGGAAAACAACGCGATTGGAAAAATACTCAAGATATTCGATTGGGGTTTGTTTACGTAAATCATTTAAGGATTGGCTGACGGCCGATAGGTAGCGTTGTTTCCGGATTAAGTTTTTAAAATATATTTTTAGAGGAGTTAAAATTTCTAAAAGGCGTGTTTCCTGGGTAATTTTTAGGCATTCAAACAACAGGTACAGATTCTTGAAAGCTCTTAAGGGGCTTGAATTATGCTTATATCTTCATTTCTCCGCCATGTAATGTTACGGTCACCACTCAAATTTAATAGTTGTCCTATACACGACGAGAAGACTTAGCCAGTTCAGAGCCTTGCGCTTAGAGGCGATATCGCGCAAAGAATCACCAGCGAGCGTCACGCTTATGTTCCTGCCTCATTACACAGAAACACCCCTGACGAGGCGGTCTCCTTATTTACAATGCAGTTAGATCCTTTCTACCACTCCAATGTTGTTTATTTGCAAAATAGCTTCATAAACAAAGAATGCCAAACATATTTCAATTGAAAATTAAAATTTATATATTTACACTATAAACATGTATACATACATATATATGTACATATATATATATTACAGTTTGTGGGTTTGTGCTATAAAATTAGTTTTAACGATTTTTGGGAATAACCACACACTGTTTCGTATTTTTGGGGGCGACACCGGAAATATTTTGTAGATTAAGGGAGCCGCGGGTGTGAACGTTTGGAAACCCCTGCCCCAGATGATAGTGGGCTCTGAACCACTCGGTAATGCCGGGGTGTTGGGGTCGAACGACCATTGTCACACGAGCACGAAGCCTTAGCTATCACTGCCACCGAGGACTCAGTCATTTATTTCGTGAATTACTTTACAGTTGAAATATTGAAATGAAAGCTGGTCGTGGCGTAGAGATACCTTGAACACTCATTCAGCAGTGGTACGGGTTTAAGCAGGGCTGCACATCTAGAGGATTCGCAAGGGCCGAGAGTTTGGCGCACGGGGTTAACCGACACTTCATCTCTGGATACGAAGCTTGTATGTTGTATACTGCCCTTATTTTGATCAATATGCATGCAATACGCACAAAAAAAATTATAAAATACAGAAAGTTTTACATAAAATATAGTTTTGAAATTATTAACGTTAATAGTCAAAATTTGGAAGCGTTAACCCCCCGGGGGGGGGGGGGGTTGTGTGTTTATAAATATTATAAATAATTGCACGAGTGAGATAAAACAAGAGAAAATTGTTAATTAATTTTGATTGTGGTTACATGTGTTACAAAAGCAAAAACCGTACATTCTCGAAGACGCCTGAACCTTTCCCAAGAGGCCAGAACATTTTGGAACACGCCCGGATTGGCTTAATAAGGCACAGGTGCAACACAGTCATTAACAAGATAATCCAGATGAGCCAAGTGTTGTATTTTGCTTGCCGGTCTACGGGGCTTGTAGCCAAACCTGTTAACTAAACGCCACGCGGTCGGCGCTCATTGGCCTACGAGGGCGAGGAAGATGTCACGTGTCTACCGGCACAGGGTGCCTGCCAAGTCCCGCACAACACTGCGCAAGGTCCAGCCATCATGATCAGCAGCGGGAGGATTTTTGTTAGGTTCGTCCACAAATGCGCGCAGTCTGCCACCAACTCTTCCTGGCTCTGACCAGGAACTGGAGCTCGTTCTGGACCAATGAGAAGACGCTGGTCGTGATTCGCACCATAGCGAAAAGGGAGGGGGGGGGGGGGGGGAGACCTTCCAACCACAGCAGAAAATATGAAAATCTGGCAAAACTAAAATTCTCGCCAAATCACCAATCCGCAGTTAGAAATCACAGAGTTTTCAACGAAGAAAGCACATGCAATGGATTGTGAATTCAGAGTTGTGTGTCCCATTGTGAACTAGGCAAGCAAGCGCACGGAAATTTCTGCTGTAAACTGAACACATTTTTGATGTAGCATGTTTTTTGGATTTTTGAAGTTACACTTCTTTAGGCCGTTATGAAAAAAAAAATAATGAGTGAATTTTTACAAAGCGCGCGCACCATGCAACAAAATTTTCACAGGAAAAAAACCTACAAAAAAAGCTAGGTACATCAACATACAAATTAAACATGCGTTTTTAAATCATATACTTTAGTAATTGATTTTTAATTCTGGTTCATAAATTAAAATTTTTATTTTTTGTGAATATTTGTGATATAAATATGTTCCCGTATGCACATTTTATTCGCATTATAAATTATTATAGTATTGTTTAATAAAAAATAATAATTTAGGTTAAATTTCAGCATATTTATTGATTCTCCTTACTAATTAAAATCTATGTTGATTATTTTATTAAATTAATAATTTATTTTGTACATGTGTTTATACTAATATTGAATACTGAGAATTAATTTAACTCTTTTTAATATCATTACATTCTTTTTATTATTTAATTTATATTAATTATTTGCCTGCAAAAATAAACTTATTTATTACGCCAAATAAGTATAACTTCTAACACGCGTACATAAGTACTTTTTATTTTGAATTTTGGGTTTAGACTACATTCGAAGAAATAATGATATGCCCGTCAATTCGGGCATGCTAAGTTGCAGCCATTCTAAAAGGCGATGCGCAACTGGCCAGTTATTCATACAAGGCCATTCCAAACTGTGATTGGTCCCCCGCGAGCGGTCGTGACTGGATGAAGGCCTGGCCAATCAGGATTCTACCGAGCAGAGGCTCAGTTCATCCAGTACAATATTTAATCTTAGTCGTAGGTTCTGTTGATACTCCAGGAAGATTCCTAATTTTCAAAGCAGTTAAACCCAGACTCGGTAAATTTTTTTTGAGGCTAGTCTTATTCCTACAATAATTTTTTTGATTTTTGGTTGGGGGTACCAACCTGAACGTCTTCAGGCTGGTATATAGCCTATATTTTTTTTGTTTTGTTTTATACTTTATTTTCTTCGCTTTCAATGCTTGTTTCTACAATTATTACAATTATTTTGGTAGATTGTCATTTAGTTTATGTTTTGAGGTTAATTATTTTTATTTTATTTTTAATTTTTGTATAATTTTTGTGTCCACTTTGTGAATTTTAAGGTGAAAATCGTTGACACCGGAGGCCGAGCCCGGGGAAGACCATGTGCTGACCCAGGGTCCGCCCGGAGAGGTAGACGACTGAAGAAGGGGGGGGAGGCCGACATCGCTCCGCCCCCATCCATCACGGCGCGACGTCCGCTAGAAGGCCGCCTCGACAACCTCATTAAGCACTCGCCGGACATTGTTCCCGAGCCCCTCCTCCCCCCACTCTGCCCGGACCGCCGCTAGACGCGCCGTCGCCTCGCCCCGACACCGCGAGCCCGCGGGGGCAGCTGTCGCCGCCCGCGAGTTCAAGCACCTCCCGTCGCGCCACCGACACTTGTCACACGTACACTGGCCGCTCCGCTGCGGCAGTCTGCAGGCTCGTTGCCTCATTGCACACGACCCTCCTCGTGGGCGCGCCACTGTCGTTGCAGAAGCCGTTGCCGTGGATACGCAGAAGAAACTTTTCAGGAATTCTTTAGAAATCTTTTTTTTTTGTTTATTTTTAATATTTTAATCTTTTATGGCATCTCAAATCTGACACCACATTCAATAGTAAAGTACTTAAAAATGGGAGCTCAACTTATATATTGGTTGCACTCGGTTGTGGTTTTATTTATCTCTGGCCCCCTGTCATAGTAGCGAGATAAAATGTATACAATTTCGTGAGTCTGGTCATAAGCTTCTAAAAATAAAGAAGTTTCATCGAAATTGGTCAAGAAGTTATGGCGTTGTTTTAGTTTGTGGTATGTAACAAAATGTATGGGTCAAGTGTATAGTCAAACTTACGTTCTCCGGTGCGTTACAGACTTAATAATACCTTACTTTCACATTTCAGATATCTCAAAACTGAACCCCCTCCGCCCCTTTTTTTGTTTAATATAAGTGTACTTTAAATGGGAGCTCACCTTATACTGGTTGCTTTTGGTTGTGAAACAATGTGATTTTATTGTAACATATCTCCGCATACCGTCATCGTTGCAAGATAAAATATACCCCAGTTTTTAAGTATTATCATAGGTTTTTAAACATAACATGTTTCATCAAAATCGGTCGGGTAGTTTTCATGTAATGCTAAAACGAACAGACAACCACACATACACACACACACACTTCTGTTACATTTTTGTAATAACAAAGAAAAAATACTTGAATGGACTCGGGTAAACGGACTTCCTCAGGATCCACGACTTTGGTCACATCAGCAAACAGAACCTGCAGGCCTTTCGCAAAGGGCCTACCATAGGCAAGGAAATATTTTTCGTGGTAAATGCAATGTGCTTGTAAAACGTACTTTTTGGTGTGTTCACCAAATATTCTCATTTAATGCCGTCCAATAATGTTTACAATGAGTAAAAATAACGGAGAATAATCATGATCTTCGATGATTCAAAGTATTTCGTTAAATTTAGATAAAAAAAAAGTGTAAAAATGCGATTCCCACCCGAGTTGATAGTCCACCATAATTGAGGTCAAATATTTTTCGGGACGAATACAACGTCTACAATATTTTAGTGAGCTAAAGTACTGGCGATATGTTCATTAAAGTAACTTCTTACAAAAAACACTTGTTGCACTGATATCTGCAGCGCAATTCATGCAATGTTGGTTTTTTTCCTGATTGTAGGTTAATAAAGAAATATTACGAGTATGAGATCACAGAAACAGTTTCATGTGTGTTACGTCGCCACGGAAACACAGAAAATGAACTTCTAATGGGTGACTGCAACGCATTCTCAGAAAAATTATAATTATGAATATTTCTTGACTTTTCACAAAAATAAGAGATAACGAGTAGCATAGACGTAAAAACAAAATTTGCTACTCAAAATAAGAAGCTGGTATACAGTTCTACGTACGTAAAAATTATCCTACGGAAAATAATTGCTAAGGCAATGCAATAACCCAACACTTACCAGGAGTGCATGAGTGTTAGCAAGGCGGAACGATTGGTTCGAGGCTCGCAGGTGTCAACTTTAAGCACATAGTCTCTAAACTGCTTTTTGCACTGATGAAAGGAGTAGGTAGGTAACAGCTCACTGATGTTGGCGACTGCAACGTCGACCGAAACGTCGGTGATATCTTCGCCCTCGACGCAGCTACAAACAACCCCAAAGCAACTCTAAAAAGTAATTGTTTTATTAAAATTATTTTTATGTAATTTCTTTTTCTTCAGAAGACGCATTGAAAAAAATAAGAATCATTTTTCTTTTTAATGTGAACCTTCCCGATTAAGATATTGTGGAATAAAATATGTTCTTATTTAATTCTCTATAACGTTGTTATTCATGCCCTTCACTCCTTAAAAAATGTCAATTTGAATCACGTTTAACAACTTTAGACTATCATCTTCTGACCCTTTTACAACATTAATTTTAAATGTGAATATACCGATGTAAAGCCCACTAGATGAAGTTTCTTTTTGGTGAAATTTAAAGATGGTAGGTTTTTTTTTAATCCAGTAAATGCATAAAAAAATCACAATTTCAAGTTTGAAATTTTCTAATGTTTGAACTAATGTTGGCCCGCTTTTCAAGTTACCTACTCTGAAAATTGAAAACAAGATTAACTGACGGGGGAACCTAAAACATTTCAAATGGTGTAATAGTATTTGTTGTAGCTTTAGTAGGTATGTATGAACTTATTAGCGTTTTTTTACAGTGCCGTAGTAAAAAGTTAAAAAAAAAAATAACACAAAATGTGGAAAATTTTACGAATGAAATATTTTCCAAAAAGTTTGCGAGTCATTTTTGGTTGCGTATTTACAGAAAAATAATTGATTCCTGGATTTTGGCCGTAAGGAACTAAAAAAAATTACATATTTCTGCGTCATATTTTGCATAACGTACCGAAACTTTGTAACTCTCATTACTATGTACACTGGAGGACACAATGTTTTCAAATATGAACGTAGAGACGTTAAACACAATGCTACGCGGTAGTACGTGAAATGAAAGATGGCTGCGTTCGTGTCGTCACGTCCCTCAGCTGACGGCTGTAAATGCGCGTGTTGCTGTTATTACGACAGGTTCCCCGCCCGGGGGCAGTTAAACACCGCTCCGGCCCTCGGACGCCACAAAGTGGGACTGTTAATCACCGGCCGAGGGATTGTCGCGGCAGGGAGCAGTTGGGACGACAGACCGCGCCGCTTAATTGCCGAGGCCCCGGCCGAGTTTATCGTTTACTAATGCATGTTAATTACCGGCACGCAGGGTCCCGGCAGCTTTCCCTTCCCCCGTCTCCCCTTGCCCCATCCTGCAGCCAGCTGTTTCTGCATCTCCCCCCCTCCCCGCCGCAGGGATTACGTCGCCATCTTGCACGACGCCCCTCCGCCACATGTCCGCTTACGACTTCCATTAGCGGCCGGTGTCTCTGCATCAAGTGGCCTACAATGACGAAGAGAGAGAGAGAGAGAGAGTAGTTGAGGACAACTGTAACCAATCGACAGCTGACAAACGACACACAAAAAAAGAAAGGATTGTGTAACAATTAGATACGGCTAATACTTAACGTATTTTCCTCCAGTAAGTTGTACCATTTACGAGGTCGTCCCAACCGCTACAGCGTAAAACATTTCGCGTACCCAACTAGTTTGTGACAACAAGATAAATTGTGTGTCCAAAATTATTTGCGACGACAAACATTTTTTTCCTTGTCACCATAAAATTTATGGCAAAGCAAATAATTAAAAAAAAAAAACATATTGTTATCGTCACTAAATGTTTCAGCGAAGCGTTATCACTTATCATCCACATACTCGGGTTTGTTTATTGACTACTGCCGGGATAAGAGGCCACATTTATTGTTCGTTTTAGCTTAGAAAATTCGGGACCCACCCTCTCCTCCTTAACCCCACATCCTCTAAACACTGAATGTGTTTAGAACCTGGCAGCTCGTCATTTGACAGTTACGTGAAGCACTGCTCTACACTGTTAACAATTTTCACCTTAAACGAAAAATAAAGACTTCAAATTATATACGGATCTTCGTAAATTATCGTGTTCTACGCTTGCTTGCTTACTTGCTTGCTTGGTTTGGATTATCTCAAAAGAATAATTTTGGAGCATTGACGAACACTTTTTGATTCCACAATAAAAACACACTTCCATTCACTTGATCTGTTTACTGTTTTCAAAACACAACACTGAACTCATAATTGCTACTGATATCCAGTTGTCCAAACTGCGAAGAATCCCTTGTTTCCTTGAGATTCATTTTTCGCTGAAAGTCTGTAAATTTACTGTAATTTTTAACAGTGTATACTTGTAGACTTTTTAGGTAATGTTATTTTCAAGAGAGTTTTAAAAATAAACTATACAGGCTTTCCCATAATTCAAAGTCAAGCCTAGAACAGTTGATGGGCAAATTAATTAAGGTTCTGAATCAAAAAACACAATTTAAAAAAAGTGTCGTAGTCTTTAAGTTATAACAGTTTTTACAAAAGTTTTATAATTCTCCCTTGACCAAAATTATTAGATACTTTTACTAAAAAAAATGTATTAAGTAATACCAAACAACCCTACTGTTGATAAAAATTCAAAATAAAATCCAACATGTTACACTAATGGGCAAAAACGATTATTTGCACGACTGATGTTGCAAAAAGTTTAATCGGATAACTCTGACTATTCATGCTGTCAAAAAATTTACTATTCTAACTTAGCACGTTAGTTTCTTAAATCAACCATCTTTTTTAAAACAAAAACTTGCAAAACAAGCATGTAACCTAGCATATATTTTTGACGTGACGTCTAATAAATCGATGAACGCCGGCTGCATGCACAAAAAGTGTCCCGTTATACTGTGTCCCGTTATGCTCATTGTACTCTTGCGCCGCATCTATCTCTCTTCCACTCGATTGGAACAACCATCAATTTGACTTTTTCGCGGCACATTAAACTTGAAACACTCCCATTCGTTTCCCACTTTTCCTATCATCGTCCTATCCTTAACAGAATAACACAGATTGGAAGAAGTTAAATAGCAAACATGTATAAAAGATATAGTTAAAATAATCTCTTCGTTAAAGTAATAAACATATTTGAATTAATGAGTGCAAATAAAAGTAAATTTATCAATTAAATTATAGATTTAATTTCACTCCTTCTATGCATCCATACAAAATAGTGATAATTCAATAGAATTATTCAATTTTATTCATAAAAGTATGCAATCATTTCATCAATGTTTTGTTATGACGTTGTCACGTTAAACTATCGCCCGTAAACCGACTTTACAGACAACCAATTTTTTACAGCACAAATAGTCAAAATTGCCCGATGAAACAATTTTGAAGCATCATTCGTGCAAAACATTTTCTTTCCACAAAAGTATGGCATGCGTGATATATTTTTTTTTGCATTATTATCAACAGTATGGTTATTCATGAGTGCGTAACCAAAATTTGAGTCACAGTATCAAATAACTGGGTGTAACACGGGGATTTAATAAATATAGATAAAAAAAGCCAATAACTGAAAAACTATAGTTTTATTTCATTTGTTTTTATTCTGAAACGTAATTAATTGGCCTATCAACTGTTCTCAGCTCGGCGTTGACGTTCAGGCACATTTTGTATCTGACATATTTATTTTATAATTAGGTATCAAATTGTGATTTTTCTTACCAAAAAGGATAACCTAATAGGTTATTGTATTCAACTTTCCGTGTTGAAAGTCATCCCTGCTGGCTAACTTATGTGACATACTTAAATTTACGTTAAACTAAATTCGTGTAACCACTACTGGTGACAAAACTGTGAGAAATGTGCTTCAGCGAGGCAGCGCAAGGTCTGCTCGGCGGTCATGCGCCACTGTTGCACTGAGCGCGCGGTAAGTCTGGCTGTGCCCGCAGTCCGCGGTGGCGCATGGGGGTATGTGCCGGGGCGCCTCTCAAAAGTGCGCGCGAGTAGAGGAGTGGGACTCCTAGTAGAGTAGCAGGGTAGAGGGGTCGTGTTGCCGCGGTTCATTTCCACATCTCCCGAGCACAACAAACCCTCCAAGAGGGCCTTTGTGGAGTCATTAGCATTTCCTAAACTTTATTACGTAATTGGAGAACAAGGCACGAGCATGGAAGGGGAAGGGGTTGGAAGAGGGGGATGTATACTAACTCTAATTGGGAGTTACGCCGGGAATATGGTTAGGAGTGTGTACTCGCGGCGGGGGGAGGGGCCGGCTTTGAAACGCGATACCTCCGTCTGGTTGGCTGCCTTTGTTTCCTAAGGCAGTTACGATCGCCACGTGCTCACGAGCTGGGTCGTCAGACGCGCGGAGGCTGCTACCGCCGGGTTGTCCCAAGCCATGCGCGCACAACTCGCACTGCGGTCACAACTGAGAACACTGCTGCAAGCTCGGCCTAGCCCGGTGTCTTCTGTGGCTGGTTTTATGGCGTCATTTCAGTACCACAACTTACGTTTCGTTGCAAATTTTGTCGCCAGGTATATACTACCGACAAAAGAAACCCCATGTTTTAAAATTAAAAGGTCGCTTTACTACAGCGTGTCTTGTAGAGTGCATTGTAAAGACATTTACTCTCTTTTCAACTCATGATTTCTGCCATTAGCACTGCTGTCTTTTCGGTGTGATCTTGCCAGATATACGCCTTAGTGCACAAACGTTGACAAACACAACTTTTTAAAGTAAAATTTGTAATGACAACTTTATAATTACATATTACTGTTGTATTTCATCAAGAACATTATTTGATATTAAATTTTACTTCTAAGGAGAGATAAATGAAAAACGCCTTCTTGGTTACGGTTTTTTTTTTCATTATACCATTTAAAATTAAAAATTTTGGTTTCGATGAGAATAGCAAATAATTTAAAGGAATGCACTGCTAATAATTGTGACTGGCTGCTACAAATAGTTTCTTCTGTGGAATATCTAATTGGTGTTTAGCAATGAACTATTTTTGAAGTGAAACTTCTTTGGACGAAAATTTCAAGGCCGAATTTTAATGCAACATTTTCGTGAAACATCGTTGTGAAACGTTTCTTAAGCGAAAAGGACAAGAAAAGATACTTGATATCAAGAGTGCACTATGCTATATACGTTGCTGGGCTCGTTTTAGTTAACTTTTGTGCGAAGTTTCTTCGCCCTTCCCCCCCCCCCCCCCCCCCCCCAAAAAAAAAAAAAGAAACCGTGAGAGATAGATGAACGAAAGAACGCATGCGCTTGTTTCAGAAAATATATATAGGTATGTTGAACAGTCAGCTGAGAATGCCTTATATTTTATTTTTGCTACCAACGCGCTCCCGTTTCTCCTTGCTCAACCAGCAGCGCAAAGAACTCTGTTGACAGTCCCTGTATTTACTGCATAGATAGCGCTACCTGTTATGAATTTCATTTTTTTTTTGTTCAGAGAGATGGCGTGTTCCAAATGGCAAAATTGTTTGAAGAAACAGTAACACGAACAGTTTTTATTTATGGCGTGAGTACTTCAACAGTGGGTAATATTTATTGTTAACTAATCATTATTGATCAAATAACGATTGCTATCCTGAGCAGTTATTTTGAGGTGTGTACTAATTTTGTTGTTTTATAATTATTTTAATCAAATTTGTAATAAATACTTCAAAAAGGAATGAAAACCACAAAACCCCACGCTGTGTTACTTTTAGAAAATTATCTTCTTTCTTTCTTTCTTTCTCTCTCTCTCTCTCTCTCTCTCTCTCTCTCTCTCTCTTTCTCTGCCATTTTACCCCTTACGATATTCTTACGAGTCGAGGTTTTAATGGCCAAAGAAGTCTCACTTCTATCACGTGTACTGAGTTACACGCGCTCTTTTTTTTTTTTCATAGCGAGATGACGCCAACAAAATTGGAACTAACAAAAAACCCATGGCGAGTGAGGCCCACCATTATTTTTTCGATGCGTAACTTCGGCAGTCCGTTAGCGGCAATCGCAAATCAAAGGCAAGTGTACAGTACATTCAAGGACGCATTATGAGCAGGAGTGACGGGGCTTGCTGAGGAAGACAGGCAACGCCAGGTTTCTGCTCGCATCTACGAAACGAAGATTGAGCTGCAACTCTACGAGTTTACGTCATCATCTCCGCCGCATAAACTTTCCTAAGCGAGTGTAGCAACGCTTCCGCCGCGCTCATTAGCGCATTAATATCTCACGAGAGCAAGAAAAGGAACGCATAAGCGTGACGAGTGGAGATAGGTGCAGAGAATGTTGCGCACGCTGTACGGCATTAGCAAGAGGGCGTTGTTAATTTCCGGACAGCGTCTTGCGCGCGGCAAGACGTTACGGTTGGGGAGTCGGCGACGGGAAATGTTGGTAAGCCACGGGATGTATATTAGCTGATAGTAAACAACGCGCATGAAGGTTTTGATGCAACAACAGAGAAGCGCGATTATCTCGGCGGTAAAAAAAGGGTGAGAATGGAGGTAACTTTACAGACATATTATTTTTAGTAAAACTTATTTATTTCATTAATTTATTAACGACTTTATGATGAGTTTAGTTAAGGCTCTTCTCCTTCTCTTACACTTAACCATTTGGTTAACTACACAGAATTACGTTACACAATCCTACGACAATACTAAACTTAACTGAATCCAAACTAATAACTTAAAAACTAACTTCCCGACATTATAAACGTCTAACGAACAAACATATGTAATAAAACATACGAAATAATAAGAAATGTGATAAAAATAAAAGAACATAAAGGAATAAGTATATTCACATTACACATGAACGTCCGCCAGTAAATTAACCCGGTGTGGTTCTGGACCAATGGCGACAGTGAATTATGTGTTACGCAACCTTGCAATTAAACTTTTCAGTGTGTTTCTGAGCCCCGAAACTAAGCAGAGAGCCAGCTCCAATCGCGTCGCCGAAACAGGGAAAGATAATAGTTCTGCGTTTCTTTAGCGTACTTTGAATTATTCTTGCCATGGAAGATTGATTTATAACACTTTCGCCATGTCATAGAAAACATGAAGGACGGACAAAGAAAGATTAATATATGCCTATAAATACACTGGAAACAAGCCCAAAGTCAGGGTGTGTCCACGTCGGCATGATTACATGGTAAGTCTCCTTCGCTAATTGTTGTACCATATTGGCAAGACGCCCAAAAAATTGGCTGAAGTGTAATGGTTGCATTGTTAAAACAGTTTTAAATCACTTTTCTTTATTAAAGGTACTGTTTCTGAAGACGGAGATTCTAATTCATACTTACTAACCATCATCTGACGTTATCAACCACCATTTTCGCATTGTTTTGCGCGGAGCAATATTGCGATGGCCAGGTTAAAAATGACTTTGACTACGCCACTGCATGGCGTCTCCTGACAGTTCCTAACTCCATGCCAAAATTGGCCGCTGCAAAACGTAAAATGCATAGACCGCACAGAGAATTCACTATTTGCATATTTGTTCGTTCTTCGGGTTTTCTCCGTGACATTCAGTGTCAACAGGCAATGGCGTAGGCAGAATTTAATTTCTGGGAGGTAAAAGGGGGGGGGGGGGGTTATAACCTATTTCCACGCGGTTTGCTTTCAAGTTTTTTCATTGGTTTTGTTAGGGGGAATGATAGCTGTCTTGAGATTTCTTAGGATTAGGGGATTGGGGAGGGAGGGATATATAGCCTCCATCTCCCCTCCCCCACTGCGTACTTCCCCTCCCCACTTGACAAACAGTAATTGATTATGTCCAAAATAATGTTTTAATTTAAAACAGTTACCTATATAGGTTTCGTAATATAACAAGATATAGTTTTACATTTTTAAAATAAAAATAGTTTTATCAAATTGTGGTTTAAGAAACCTGTTATCGCGTTTGTTAGAAATTTTAGTTTTTACAGCTTTATTTACAACAATGTGTACAGACTCTTTCTTTCCTGCCAAGTCATTTATGGTGGTAATGTTTCAGAGTGTCCGACAATCGATGGATCGTGGCCTTAAACAATTTGTCTGATTAAGAAAAGAAAGGATTTTCAAATCAAAAGCATATTTTTTTTTCACTTCTAACATATTTAAATTGTGGCATTTATTGGGGGTAAATGGTGTGTTTCCGTGACCTAATGGGACAGCCCGCAGACGGGAAACGAGCGCGCTGTCTTCGCGTGTGTGACGTAACAGAACGCACGGGGGAAACAAAAATGACTGCGTGGAAAATGGACGACTGGCAGGTCGAGGCAGCAAGCCTGAAGGTTGGCTTGGAAACAGTGGGGAGGGGAGGGGGAGAAATGGTTGAACTTCTCGCGTGCGCGCAGAGCGACCGGAAACAGCCGTTGAAATTGCTAACTGCGGGAGAGCGGAAGCGGGCGGTAAAGTTAAACGAGCTGGTCTCTTCTTCGAAGTCTGCTACCCACAACCTTCCTTTCCGCGGCTCTCTCGACCTCAACCGTGCAATTACCTGGTCAACGTTTGATCGACGTCCTCGCAAAAAAAATTAAAATAAAAAATAAAGTGCGACCGCGCTGAAGTCACAGGACGCAAGAAGTCTCTTTCTTGCGCAAGAACGAGCTCACCTTCCAGCACACTGACCTGCGACCGACTCACGTCGTGTGAACGACCGCCAGGTGTGCTAGCCACTATAGCGCGCCTTATACCTAGTTTGCGGTGTGCTTTTTTAATGCACTACTTCTGTCTTTAGCGCTGTCCTTGTTTTGGTGTGATCTCTTGCCAGATATACGCTCTAAAGCACACAAGTTTTAGACATAATGTACTATAACTAGTACTACCATAACCTGGCAGACGTTGTCCTGCGTATGTATATTAAGTAGACCTATATATTTTTTTTAATTCTAAAAATGAATTGTTTGTATTTTACCTAGAACCTAAAATACATTATAAAAAAATAGGAAAAAAAAATGATAATTTATAGTGAACATATTTCGTTATATTTACTGGTGTAAATTATAAATTTTAACAATAATTCACTTGAACGAACAATATTTTTAGACTATTCTATTTGTTATGCAATTGAACTAATTAAAAATAATTTAAACCAATACTTACATAATTATACCTAGCGTAACGCAAGTTGATTAACAATATCTTTGGTTTTCTGATTTGGTGTACAGGTGTATAGAGTTTTTGGAGTTCCTACTCTGGAGCAAGCAACATATAGATAACCATGCGAAAAAAATGTATTTGTAAAATTTAATCCGGCATCGCCTTGTTTATTGTCATCGCGAACGCAAGGACGCACAGGAAATTGCAGACGTTTGAACGTGAAGGGTAATCAGTGGGAATCATTGGAATGCGCGGAATGAGCACATCTTCTTTTTTATTTGCCGTTAATTATTGTTGCTTCAATCACATTTGGCATCAGTTTCTTCACGGAAAGTCTGGTTCCGTTGCATAACTTTGTAGTGTTTAGATTCTGAAGGAGAAGTATTTATGAGCCAATTTTCAACGTCAGATTTTTGCGGTGGAATTCCAGGTGGCTCCAATGAATTGAGATATCCATTTAGTTGCGTGTGAAACAAATGTCATTTGCCTACAAATAAAAGTTATTTATAGCAGCAGTACACGGCGTTTCCCAGGCTGAACACGGGGTGATACATTGTCTGCGAGTTAAAGCACAATGGATAGAGCTATATGAAAGTGTGGTGGACATAGAGAAATGACACATAATTGCTGTTTGTATGTCTATGACCTATAATTTTATGTTTACCCATGGCAATCTGTTGAACGGATTAGAAGCTGATGCACTGCAGCGCTATCTAGTAAAGAGTTATAACAAAATGGATATCGTAAAAATATTCTCCGTGTTCAAATATTTACGTATACCAATTTTCATGGCGATCTGTTTAACGGTTTAGAAGTTGATGCGCCATCTTGCGGCAAGTTACAAAAAAAGATAGCATACCTCATATCCATGAAAAAATACTTCGATGTGCCAACTTTCCTGGCGATCGGTCAAACGGTGTTAGAGTTTATCGACGTCATACATACACACATACATAGAAGAATCCTATTATATATATATATATATATATATATATATATATATATATATAGAGAGAGAGAGAGAGAGAGAGAGAAAGAGAGAGAGATCTAGTATTTATTTGCCCCCCCCCCCCCCCAATTTTTCCCACGCACAGAGCTGCCAACCTCAAATCACACCCATCAGTAATGGCAATTAGGTATATGAAAAAAGTACGCGTAAATCATGCACGATAAATTTTTCCTGGGGCATTATAACACACTCACAAGATAAAACAACGACAATAATATGCAAAAGAAAAAGAAAAATATGAATACAATGCAAATTAATACATAAAAAAATCTATTTGAACAATACAATCATCTGAATATGTAAGAAATATTAATAATTTTACTGGATATTTTGAATCTTCAATTCAATGTATTCAAAGTTAAACTTTAAAACAACTGTCTTTTTATTTGCTTCTTTTATCCTGGTTCGATAAGAAATGTCATGTAAACAAACAAGACAAACACAAGGACTTGTAAACAATAACTGCGTTCGTTACTTTCGTTTCTTCAGATGTAGCGAAAAAACGAAAATATAGATTTATTGCTAGTCACGGCTTTAAAATGTTCTGCATGTTTCTTTGATTCAATATGCCGTGTACAGTCATCCCTTTCACCATGTGCAATCGAAAAGTCACACGCGCATACATTACAAAACCGTGGCGTTCCAAACATTTAAAAACGACAATCATGGCCATTCTTTTGAATATTTAAGTGGAAAGTTCTGAAGTCTTGCGTGTTTTTTCCCACAGATGCACATTATTCTGTCTCACGCTTCATTTCTACAACCGGCACTGAAGAACACAACACTATCGAAAAAAATAAAAACATTTTCACGTCTGTAGACACGACAAAAACCGGACAAAAACACTATGATGAAAAAAATGGCTTTCAAGAAATAAATTAATACAACACAGGTTAGCCAAAGTACCGTACAAAAATTATCGTGATGTAAGTAGCCTTCAAACGATAAGTCCGAGGATATGTACTAGTTGTATCGTACAACGGACGTAATACCATCCCATTATTATTTGAAAACACGAGAATTAATTTACTTATTTCGACAGTACATCGTACATGCGCACACTTACTAGTTCCGTTATTTGAGCAACCAACCGAAGTATTCAAACAGCGTTCACGAAACACGCACAGCAGAAACGTAAATTTTTCCGTTACCATGCAGCACAAAGCCTCGTTTCCGTAATAAACTAGCGATGTTCCGTAATTCCGTAATTCGGGGTTAAAATCCGTAATAATTACGGAAAATCCGTAATGGTTGGCAGCTCTGCACGCACAAACAAATAAATCTGTGGAAAGTATAAAAGATAAAGGTGTCAATATTAGCTTTGTTACGGCCCAGTATAAAGTTTCGTGCAGAAAGAAAAATATAAAAAAGTGACACTTAAGAAAACAGACAAATTTTACTCCATACTCCATAAAAGTCTTTAAAACCAAACATAAGTTTATTAGGCTTAGAAAGAGTTGCCAATACGACGAGCCCATGAAATTACAATAGTCAAAATAACTTCAAACAACATAAAAGTGTGGCATATTCTGTTAGATTGTTTATCAGGGTAAAAATTAATTAATTGCCAACAAACTCATTTCAATAGAACATTTAAAACGGCATCTTAGGACTTGTGACCTTGGATGGTCTTATTTGTTCATTTTCAGTCAGTTTATATGTAATGGAGACTTATATTTTACACAAAATATTGTTCAAATATTCAAATATTATTCAAATATTAGCTCAAGGTTTTAAGCATAATTTAACACACCCTTGAAGCCATGGGGTACGCAACAAAGTATTTTAGTCAAGGTGGCGTTAGTAAAAATATGGTAACAGTTTCTCAAAATGGCGTACCCGGTAGGATGCTGCTATGGACCACCGTAAAGGTATCACTCGTAATTGGTCTGCAGTGAGTGATAACGTCAAATTTTGCGCGTTTCTTGCAGTAAACTCTTATTAGTGAAAACCCTTACACTAAAATGTGTAGACACACACTTTTACTGCAAATTTATGCTTCCGTCAATAACAGGTGACACGGAAGCGGAGTCCTATTTAGGTAGGCATAACCGACTTTTTTTAACAATTCAAAAACCATCATGCACTACGCCTACTGCGCCTGGCGCCTTCAAACGCCTTCAAACTTCGAAGTGCCGCGTGCCAAATCATCGACCAATCACATGATGACATTCAATAATGTTTGTAAACTGTTAAACTGTCATAAAATTAATAATATATGGTTAATATAATAAATACTGTTTGTTGCCAAACGTCACCAAATAAATAATAATAAATATCGTTAAGGCTGCCCGTGACAACAAGGGCAACGCGCCCATCTAGCTCAACATTTGTATATTTCCCTGCCTGATCGTTAGACCCTTCTTCCACTGCGAGTCCAAGGGCAACAAATGTGAGACACAATACGCGCGAAGATAGTGTTGCCGATAACCGGTTCCTCTCTCAAACTGCTTTCCGAAGGTGTAGCGCAGATATTCTGGGCTAGTTGAACAGAATAATACGTTTTTTTCATGTGCAATGTCGCAGAAAAAAAATTGGCTATTCTCAAAAGAAAATACAAGTCTACGAGTAAGACCATGTATCAGAAGATCGTCAAGAAAGAAAATCTCTCGTGCTTAGTGGAAGAAAAGGAAGCAACAGCTAGTTCAGTAAGTAAAAATCTTACAGGAATTAATTTAAAAACACGCATTTTGTATTAATTATTATATCTAATTTAAGCAAGGGTATGAAGAGAGTGAATGAGTGAGTGAATAAGTTATTTTGGTATACACGATTCAAGGCCCTAATAGAATGCAGCATGCATTAGACAGCTCCGACTTGCCAACAAATTATGCTAAACAGCTGTAGGTATCTGAAACAACTCATGGCTAGCTTAGGTTCTTACTTCTTGTTTACAATAAGAGTGGCTTATGAGTGTAGGGAGGGGATGAAATGATTTCATAATAAATGCTGTGTCGTCCGTTTACATGATGTAAAGGTTAACTAAAGCAATAGAAAAGTATCCAATTAGAAATATATATATTCTTAAAGTGTAAAAACAGTTTAAAGTGAAGTTCATTGTAAGACCTTGATAGTAAGTGTTACAGTTCTTACCGAAATAATTTTTTAAGAGAAACTTTTTGCTTGTTATTTATAAAGGATTTTTGCAATGGGTGGGAAGTTACTTATTAAATAACTATTGTTTACATCGCCATTGCAGTGTATACGCACTGTCTTGAGTTTCTTCAATGCATTTCGGTAAGAAGTAATTGAATAATTTGCATCAGTATTTTAAAAGCTCCCGTTCATGGTCTTAAACATGGACAGTAATATGAATTTTAATTCGATAACGTAACCATGTCCACAAAATGGCTGTATAATGAGCCAGTGTGTTGAAATCATGGAAGAGAATACAGACATATAGTGTATATGCATATATATTTTAAAAATACATATACCCAACCATTATACGCTTCATTCACAAAATTTCACAAAAAATCTTTGTATGAAATATAACATGAAAGTTATATTAAACTTTCAGGAGCAATGCGAATGACTTGGCTGCAGCTACACTCTCGCCCATGCCAGGCCAAAATAATACAGGCTCGTGTTGTAATGAAAGCTGTATTGTGGGTGATATATCAAGAAAAAATTATTTAAGGTAACCACAATTGTGAGCACTACAAGAAATATTTAGGGGCAGCCATTAAGTGGTTTATTGACATCCACACTGCCAATGGGGTGTGTGCAATATTATGAAAGTGTATTTACTAAACTTTTGAAGCCAATATGCAATTATTTCTAAAAATAATTACATCACAAAAATATTTTGGCAGGGTCAACTATATTTCAAACATATTATCAGTGTAAAAAATATAACGGAGTTAGTAAGGGAAATTGTTTTACAATTACATGCACAATTTGTTTTTGTTTTCTAGGAATGTACACCAAAAAAATTCGTCGACCAACAACAACGAGCAAGACAAAGAAGGAAACATGAATGGTTGCACAATATCAAGATACAAATGAAAGCGAAAAAAATACTTTATACTGCAGATGAGCACTATGGTTTGGTACGGGCAAAGGAAGATCAACCATATATTACGATTACAGCATCATAGCTTGAGGAAGAGAAAAGAAGTTTCGTTGCTAGTCTCGTGCGGACTGAAGAAGAGCGAAATGAGCTACAGAGAACGACTTTGTTGCAATACAGATGTCACTTGTGGAATAAAGAGAGGAGGAAGTTACTAACTGCTTCCCATTTCGGCAGGGTTTGTAAAATGAGGGCTACAACATCTTGTAGAAACTTAGTTCATTCCATATTGTATGAAAACTTCAGCACGAAAGGTACACAGTATGGTATTGCCAACGAACCTGTAGTCAAGTGTAAAATGGCCGAAGATCTTGGAATAGTGGCAACAGAGCGTGGCTTATTCATAGATTCTGAATATCCTTTTCTTGGTGCAACTCCAGGTACATTTAAAATATGCAATTATATATAGTTTTTAAATTTTGATAATGTAATTTCGGTTTTACAATTAACTCATACAGGAGTCATGTAAAATTCTGTTGCAGATGGTTTGGTGCGTGACGATGCCATTATGGAAATTAAGTGCCCTCTTTCAGCAGATAAGTACCAAAGTCCGAAAAAAGCTATCGATAATGGACAGGTTATCATATTCAGCTATACATGTGTTCCTTTTAGCTCTTTAGTATTGCTAAATACAATGACCACTTATTGAAAATGAACTTTTAGATTCATTTTGTACAATATTTGGGGCATAAAACATATCATGTACTGATTTCAGATAACTCACTGCGCAATAATTAACGGAAAACCGCTACTGAGACGTAATTTAAACTATTTTTATCGAGTGCAAGGGCAGATGCACATAACGGGAAGAAAATATTGTTACTTTGTGCTTTACACTTCCAACTGTATGACATGAAACTATCGAAAAAGACGCTTTCTGGCGCGAAAAAATGGAAGCATATTTGTGCAGGTATTTTTCTTATAATTTCACATACAATTATTGAAGAGAGCAGTAAAATGTGTAGTTCATACAGTGGTGCTAAATGAAGTCTACATTTATATGCCTCTACGGTTCTTTTTTTTTTTGTAACACATCTTTAACAGTAAGGTTTTTAATACCACTGTTATCAATTTACAACATATACATTGCATTACTGGTAGTTTTTTCGTAAGCTATTTTGGTACACACACACATTTACGACCCAAATATGTCTTCTTATCAATAGCTTAACATATACAGAGAACTTGCAGTGTTAAAATAAAAATATAATTAATGTTTATGTTATACAGATACAACATACCTAAGCGAATTTATAATGATGTTTGTTTCAGATTCGACAAGGAATGTCTGCTGCAGGAAATAGTAAACCCTCAGTTTTCAAAAAGATTTGCCAAGATGAATATTTAGGATCCCTTATACATAATAACAGCCCAACAAGAAGCCCAGAGGGCCAAAGAAGAAAGACTTGTGAGGAGCTGTAAATGAATATAGAGTGAACCACAGCTTAATACTTGTATTTTGCACCACTTTAATGTAATTAATATAATTTCAAAAATAATTTTTTTTCAAAACACACAAAACGTTTAAAAAATTTTCTTGTGCATCCCAATATTTAAAATCGAGCATAAAAATTAAAAAAATCAATGTGAAAACAGTATTCCAGATTCATACAAATTCGCTGATATTGGGAATGTTGAGGTTGTGTTCCAAGCAACTATTTTGCTTACGAAAATTAACTCTCACGTGATATGAAAAATTTGATGTTTTCAATTGCGAAAGTAACAGTTTAAAGGAACGGAAGTGTGTTTTTATTTCTGGAATTTGAGTTCTCTTGAGTTTAATGATTTTTTTCCTGAAAGGCTTTCTTACTAATGTATTGAAGGAGGAATTTAGAGAACAAGCCGTTTTGATTACTTTTATTGTATAACTTATTCGCAATGTTCAATAACAGCAGGAGCCGCTGAGATCAACTGGTAAAGACCCTAGCCTCCCACCAGGGCGATCCGGGTTCGAACCCCGGTGGGTTCCATCCCCAGACCTTTGCATGCGGGAATCGTGCCAGATGATGTCGCTAGTCCGCGGGTTTTCTCGCCCTGCATAATAACACGCTTCGATAAAAGTATCCTCAAAACGAAATGTTTTAAATATAATCTTGCAATTAAAAAATTAAGAAAAGGAAACAAATTATTTGTGCTACTGTCAACAAACCAAAAGGCCATTGCCGATAATCCGTCTCGGTTTCAGGAAACGTGAGTCGCCACTTTCTTATCGCTCGCATGTCTGCTCCGCATTCACAAAAAGTGTTGGGGATAGAAGCAACATATCTCCACAAATTGATGTCCTGTTTTCATGAGAGAAAATATTTAAATTATTTAATTTTGATTACTAGTTTTACAGGCTGATTATTATTCAAGTAATGTTCAAGCTGCAAATTACTATAGAACATGGTAGGGTGCGAGTCTAAGACATAGCTTTTTGTGGTATTTATGCTGCATTCGTTCACTGCAATCAAGAAAATAATGTTTAAAATGGCTTTTTTCCATAATTTTTTATTCAGAAATTTTAAATATTTTTAAAAATATAAAAAGTCTCAGACAATTATACGACATTATATTACTTACTTCCAAAATGTTTATAGCTTTAAGTTCATTCATTCTCCCAAAAAAGATCAACAGCAGTACACATGTTTCCCACTATTTAGCCCACCGTACCCAGCAGCCTTAAACACAATAATTCGCAGCTGGTTGCCTAAAGCGACGGTGAACAATATAGTAAATAATCCCGTTTTAGCATTTTGAAACACTGTAAAAAAATGCACTAATTGTATAATTTAATGAAAATTTTTGAAGTTATACTTCTTCAGGCGCGTTATGGAAAAATTATGAGTCATTTTTTACGATGCGCGCGCCAACATGCAACTAACATTGACAGGATGAAAAAAGGCTACAAACAAATAAAAATTATATGTGCTTTTAAATCATATACTTTAATGATTTATATTGAATAATGGTCTATTTAATTAAAAACATTTATTTATTTTGAATATTAGTGATATAAATTGTGTTTATACACTTTTCAAGTGAGGTTATGTTCCCGTATGTCAATAACTTGTAAGCATCCATTGTCGCTGGCAGGAAGTGTCTGTGGAAGGTTTAGTAGTCTCCTGGCCGTTTTCATGGGAGTGTTTGTGATGTTATGTTCCCGTTTGTATTATTTATTTGATTTATACAAAATATTTTTTTTATTATTTAATAAGTAATTAATATGTATCTAGATTATTTTACTAAATTAAATTATTTTATATACGTGTTTATATGAATTTTGAATAATTTGTATTTATTTAATTTCTTAATTTGATGGAATTTATACTTTACCAACTCTATTTATGATGTATCTCAAGTTCTTTTAATATTTTATTTATATTAATTATTTTCACGCAAAATTAAAGTTAGTTTTTTTTTATCACATGCACATAAGTACACGCACCCATATTTGTAATGCATCTGAAATAATGTATTTTGTAAAAGATAATATAGAATGAAAATTTTAGAAATAAAATTCATTGCATTTCATTAAGCACAAATTTCCAAGGAGATGTACTAAAAGACGCCAATTTTGTTTCAACAGCTTTTGTCAACATAATGTTTTATATAATTTAACATAAACATTTTTGGCTCTCTTTCAGCATATGCAAATTATTTATTGTTATTAAAAGTGGCCGACTGCTACAAATAGTTTCTCCTGTAAAATACATAATAGTTTTCAGCGCATATTTATGACTGTACATTTTAGCAAATTCCTATGAGATAAGTTAGGATGAAATTGAAAATCCTTTCGAAAACAATGAGTACATAAACATGCACCGTGTGCATTGGCTACTGTGTTAGTTGTATTCAAGCTAGAAATGGAATGGTGTTATCTTTATTGTTAACATTTCAAGTTGACTTTGGTGCGTAAGGGTGTATATTCCGTTAAGTCATTATTTCATATTTACGTTCGTTACGGTTAAACTTGCCGACATTTTGAGAGGCTAAACGTACCATAACACGAAAAAAAAAAAGTATGCTATAGCATACTTTTTACATAATTACCTGGTAAAGTTGCATTTTTGTCGTTTTTGTGCAGTATGGATAAAGAGAAATGGAATATTAAAATGTAACTTTTTAGGTTTAAATTCAGTTTTACTAGCTACTATATTATATGGTTTAATTTCTTTCAGAAAAAAGTATTTAAATTTAACTGGCCTTTAAAATAATTACAATTTAATTTTTTTTTAAATGCTAAATTCAATTAAATAATCTTTTTGAAAATATTTTTAATCGCTCCACGCAGCAGCCACCAGCATTGCCTTTAAACCTAATTTTTATAAGTTATTTATTCAATTTGGTTTCCCTTATTCATACTGCAAAAAAAAAAATGTTAAAAATTCAAATTAGCCACCTAATCATGCAAATGTATGAAATATATATGTGTGTGTGTGTGTCATTTTGTTGAAGTTCGGCCACTAAAAAAGTCTACACGTTCAACCGTGTTAAAAGTAAAAATAAAATAATGACCTATAACGTGACATCCACTCTTAATAAAGAGGCCTAGAGCAATGGCAACTTCCTTTCCTTTGCCTTGGCGTATCTTGTCGACTTAGTGAAGGTCGCGGCGGCCTGCGAACTAACGGCTCTAGTAGTATGTGTCCTCTTCATTTGCATTAGATTAAATGACAGTTTCGTATAAAAGGAGGTATATTAAAAAAAAAAACAACTACTTCATTTTAAACGTCGGGTAAAGTTTGGGTTTTTAATTTATTTGGAAGCTTTGTAGGGTTTGAATACATAGAAATAACTTGAAACTTTGCCACAATTGTCGGTTAAAGTTTTAATCTAACATAGATACTATTTAACTGATATTTTTTTTCTTCAATTTTAAGTCAGTAGTGGCGTGGTGTAGTGGTAAAATGCATGGGCTGGTAATCTGCGGGCTCGGGTATTGCACCCGCTAGAATTTTTATTTTTATTTTTTTTTTACATTTTCATTAATAATTTCTCGCAAAAACTAAACTATTAATTACAGAAATCAAATATATTCAAACACTTAACAACGCACTATTTTATAGGGAAAATTTAATGTTTCTTCGGATAGCAAATAAAAAACAGACTAAATAATTACTGCTAGAATTTTCGTAAAAGTTTGTTTAATTCAAAATCTCACCTGATTATGTAATTTAAATGTAAAAACAAAATATCTTATGGGGTATCGAACGCGAGCAAACCCTAAACTTAAAACGAAAATAGTTAATTTTTAAATATACCTACTTTTGTATGAAACTCCTATTTAATTCAAAGTTAAAGAAGGAGACACCTACTACTAGCGCCGTTAGTTCGCAGGCCGCCGCGAGCTTCACGAAGAGGACGGAGAATGAAGTTGCCAGACCTATCTATATGGCCGTGGCCTAGAGTACCTTCCCTAAACCTGAAAAGTTTTTTCCATCACGAACTGTTAATGCCTTTTCTTTCCCGCGACGTTTTGATAGCCGGGTGTCAACAGGTGGTATTCGATATTAAATTTCTGACATGACGTAGCTGACGGCCGATGTAGCTGTGTGTAGATAGATGCGGGCTCAAGAAGGAAGTTAAAACAAAAAAAAAATAATTATGTGTGGTTATGAAATAATAATTTTAATTGTATTCGTTCAATCTCGCGATGATAGATCACATTAACTGACGAAATGACGCAACCGTCTTTAAGATTTTATAATAGTACGGTCATGTGACGCCAGACAGGTCGTACTCAAACTCAATACCTGATTAAATTTTGCAGTAATAATGGACTTAACGTTACGTTGGGGCGTCTGGGATGTCACCGTCCGAAGGATGACGGTGATTACGTCATCACTCTGAGGACCAACTGCCCTAGGAAGATCACGGATGAACATTCTGAGTCGGAGAGTTTAAGCTTTTTTTTTTGTTGGGTTTTTGCATTTTCCCGTAATTATTTTTTGTTCTATTGTAATTTCTACGGATTTTTCACAAAGTAAGTATTTAAAGTTTATTTTTGTTGTTAATTTTAGTGCCAGTTGTATTTTGCTCTCGTTATATCAATTCATGAACATTTTAATAATCAAAAGTTTTGCCTGAACATCAATTAGCTGCATAGTCACTCACTAGAAGTTCATTTCTTGTGTTGCCATGTTTCCACACCTGGAAAATGACTAGAACATTTTATGCAGTCCCATTTTCAAAATATTTCTCCATAAATTTCTTAAACTAGCAAAGAAAAATACATACTGGCGGATGAAGCAGTGTTTAAGGGGAGAGATGAAGACAGACACTATCATGGTTTCTACAGATTTTCCGAAAATTACAATATTTATCTTACTACTACACATTTGACTTTGCTAAGACATATTACATGATTAAATTTAAAGCCCAAAGTTGAAAGTAACTGGCATCCAGTTTTCCTTTGTTAAGAATGATTAATGTCTAAAAATGTAATGAAAACATTACCAATACATATTTTTTACAAATCTCAAAAATTTTATTAGCGTTTGCTCTCAGCCTGAATGAAGGCAAATTGTCCATTATAAGTCATTAAAAAATCCTACTTGGACTAAAAACATTTAAAACAGTGAACTCGCAATTTGGGTAGGTCTGGAAACCCGGATATGTTTTCCGTGGGGTTCCTGGATCACTCGGGTCGAATCCTGACTGGTTTTCTGTCGAACACTATAGCCGATCCCTTTTCTTTGTGCTGGATGTCTCCGTACACTGTTAGAAATCACGGTAAAATCACAGGATTGTCAAGGAAGAATTCATCTCAAATAAACAAAAATTCTTTGTAATCTGAGATAACTGGATCTTCGTAGAACTACGCCGGGTTGCACCTTCAAAGTTCTGTTTGACGTTGTAAACAAGGTAAACAATTTTTGCTGTAGATATGAAACTTTTTTTAATGTTTTGTTAATATAATAAGATTATTAGTGAGTGAACTCAACACCTGCAAACTTATGAAGATAGCCGTCAATTTTCGAATTGCCCGGATAAGTTGTATCCAGCGTACTTTGTACAGTTAAAGTGAAAATTTTTAACAGTGTAGTAATGAGACTATCGTCTACTAAAAATATGATAGGTAACATTAATAAAAAAACTCTTGGTAGGTCTGCATAGTATGTGATATTGATATTTTGGCCTCTTGACACAATATGTAGTGAAATGTGAAAAATAACTGTCATCCAAATTTACATTTATCAAGGACATATATATGTAAGTAGATAAATTAAATAATTAAAAAAGTTTTGTGTTAGAACTCATGTAGCTCACAATATTTATCATTGCCTGGTATCTGTTCATATGAATACACACAGTAACGTTTGGAACTACTAATGCGTCAGTAAACATAAAATAATAAGGTAGATGGTGGGGAAGGATATAAGTTTTAACTCAGTAGAGATGTCCTTGTTTGGCACAAACCACCGGTTTTATTTCCTCAACCCTGCGCATAAAACTCGCGTTTAGACGTCCGACTAGGACGTTGTATGTCTCGTTAACTTCCGTCGGGTTTGATAGGAAACAAAAAAAAAATAAAAAAGATTGACAGTTGGCTCCGACCCTGCAGCCGACACGCTCAATTAGATTAAACAGACAGAGAGAGAGACGCGTACAAAACCCTTCTCTTTCCTACGATCAAAACCCACGAAAACTTTCGCAGGCAGAACAAACCATCGCGGACGCAGCCAAGGGCCTAAACAAAAAAACAAAGTTCCTACCCTCTCTCCTTGCGCTCTTTTTTTCCCCCTTCCGAGCCGGAATAAAATGCGAACGAAACAAGCCAGAAACAATCCCAAGGTTGCGTGCGGTCAAATCGAATTAGAGTCGTCCTGTTCTCTGTTCTGACCGGCCGAGAACAAAGCAGACCGCAAATATGCCAACGAAATTAGCCGCAAGGAGGAGACGCGGAACTGGCAGTGACAAAGAGACAGAGCAGGAAAAACAAATAGCAAAGGAGAAGAGGGAGGAGTGACCTGGAGGGGGCGGCAAAAGCACTAACAATCTTCCGCCATTTTGTGGCCGAGAACTTTTTTTAAAAGCACCAATGAAAAAAAAAACCACGTGCGATTCAAGAGGATGAGCGATGATGTTCAAGCAACAACGGCACAAGTGTGTACGAGGAAACGGTTCGTTCCTCCTAGTACGAAAGTCATCACACTAATATTATAAATGCGAAAGTTTGTATATTTATTTCTCAAAAACGCCCGAACCGGTGAACGGGTTTGGCATACAGTAGCTCATAACCTGGATTAACACAAAGACCACATATTATTATGAAATTCCATTCCTAATGGAGAGGAAAAGGGGTAAATTAATTTTTATAACAGAAATTCATACGCCATAGAAACACAAACAGTGAGTGTGTGTCATTTCTCTATGTCCGTCAAACATTCATACATCTAGTAAGGTCTTGCAACTTCCTGTCCTTCTTCTTGGTGAGACCCGTTCGCTTAGTGTAACTCGCAGCGGCTAGCAAACTAACGGAGCTAATAACAGTTTAGTTCAATATTTGTCAATAGATGGCGTTGCCTTTGTAATTTAAACGCGTTATTGTTAGTGCATCTGTCACGTCTTGCCAAGGTTTTGTGACTTCCTCATGCTGTATTAACACATAGGTTACTTTTTATCTCGAAAAAATTGGCTGTTCCTGTAGGATAATCAATGTCACTCAAAAGTCATTTAAACATGAATGCCTGACATTTGATGTAGAGGTTCGTTCTAATTCGTTTTTACAAAATACATAGGCTACCTTAATCCAGGAAAAAAAGAAGGTTCCTTCAGAATAGAATTATCACTAAACTCTGTAACAATATAAACCAGGAAGTTTTTTTAATACATATATGAAACTAGAGGGCGCTGACAATCTTTCAAACACATAGTTGCTTTAATTCACGAGTCAATCTGAGGTGCTGTAAGTTTTCTTAGAGTGGCGATAGATGGCAACGAGCTGCCTTTCTATGATCTCGATCATTTTCTTTTCGGACAGGTTTGTGCAATCTCTTTCTCTAACAATCGACTTTGCGTGTGTTTTGGATTCAGCTGATTTTGTTATTTATCGATTTGTTAGGTTACAGGTAAATTTTATTAGTGAATTGGATTTATTTTTATCATGACTCGCAAACGCAAGTCGAATCTTTCGCAGAGCCCACAAAAAGCTCTAGTAATGATGATAGCCAAACAGTAAGAAACATCGCTCCATTCAGAACAGCGGAGAATTCAGAAGGCGGAGCATTAGGCAGCTGCTCGAGCAACTGAAAACTCAGTGCAGACGGATGCTCGACGCCAGGAGAACGCTGATCGTATAGCATCTCAGTGTGCCTCCGAGACGGCCGAAGAAGCGGCTTCTCGAAGACAGATGAATGCTGGAAAGGCATATTGTGCTGGCCACCATTATCACCAGAGGAGTCAAAGAGATGGTATTCATACCACATATTCCCATTAACCCCACGAATTTACCTTTCCAGTTCAAACACTTACAAGTTCACTTTGAGAGAGGCATTTCCAATTACTGTTAACAAAAGTCAAGTACAAACACTAAAAGTGGAAGGAATACATCTGGGCACCCCATGTTTTACGCACGGACAGCTATATACACGGCCCTCACACTTCAGTCATGTCAGTGCGTTGTGGTAGTACCAGCGTCAGTTGCGCAATGCGTTGATATTTGTTTTCTCACCAACGAATGTGTGAATTTGAGCGAACCTTTGAAGAGACTCCTAGCACAGTTTGGTGATGCTACTCCGAGCAAAACCCAAGTGTTCGATTGGGCCCAGAAGTTTCGAAATGGTCGTGATAAAGTGGAACATCAAAGCCATAAAGGTGCCCGGCAACCTCTTGAACATTCACCATACAGTCTAGACTTGTCCCCATATGACTACCATATATTTGGTCCACTGAAGGAGACATAAGGAGAGAAAAAATTTTAAGACAACGCTGCGGTCGAACAGTATGTGCGCAATTGGCTACTGGGGCAACCATCTTCTTTTTTTCATGAAGGGATCAAAAAGCTTCCTATCCGATGGAGATTATGTATTTATGTTAAAGGAAACTATGTAGAAAAATATGGCATTTCATTTATATTTTCGTAAAACACTAATAAAGCTGTAAAAAAATATTTCTATTTGAATGACCCTCGTATACAGCACAAACTTGAGCTAGGAGACTGCAACAATTCTTAAAAAAAAAAAAAAAACTCGTACTTCTACAAACTTTCCTACACCACAGGTGCGAGACCACCCTGTTTATAGCAAACTCAATTTGAACACGCCACCAAACAGTCGCGACTGGCCAACGACATGAAGGAACGCAGTCCACCAATCACAGCCCCGGGGGCTAAAACTTGCTCAGGTGTGTCAAAGCACAGCACCGTCAAGTTTCACTAGCATGCCTAGCAGGTCAGGGCATCTAGTTACAATCATAGGGACAGTGATCTGTCGCGCAACAATCTGGAAGCTCACTAGACTGCAATGAGGTATGAACGCGTAAACACTCATCAGGATTGAGTGGTGTGATTCGTGAGTTGAAAGAAACTCAATCAACCATGAAACACATACAATGCGATGGTGTTTCAACGAACACAACTGCAATGCATCCCAGCTAATCTGATCCCTTTTTGAATACTTGCCTAATGCTTTCTTTCAGTCAAGAAAAGTTGAAACATGAAACTAAACTTCCCAATACGTTGCCAGCTGGGTCAAGTGCAAAGACCAGTTGTTGCATTAGAGTTTTGGCGTGATCTCGTTTGATCGTGGTTCGACGACACATTTCGAAGAGAGCTGGACCTCTGGATAAACCAACCCAACCAATGGTTCATACTTGTACTGCATTTGTACAAATACCTACCTTAAATAAAACCAGCCGACTATGAAACACACACAATGCTAAGAAGGTTTTAACACACAACTAGTCTGACGATCTTTTCGCGAAAAATACATGATAATAATACATGTATTTAAAATGTTTCTTTGTCTAATGTTACGATTACATACCACAAAAAAAAAAATTATGTGTGTGTGGAATGCTTGTTATTTTTGTTTAATGCTTCAATAAGACTTTATTTCTTAAAACTATAGTACATATTAAGTAGAGGCATGTGTTGGGCTCAGGGACGTCGGAACGTTTTCATGAGTGGGGGGGCGAAAAAATGTATCACACTTACCTCAGTCCTAGAGCGGGGGGTCCGCCCTCCCCGGAAAATTTTGGAATTTTAGATGCAAAATTGTGCTATTAAATGAGTTTCCGAACCAAAATATTAAATATACCATTCCAAGAATTTGATGACGTAGTATGTATTAAATACTACTCTGACAGTAGATGTAGTACAATTTAAATAAAATACCATCTAGGAATTTGCAATCATTTTACAGTATATTGACAATAATAAATTTGATTTTCTAATCAATGTGATCACCAATGCAACGTTTGTAACTACTGGTTGAGAAAAATACTACTAGGACCAAACATTTATTCTGGGAAAAGGAGGGGGCCGAAATGCTACTCTCCACCCCCCTCCCCCCCATGCATAACAGCACGGGGGCGACTCGCCCCTGCTGCCCCCCTGTTCCGACGTCCCTGGTTGGGCTCATATTGAAGAGCAGAGTGGAGCAACTTGCCAAGAGACGCACTCACCTCTGCAGGCCAGGTCGTGCAGCTCGCTGTCCGCCAACACGGTGGCCTCAAAGCGCCTCTGCAGGTCCGTGGCCGCCTCCTCCAGCCGCACCGCGGGACCAGACCTCTGCGACACAGCACACACGCCATCATCACCTACAGGGACTGGGAAATTTTGCGGTTTGAATGACCTCTAGAATATGCTCCGTGATCTTCCACGCGTTCGGGAAAATTACCTGTGCTCATCGGACAATGACTCGTGACACCTGTCAACTAGAATTCTTGTGATTCGATCATTCTTACGTTGAATTTTGGTCTTTGGTTCAAAGCCCTTCAGACAAATTGAAGTCCAATCACTGAATCACCGCGAATTTTCCCGATCTCTAATCATCGTGGATTCATTTCACTCCAAGATAGATTCAACTTGCCTATACATAATCAAGCCTTTTTTTACTTCAGTGCTTTTTGGTTCATAACAAGATCACATCCTCTGAAGGTTAGCGTGCGATTTGGGTAACTTCATATTCTCCTTGTTTATAACTGGCTCAAGGTGTTGAAGGGATTGTCTAGACTAGAGGAATGTAGTCTAAACATCAATGCGTGTCACATGTACTTGTGCTTAAATCTACTTTGCTACCAACTCAATGAATCCGCGTAATATTCGTGCCTCTAGTCACGATGGGTAGGCTGTGATGTACCCTGAATGGCGCATTTGTCAATAGAGCTGTAAAATGTATTACTAGATACGAATATCTTCAATACGTTAAGATGATAGGAATTTTTTTTTACGAACATGTTAGCCCGCTCAGTTTTACGGAATGTTCCATGGGAGCAGAAAAACCTTCATAACTTTCTTACAAACATGTTTGTATTCAATAAGTTATTTATTTTAGATTAGAACACGAGTGAGAACTTGGGTTAATTCTCTATATTATGTAATTTTTTTACAATACATTAAATACTGTGGATACCCAAAAGACAGAATATAACATCAAAGTTACAGATTGCGTATTAGATCCTCTGTATAACACTACGCGTTTCTACAAAATAAACAACACTGGTATGAGGCTTTTCTCGGAAAGCAGCCAAAAACTACTTTATAAGCCAAAATAGTTTAAAATTGTGACACAAAAGCGACTACTTACCCGTCTTCTTCCGCGACCTGTTGGCGGTGTGACGTACGAACACAGCTGCTCCAGGATATGTTCCATGAGTTGTTCACGTAGCCTGAAACAGACAAAACAAGTCCCAATTTATATGTTGTTTTACAGTAAAATCAGTACAATGATAGGTATAGGTCTACAGTAGATGCTGTCGAATATTAATTAATACAAATCTACTTTTAAAACCACAGTTGTGATATAAATTAAAACTCTGAAAACAAGATTATCCAGGCTCATGTTACAGAGATATATTATTAAATTAATATAGATGTAAGAATTTAAAAACAAATAATACATAGGTGTGTTGCCTTCACTCATGTTAAAGTGAAATAATGGATACAGGTAGGTATAAGAATGTACAAAAGTATGCGAAAGAGCAAGTATGCGAGAGAGCACAGTGCGCAAGTATGTGGGTGCGCAAATATACACATGCACAAGCATAAAAATGTGAAAGCGCATAAGTAAACATGTGCGAAAGTATGCAAATATGATATGACAAAACATGTAATCGAGCGCGCTGAGCCCCCCCCCCCCCCTCCCCTTAACATCATATTGAAATCTCACTCGCACTGTTTTCCATTCTCACTCCACAGTTTTCCATTCTCGCTCACACAATTTTCCATTCTCGCTCACACAGTTTTCCATTCTCACATAGTTAACCATTCTCACTCACACAGTTTTCCCTTCTCACTGTGAAAGTTTTCCATCATCACTCCCGTGGTTTTCCATCCTCGCTCATAATTGTCAGTCGTGTCACCCACGGAGCATGTAAGAAGATCTGGAGTGGACATGTGTAGGGCGAGAGCGAAGCCAGCCGGTTGCGAAGAAGGGTTGAAAAGAAAGAGGAAGAGAGCGTATTTCTACTGGAAACACAGCCCCAGCCCACTTGTCCTTGAGGTTTGAGTGGCGCTGGTGTGCGGCTACAATGGTGATTTCCTGTAGCGCATATGGCTGTACAAATCGATGGAATTCCAAGCCGGATGGCGTTGCTTTTCACATGTATTAAAGATTTTTTTTTCATTTGTTAACTAAATTAATTCCCAAAACTTTTGAACCATCAGAAAAAAGTGGCAAATTTTTTAAACGGAAGTAACTAATCTTCGAACTTTTCGAAAAACCTAAGAAAACTATTTAACAAAGAGAAGTTGTTTCAGTTGTAAGTATAATTCTTTACTTTTTTCATAGATTTCCAAAACGTGACGATCAACGACAGATCTGGGAAAAAGCGACAAAGCGGAAAAATTGGACTGCGTCTCCGAACCATGCATTGTGTACAGTGCATTTTGAAGACAAATGGGTCTTAAGAAGCGAAAATCTAACTCGATTAAAGGATGATATGGTGTTCGGTATATTAAGGTTTCCCTCAAAGGAACGGTTTCACAATGCTTTTAAGATATTAGATAAATCCCAACATAAGTTTAAAACATTTCTCTTAAAAGTGTGCTTCGTAGCATTAAAAGACGTGCCTTAATTATTTTGCAAATTTATCATTGTTATGGTGACGATGTCAGGGGTTTTCGTATTTTTTTAAGAAATATAGTACAGTATGTATTAGCAACTACGTTAAGAACTGTTATTTTATTCACACAGAGAAAAGAAATACAAAATGCTAAAATTTGGCGTCTGTCTTTTTATATCCTATATAGGCTTGTTATTATATGTGTTGTAACATGTATAAAAATGTTAAATATATTCAACAATATTTGGTAATTATATATATTTAAAAACTTTTATGTACGCTACTTGAAACTACGTGAAAGGTTTTCAGTCTATAAAGGCCTATTCTATGCTTTTTTAAAATTATTAATTCTTATGCAAACAATTAATAAAATTGAAAGTTTCTTACATTGTCAGTATATGCATAGCATTACAGTTATTACAAACAATTCTCTACCAGTGTTTAGCTAAGGTTTGCATGTTACGTTGGTTGAGTAAGTAGACTGGAACATGAACATGATATTGAAAATACTTCTAACTTCTACTAATACACGTATATTACAAGAGATTTGTAATAGATTAAATGAAGTAAGTAAGAATTAGTTTTTTATAAACGCTGTGTATGAAATTATAAAATTTGAGAAGTATAATAACAAAAAGAAGTGCGTTACGAAGACATATGTCGGTAGTGTTACCCACTGAAACATTATTCCCACTTCAACTCTCTGTAAAAATAAAAGTATGGGGTTGAATGCGTCAAGAGTGGTATATAAATAAAATTTGAAGCTTCTTCCTAATTTCATACGCAGGTGTCCCCCACCTATAGTTGCAAACAAAAATTTTTCCTCGATGTTGAAATTTACTCTGCGTATTCACAAAAAAATTTGGCAGTAAATAGGTATTTAATTTTTAAAAATGAAAGTATTCATGTTTCGAAAAAAAGATTAAAGCGGTGTGGGGAAGAATGTTTACAGATAATCCAGTAAAATTTTCAGTTTGATTGTTTTGATAGTTTCGGAGCTGTTGCGAGTTTAGTTTGGAGGATTTTACGGCCGCGCGAGACAAGTTTGGCTCGTTTTCGTTTTCTTCCAGCGTAGGAAGCAGGGAATAAACGCCGATACCCGGCTTCACCTCGCATCCTTTGCTGGCCTTCCCATGTCCTCTCCAGATGTATTACTGTATATTAGCTCCATGGTGTCACCTAACGGTGCGGTCCTCCAAGCGGCCCACGAAGGCGGCCTCGGCGGGCTCGAGGAACAGCAGGGCGGAGCCCGCGGTGCCGGCCCGCGCCGTGCGCCCCACGCGGTGCACGTAGTCGGCGGCGGAGCACGGCGCGTTGTACTGCACGATCCAGTCCACGCGCGGCAGGTCCAGGCCGCGCGCCGCCACGTCCTGCGACACGCGCGCTCTCGTCAGCTCACCAAATAAACCTTTCAATCGCTGAGACACTTGACCAAAGCTGAATTTCCTGCCACTCTCAACAAAAATACCAATTTAAATCTAAAGAAATAAAAGACCAATTTAAATTTAAAGAGCAAGTTTCTCGGCGATAGTTGGGTGGCGAGAGTGCCGCGGGTGCGGCGATAGTCCCGAACGAAGCGTCGAGCGGAATCTCGGCGAAAGGGAGTGCGACGGCGACGGAGTGCGGCGACGGAGTCCCGCGACAGAGGTCCACGAGGGGTGCCGCCAGAGGTGCGGCCCAGCGAGGTGTGCGGTGTGTAAAAACCGAGTTACTGGGGAATAAACATTTTTAAGTGTAATTGATTATTAGGCATTTTTAGAAGATTATTTGTTAGTGATGTAAATAGTGGCAATCAATAAAACTGTGTAGTAAAATCTTTAATTGGGCTATCCATTTACGAACCCAGTAGTTTCCCACGTCACGATTTATTATTTTCATTTTAATAAATCGTAACAATGTTAATACTTTGGAAAAATTTTTTAACATTAATATGTACAATAGCGTTTCTAGATTATTTTCACAAGTTTATGGAGAGTCTACGTTAAAGAAACTGTTGTAAGTCGCTGTCACCTAGGACTTAACTGCACGTTTTCGGACGCACAAGGTCTACAGAGGTATACTTTCGGTATGTTGTTAGGTGTAGTCGATTTTATCCCACTGTGCAAAAATTCAGCTTTAGACTAATTTTTTCGAGGTTTGTGCATTTATAAGTCTTCGTTTCCTGGACTATGAGGAGGCCGGCAACGACAGTACCACAAAGAACCACGTTGAAGAAGGTGAAGAGGCCGGCCAGAGGTCCCCGCTGTGGGCCGAGTTGCCTTTGGCGGAGGGTGGGGGGGGGGGGGAGGCGCCTCGCCCCCGTACAGAGTCGCCACGGGCGGGTCTTTACGACCCCCGGTCTTCGGCTAATTAACGAAGCTTCCCCCCCCCCCCCACCGACAGGGGCGTCGGCCCATTCATGCCAGCTCTGGCACGAGGCGCCCACGCCGTGCTGGAGTCACAGCGACGCGACAACACAGCATGAGCATCTCCGCATTGTGAACATGTGGTTCTGACCCGCGTCACAAACAAAAATAAACGATTGAACACATTTTTTTTCCCTGGCCATTACATATGCACCACACATACGACAGCCATCAATGTCATCAATGACAGCCATCAAGTTCTTGTGGACTGTCATTTCTAGCCAGGGCTCTCTGCGGTCGCCGCCGGATGAATTCAGGCACGTCCGGGCCTTAATCGGCTGTAAATCTGTCGGGCCGAGGTACGGCAGGTCAGAGGGTAGTCCGAGGAGACGAGGTCATCCAGTGGAGTGATTCTGAAGAGTGGCGGTCGGCTAGCCTGTTGGCGAATGGTCTCATTCCACATATACGCCCAGTTGGTAGTAGTACGGGAAGAATCCATGAAAGATTGAATTGTGTCCCGCTGAAGTTTTCTCCAAGGCCCTGGATTTTGATTGGGTAGGACTGGAACTTGGTAGGGGTGCTCCGATCGCTTGGAGCAGGCTCCAAGGGTGCTCTAGTCCGATGCGGAGTCGACGTGGTGAGCGACGACACAGCTCCGGTACTAGCCTCGACAGCTAGAAGAGGTTGGATAGGCCTCCAACGGACCACGAGTTCACTGGGTGATTGAGGGGTCCCAGTGTGATGTGGGAGAACGGGGTAGGCGCCAGCAATGCTGATAACTTCTAAGAGCTTAGGACGCAGCCAATTGTCTGGTTAGCTGAGTGAGACAGGGGGTGACGGTGGTGTATATGCTGGGATGGGTAGCCTCAGCCCCTGGACATTGCTGGATATCTAACACCTTTCCTGTTTCGCGTATACGGCGTATCCGTATCCATGCCCGTGGGGCCCCAGGCCGGTAAAGCCTACGACTAAGAGGGCTGGGTTAACAAATAAAAGGGGAGCAATCCCTATGCAGTCATTCATTCTATCTCTCTCTGCCGTTTTATCCCTTACGATAGACTTTGAATTGAATTGTCAAAGAATTGTCACTTCTTTCGCGTGTGCTAAGTGTACGTGCTCTTGTTTTTATATCAAAATGTATGACGGAAATAGGTATGATTCAAATTTAACATTCACTGGGAAAAATCACTCTGTGTGAACACATTTCAAAACTTTCGCAAACAAATGTAGTAAACTAAACATTATATTAGTATTTATTACCAATAACCAGTCAAACCATTTTACGAAAACAAATCTGACCCTCATTCCTGTGACTTCGCGCCCGCGATGCGATGGAAATATAAAATATTCCTGATCGGAAAGTCTGTCGCGCCCGCTAATTTGGACGCGCTGTCGTCACGCGTGTCGAACGTGATTGGCTAGGAAATTACGTTATTGGCGTCGTTATACTGCAGAACCTGGAAAGTTTCATATTGTCGCGGTCTGGAAATTTCATTATTTTTTTTTTCTTAAATTTTATTTTACTTTTGTTTCTCGTCAGGTTTACGTGTTGGTGTACGTGCACGTTTCCAGGCTCGGCCGGTTGATTTAAACACGCGGGTATTGGAATATAGGTTGCTGCGACATTAGTTTACAGGCACCGCGGGCTTTTGCGAGGCTGCGTGGTTAGCTAATTCTCGCGGGTCGCTGGCCAGGGCCCGCTGAGAGGTTGCAACACGCCGTTCCAGAAAAACCCGCTGTGTAACGTTGATTTTGTTTGTCTCTGTCATTTTCAGCTTCGTGTACTCGTTTCGAGGACTCTGTCCTGATTAGTGTTGCCATCTGGCGTCCGACTTTGGAAACGTAGACTGAAAAAAAAAAACAATCGAGCAGCGCAAGAGGGGGAGGGGGAAACTCGCTCGCGCCTGCGCAGAAGGAACAGCTGACTTCACTTGTTTTGCATTTTTCCTTGTGGGAAGGGGGGGACAGCCAGTTTCCCCGTGGCAAAGTTTTCCCGGTGTTCGTGTTTTTTTTTTTTTTTCTTCCGGAGTGGCCCAGTTTTGTAGTTAAAACCTCCTTCCAGGGAGGGGCCGAGGCTTTTTGCCTGGGGACCTCTCTGGAAGCCGGGTCCACGTCGGTTTGAAACAACTTTTCTTCGCCTCAAGTCAGAGGGTAAGTGGTTGGCCATGGCTCGTTCGCCACGATCATTTCTTGGACGATCTTCGTCTTAATCTTTTAAGAAATAATGTAGTATTATTCCATCCCTATTATTTATTATTTGGTTTTGGGAAAAATCGACGTCTGGTTATAAGCATGTAGGTAGTGGTAACTGGGAAGTATACTATTCCTCAGCGGAGCTGCGACGACGAGAAAACGGCCATGTTGTTGTAGTGATAATTGTTTGCCGGCTGACGTCACTTTAATGTGTATTTAATGTATTTATTTATTCGTGAATCTACTTGATAACTTATTTGTTATTAATTCTTTTGTTAACCTTTTTTTTTTATTTCTCAGAGTTTGTTTATTGTGCTTCTCATATTTGGATTAGTAAATAAAATCTGTGCTTGAATGAACTAATCATGTCTCTTTTCAGTGCATAAATTATACCCTACACTTCCTGTATAGGGAGAAGACTTGGTCTCGAGTACCATGCCTACCAACGAGCTACAGTACTACCTCCCCCCAATGTTATAGGTTATTTATTGTGTTGTGTATAGGTGTACGCGGGACGTCTGACGGAGTCACGTCACAATATGAAAGGACTTAACGTCACACGGTGTGTGGGTTAGGGGTGTATGAACCGTTCCAGATATGTTTAAAATTAGTTGGCAAAGTTGAATTTTTATAATTTTCGTACAGTATGGATGAGAAACAAATGGAATAAATAACTCAATTGTTTTTGTTTAAAAGCAATGTTTGTGGCTTCTGCTTCCAGTTTTATATTCCAATAGCCTATGTATTTTTATTTAGTGAAAGTTCAGCCAAACTAAAGTCAGCAAGTTTAACCACGTAAAAGTAAATATAAGATAATGACCCGGAACAGGACACACACACTTAGGGCGACGGGACCTCCAAGTTGTTGGTTTTCACATCACTGTTATTGTTTTCTTGCGATTCCTACTGATGTTTCTCCACAATTGCACTGCAGATCACTATTTTGGTGTTAACTGTCGCGCTACGTATTGTTAAGATGTCTAAAGCTGCGCACTGGCTGCGCTTGTATATAGGGAAACCCTGCTGCGACCCAAGAAATGCCCATCCCTCCCCTTTTCCCTCCTCCTAACAGTACATTGACTCCGTTAGCGGGCTGCTTTCTGAGAACCACAACCCCGTCTAGGAGTCCAAGAGTAGGGGCTGGTGCATCATGAGCGACCCGAGAGCACCGTCGATGAGGTGGCGTGACAAGGACGCCACTGTTTCCGCAGCTTCTAGTGTCAAGTCAGGGGACACTTCGGAGGACTGCGAGTCCTTCCAGTGCGGAACTTTGAAGGTGCATCAGACGACGCCGACCACTGGCGAATCCTCGCAGCGACCTGCGAGAGCAGTGAAGTGAAGAGGGTGAGTGACCCTTGGCGAGCGATAGCGGGCACCGAGGATCATTTGCGAAGATCGGAGCAGTGAGAAGTGCGAGGCAGTGTGTTGTGGCCGGTATGGGCGATAAGCAAGAGCAGCACAAAAAAAGAGCCACTGTCGAACCGAACTCCCAGTGGGGTCAGTAAAATGTGGATTACGAAGGTGAGGTTATTTGTGGACAAACATTTTAATTGTTATCATTTAAGAAAAAGTGTAACTATTTGTTAAGAAATGAAACTCTATTTAATTAACTGGGGTATCCTTACCCGGCCTTCTTGAATTATAGAAAATTTTAAAAAATGGCCTGACATTTCCATATTTTCCCAGTTTTCCCTGACGCTGAACATCTTGTTCGCTTCGATAGTCCCAAATTCGGAATTTTTCTTCCTTCATAAAGATGATAACCAGCTAAAACCCAAGACACCTCCGACTGGGAGGATGACGCAGATCCTGCATGGACTTGAAGGGATGAGGAGGCGACGCAGATGCTGTGTCCGGCTCGCTGCGGGGGAAAGTGAACGCGGTCCTAAAAGTAATGAAAACACGCGCGCGACGCCGGGGATTGCCACGAGAACGACATGCGCCTCGACCCCAGACCGCGTGGCGCTCATAAACCGGGCCCTGCCGCTCATGCGCGCCTCGGAGCCGTGTTCTCCGGCCGGGCGTCGTCGTAAACTACGAGCCAGGCTCGGCGCCACCCACTCGTCGCCGCTGCGAGCCAGCTGCCCTCGACAGCAGGGCGCCGGCCGTTTTATTATGACGCGCCCGAGGTTAAAGAGGGTAAGGGGGGAGGGCATATTTCGAAAATTTCCCTTGTTTCTAAAGTATGTTCGTGATGCCACGGACCGGTCGTTTCACGTAATGTTATTAGAGAGCCGCGTGGAACACGGCGTCGACACGCCGACAACTCATTCGGCGTCCATGAAGGGAGTTCGCTTCCCCCACCCCCTAAAACTCGCGAGGTGCAAAAGGTCGTAACTCCTCGGCTGTTTGTCACGGCGATCGGTTGCCACGACCGTATAAAGTGATTTCACTGATTTCCGATTATTTTCACTCAAATACGCGAATACGTTAACCACGCAAATTCATATAATCCACGTGATAGAATCTGCACGCGAGTCCGCCATCTTGACGAGCTCTCGTCTTGCTAACGGCACAGCTGAATCGCAGAACAGGCGCACAAGTTACAGACTAGCACCAAGCATGACGATACAAATCCGAGGTCCCTGCAGTACTATTATCTAACAATTTTGGCTTTACACCACTGTAATACAGTTACGTTTTCAGTTGGAAATTTTCCGCCAAATTATTTCGCAGCCCATATCTTTCAACTGTTACGATTGCAATGAACGTGTTTTTAAATGGAGTAATGATTTCAGGACGAAACAAGTAATTTTATGAATTACAGTAGTAGTTTTCTCGTCGAATAAGTTGGGCACAGAACGAGTTTCCCTCGCCGATCTGGGCCAATAAGAAAAAATAATTAGTTCTTATCAAGAGCGAAGTGTATCGAAGTCTGTATCAAACAATCCAATCGACCTGCCATAAATCTCAACACCTAATTTTGTTAAATATAGCTACATATATTCAAAGAAAAAAATAAATGTTAAGACTTCTGCAACCTCAGTTTTCAACTGTTTGTTATAATAAAAACCTGCGAAATATACGTTATCATTTGGATACAGTTTAAACATGATACCATTATTATACATCTGAATAAAATTTGCATTAAATCTTGGGTCTTTGGCACTCTGAAATGCAGGATTTCAATTTAAAAAATAACGAGAATCCACATGACCCAACCACTAGCATTCCAGACAGAAGGTAGTATGTGGCAGCAGCCAATGAAGGAAAGACATGTACAAGTGTGTGGAGAATAGCCAAGTACCACACAATAGCGAGAACATGCAGTTATCTAGTAATACACAATGCTGGCATCAATAGGGCAGAGGTGTTTTTCCCGCTCTTTACTACGCAAAACAAAATGATTTGTTATAACAGTAAGAAAAAGGTACAATGCTTTGAAAAATATATTGACCAACTATTTTCGCGAAATAAATGACTGTACATTTCTAAATAGTCATTCCTCCATAATACATACTTGAAGTGACTATAATTTTGTCACTTTGCAATAACAAAGTTTATGTAAACCAAACTAATTACAAAATTTAATCACACTTTTTAGATAATTTCTCAGAAAAATTAAAATAAAGTAAAATATACAATCTGTCCATAAAATAATGTACCAGTTATAAAATTAAATAGTATCAACTGTACTTGTTTTACAGTGTTAGTTCAAGGTCACAATTATTGAGTATCACAATTAAAGAGTAACTCAAACAGTTTTAGATAAGCGCATGGGCGAATACTGATTTGTTATTTTTTCGCTTGCAGCGCGAAAGAATGGATATTTCCACAATTACTAAAGCGTGAACCTGTAAACTTATTTGGCAACAGGATGGAGCCCCTCCCCATTGGAATCTCTTTGTAAGAGAGTGGTTGAACTTCAAAGTCCCTGACCGTTGGATTGGTCGTTCATGGTCGAGACGACAGAGCTAATTTTCGCTGGCCTCCACGTTCACCTGACATAACGCCAAGCGATTTTAGGTAGATTTCAAAGAAATACTACCAATTGAAGCCGTTACCATTATGCAACTTTTGGAAAATTTTTATATGGTTTTTCGTGTCATGGTTCATAGACCCCAAAACCATAGTCAACTAAAAGGTTAAATATATATTATATATCACAATTTTGTGGACATGACAACTGTCACAATATTTCACAAATCACTTACTAACTGATACATACATATAGTAGTGGAAAATCTCTGTTAAGTTCGTTAATGGGCAATATCTGACCGAAGAGGTAGAAATGGGGAAGGTTTTTTGTAAAACAGAAAAAAACGCTGTAACTCCCATAATATAGAAAATATCATATCCATTTGAACATATTATAACTCGTAGGAGTAATGCCAATATATTCTGTCGGAAAAGGTTTTTGATACGACCAAAAATAATTGCAAGAAGTTGAAAAAACAAGGGTTGGAGAACAAAAAAAAATTCATAACAACCTTCATATGCACATCAAATTCGTACAAATTATGTATTATTCTCATAATTTTTAGCTAAAACTTTTGTCTGAAACAATTTTTGATGATAAAAAACCATTACTGTAATGGGTGGAAATAAAAATAGTATAAAAAGAAAATGTCATTACTTTTTTTATACATTTACATTCATGTACATTATAATTTATTGTAAAACGCATAAACTTAATCTAAAACCTTCGGCTGGAACAATTTTTGATGAAACGAACTATTACCGTAAATTACGAAGTATTGCCGTAAAAACAGGGGTTAAATTATTAAATAATTTTATTTATTATCAAATTCTTTAGAATTTATTAATAACTATCTTAATATTACCTTAATCCTTCATCCCAAAACATTTATACGACCACGTATTGGTGCAAGGGAAGAAAAATAGTGTTTGAAGATCAAAACTAATTGCATGACTACCTTACCAGGCATATAATGAAATTCGTTGAGAAATTCAATGCTAAATCCATTAATTTAAAAATTTAAAAAAAATTAAAAACATTCAAAATATTTTTGCTACACGAAGTACGAGAAAATGTTAAATCCATCTTTTTTTTAATATTGATGAACATACATGATGTTATTTTGGCTACATTAAGTTCTTAAAATATTTCGAATAAAATAGGTATATATAATTTTCATTTTGTACATGCATAACACAAAAAACATTTATAGAATTGCTCCAAGGAAAATGCACAAATTTTTATACAGCACAAGTGTACTATTTTTAGAGATTGTAAAATACAATTTAGGATGGCTACACTTGTAGCTCAAATTCATATAAGGTAGTTTTTAGAGGATTTAAGACAGAAGACTAGAGCAAAGGTTTATAAAATACCCACAAAAATACATGTATAAAATTTTTGGGAATTGTGTATCATCTATGTTTTTTTTTCACAACATACACAAATCTAAACAATGTCATCAGAATTATTTTAGTTGAAACTTTAAATTGTTTCTATACATTATTCTGGGATATTTGTACTAACCCTCCTTTATTACATGTAATTAGTTCTTGGAACAAAAACAACTTTGTATTGCATAATAACCATACTTTTGTATTAGAACCATTATTTATAATTATAACTCTTATGTAGTTTATAGGTGATGTAAAAAAATTTTAATGTGAGTTTTGTAATAATGAGTTTATATTAATGAAGTTTCACTGTTCTTATCCAGTGTTTCCAGTCAGTCGGTAAGGCACGAAATTAAGAAAACACCTTATCTGCTACGTTGTCAGTTTACACGCGTATGATTACAAGTATACAATTAATACAATTCGAGGGTAACCTGTGATGCGCACAGATCACGACAACGGTAATGCTTAGTTGGAGATGCCGGCGAGGGGCTCCGCCGCCCACTCGCATCACGCCCACGACGCCGCGGTCCTGGCCGCTCGGCGGCGGGGGGTCGCGGCCGGCTATTTGTTCCCCGCGCTCTCGGGGGGAGCGCAGGGCGGTCTGCTTGCCCCCCGGCGCGGCGACAACCCCCGCGAGCGAGCGTCTCTCCGTCTCTCTCACCTCTTTCCAACACTCCGCCACTCCGCCTCTACGCCACCCCACCTCTCCGTCTCTACGCCATTCCGCCTCTACGCCAATCCGCCACTCTGCCTCTCCGCCTCTCCGCCACCCCACCTCTCCGTCTCTACGCCATTCCGCCTCTACGCCAATCCGCCACTCCGCCTCTCCGCCACCCCACCTCTCCGTCTCTACGCCATTCCGCCTCTACGCCAATCCGCCTCTCAGCCTCTCCGCCACCCCACCTCTCCGTCAATACGCCATTCCGCCTCTACGCCAATCCGCCACTCTGCCTCTCCGCCACTCTGCCTCTCCGTCTCTACGCCAATCCGCCTCTACGCCAATCCGCCACTCTGCCTCTCCGCCACTCTGCCTCTCCGCCACTCTGCCTCTCCGCCACTCTGCCACTCCGCCTCTCTGCCCCTCCGCCACTCTGCCTCTCCGCCTCTACGCCACTCTGCCTCTCCGCCTCTACGCCACTCTGCCTCTCCGCCTCTACGCCACTCTGCCTCTCCGCCTCTACGCCACTCTGCCTCTCCGCCACTCTGCCTCTCCGCCTCTCCGCCACTCCGCCTCTCCGCCACTCTGCCTCTCCGCCTCTACGCCACTCTGCCTCTCCGCCTCTACGCCACTCTGCCTCTCCGCCTCTACGCCACTCTGCCTCTCCGCCTCTACGCCACTCTGCCTCTCCGCCACTCCGCCTCTCCGCCACTCCGCCTCTCCGCCACTCTGCCTCTCCGCCACCCCACCTCTCCGTCTCTCCGCCACCCCACCTCTCCGTCTCTACGCCATTCCGCCTCTACGCCTCTCCGCCACCCCACCTCTCCGTCTCTACGCCATTCCGCCTCTACGCCAATCCGCCACTCTGCCTCTCCGCCTCTCCGTCTCTACGCCATTCCGCCTCTACGCCAATCCGCCACTCTGCCTCTCCGCCTCTCCGCCACCCCACCTCTCCGTCTCTACGCCATTCCGCCTCTACGCCAATCCGCCACTCTGCCTCTCCGCCACTCTGCCTCTCCGCCACTCTGCCTCTCCGCCACTCTGCCTCTCCGCCTCTCCGCCACTCTGCCTCTCCGCCTCTCCGCCACTCTGCCTCTCCGCCTCTACGCCACTCTGCCTCTCCGCCTCTACGCCACTCTGCCTCTCCGCCTCTACGCCACTCTGCCTCTCCGCCTCTACGCCACTCTGCCTCTCCGCCTCTACGCCACTCTGCCTCTCCGCCTCTACGCCACTCTGCCTCTCCGCCTCTACGCCACTCTGCCTCTCCGCCTCTACGCCACTCTGCCTCTCCGCCTCTACGCCACTCTGCCTCTCCGCCTCTACGCCACTCTGCCTCTCCGCCTCTACGCCACTCTGCCTCTCCGCCTCTACGCCACTCTGCCTCTCCGCCTCTACGCCACTCTGCCTCTCCGCCTCTACGCCACTCTGCCTCTCCGCCTCTACGCCACTCTGCCTCTCCGCCTCTACGCCACTCTGCCACTCCGCCTCTCCGCCACTCTGCCACTCCGCCTCTCCGCCCCTCTGCCACTCCGCCTCTCCGCCACTCTGCCACTCCGCCTCTCCGCCACTCTGCCACTCCGCCTCTCCGCCACTCCGCCTCTCCGCCACTCTGCCACTCTGCCACTCCGCCTCTCCGCCACTCCGCCTCTCCGCCACTCCGCCTCTCCGCCACTCTGCCTCTCCGCCACTCTGCCTCTCCGCCACCCCACCTCTCCGTCTCTACGCCATTCCGCCTCTACGCCTCTCCGCCTCTCCGCCACCCCACCTCTCCGTCTCTACGCCATTCCGCCTCTACGCCTCTCCGCCACTCCGCCTCTCCACCACCCCACCTCTCCGCCACCCCACCTCTCCGCCTCTACGCCACTCCGCCTCTACGCCACTCCGCCACTCCGCCACTACGTCACTCCGCCACTACGCCACTCCGCCACTACGTCACTCCGCCACTACGCCACTCCGCCTCTCCGCCTCTACGCCACTCTGCCTCTCCGCCTCTCCGCCTCTACGCCACTCTGCCACTCTGCCACTCCGCCACTCTGCCACTCCGCCTCTCCGCCACTCTGCCACTCCGCCTCTCTGCCACTCCGCCACTCTGCCTCTCCGCCACTCTGCCTCTCCGCCACTCTGCCTCTCCGCCACCCCACCTCTCCGTCTCTACGCCATTCCGCCTCTACGCCTCTCCGCCTCTCCGCCACCCCACCTCTCCGTCTCTACGCCATTCCGCCTCTACGCCTCTCCGCCACTCCGCCACCCCACCTCTCCACCACCCCACCTCTCCGCCTCTACGCCATTCCGCCTCTACGCCAATCCGCCACTCTGCCTCTCCGTCTCTACGCCAATCCGCCTCTACGCCAATCCGCCACTCTGCCTCTCCGCCACTCTGCCTCTCCGCGACTCTGCCTCTCCGCGACTCTGCCTCTCCGCCACTCTGCCTCTCCGCCTCTCTGCCTCTCCGCCACTCTGCCTCTCCGCCACTCTGCCTCTCCGCCACTCTGCCTATCCGCCACTCTGCCTATCCGCCACTCTGCCTTTACGCCACTCTGCCTTTACGCCACTCTGCCTTTACGCCACTCTGCCTTTACGCCACTCTGCCTTTACGCCACTCTGCCTTTACGCCACTCTGCCTTTACGCCACTCTGCCTTTACGCCACTCTGCCTTTACGCCACTCTGCCTTTACGCCACTCTGCCTTTACGCCACTCCGCCTCTACGCCACTCCGCCTCTACGCCACTCCGCCTCTACGCCACTCCGCCTCTACGCCACTCCGCCTTTACGCCACTCCGCCTCTACGCCACTCCGCCTCTACGCCACTCCGCCTCTACGCCTCTACGCCACTCCGCCTCTACGCCAATCCGTCATTCTGCCTTCTGCCTCTCCGCCTCCGAGGAGTATTACTTATTTTGGGATATTTGTCGTCAACTGTGAGTTGGTTAAAAGTATATGCCTCACTTATGCTAGCAAAGAACTGATACAATTGTTTAGGGAATTTGACACCATGAATAGCATTTCGTTTTTGAAGAATACTTTTAGTAATTCTATTTAAGATAGTGGAGTGAGATATTTGTTCCCCCAGGTTAATATTTATAGTTAGACTGCATTTTATCTTAGTAATTTTAGTTAATGTTGTAATATTTTAAGGTCATCCTTTTTTATAAAACTTTTTCATAGTACATAATCTGTCATTAGATTTTTTGGCATTTTATTCCTTTAGATAGTTTTTTTATCACTGGTATCACAGCCATGTAGAAATGATTATTGGTAAAGTTATTTATACCTTTTGCATTTTGGTAATAATAAATTTGTTTTTTGCGCTTTAGTACATTAATTTAGCAGTATTTAATAGTAGCAGTACCTATTTCTCATACCTAATTCCGTACTTCGTCATTTCAGTACTTACTCTGCTGTTTTTTTTGTACCATCGCTCTCGGGAGTTATCTTTTTCGAAAATATGAATGCTTTCTCGTTTAGTTAAAAAGATTTGTTTTTGATTGTGTGGACCTCCAACCAGGGAGCGGTGACGAAGTGCGTTACGCCTGCTGGGGGTTGCCACAGATATTTCTAGTTTCTTTTTGAGAATACCGACGTTGTGCATTTCACAACTGTCGGGTTGTCCAAACCCTGACTTTACCCTGACCAAAATCTAAAATTTACCTTACCATTTTTTGTATAATTTACTTATTTTGCAGTTTTATAAAATAAATAAAGAAAATTCAGATTTTACAATCCTCATATCGGGCCTAGAATCTTATAACAAAAAAAATTCAAACAGAACCTTCAATACGCCATCTTACAGTATGTATTATTGTGCACTAAAAACCATCGGGGAAAAAAAATGTTTTCAACAGTGGATGATGGCAGTGTGGAGCAAAAATTTCCCCCTCAAATTACAATCACAGGGGAATTTTCATAAAAAATTCCCCAACTTTCCCTGACAAATTCCGAATTCCCTGACTTTTCATAATGTGGACATCATAACTCTGTAAACATAGAGAATAATTAACTGTTAGTGAATAACCGCGATGACATTGCACCAACTAAAAAATAATTGATTGAAATATACTTTTCTATTTACAAACAGCTGACAACTTAGACGACAACACGCAATAAAGATCGCAATGGCCCAACATAGCGGCGAATATGAGCTTGAATACCCGGGTCCTCCCGCCATGTTGGCATCAAGTTATTGTTTTCTGTGACAATAACTTCGAAAGTCCCACTGCACAAGCACCGCAATAAGTGTTTTGTAGCACGTTACGTCTTCACATACGTGCTACAGTATGAAGCACGTGTTTGTAATTTAATTTCTTTGCTTCACTAATCGTGTCGTAGTCACTCACTACATGTTTATGTCCTGGGTTACCAAAGCTGAGTATCGAATACGAAATTTTCTTCTAACATAACATTATCGAAACATTTCTTCATAAAAAAAATCTGGAATAAGAGAAACAAAAATAAATCGGCATGGAGGGTGAACTCGAAGAGGAGGCGGACAAAAAAGAAACTAATTTAGTAATTATCCTACAAATGCATGGAAATTGTCGGTTTCAAAATATGTTACCACATGCGTGACCACGAGGTTGTCAGGTATTCAGAGGACCAACCATTAGGTCTGACCGGTGAAACTAATATCTCCGGCGGTTAACAAACCCCAATATAGTGTATGCAGAAGTACAACGCAGTCAACGTAACACAACGGTTGACTAATCAGATTTAAAGATTCGGTCGGGAAAAGAAAACTACGGAAAACTGTGATTTATTTATTTTTCCCCCGTGAAATAATCACAGGGTCTTGGGAACAAGACCGCCGTAGAACGCCAGAATTATAGCCAATATTGTAAATGTCGCAGACTAATGGTGGAAACTCTATGGGTTGATAGGCTAGCAAACCCAAAACGTTAATGTCTCGACTTCTGCATCTCGCAAACACAGTCGGACTCTGCAGGTGGAGGTGGAAGGCATACTGTTTTTTTGTTTTTTGTAAAATGGTTTTAAAATAACTATGAAAGATGTTAGATATGTGTAAATTTGCACATTTAAATGAAAGCAATTCAACTGTATCGCTACAAAAAAAAATAAGTTCACAGTAATACCGAGTTTGGATTCTTGCCCGAGCATTTATGCTTTGCGTTGTCCCAGTACCCATAAATTACTCAATGTTAATTGTACACTGTTCCCCGAACAACTTCCCAGTAACTGCGCGCATTAATAATTATGCATTATAAAAAAATTAATTCCAATTATTTAATATTCAATTATATATTCCATGATTTAAATAATGTATAATTGTATGAAACACAAAAAAAATTATGCGCTAATTATTCAGTAGCGTTGTTTCCGAAAAACGCATTTCATGATATGAAAAAAATAACCATTGTAATTTGTTGTACAAATTCACAATATTTTTAATGTAGTATTTATTGCAACCATTTATTGTCAACTGGTTTAAAAAGGAATTTTTAGTAAACGTACAGAAAAAAATTATTTTCCTGTGCAACGCACGCGACTCGAGCACACCTCGGCACACCTCGAGCACACCTCGGCACACCTCGAGCACACCGGCGAACAGAAGGCCGCCGTCAAGCCCCGAGGAAGCGCAGCCGCTACAACTTCCAACAATGGGAGGACTTTCACGCCGAGTGATTCCACAGCGCGGTTTTAATTTTTTTTTTTTTTCGTAAAACACCCCTTCCCCCCGCATCCTGCTCCTTCCACGGCCCTTCACACTCTCCGCGCCGTCTCGGGTAATTTTCTGCCCAGGCGTCCACCATGAATATGCAGGGCGTCGAGGCGTTTAGCGGCCGGCGCGCGGATCCCAAGTGTTCCCTTCCGGCGCGGAAAAAAACGCGCACACTGGTACCGGACAGCTCCAAGACCACGTTGTCACGCCAGTCCTGTTTTAAGAGAGGGATTAACATGCGGTACGGGTATAATTATGAACACATACTATACAAGAAACACCATTGAAAAGCACTGAAAATCGGAATGCACCTCGGGGCAGTATGTCTGCCAAAACAATAGTGCGATGTAATTTCCTGTGCTCCGATGATTCCAAATCCCACAGTATAGGTCGCTCTTTTCAATTCGTCACTGAGAAAATCAACATAAATATTACCCAGCTTCCCCCATGGTTGCAGGTCTATCTTCCACGAAAGCATGTGTTAAAACTGAACAGTTCTACGTGACACGTTAGAAGAGGGGAATCTCGACACACGGTTGGAATCGGCGTTGAGCAATAACGCGTGTCAGCATGTGTGGGCTATCATCCACGCCTAGGTATCCCACTAACGCGCGTTATAACAGGCAGGGGAGCAAATCTGTATGAATCACAAGCAGGATGGGGGGGGGGGGGGGGGACGAAAAATATCCAGGAGGGCCCTCGCGGGTCGAATGTTTTGCACGTGGGGTTAACCGACACAAGACATATCTGGATACTGTGCTTGTATGTTGTATACTGCCCATATTTTGGCCTACATACATGCAAAAAAAGGAAAACTTTAAAATATACAGAAAGATTTCCATAAAACATAGTTTCGATATGAAACCCGTTTCACAGTCATGCGTTTGCAAGTGCAAGCGCTCCCCCCCCCCCTTCCCCCCGTGAGGGGCTTCTTAATTCCTGGGGGGGGGGGGGGACATTCCTGCCACCCACCTCCCGGGATCTACGCCCATGGTAACAGGCGTTGATCAATAATGTGTACGCTTTCATCCACACCTAAGTATTCCATAACACACGTTAGCTAAAGTGCGCGTTATAACGCTCCATGTGTGCCAGACTAGGCCCGAGTCCTTCCCGGCCGACGCAGAACTGCTTTCACGCGCACCCATCCGGGTGTCGTCGACGCAACTCGTGTGCGCATCTCTTCTTCTCTAAACACGATCAGTCCACAGTACAGCTCCCACTTCAGACTGCTCAGTCCTAACTTGACAGTTTGGACTGAACTCAAGCCTCCCTCACACATGATCAGTCTTGTGGTCGCTGTTGCTGTTGGGTGTATCGTTTGATCGTAGAATATGGAAGAAACTTTGCATGTTGAAATTGCAATTGCACTTTGTTTGAAAAAGGGGGGGGGGGGGAAATAGCAATTAACCAAAGAGTATAAACAAAGATGTCTGCCACGACAATCAGCTGATGGACGGATGGACTGATTATTTGGACTGACAGATAGGACTGATCATTTAAGGGCACCTAATGTCGCAATCAGAACAGCGCGACGCGATTCAAATGAATGAAGTGACATACTACCCGATTAGAAATAAATTTTTTCAACGCGTTGCGAGTGAGACGTTACTGAAATAAGCTTAACAATATTGTTTTCGAAAGATGGTTATACTGGTGCACTGGAAATACAATTTATTATTCGCATATGTTTACTACATTGACCTGCCGGATCTTTGAATACATTTCTCTCAAACATGTCGATTAAAAAAAAAACATAAACTGTAAACATTAATGGCTGTCATATGTTTGGTAATACATTTCCAGGAATAATTAAGATAGGGATGGACCAATCAATAACTCGAATATCGTCAAATCCTTAGTATTCGAAGGATACGATATATTCGAGATAAAATATTCGAAGAAAAATATTAGAGGAAATAAAGTAAATTTAAAAATTCAACACTGATAACCTCAGAAGTTTACTAGGTCAATTTTAAGTGGATTTCAAAGAAATACTACCTATAGACGTTACCATGGTGCGACTTTCGGAAAACTTTTATATAGTTTTTCGTTTCATGGTCCATAGACTCCAAAACCATGGTCAACTCAAGGTTTTGATACAACCAGCCATAACTGCAAGAGGTTGGAAAAACAAGGGTTGGAGGACAAAAAAAATCATACCTCCCTTCGTAAGCACGACATCGAATTTATTTGGATATTTTGTAAATCTTATAATGTTTATCTACAACATTTGTCTCAATTATTTATTATATGTGAAAATAATGATGGTAGAAACACATTTCATTACTTTTTTAATAAATAAACTATTGAATCCATTATAATGTATTGTAAACCGCCTAAACTTTATCTAAAACCTTTGGCTGAAACAATTTTTGATTAAACGAGATATTACCGTAAAAACAAGGGTTCAAAATTAAAAAAATATATATATAAATTTTTTGTATCAAATTCGTCGAAAATTATTAATAAAATATTTGTGTGACCTCAAATCTTTGTCAAAAAAAAAGTTTATACATCTACATATTAATGCAAGGGATGAAAAATAGTGTTTGAAAATCAAAAATAATTACATTAACTACCTTAATAGTCATAATGTGAAATTCGTTAAGACATTCAATGCTGGATGCATTATTTTTTTTACATTCAAAATATTTTCGCTGCATGGAATATGAGAAAATATTAAAACGATATTTTTTTTAAATATTGGCGAACATATAAGATGTTATGTCGGCTACATTAAGTTCTTAAAATGTTCCAGGAGTTAATAGAAGTTTCCAAAATATTTCCAGAAGAAATAAGTACTTTGTAATATAATAAATAAAATTGCAATATGTTTGATTCTGGAAAGTTAGTTTGTGAAACAACCATTCAAAGGGCAGACTGTTTCAACGTCATAGTTAATTATATTTTTCATTTATTGTAAATTATGTTGTGTTTGGCATTTGACCCTAGATTCGGATTCGAGGGGTGTATTTGAGGTACTCTCTGGGATTCGAATTCGTAATTCGGATTCGCGAAAATTGGGATTTTACCCATCAATAATTAATACATAACTGTTTATTTTTGTTTGTCAACGGTTTGAGACTGCTTATTCTCAGCAACACAATACACTGCTATCGCGTCCGTCCTTCACGATATTGCGATTTCAGTATGACGCCGCGACGGTGTGGCCACTTTATTTAGTGACACGCGTCCAAGCTTCCGTCACGTGTAACTGAGAGGTGATCGTAAATGCGCGTGGTTTGCTTACCCGCCGATACGTAAGAGACCTGCCAAAGTCGCACTGTTTTCTGATACCAGCAATAACTCCACAGAGACCTCTGCAGGGCAGGACACTCAGGAACACGTGCCGATGTTTTCCACTTTTATTTGACTTGTGTGTCTATTTTTCTTTTTAAAATATAGAAATTAATGAGGAAAATAAAATTAAACTACTATATTATATATACTAAAAGTAGTATGTAAATAGGGCTCCGGGCACAGGCTTCAGGCTGAGGTGCGAGGTGCCGAGCCACTGACCAATTGCTCGGACGTCACAACGGCCATCTTGGATGAGCGTAACGGGACAAAGCGTAACGGGACAAGTAGTATAGTATATTTGACCTTGACCCCGGCGGCCATTTTGGATCCGCCATCTTGAATCCACCATCTTGGATGACGTCATTTTGTTTTCTCGAACTTTCCGGCATTTTTCCCCGCCATTTTGAATTATGACGTCACTGTTGCAATTTCCGTTATGGTCGCCATCTTTAAAGTCTTTATTTACTATCCTATTTTAACGGAAAAAATTAAAAAATTATAAAAAAATTCAATTAATGAAATTTTAATGAAAAATATTTAAAAAACAAACATTAACGACACAGAGCTCGGAGTCCGCGGTTCGAACCCGATGAGGACATAAAATAAAAATGGCGACCGATCCTTCCCTCGTGGTGGCTGCTGGCAGACTGACCCCCCACCACTTTGTAAATATCATATATATCGTCACCTAGTATGACGTCATGTCCGCCATCTTGTCTTCATATGCTGGAAGCCACAATCTTGTTATCGACTACTAGAGTGCGCTGATGCCATGTAAGTTTCATTCTTACCCACTAGAGTGCAGTAATAATTTATTATTACTGTGACACCCGCCATCTTGTCATATGGACGCCATCTTGGAACTGTGTAATTATTTAGCTAGAAATTCGGGAAAAATTCCAAAATGCATTAAATAAATTGGAAATAAATATACTGATTGATTCGATCGATTCATGTCATTGGTTCGATCCCTGGATGATGCAAAAGATTTAATTTTATATAAAAAATAATAATTTCAATAAACCAGGTTCACAACTCTTATAGAGACTTTAAATCCTCTACTACCATCATTCTATAATCATTTACGACCGTAATCTTGGAAATCCGTAATAATTAACCTAGAAATTCAGGAAAAAGTTCAAAATTCATTAAATAAATTTGCAAACAATATACCGATTAATTAATTAGATCGACTAATGTTCTTGGTACGAACCTGGAAGAAGCTAAAAATAATCTTAATTTTTAGGTAAAAATGCCTCAAAAAATGACAGGTTCGAAATAAAACACAAGTTTTTTACAAACATAATATTTATTACATAATTTCTATTCTACTACAGGATCACTTGCGAAAGCCAGCAATCTTATAATCATTTATCCCTACATAGAAGCGAAATGACTAATTCTTAGCTCCAATCGGTTTATACTAGACAGAGACCAACCAGAACCGTTACTAACATAGTCCTCCTCTTCTTGACAGAGTTTCTGGGCACCGTGTTTAACAGTTTGCTTCTCATCGTCAGAACTGTAAATTGTAACAGCCGATGTCTTGAGAGAATTTCTTCTCTAGGTCCTCGGAATGGATACGATTTACCATATAAACAGTTCAGTCACAAGTTATAATTTATTTTCCGTACGTAGTTACTTCATAAGTAAGCTGAATGATTATGTTCTACCTGATATCCTCAAGAAAAATAAAAATGTATTTAGCTCCAAATGATCAATCGACACCAAAAGCTCCAAATGTTCCAAAAGGCTCCAAATGCTACAACAGCTACAAATGCTCCAAATAGCTCTAACAGCTCCAAATGGCTCCAAATGGTCCAAACGGGCTCCAAATGCTTGACAGCTCCAAATGGCTCCAACAGCTCCAAATGCTACAAATGGCTCAAACAGCTCCAAATGCTCCAAAAGGCTCCAACAGCTCCAACAGCCTCCAAATGCTTAAGACAGCTCCAAATGCTCCAAAATATTCCAAATGGCTCCAAATGCTCCAAATGGCTCCAACAGCTCCAAAAAGGCTTCAAATGCTTCAAAAGGCTCCAAAAGCTCCAACAGCCTCCAAATGCTTAAGACAGCTCCAAATGTTCCAAATGGATCCAACAGCTCCAAATGCTCCAACAGCTCCATCTTCAATTGGTTCCAACTGATTCCAATTACATTTCTTATCGAACTTGGCATGATTACTGACATGTCTTTATTAGTATACATTTTAACTGGCAGTGGTGACGTTTTTTACACCTTTAAGTTATAAGTTTTATTTAGAAATCAGATTTCGATAAATGGTAGATACCATCTGGAAAAAAATATATTAATTTATCTACAAGTTTATACACATACATTTAATTCAAGCCATTATTGTATGTAGCCAGCTTCCCTCAGTTCTTTGAGTATGAAGGATATTTCTTTAATGTTCGAATAGTTTCCTGCACAAAGCGATCCATGTAGTAGTCGTAGCCTGTCAACCAATATGTTAGGATCTTCCCAAGAGGTATAATCAATCTCTTCTGCTGCGTTCATCATCCTTGCATGTTTATAATAAATATTATTATCTCTGGTGGCTATCGTTTTGACACCAACCACAAGGTCACTTTCGTCATCGTGCCAGTGATTAACACAAGCTTGATCAGGATAATTTATTTTATTACGACGTTTCCATCGTTTTGGTCTCAAGCCACCATCACAGTCTTCGATCTTGCATGCTTTTGGTGCTTCAGCACAGTACTCAATCATGTCAGCCTTAGATGTGTCAGCACAGTCTTCGTTCATGCCAGCTTCTGATGTGTCACCACAGTCTTCAATCATGTCAGCATCACAAACTTGATCAGGATAATTTATTTTATTACGTCGTTTCCATCGTTTTGGTCTCAGACCGCCATCACAGTCTTCTATCTTGTCTGCTTTAGGTGCTTCAGTACAGTACTCAATCATGTCAGCCTCAGATGTGTCACCACAATCTTCAATCATGCCAGCTTCAGATGCTTCATCAAAGTTTTCGACCTTGTAAGCTTCAGGTGGTTCTCCATCTTTCACATTTTCATGGAGACGACTAGATATTGAAATAAATATCTTTTCATTTCTAATGTGGTTACAACTTCCTTCGTTTGTTTTAAATTTTAAATTATTATCAATTATTATCAATTATCTCATTGTAGTGCAAAGTTAGAGTTCCAGTACAAGCCAGATTTTGTTTTTGTATTTTTAGTTTTTATTTTAAATTTTTTTTATTTCTTTTTGTAATTTTATGATATCTAAGAAAACTTTTGGTGGTTTCTCCGTATGCTTTCGAATTATTCTTGTCAAAGTTATGGTGGTTTTCTCCGTGTGCTCCTTATTATTCTTGACAATATTTTGATGGTTTTCTCCGAGTGCTTCTGATTATTCCTGACTCGAAATCTTATGGTTTTCTCCGAGTGCTTCTGGTTACAGATGAGAAATTGATCTCTCCATGAAGGATTTTTTTACTCAATGAGGCATGTCATTTTATTCAAGGTTACATGTAATTAGTGAATTTCTGCTACTTAATCAACACTTGTAATATTTTTATCAGGTGGAAAATAAAAAAAAAATATCATTACTCAGTCAAATAATAATAATCTCTGAGAAATCTAAGAAGCACTAACAGGGAGGACGAACTTCCTTCTCCTTGAAGTCTAGCGAAGCCATCCTTCTTTTGCGATCGTTAGTGAGCATCCCGCATCCCGCATAAAAGAACTAAATATTATTTACCTGTAAGTAACATGTGGCGACATCTGATGTTGAAAAGCAGAACTACTTCCAACAAGTACCTTTGAATGAGATAAATTAATTCTCGCTGATGAAATAATTAAAAAATTCTATTTAAGTAATACCTATATCTAACTTAAAACTCTTAGTTTGCATCTGGCATTAGTCTCAGTAACCAATATGAATCCTGATTCGGGATTTGTTGCTGTATCAAAAAGTCATCACTGTAGATACTGTAGCAAGGTGTTTACCTTGAGAATGAATGCTAAACGACATGAGAGAAGCGAGTGTAATTTGGGTCCTTATCAAAAACCATTTCATTGCAGTCAGTGTCAGAAATCCTTTGGTAGAAGATATTACTTGGATAGACATTGCAAGACCTGTACAATTAAGATGAATAAAGATAACGAAGACTGGGCTACAACATCGCGGAAGAAGAACGAAGGCGAAAAAGCTAATGCTAAAATTACTGATCTAGATCAAGATAATAATTTAAAATTTAAAAAAAACGAAGGAAGTTGCAACCACATTAGAAATGAAAAGATATTTACTTCAATATCTAGTCGTCTCCATGAAAATGTGAAAGATGGAGAACCACCTGAAGCTTACAAGGTCGAAAACTTTGATGAAGCATCTGAAGCTGGCATGATTGAAGATTGTGGTGACACATCTGAGGCTGACATGATTGAGTACTGTACTGAAGCACCTAAAGCAGACAAGATAGAAGACTGTGATGGCGGTCTGAGACCAAAACGATGGAAACGACGTAATAAAATAAATTATCCTGATCAAGTTTGTGATGCTGACATGATTGAAGACTGTGGTGACACATCAGAAGCTGGCATGAACGAAGACTGTGCTGACACATCTAAGGCTGACATGATTGAGTACTGTGCTGAAGCACCAAAAGCATGCAAGATCGAAGACTGTGATGGTGGCTTGAGACCAAAACGATGGAAACGTCGTAATAAAATAAATTATCCTGATCAAGCTTGTGTTAATCACTGGCACGATGACGAAAGTGACCTTGTGGTTGGTGTCAAAACGATAGCCACCAGAGATAATAATATTTATTATAAACATGCAAGGATGATGAACGCAGCAGAAGAGATTGATTATACCTCTTGGGAAGATCCTAACATATTGGTTGACAGGCTACGACTACTACATGGATCGCTTTGTGCAGGAAACTATTCGAACATTAAAGAAATATCCTTCATACTCAAAGAACTGAGAGAAGCTGGCTACATACAATAATGGCTTAAATTAAATGTATGTGTATAAACTTGTAGATAAATTAATATATTTTTTTCCAGATGGTATCTACCATTTATCGAAATCTGATTTCTAAATAAAACTTATAACTTAAAGGTGTAAAAAACGTTACCACTGCCAGTTAAAATGTATAATAATAAAGACATGTCAGTAATCATGCCAAGTTCGATAAGAAAAGTAATTGGAATCAGTTGGAACCAATTGAAGATGGAGCTGTTGGAGCATTTGGAGCCTTTTGGATCATTTGGAGCTGTCTTAAGCATTTGGAGGCTGTTGGAGCTGTTGGAGCCATTTGGAGCTGTCAAGCATTTGGAGCCCGTTTGGAACATTTGGAGCCATTTAGAGCTGTTAGAGCCATTTGGAGCATTTGGAGCTGTTGTAGCATTTGGAGTCTTATGGAACATTTGGAGCTGTTGGAACCATTTGGAGCATTTGGAGCTGTTGGAACCATTTGGAGCATTTGGACCTGTTGGAGCATTTGGACCTGTTGGAGCATTTGGAGTCGATTGATCATTTGGAGCTAAATACATTTTTATTTTTCTTGAGTATATCAGGTAGAACATAATCAATCAGCTTACTTATGAAGTAACAACGTACGGAAATTAAATTATAACTTGTGACTGAACTGTTTATATGGTAAATCGTATCCATTCCGAGGACCTAGAGAAGAAATTCTCTCAAGACATCGGCTGTTACAATTTACAGTTCTGACGATGAGAAGCAAGCTGTTAAACACGGTGCCCAGAAACTCTGTCAAGAAGAGGAGGACTATGTTAGTAACGGTTCTGGTTGGTCTCTGTCTAGTATAAACCGATTGGAGCTAAGAATTAGTCATTTCGCTTCTATGTAGGGATAAATGATTATAAGATTGCTGGCTTTCGCAAGTGATCCTGTAGTAGAATAGAAATTATGTAATAAATATTATTTTTGTAAAAAACTTGTGTTTTATTTTCGAACCTGTCATTTTTGAGGAATTTTTAAGCTAAAAATTAAGATTATTTTTAGCTTCTTCCAGGTTCATACCAAGGACCTTAGTCGATCTAATTAATTAATCGGTATATTGTTTGCAAATTTATTTAATGAATTTTGAACTTTTTCCTGAATTTCTAGGTTAATTATTACGAATTTCCAAGATTACGGTCGTAAAGGATTATAGAATAATGGTGGTAGAGGATTTAAAGTCTCTATAAGAGTTGTAAACATGGTTTATTGAAATTATTATTTTTTATATAAAATTAAATGTTTTGCATCATCCAGGTATCGAACCAAGGACATGACTCGATCGAATCAATCAGTATATTTATTGCCAATTTATTTAATGAATTTTGGAATTTTTCCCGAATTTCTAGCTAAATAATTACACAATTCCAAGATGGCGTCCATATGACAAGATGGCGGGTGTCGCAGTCATAATAAATTAATACTGCACTCTAGCGGGTTAGAATTAAACTAACATGGCGTCAGCGCACTCTAGTAGTCGATAACAAGATTGTGGCTTCCAGCATATGAAGACAAGATGGCGGACATGACGTCATACTAGGTGACGATATATATGATATTAACAAAGTGGTGGGGGTCAGTCTGCCAGCAGCCACCACGAGGGAAGGATCGGTCGCCATTTTTATTTTTATGCCCTCATCGGGTTCGAACCGCGGACTCCGAGCGCTGTGTCGTTAATATTTGTTTTTTAAATATTTTTCATTAAAATTTCATTAATTGAATTTTTTTATTATTTTTTTAATTTTTTATGTTAAAATCGGATAGTAAATAAAGACTTTAAAGTTAGCGACCGTAACGGAAATTGCAACGGTGACGTCATAATTCAAAATGGCGGAAAACAAAACGCCGGAAAGTTCGAGAAAACAAAATGACGTCATCCTAGATGGCGGATCCAAAATGGCCGCCGGGGTCAAGGTCAAAGTCACGTTACTACTTGTCCCGTTACGTTTTGTCCCGTTACGCTCATCCAAGATGGCCGTCGTGACGTCCGAGCAATCGGTCAGTGGCTCGGCACCTCGCACCTCAGCCTGAAGCCTGTGCCCGGAGCCCCATTTACATACTACTATTATAATATTATATATTTTAATTAAATTCATGATTTAGAATTAGAAATATTTGTAAATATTTCATTGCCATATATAATCACGTGATTGCACCACCGGAATGTCATCGTAAGCATTTATAAAACTGATCCGAAGATAATTTATCAGGAAAGAATACCAACATTAAGATAAAAGAGCAAAACCATCGTCGAGATTTAAGTTTCTGGTTGGCTTAATATATTTTTTATTGTCTTTCGGGGAGTGTCTAAACATCGTCTAACGAGAACGCATTTCAAGTGTATAATGGCATACATTCCAATTTCCCGAAAACATAAAAAAAAATTTAAAAAAAAGCAATTTTGTCAGGTCTCTAGTGATCAAAATGCACAACCAACAGACTTTTGTAGTACACTGATTAAAATACGACGCCTGCGCTGAATACGGCCTCCGCATGACCTCCACAGACTGACTCGGCTGTGCACTAAAATCACGTGTAAGATTTGTTAGTCATCTGGATTAAACTACGTTTCAAAACTTGTTATTAGATGCAGGCAACTTGTAATTACAACCCACGGTCTGGTGGCTGTAACCCATCGTTAACAGGCTTTCTTACAATTTTGGCACTTCTTTTGTGTGGTTCACGTTTTCCATGCGCGGCTGTGACTGTTTAGGGAATACATTGTCGCGTGACTTGTACAAAAGACATCCTGGTGCTAACAATTTTTTTTTCAGATTCTTTTCCGGGAAATGTTTAAGTTTCCGAGACATAAAGTGGCCCTACTCTCTCATTTCGAGCCACGTATTATCAACACGCGAAATTTCATGCAACCTTGTTGCATCGTTTAGGCCATTCCTTGCCGTTTGGTTATAAAAAAAGGGGGGGGAGTTAATAGTTGCTATTTTAGAAGTATATATATTTCACATTTTTCGCAATAACTAGTATTTAAATTCTATTTTTTGTTAATGAAAAAGGCATATAAAAATTCTGGACTGTTGAGCTGTTAATACCTATGATTAAACATAGTCATTCTTAACGAATTCATTATCGAACACCAAAAATTTCACAGTGGAAAATATATATTGGAGCCAATCAATAACAACTTCAAGACATTCCTTCAAAATTTGTGGTGCCTTTCGCAGAAATTCAATTTTTAATACCAACAGGGTTGATTCCTCTTTTTTCTATCTTCTTTATCCATAAAAATGTCTTATTATTTGTAAGAGTAAGGGCGCAATCCTTTTTATTAACATGCAAATAGAACTGAGAAAAAAAATTAACTAATAGGGAAGAACGCGAACTTCGGGGCGCAGATATTGACTTCCCTTCGCGAGAGTTAAAAGTATCTCTCAATAGCAATCCACCCTGTAAAGGAGAAAAGCCAACTCTCAATCGTTCTTGAGAAATAGCGGATCGAAAAACGAGGCGCAACTTAAACACCCGTACCGTTGCACTCATCGCTAAAGCAGGGCGCGTACTTGCTCGGCTCGGCTCGGCTCGGCTCGGCTCGGACCCGTCGGCAATCATATGAACATATGCTTTCAGATATATTTCGTAACGAAATGCCTAGTTTGTAAGTCATTTATCTGTTTTCTGTCTTAGTTTCTTAGTTTTTTAGGTGCTGACTGGCGGCGGAGTGAGTGGTCAGTGCAACCACTCACCACCAGGGGCGCTTGCGTCCCTGGTCACTAAATCCAGTACTGGACAATTAGCAAAGCGGACCACGAGTCCAAGTGCCCAACCCCCGCATGGTAGACTCTTTTCTACTCTGTCCAACACTTCATCCAGACCATCCTCTGTCTCCTGTAAATTCCTACACGTAATGCATGCCAATTTGCATCCCGCATGAATGTGCCCAGGGTTTTCCCTGTGTCTATGCAGGTTTTACCTGGGCCCAAACTATCTCTAGTTATAGTCTAGATTTAAGAGTGAGGGGAGTTAGTCATGGCGCCAATCGCTGCCATGGCTGGCCAATCCCCTCCTAGCACATGATGCATGCGCCCTCTCCCTGCATGGCTAATCCCAGCATGACTAGGCGTATAGGCTTCGGCCTGAGACGCACCTAGGTCCCTCCCTAACCCGGACCCCTCCAAAATACACTTAGTTTTAGTTAGGTTAGGAAAAAAAAATTGCTTTCAGATAGAAAGCCGCCCACTTGATCGGTTCGGCTCGGCTCGGCTCGGCTCGGCTCGGCTCGGCTCGGCTCCGCAAATCGAATGATTCGATAGTAAACGTGGCTCCTCCGGCAACGAATCATAGCGGCGGGTGCGGAAGCTAAATATGTTTCGCGTCCAGAAATGTAGTTGAGAACGCTATTTGCGTATATATTTATCATGCTCGCCATTATTTATAAGAATTCTACGTTGAATTTCGTGTCCGAGTGTCGTATTATAATTGTATTTGCAACATGAGAACACATGAATTCGCTCGATACCGAGGATAGATGTTTACACATCACTAAAAGACTCGCTCACGTTTTATTTCTTGTATGTGATTTAAAACGTAAATATTTCGAAGTTCTCTGTACATCAAATTGAGATACCTTAGGCGGCTACTTTTTCCCCCTCTCCTCCACCCATTCCAAACTCTTTTGACCCGCCTCGTCTTAGTGGGGGACCGTTAACAGCCGGTTGCGACGTTGCGACGTTACAACTTTAAAAAAAATTGGTTGTCTGTAAAGTAGGTTTACGGACGACAGTTTAACGTGACGTCATAACAAAACATTGATGAAATGATTGCATACTTTTATGAATAAAATTGAATAATTTTTATTTTAATAATAAAAGAATAAATACTTGAAATTATACTAGTAATCAGATTTTTAAAATTCAAGAATAATGAACCTTTATTGCCGAAATTGTTGTTGTAATAAGCTATGAAAACCACATTAACTTTTCACTTCACTTTATAACAGTCGACGAAACAGTTCACGTGGAGATGACTTGTAATTAATTTTAAAAACTGGCGTTTAGCTATAAAGTTTAAATATAATTATAAACAAGTTTTCATATAAATAAAATGTAATCAAATATCTATCATCAATTATATGAATCACCATAATTTTTTAGTCAGTTGTAACATAACCTATTATTACTGCACTCTCCGACAGCGTAACGGAACACAGCGTAACGGAACACTGTGTAACGGAACAATGAGCGTAACGGGATACTGCGTAAAGGGAACAATGTGCGTAACGGGACACCTTTTTGTGCGTGCAGCTGGCGTTCATCGATTTATTAGACGTTGTCACGTCAATAAAAACTTTAAATCGCGAATTCCACGAGCCATTTTTATGAAAGTGATAATATGGAGAGAGAGAGAGAGAGAGAGAGAGAGAGAGAGAGAGAGAGAGAGAGAGAGAGAGAGAGCGAGAGAGAGAGAGAGCGAGAGAGAGAGAGCGAGAGAGAGAGAGCGAGAGAGAGAGAGAGAGAGACCAGAGTTCTGCGCGGGGAAAACTGACACCCGCGTGATTTGTGGCGTGACGTCATAGGACACGTCTACCTGCAGTAACAGGAGTAGCTCGCTGGGCTTGCATGGCCGTTCAGTTCTGTGATTTTTTAGGCACACGTAGACTGACTGACTAGAATACAGGAAACTAAAATATTTTAAATAAAAGTTTAAAATAATTATTACAATCCACGCACTGAGTTTATAACATTAAATTTTAAAAAATTTACGTTCTAAATGTCGCTCAATCGGAATTAACTATTCTAGGAGTTATTCCTATTAAAATAACTTATAAGAACTAAAAAAAAAAATTGCATAGGTTCATGGCCGCTAGGTAAGATAGAAATGAAACATAACAGATAGAGGTATGTATAAGAATTGTGCAAATATAAAAGTGCGCAAATTTACAAACATGCCACTGAGAGCTCCCGTTTCTTCACCACAGAATACCGTGGTCCTCTGCGCGTTACACTTTCGTTTTCGTTAACTCTATGACGTCTTAGGCTCAATTCACCCCCACCAGCTATAAATAAGTTCACTACAAAAAATATATATGGCGTCCACTGGTTGCTCCTCCCGGAGGGGGGAGGCCCCCGGGAGGGTGATGTGTGGCCCGCGGCGAGCGACAGACAGCCCCGGCCCCGCAGACAAACCGAGGGCATTAGCGCGGCCATCGGGGGCCCCCGTGCGAGCCTCTCAGCTTTTCAGGAGCAAACTCCTACACGGCGGGGTCACTCATGCCACACACCATGCATGCCTGTCGAACTACTGGCTTGGTGGCCGCTACCTACCTAACTAGTCATGCAAAACTTCAAATAACGACATATTGAGAACAGCATAGAATTTACGTTCCTGGGATGGTTCTTGCCGTTTACACACCGTATGGCATAGGGAAAACTTGAAAAAATGGACCGGAGAAAGATTAATGTAGGCCTACCAATACACTGAAAACAAGCCCCACACACACACACTGTTAGAAATTACAGTAAATTTGCGGACTTTACATAAGAAGAATTTAACTCGAATAAACGAATAGTTCTTCGTAATTTCAAACAACTGAATATTCGTGGAAACTACGCCGTATTTCGACTTCCGAGTTGTATGTTTCGAACACATGTACCAAAATAATAGTGTTGCTGCGTGAAAAGAGGACAAACACACACTTTCGCATTTATAATATTAATAGTAATATAAAATAAATATCGATATATAATTAGGGATTTATACTTGAAACAACATTTGGATGGGTTTTTATTTGTTTACCATAAGCATGCATGTAATATAACATGACTTGGATCAGTACATCAGCAACACAGTGGGCACAGGGGCAAGACTGCAGTAGACGCACCAGTGAGCGGATCCCTCAGCCCGGTATTTAAATAACTAAACGGGCGGTGGAAGTGTGGGTGGGAGGAGGGGGTTGTATCAAATACCTGGGCGGCAGGGGGGGTGGCTTCGGCCCGGGTGCCCGCTGTGAACGACCAGCGTGACCTCCAGGGGTGAAGGGTGGGTCAGTCCCCCCCCCCCTTCCCTTCACCACCACAAGCCATCCTTAAACTATTCCTTATTCGTAGCCGCCCACCGCTGCCGAGGCGCCGTCTGACTGCCCCGTCGCCGCTGCAGTACAGGCTGTTCGCAAACCCGCTCTCTTCTCCTCGCTCCGAAAAGCAATTATGCGTGTCGCCCATACGGTGCGCAGAGCTTCAGAAAAAAAAACACGTGGTTTGAAAACTGCTCAACATATCATAGTGCTGTCTGATTGCGAAAATCATTTCAGAATACGCTGAGAACAAATGAACATTCCTGTTTCCGTATGTTTTTTTTTACTGTATTATTACAAGAGTGAAAATAGCTAAAAAGCGTGTTTTAAGGACAATTTCCAGGCATGAAACATGCGTTAGATACTTGAAAACACTTAAAAGGACTTTCTTTACAACTTTATATTTATTTCTACGCCATATGAAGTAACGGTTACCACTTCAATCTCACAGTTGATGCCCTATGTACGACGAGAAGACCGGCCTTGAAAGAATATCCTAACTATTTCGACACTGAAACAACAACGGTTTTTTTTTTAAGATAGTAATTTGTTTACGTTTATAAAATGTCACACTCAACTTAAATTTAAATCTTTACACGTCCAAGTAAATCATTTGACAGTAACAGAACTTGTCCGGCTAAGCAAAAGACTATAGTTACATTTCTGCTAAGAGATAGCACCATGAACCGCTCAAAGGTCACAAGGATGCACGGAAGGGCGCGAGAGACTCATCCTTACACGAAGGGCCGCATCGGCAATTCTGCGAGTATCCTTGCAACTATTCGGAAAGTAAATTAAAAAAACTGACATACTTTAAGATGATAATTTTAAGGATCCTTTAAGCTAAATGTTCCTTTAAGGTGGTTTCTGAAATAGCAGTTACTTTTATTCGATAATCGCGATTTTTGCAATGGGGTATAGGTATTGATTAAAAATATTTTTTGGACTATGTAAATCATTGAGAAAAGCTCAAGAATGAACAAAGAAAAATGGATACATACACACACAGAAAACAAGTTCAAAATCAGCCGAAGTTAAATGTAAAGACAGCACAGAGAATTCGATGGAAGGAATTAGTCAGAACAAAATCATAGCACAGACGAACACAGTGGACTGACAACGACGAGACAGTTGCAACAGAAACAGTCAATACAGACAAAAAACCTTGAACAACAAAGCCACAAGCAGAAGAACCCAGCAATGATACTGAAAATATAATACGGACAACACAGAGACGCCCGTCATCAGGTGCAAACAAACTGATAGAAGACACTGTAAAACAGGGCTCTGGGAAACTATAATACAAGAAATGAATACAAATTAATTATAATATAAACATTTATATTAGTTATTTTTGAAAAAAATATTTACGGGATATTGTTGATATGGGTTACACATTTTTGTTAGGTTATAACAGAATGTTGGTTAGATTACGAAAATTTCGAAAAATGTAAAATGATTTATTAAGAAATTATTTCAAATACTCTGTTAGTAATAAAAAATGTGTTCTCGAAAATATATATACTGTGTATCTTAATTTCAATTTCTATCAAAAAAGTCCAGAAAACGAGTAAAATTCTGTAAGTATTGATAGTAACGATGTTTTTAATTATAATTAAAACGTAAATTCTGCAAGTAGTTAGATCATGTAAACCAAATTCAACGTATATAACATAAATATACATAGACTAAAACATCAGAGTATCTAAAGGTATCTTGATTTCGCAAAAACCTCACTAAGAAAAAATCCATTAATGAAGAACGTTAGTTTAATCGAAATAACCTTATACTCAATTGTTTAAAGTTAAAATTTTTGTTTACAACTTTCAAGACACTTATTCACCAAAACATAACCAAACGTTGCATTAGGTAATAGATTTGACGCATGCGCGTTTTCAAGGTAACACAGTAGTAAAGAAAACATTTTATCTTTCCATTATTATTTATTCTTTTTAATCATCGTGACGTCACAAGACCAATGACGTAGTCATAGAAAATATTCAAACAGGTTAATAAATTTATACCTGGCTGAAAATGAAAGGAACAAAATTTCAAACGCAACTATTCGCTATATAAAATGAACAGAATAGTATTTAAAAAAAATTATTTCACCTTTCTAAGTCCTTTGAATAAAAAATTATAAATTTTAAATGTTATAACTTTTTATAAACAATTAAAAGAAATTTCACTGAAAAAGTTTATATTTTTTTTTAGTAAATTAACTTTTAAGACCGCTATGATTTATTATAGTTGTAAATATCATCCTTCAACTTCTAACCACACTAACTCTGTTAATATTAATAACAGCCAAGTATTCAAAAAAATAATTCTTATGTAAATTTTTATGCTTTATTATAAGTTTTATTCTAAACTTTTTCGTCTATCTACTTTTATCTTTTTTTTAATATCTAATCATAAAAATACTTTATTTAATTTTTTTCACCCCTTCTCAGGGGTTGGAATTTTTTTTTTCATTTATCGTTTTATACTTCAAAGTTACTTATAATATCAAAAATTTCTGTATTTACTCCAAAATTTTGATTTAAATGACTATTTAATTGGAATACCTACAGAATGAGAGTCCAATGATTTACCGTTGCACCACGTCGCTCATTGAGGCCGTCTGGTCGGGGTTTACGTGTGTTAGTGAGGCGGGATCATATGCGCGCCGCTCGCCGGTGCTTCTAGCGCGGTATCGCCTCTAAGCACAAGGCTCTGAACTGGCGCGCAGTCTTCTCGTCGTCACAGGATAACTGTGAAATTTGAACGGTGACCGTAACATTATATGGCGGAAAATTAAGATAAAGGTGTAGTGCAAGGCCGTTAAGTTCTTTCAAGAATTTGCACCGGTTTTTTACTCCTAAAAAATAACTCTGAAAACACGCGTTTTAACTATTTTAACTCTTCTAAAAATACAGTTTAAAAACTTAATCCGACATCAAAAGTACTTTTCGGCCTTCAGTAAATTCTTAAATGTTTTTCGTAAACAGACCCCACTCGGAAATCTTGAGTAGTTTTGAAATTGACTTGATTTTCCTGAAGCTTTGCGCACCATGTGTGTGCCCGGGCAAACGGCTCCCTTAATTTAAGGGCACGACACGACACGACACGACACGACACGACACGACACGATAGTCTGATAGTAGTTTACCTCCATGTATTTACATACAATCAATGCACATAGAATCAGACGCGACGCCACAAAAGTGATCGCGATCAGACACGAGACGACAACATCGAATGACTGCTCCAACTTCGTCGCGAGCAGACTGATGGCTGCAGTGTTCTGCGTGTGTGCGAGTACGAAGATATTTGTCAACAAAGACATGCTATCATGTGCTTATAGCTTTCTAGTTAAAGACTGTTTTTCATTGTTGATTTAGTTCGAGCAAATACACACGTGTAAAGTATTTTACATGAATTTTCCTAAAAATGAACTGGATGCCGATCGATTAGTATATTTCGTACGGGAAAGACTTTTTATAATCCATCTTTGAAGGAGTATCACGACAGCTATTTCATTACAAGAATATGGGAAGAAATAACGTAACGAAAATACGGTGCTAAGCTGTCGCGAGAAGACGGTGTTAAGCTTCTTGTCTTATAAAAGCTTTCGTTTCACGTCTTTTTTATAACGCGCGAGTTTCTAAATCATTGTGGGCCGGCGTGTACTTCCCGTGCGGGGCTGGATCCGACGGAACGCGGCCCCATTTGGCGAGGGAAACGGATAAGCCGTTTCATCGCAGCCCAGAGGCGTGGGAGAAGGCTATGTCGATAGGCCAGCGCTGCCCATCCCGGCATCGGCACCACCCGCATCCTAACCCGTTCAGCGATCTGGCACACTGAAGGACTATGCCAAGAGGCTGAGGAACCCACCCCAAGCTGTCGCGCGACATCGTGTGGTATCGCGCCGTGTCCCGTCGCGTCTCGTCTGGTTCCGTGTGCGACCAGCCTGAGAGGCCCCGCCTAGCCAGGAGTGTAGCCTGTCTGTGTGTGCCAGCGTTCGCTGCGGCTTCCAGCGCGGTATCGCCTTTTAGCGCAAGGCTCTGAACCGGCGCGCGCAGTCTTCTCGTCGTGCATAGATCTGAGCGGCAACCATAGCGTTAGATGGCGGAGAAATGTAATGCAAGGTCCTTGGGTGCTTTCAGGAATCTGTACCGGGCGACTCGTGTCTAAAATGTATTATGAAAACAAGCGTTTTTATTTTTAGCCCTTTTCACTCTAAAAATATGGTTCCAAAACATAATACAAAAACAGAACTACCCATCCACCCTTTGAGCATTCTTCAATGCTTTTCGTAAACAGACACCGCTCTGATATCTTGAGCAGTTTTCAAATCACATAGTTTCTTCTGAAGCTCTGCACACCGTGTGTGTGCTCAGGTAGGCGGACCCCTAACGGCAGAACGCTGATAGCAGCAAGTTCCGTTTTTATTTAGTAGACATAAAACAATATTCGTCCAAAATGTTCTCATTCCGATAAACTACTGTTCGTATCCATTGTGGCCGGCAGGGCCACATTTTTACTTGTAATTTATTTTTGTTGCTGGTCTCTAGTTTTATATGGTTTTTTATTTCACGTATTTTTACGCCTTTTTTAATTAATGTTAATTTATCTGTAAATTTTTTTAATTATATTTGTTTCTGTTAATTAGTTATACGCCGTTTGGTAGCTATCGATTATGAGTTTAAGAATATCGATTGTGTTTCACGTAAATACCACTTGGTGAGCGCCCGGCGGTTGGCTGATGACGTCAGACATTCGGCTTGCCGGGAAGAAAAAAATCAGCTGGGGCGAGCGGAGTTGGTGCCGAGCGACCGTCGAGGACAGAGCCATGTGACGGCGCGGACTGGTGTGCCGGACGGTAACGGGCGGCGAAGAGTATGGGGTTGGAGGCTCCACGCTGGGTGACAGGGCAATGGTTTGCCCTGTGATACTGAACTTATCAAGGTAAAGAGAGGCCGCAATTTTGATTTTTACCCTCGTGGTGCTGCAGTGGTTTTTGGCAAACCTAGTGAACTGTGTATTTTCCCATACTAAATTTTATTTGGACGGAACTTTTATTAGCCAGTTTGGTGAAGAGGCCCATTTGTTTTCACACGTTGTTCCAGTGTGGGATTTTTTTAAAAAACGGTCGCCCGTTTGCCTGTAGTTGCAATAAAAGTATAAGTTTGGAAGAAACGAACATTTTGCAACTTGTTTTTGAGACTTTGTCATCGGAATTTGCATACGTAAAGTTGGCATTTAGCTAATATATCAGCTTGTGCAGTATTATTAAATGTATGCGATCGGTATTGGACTACATGCGCAGCCTGATGTTGGTTGGTGCGGCCATTCTACGTTTTTATAAAATCATTGGCAAGTTAATAAAGAAGTAAGACTTTGTTTGAAGTATATGATAAATACTTCTGTGGTAACATAGTTATGTTACGTGAAGAGTTTTTGCTACATTTCCCTTAAAAAAAATAAGATAATTTTTTTTTGATCATCGTTCACGCCTTTGTGAATTCGTACCTATGGCCCGGCGTGGCATTAGACTCTGGAGTTGGTGAGGAAGGTCAGGAAGCCAGCGCACGCCTAGGATATTAACTTTGTTTTTTTGGCAAGTCTTTAGCAACGAACATCTGAAGAAAGACTAAACCGTTGATTGAGAGTTTAAGAACTTTATTTAAATAAATTTTTTGTACTTCAGTTTTATTATTGTAGAATTTTTTATATATTTATATTGATTGTCTTGTTTGATTTTTGGTATTAGGGCAGTCAGTATATTTTGATATTTTATAGTGGCCACGCCTCACGCCCTTATATATTTTTATACTTGTTATCAGTATTTATATTTTTACGATTTTTTAAAGGTTATTGTTAGTATCGCAAATGGGGATAAGATGCTGCCATTATTAACGTCAGCTTTTGTAACTAAGCTTGTATGGTTATGTATAGTAAAAATTATTTTTGCAAATTTCTATTTTTTAATAACATACGTCCAAAGTCTTGCCTCTTGTTTGTTTAATGGTTACTCTGCTATTATATCCTTTGAATTTTTTGGCCTGACCCCTGGGCAGTGGTGTGGGAAATTTATATTGTTTAGCTTTTTATGCCTGGTTTTAATATTTATTTTTTCCCTTCGCGCCCAGAGTGAGTCGGGGACGCAACCCCTCTTCCAATTAAGGAGGAAGAAGGGTTACACCATGGAAAAGAGGGGTGGGGGGAGAAACAATTTACATAAGCTATTAAGAGTTCTCTGTAAATTAATAGCATGGTAAAATAAGTTTAGGCACACACAGCACATTCATTGAAATACGAAAGTACAAAATACGACGCTGAGCGTTCGGAAAATCCCCTCGCTTTTCAAAGTTTCTCCCTGGTAGGTTTCTAATCCCTGACCTCTTCTCCTTTTTAAATGTTCGTGGTAACCAAATAAATTAATTTAAAATGGTTCAAATGAGGCTGAGTAGGGAAAAAAAGTGTAAGTCTTAAGTTTCTCCGCAAACGAAGACAGAATGAAGACAGTACAATGCGGACTTAAGCGCGCGTGATACACGAGAGGATGTAGAATTACATTCCTTCTAATTCCCGCTGTAGAAACAACCCGAAGTGAGCCTTTGGTGCGTGTGTGGGCCACAGGGGAAAAATAGTGGGGGGGGGGGAGTCCCAACCGATTTTTAAGTACACGGAACCACGCCAGAAAGTAGACACATTAATTTGTCGAAGCTTTTACCCGAAGACAAAAACAACAGGCGATAAATATGATAACGGCGGCTCAGAAGATGTGGCGGCGGAGAGGAAGGATGCGGTCAACAAGGACAAGAGAGAAAAGGAGACGAGAGAGCGAAGTAGCGGATGTGGAAGAGAGCGTTATATATAGCTACATATGGGCGCATGCGCTTTGGGAGAGAAAAAAAGTGTAATATAATTATTTCTTCCAGATTTTTATTCGGAAGCGCTGAGGGTTTGGGTTTTTTTTCCTTTGTGATTCTGGTAATAGAAATATTTAAAATGCAAAAACACAGCTGTAAACTAAATGTGACAATTCATCCAGAAACATTCTAGAAACATGAAACGAAAAACTAGGTAGAAATTTTCCAGGAGAACATGGTACGACTGCAACAGGATGTTTTCATTTTATTTTAGTTTTCTTTATTTTTCTTTCAAAATCTACCTAAAATACCGTTCAATTTCCGCCGGGGCTAGAGTCCGGGCAACGGAGTTCGCATCGCGTCATTGCGAATCACGTATAAATTCAAAAATGATAGCGTTGTCGTAGCAGTTTAGTTTTTAAAAAAGAACTGAACTACATTGATCAAGCTGTAAAAGTTACTAAAGGACAATATAAGAATAGGTTTAAATATGGGTGTTTATTAGCGTCTGTCATTGCTGTAAAGTTTGCTCTGTCTCCTTCGTCAACCCATCGGCAACGCCTCCGAAACACTTCCCAACTGTAAATGGAATAGACTCTCAGTCCATACAAATGCAAGCAGATGATTGGTCGAAGATAAAACTTGTAACAGTGTGCGGCGTGTGGCACAGGATTCGACAGCCGTGCGCGTTTCTCATTGGTCAGATGTTCTGCCTTGAATGGGGGAAATGGTGTGCAGATGGAACAGCATCTCAATGCAAGCAGATGATCGGTGTGCGGCGTCTGCAGGGGTTTCGACGGTCTTGTGCAAGTTCAAATTATTTCGTTATCGTTCGCCGACCGAGTGTTTTCTGACAAATAAGAAAACAACTGGTTACTAATGCATCGTTAGTTGGAACAAGTGTGACGTGAGTCATGGTAAGCTCGAGATGATGATGCTGACAGGAGTGGCAGTCAAAAGTCTAGTCTTAAATTTTTAGATTAGCTGGACAGCACTGTGCGTGAAATTCAATGTCATTAACATCCACGTTTCAGTTCCAGAAAAAAAAAGTTAATGAATTGGCTAAACGTCTATCAACATTGAAGTAATCAGAGACTATGAAAGGCGACTGGATGCTAAAGGAGCATTTACGGAGCGAATTGGGAGGGGAGGGGGTGAGAATGATAAGTCAGAGAAAATCCACCAGCACGCGGCATTGTCCGCCACGTGCTTTCGACTCTGCCGAGGTGTAAATTATCTTACGCTGGCCGCGAACAAGTGAGAAATTATCGCGCGCTGTATGTGTCAAAGAAGGAAATTATGGTACGCTCGCCTCGGCACCCACGCCTTTCCGCACCCCACCCAGTTTCCTCTGCTGTCTAGTACGACGCCATAGCCGCCATCTATATCGCTGGCAGGCACCGCTACTGTCGACTGCAGGTGTCGGCCATGGTGGATGACGTTACCGACGGTTCCAGGTTTCGCTGCTACGAGACGCTCGTGTAGATGTTTTATAAAATCCAGAGCGAGGCAGTAGTTGGTTTCGAACCACGACAGCCCCTCTACCACCGTCCCCTCCACGTCTCAGAATCAGGAAAGGAAAGGAAAGGTTCGCAGTAAATGGCCACATCAGGTGGCGGGGCTGCCATAGACCTAATGTGCGCCAATCAGGAACCTTCTTTTTGGCCGGGGGGGGGGGGGGGGGGGGTATGTTTCCTACGGTTTCCTGGAACACCGCGCGCTGTGGCGGCACGCGAAGAGGAGATTTCCTGTCTCGATGTGGCATGACGTCTGGGGAATGTTTTCGTCCAGGCGTGCCGAACACTCGGGGCGAACACAGTGTGCACATAACTTAACACGACACGTTTCGTTCGAAAGATGTCGATTGAATCTTCAGCCAAATATTTTCAATTTCCACACAACATACATTTGCAAGACAAAATTACAATTACTTAATTCTGCATTTTATAGAATGGAATAATTCTCAAGGCACGTTGTTACTTGATTTTCTTGCCATCACTGTTATTACTTAAAGGCTACACCTGTACATCCGTCACGATAACTTTGTTGCATTTGTTGTTTGGTCGGAAATTTTTCCCACCAGATTATTTACTACATTTTTACAAATCAAACTACTGCAAACACACAAAAATATTTCTGTTGCCTGCCATACATGGGCACAAGAAAGAGAGAGATGGAGGATCAAATCAAACCTACGCACTGCGGAGTAACACATACATTACAAAGAAACTTTTTTTTTTAATTAAAACTATTCTCCATCAATAAAAAACAAATTTCCGGAAAGCATGCGTGGTCGCGTCATAAGGCAGACTCCAGTGACCTCGACAAGGCTAGGTGGATGAACCACCGGGCGGAAGTCAAGAAAGACAGCGCACTCGCGGCAGACCAACCGTGGTTCGATGTAGCCGCAGGGAAGGGGAGTAGAGGCCTTGAGGTACATCGGCCTCCTGGCTGAGTCGCCACTCGGCGTGCAGAGTTCCAAGTGTTAACGCGCCATTTACAAACCGCTAAAAATTTATTTAAAGTGTATGATTACAAATAGCATTTAAGAGCCATTGCGCTTGCCTATTCAAATTTAGTCCCATGTTTTCTTCTATAAGGTGTATTTTTTGGACAGTGAAAAAGGCTAAAACATGCGTTTTCGCTGACTATTTTAGGTATGAAAAATTCTACGTACATCATTGTAAGTGATATAGGGACTACAGGAAACCTTCATCATTAATATTCCAGCTTAAATTACAAGGTTACCTCTTAAAAGTCCCGTAGACGCGCGATATCGACGCGAAGACTACACGCCAGTTCTGTGTCTGTCGCGTAGAGGCGAAGCGACGTGTGATGCGCGAGCCAGTGTCGCCCTTAGCACCCCTGCGCTTTTGGAGCTCGTGTGCCCAGCCAGGCAACCACCTTAAGGCACTTCGCCCTTTTCTCCTTGAATTTATCATACAGTGAATAAAATTACATCATCGGCGAAGAACTAGGGAAAATAAGAAAACCTAACTCTGACCACGAACCACAACCACCCCCCCCCCCCCAACCCACTGGATCAAAGGCAGTTTGATGCGTGGAGAAGAAACTCTGACTGCTCAGACTCAGGCCTAGTTTTTTAAGTAGTTTTGGGCCCACCCGCTAGATAGTAGCTTTCATAATACCTATATTACTAGCATAGCTAAATTGTCTATGAGAATTAATGCATCAGCTATTACCAGGCAAACAAGCCAGTGAAAATTAATTCACTTAATTTTGGTAGCACATATTTTGTGGTGAAGCATACCAGAAATTTTGCATTTCTACTAATTTATACAGAACATGATTTTGTATTAGAAAACAGCATTAAGTGTTTCTCGCACAACTTTAATTTCTGTTACTAAGCAATTAATCGTCAAGTAGATAAATTAATATTATAAGCCTAACACTTTTGGAACGCACCGTCCGGGGTTTCTTTCTTTTTTTTTTTTTTGCTAGTAGTTTATGTGCCAATACAGCAAATAGCGTCACAAGTCGCGCAAAAAAAATGGTTTCAGTATCCACTGTTGAGAGCCTTGTTTATGGTCTGACGTGAAGTGGGAAACAAGGGAAATGCCTCATATAGCCATGAGATACGGTTCTCGGAGCGACATGACGAGGCAGCTCACGGGACTGCCCTGCCGTCGAGCCACAGCGATCACGGGGCCGTGCGATATATCGATAAATCGACACATCGAACCGTCTCGACACGACCCTTCTGGAGCAGTGATGTATTCAAAGACACGTTCAAAGGAGCAACGTACAATAATTAATTGTTGCAGTAGCAATTCCCTTCTCAACATTTGTGTTCCTATTAAAAAGATAATTAATCAAATCATCGGCCCACTTCCAGTTGTACTATCATTTTTGTTGGTTGCTTTAAAATTTACCTTTTTACCTGATATAGGTACTATTTTTTTATGCATAAAATATTTTCAACCTTTTGGTAGATAATAAAGTTGTTAGAATTGTTTCTGCTTGCGTAATTTAATTTAATTAATTTGGGAAGGCAAACGCACGTGCCTCGTGCACACCCCCTTAAACACGCTCAATGCGTAAACATCATAACTGTGTAACGGTGCTGAAAATATCGCGATATTAGCAATATCCCCTTAAGGGCCGGTTTCACCAACAGGGCTAATGCTATTTTATCGAGATAAAGTACAAAAATATCTCGATGTTCTAGTTGTTGTGTTTCATCACACACTTTATCTCGATTTTCTGATATTATCGAGATAGAATACTTAAACCTCGGAATTTGGTGGATAAAGTGAGAATATCTGGATAAAGATGTAAAAATAAACAAACACATCACAGCATGCATAATATTTTTGGAGGAAATATGGCTCGGGCGATGTATAATTTAATTCTTGAGGACAGTGATGATGAAGAACATTTTCGCGAACGTCGGCCACGATGGATTCAGGAAAGAAGCGATTATTTTGAATTGTATGACGAGGATGATTTCAAGATTCACTTTCGTCTTTCTAAACAATCGGCTATGTTTGTACTTGAACATATTGAAAACCAACTAGAGTTCCCTTCTGACAGGTAGGTTTATTTGATTCTAAACATCCATTTAAATTTTCTAATTAAATCTAGATTACTAACAGTATTTATTTTTACTTTTAGGAACATGTCAGTTTCACCCATGAATCAACTTCTTGCAACACTTCGTTTTTATGCAACGGGATGTAACCAGCTGTCTGTTGGGGACTACGTTGGTTGTAGTAAACCCACAGCACACAGAATAATCCACAGGGTTAGTTGCGCAATCGCTGCTCTTCGGCCTCAATTCATAAGATTTCCTGAGACCAGAGAAGAAATTCATTCGGCCCAAATGAAATTTTATCAGATTGCAAAATTTCCCAGGGCTATTGGTGCAATGGATTGCACCCATGTCAGAATACAGTCACCAGGTTTGTTAAGAATATCATTGAGCATAGGTTCAAAGTGAATGATATGTCAAGGCATATTGTTAGTACAGAAAATATTTGTTTTCAGGAGGATAAAATGCAGAGTTGTACAGAAATAGAAAAGGGTACTTTTCTATCAATATTCAAGCCATTTGTGACCCAAATGTGGAATTCAAAGATATTGTTGCCAGATGGCCTGGATCCACACACGATAGTACAGTCTTTAATAACAGTAATAGAAGAGCATTCTTTGAAAGAGGAGCATATGGAGATTCGGTATTGCTTGTGGATTCAGGCTATGGTTGTAACAAATATCTAATGTCTCCATTGAACAATCCCACAAGTCGTCAGGAACATCTTTACAACGAATCGCAAATACGATCTAGGAATCCAGTAGAACGAATGTTTGGATGCTGGAAACGGCGCTTTCCAGTCTTAGCTTTAGGACTGAAAGTCAGCCTAGAGAATGCTTTCCCAATCATTGTGGCAACTGCAGTGCTGCATAATATTTTGATACGAGCCGGCGAAGAAATTCCACCAGATGATCCTAACATTATTTGTGAAAAACCGTGGACTGAACTGCTGGAGGAAGGTTACATTAGGGATCAAGAAGGAAATGTGGAGAGAAGGGCCAGATATGATGTAGTGAGACGGTCATTAATTGAGAACTATTTCAGAAGGTAAGAACAAATAATATTAAATTTATCCGATTGCATATACAAACTCCTATCATATTTAATAATTTTTGTTGTCTCAGTTTGTTGTAGATGGCCTCGAGAAAAAATCATCAACAAATTCGTGAAGATGTTGCAGCAAGGATCAAGGGACAAAAACTGTAAAATGGTTTTATGTATAATTGTTATTAGTCAAATAATTAGTAATGCTACAAATATCAAAAATATATATAGATAATGATTTTCAATACAACTAGGTTTCATTACAAATATACAAAATCAGACGCTTTGAATTGCTCATTGTAAATAGAGTTAAAAAGAACAATTGTATACAAATTACATAAAACATAAAATTATAAACCATCCAATTCTTTCTTTAGTTTTTTTAATCTGTAGAGTCATAAATTCAGTCTGTAGCTTTTCATGATTCAGCCTTTCTTGTTCTTGTTGCAATCTCACTTGACACAGTTCTTTCATAGCTTCATTTTCTTCTGTTGCATATTTCTTACATAATTCAATTAGTTCAATTTTAGCTTTATGGAGGGCACTTATTTCATTGTTCTTGCTGGACTGCAATTTTGGCCGCCGTCTCTGAGTCCAGGAAGACTTCTCCGCGATGTTTGGCAACTGACACTCAAGGACTGATTTTGCAACATTGTTACTATTATCGGGAATATGGTCTCTTGAAGTACTTTCACAGTTGCCTTGCTCAGTGCTTACCATAACCGTTTCTTTGACACAAGGGAATATCACTGGTGAAACTGATGATGTTGAACTGGCATTATTTTGTGGTACAAGAGCAGGACATATGGGGCCTCTGAGCATTGAGGGAGTGTAGTGGGACCAGTCTCCATTAAGAAGTGTCTGCTGAAAAAAAAAAGAAGACACTGTTATGTGAAAAATGTAAACATTCATCGTACTGTTAAGTTTCTTTGTTATGTTAATGTTATTAACATTTTAAACTGCTTTGTTATGTCTGCTACTTTACACTAGTTTGAGTCTCCAGGGTAGCAATGTCCACCATCGAACCTATTTCCAGCTCTACGACTGCATTTTCTTTTGTGTTGTTTGATTCACCTGGAACAATACTATTCTGGTTAGTTCACATGTGATGTTATAAGCACAACAACTTAACGGTTTAACAAAATAATACATATAGGTCTAACATTTCCAATGTTCGACCAAATATGCGACTTCTTTTATGTAAGAATGAAACTGATCAAAATTATTTTAATCAATCATCTACATCATTTACTACACAGAAAAATGTATTGAAGGAGAAGGCTATGAAAAACCATTAATTTGTAGGAATACTGTACTTACTTATGCATTGTAATGTATTGACCATTACTGCATCTGAGTCTGAGTCAAAGATATTATTGTGTCCTTTAACTACAGGTTTTATTAAAGTATAAACGCGGCCCAAAATAGGGTCATTTGTACACTTTGTGGGGGGTCCTCCACCTGAAAAAAACAATGTATACAATTTAATTTAATTAATTGTCAATGTACATTGCCATTTGTAAAAATATATTAAACCACTTCCTTTCACTTCTGTATAGTAAGTCACAAAATAAAATGTTACATTTTGTAATACAAGTTGAAAATATTTTTATACAAAACATACCTGTCCCAGTTACCATCTGAACTTTTTCGTCTGCATACTGTTTCCGTGTCGTCTTCTTCAGATTTTCCCAAACATATTTCAGGTTATCTGCAGACCTGTGATGGACTCCTGACACACAGTTGAAACTACTTGCAATAATTTGCCACTGTTTCAATTTGTTCTGTTGTGTTACTGCATCCGTGCGCTTATTTTCAATTATGTTAAAATGTTCTGTCACCAAATCTAACAAAACAATTTTTTCTTCTGGTGATAAATTCTTATTTCGTGGTTTTTTGGCGGAACAAGTGTTTTCTTTAGCTTCCATTATCTTTATTATCGCTACACGACTTGAATAACAACAAACCTACTCGCGATATTTGTTTACTTTTCTTCCGAACATCGAGATTTCAAAAAGAAAATCGGGATTTTATAATGAATATCGAGATATTATTATCTCGATTATCTGGGAAGAGGATAAGTCGTGGTGAAACGGACACAAGATCATCGCGATTAAAATTCAAGTTTAACTTTTTATCTCGATAAAAATATCTCGATTTTCCATTAAGTTTATCTCTGTTGGTGAAACCGGCCCTAAGTAATCAATTTAACCACTTCAACTCCCGCATCGATGGAGGCTCGAGACGTTGCCATCTATAGGTGTGTAAGAATCAAACTGAACCACTTAAAGTACAAATAGTCGTTGAATGAAATAATGATTAATTTTTGTACAGTCCATTCCATAAACGATCACGCGAATCAACAGATTCTAAGCTGCCATTGACACAAATTATTACATTAAATAAAATAATTTATGTCCCACGGAACGAAGCCAGTCAACCATTAATAGTTGAAAAACTAACCTGTTAGAAAACTGCATTCGTTTGTGGGATACAAAGCAGTAAGGAATCTGGAATACCCTGTGGCCCTCATTCACTTAGAAGCTGTAGAGTTCGACTAAGTTGGCTAAACCCTGTCATGTAACTTGGCTCAATTTGTTAATTCTCCAAAAGCGGTACCGACGGTCTACGTATCCTTCTTCCACTGTTGTTAGTAAATAATTTCATGTAGTTGTCTGTGTCCATTAAAAACACAAATCATGTGATGCTCTCCAAGTGAAATTTGGGAAATAGGTACAACTGCCCAGGGAAGTAACTAGACTAGTTTCCACCCAGGACAAAAACTCATCTTGGCGCCCCCCTTTTATTTTTTAAACCAACAAAACCAAAATTTCTCCACAGCACCTCATATAGCCACCACATCATTTCTCTGTTCCAAATAGTTTCGATTCAACTTAGATGGTAAATAAAATATATTTATTTGGAGTCATTACATTTTGTAGTAAAACTTCTTTGCTAAGGGGGCTACAATTTTCTACCGTTAGGAAAATTCAGATCGCATGAGGGTAATAGTCGGGTACGTGGTTGGGGGAACCGGTCGAGGAGGAGAGTGCGTCAGCGGCGACACCACTCCAGCGCATGCACCAGCGGTCGACTGGGAAGAAGCACTGGGTAGGGGAAATAGGTACGTAGCGGAGCATGCTATATGCTAGTTGTAACGACCAGAAGATGAGGAGACGGCAGGGGAGAGGTAGAAATCACGTAGCAGTTCTCGTAACGCTGCATTTTTTTTTTTCCATTAGAGATCGTAATCGCACTTTACTATTCTTAATTATTATAGCTTGTTAAATAAAAAAATAATAATTTATCTCTATCTATAACTAATAAGCAAAATGTTTCACTTCTGTCGCGCATGGACTTCATGCACACAATTTATTTTAATACATCGCAAGTTGGATAGTACCCAAAAAAAATTACCAGTGTTTTAAATATTTGATGACATACAGGTATACATTTTTCGACATATGTTTTTGTGTTCTAACACTAAGACATTCAAGTAAATATCTACAGTAGAAATGTCTCTGTCAGGTTAGCGACCTCTAAATGCGACGCCCGGGGCACAAGCCCCGACTGCCACCTTGTAGTTACGTCCCTACCACTGGCACTACTTCTGATAGCTGTCACATTTGTCACACACTGCATGATACGAACTATAAAAAAAATGTAACTACAGTTTTGTGTAAATTAAATATTTAATCTCAGGCATTCACATCGAACAACGGATGGACGCGATCAATGCAGTTTCCCCCCCCCCCCCCCCCCCCCGTATCGGCAGCCGCGGAGATAGACACTTGTGGCTCAGGAGTCCATCCATGCACCCCCATTATGAGACTCCCCCTTTTTATCCTCCTTCCACATGACGCTGGAGAGGGGGAAGGGCTGAAGAGTGATGAGAGCAGGCGGGGATGCAGACCTGTCGGTGTATACGTGATTGCAGTCGTAACCTATTAACGGACGCCATTTGGAACGAAGTGGGAGGGGGAAAGTTGAAGGGGGATGGACAAAGCCCCCCCCCCCCTAACATCCAGAACAATGAAAATTTGTTCATACTGTGCTTGAATTGGTAATTTAGGGCCTAAACCATATGAAATATAGAGTCAGGAATTACTGAGCTAGAGGTGAATGCTATCTTCTTTCTTTCCTGCCTGCATCAATTTCAATTAAACACATTAATATCAGCTTTAAATTAATAAAATTAGTACTTGGAATAAAAAGACACCTAAAATTTACGTCGACACATTGCCAAAGAATCTAAAAAAAAAAAAAAATTGAAACAAAAAATTTGTGTAGTTCCTAAAGCCATTGCAAGAACTCAAACCGCCAAGTGAAAAGCTTTTTAATCAATGCCACTGAGGCCCTTGTTAAACAGGTTACTAAAGCTTTTGAACATGCCTATTTCTCATCGTGAAGTAAAGAAACAAAAGCTTTTAAGGTTATTTACAAGGCATACTCACAGTTACTTCAGTTTTTGGCAGCAGTTAACTTTGTCATCCACAGTGGTCGTTTTCTGCCACAATATTTTATGTCAATATTAGGAACAAGAAATGGCAAATCTGCATCATTGCCATAAACCATGCCTAAGGGAGAGAAATCTATCACATCCCGAACAAACACAAAAGTTTACGTTCCTGCAACATTGCAGAAACATCAGTGCTTTACTAAACGCAAGGCCACGTTCCTCAAATGTATCTGAAACATTGTGTGCTGCATGGGGTGAGACCAGTTCGAGGAGAGAATCAGGTGAGATGTGAAAAAGTGCATAACCACCAACCAATACTTGAAACATTAAGTGAAACTTATTTCCAGCAAGTAGGGTGCCAAGGTGAAAACTCATCATAGCGCAACAAGAAGTGCAACACTCAGGAGTGGGGAACTTGATGGTAGGGTGGAAGAGGGGGAGCAGGAATATTAAAAAATGTAGGCAGTTAGGTAGTTTGACAGAGTTTGCAGGTGTTTCACCATGTTTGTTAAAATTGTGAACCTCCTGTGTGTAAGTACTTAGTTTAATTTTATTGTTTAAGTGAACTGTACAATATTTTAGTTTATCGTTCAAGAGTATTACGGATGTGTGTTAAGTTTCGCTTCTAATTTTTGTTTTGGCGTCGCAACCATTTTTAATAATCTTAAATTATTCATAAATATATTTAAAATTCTCGAAAATATATTTGACATCCAGCAATTTTAATTAAATAGTTTATCCCATATTGTATTTTTTAATTGACGAATTAAAACTTTCAGCCATCATAACCATTTCTTTGAGCTTTCCAAACCATCCTGCATCATCAGACTACGTTAGTACTATAAATGTATGTGCTATCTTTATATCTCACACAGTTTCAATGCTAAAAACAAATGAAAGAAGTCAGGGTCATTACGATGGTGATGATTCATGCACAATCTTCGGTAAAACATTATCTGTGAGCCCCAGAGTCAAAATGCAAGTGGCTCTGAACCTTATCCAATCTTGGGAGGTGTGTTCGCTTTGGACCATTTTTAATGAGCACTTTCATGCAACTTCAGTTTTCTTCCCAAGTATTCTTCCTCCTTAATGCTCCCTTACCTGCTTCCATTGTTCTGACTCATTTCTCTCCTGCCTTACTTAATTAATTATTAACTCCAACCTGCATCTTCACACAACGTTAGTCGCAGAGGTTGCCCCTGTGTAACCGCCTAACCACATGGTTCCTGCTACAAATCCCAAGTTAAAACACAATTTTTTTTAAAGTTAAGCTTAAGTTAATTAATTGAACAAGGCACCAAATCAACTTCTCAGTAACCTGGGATCAAATATAAATACAAACTCAAGTTAAAGCTATTTAGGGCATGCCATAAAACTGACTAGGAATAAAACTAAAATCACAAACAGTATCAATAACTCCCGGGTTACTATAAATGTGTGATTCTAAAGTTCCTTAAATTTTTCAGTTTCAAGACTTAAAATTAAAGTATGTCTTGAACCCAATGAGCAGGATTGGTCTCAAGCCGCTCTGAGCTTACTCTTTCTCTGATGACTAGAGTTAAAAAAGCACTTTAAAAGTATCATTTAATTCACAATAACAAACTACAGAAATAAAGAGAATATTTTTATGACAAAACCTCTTAGATTAATGCAGGAGAACATTGACAATAAACAATAACTGGATATTTCAGTAAAATAATAATAAAAAAAATGATATATATATTTATATCTTACCTTAAAAAAAAGGAAAACACATGCACGTATCACAGCTTAGTGTTTATATAAATTTTGTTAAACTAGGTAGAATTCTTGTCCTCTGTAAAAATTATTTTAATATAAATGTTAACCAGCATAAATCCAAATCATAAAAAAACAACCGTTAGAAGCAGTGGGAGACAACATAAAATAAACCCCCTCTCGGTCAGCCTACAATAGCACAAACTACATGAACAAGCACATACACATGCAGAACAAAATAGCATATAAAGTATGTCTATGTTTATGCTACTTACTGTGCACATGAGGACACCACTGTCAGCACTCCTAAACGTCTTGAAAACTTCAGTTCTTTCCTAAAAGCGTAAAACAAAATTTTCTTGGTTAACCAAAAAAAAAAAAAATTTAAAAATTTGGTAAATAGACAAAAACCAACCCATACCTTTTGCGAAATGTTGCCGTGGAGTTTCAGAAACTCAACATCCACCAACACATCACAGTCTTCCTCCTCATCATCATCGAGACTGTCGTCAGCAGCCGAGTTCCGAGGAGACGCCAGCACACTCGACAGCAACGCAGTCAGAAAGTCAACCATGTCCTGAGTCGCGCAGAACACCAGCATCTTGCGCTCGTCGCTCAGCTGCAAAAAATTGGTACGAGTTACACAAACACCAGCCGATGATCAGCGATGCTGCTTAAATGATTGTCTCTTTGAAAAATGTTTTAAAATTCTTTACAACATAAGTCAACTATAATCACTCAACTTATACTTTCAATTGGTAATGTCCATCACCTAGTTTTATTATTTACAGTTTGCAAAAGAGAAATTTAAATTGATGTAAATGATTAACTTCAATAAACTAATTACTTGGACGTTTCCAATTTAAAAAAAAATTGAATGGTTCACCGACTTACCTATGTTGTAAAGAATTTTTTTAATTCCTGTTTGTATAAGAGAAAATTAAGTTCAGATTCAAAATTTCCTTTGTTCTTATTTGTATGTGACAAAAAGAACTAATTACAGTAATTACAAAAGTCCACATAAAGTGTGACAATGTCGTCGCAACATCATAATGTGCAGTTCCTGAAGCGTATCTGGAACACTGGGTGTCGTCTGGGCTGCAGCCTGCTGGAGGAGAGCATCAGGTGAGAAGACAGCGGAGGTCGGAGCATTGGAATAACGCACAAACGCACCTGGCACTTCCACACGATGAACGCGGCCAGCGTGACGAGCCGCAGCTTGGCCGGCGCCAGGACGTAGAACTGGCTCAGGCTGGAGGGCACCACGAGCAGGGACTCCGCCGCCAGGCCGCCGTCCCCGGGCCTTCGGCCGCCGGTGGGCGCCTCGTCCGCGGCGTCCACGAGGGTGGGGTCCCGCAGCGCCAGGCCCGCCAACTGCTGCACGGCTGCCGTGAGCGTGGCCGAGAGCAGCAGCGTCTGGCGGGCCTCGCCGGCGCGCTCTGCCGGCGCCTGCTGGCGAGAGTCCAGCTTCTCCACCAGCCTGAGGAACATCACAACATTCAAACTGCTTGTGATTCCTTCAAAATAAAAGTATAACTACTTTGGCTAGAGATTTTTTAATCATATAATCTTTACTTAAAAATTTAAGCCAAGTAAACTTTATTTTATCCTTGGCCGTCATTCGCAAGAAAATAAATTTATCCCATTTTCAAATAGCTATGTATAATTCTATACGTAAAAAAGTCAGTAAACAACAAGCACAAAAATTTGATTCTACCAAACATTAAACATTATAATATTAAAAATATCCTGAGAGTAAGTTAATTTTTTTACTAGCTCTAGCATTTGATTTCACACATGACAACCCTACCCCAGGCTAAAATACCTAACAAATTTTAATCCTGCCACCATCTTGATAGAATTTCTCTTAAATTGGTTATGATCATGTTGGGTTCTTAAAAATTCAGCTTCGACAACCATTTTTATTTTTTTATTTCCATTTTAAAGAGAAATATTTTGAACACGAGATTATACAATAAATGTTATGTGTGTTACCTAGCAGCTGAGAAACCCTTGAAAATGAACTTCTAATGAGTGAAAATGACAGTAAGGCAAAGCTTTTAATTAAGACTATCTTCCTGACATTGTACAGATAGAATTTGCTACTAAACACAAACTCATGCTCATATGTACGCAGGGATGGCAAAATATTTCCACATAACAATATATCTGTCTATCGATATATTGTTTGAATTACATCAATACCAATACTAAAACAGGTTTAGCACTTTCAAGCAAATGTAAATACAACTGAGTAATTTTTAAAATTTTCAATTATTTTATTATTGAATTTTTCATGTAATACATTCCCGCTAATCCAAACTTATTGTGACCGAGACTTGTTTGAAATACCATATTTCTGAATTAGCCGAATAATTTCTGTAATGCAACAGCGTGTAGTAAAATAAATCTCTATAAGCATTAAGTTATCATGAAACACAGCCTATAACACCCCTAAAAGCACAATCACTAAACACTTTGATAATTAGGTTAAACATCAAAATTAATTTTTAAATTACAAAACTATTCAAAGTTTTTTTAATTTATTTTCATCCTAAACTCTTCTGATCAATCAGATTTTCGTACTAGCGGGGTTTAGATTAGCAGGACTCCAGTGTATTTATGAATTTTTAATTGTTATTGACTCATGAAGATGTTGGGAGAAAAATAAGTAAATGAACATGTAGGAAACTAACATAAAAATGGTCCTATTTTATTGTCCAACTTGGAAAAATTTAACTTTCAGTTGTATAAGCTTTTCTTATTATTTTAACTTAATATGGGCTCTAAAGATTTTTATTTATTTATTTTTAATTTATTTATTTGGAATTTGTCACATGCCCACCAACAGTCGTAGACTTCAGTGGTGGGCACTACATGTAATAACAGGAACACAGTTATCACTACCAGTGTATGGACTCCCACCTCCGTCGGTAGCACAGGAGGAAAACATCTACAGATGGCCAGCAAACGAGAGCAAGAGTATCACACACTAGCAGTGATAATAACAAAACAGACAAAACACTAACAAAGGTTAAAAAAAACTATAACACATAAAACATATAGGTAAAATCATAATATTAAATGTTAAGAGAACAATTGAAGGTAAAATAATATAGATATGACAGACATAAATCAGAATTTATAATTAAACACTGTTGGAATTCAAATATAGATTATTGTAGTTTGTTATAAGTCTATAAATAATATCATTATGAGTATGAAGAGTACACAGAGTAGAGCGTAAGCGGGAATTGAATTGAGGAATTCTTAAGGCAGTATTGTCAAGAAAATAAGGACATATGAATTTATGAATGTAACAATTATGAACAAAAAGGGGATCATGATAGGCCCTATGGTCTACCAGGGGTGTCCAAGTGGGGTGTGGGAGGTTCGTAGTAATAATTAAATCTATAACTTTATTTTGAATACATACACATTTTATAAAGACAATCATTTTATATGAACATCAAAAATTGTAAACCACTTTGATGTAAACAAAATACAACATAAATAAAATAATGTATACAAAGAAAAAATTTATTTAAACATTAATAAAGGTTAGGGCCCATACATTCTAAAAAAAAAAAATAGAAACGAACTACTTTCAGATTTTTTCTACTTCATAACCAGTCAAACTGTCACTGCAGTACAATGTTTCATCTGACTTACATACCTATCAAATGCCCTCCTGTGAGTTCCAAAATTTCCATTTTTTCCCTATTAATATATATAATTCATTCTTTTCAAAGCCTTAGTTCCACGGTTTTATTAATTTTTCTGCCTAATTTATTTACATATAGTCTTAATGAAATTGGTTTTTAATTGAAAAAGTATATACATTTTATTATAATTTAACATTATTCGAACAAAAGATATATAATATAGTCATAAAGTTATTGATACCAAAATATCAGTATTTTGAACCTGAAATATCTATATTTCCGATATTCAATATATCATTGCCATCCCTAAATGAAGTAACATGGTTTTAAATAAAATATAATGGCATTAAAATTCAAAAACTTAACTTTGGGGTAGAAGCAGAGCCTTAATCTGACTAAAACCATTCCACGTAGTAAAAACACAAACTCGTAGTTCCAGATGTACAATTACGCTGACCTTGCAACGTCCTGCTCGTATCCCATGTCCAGCAGTCTGTCTGCTTCGTCCAACACCAGCCAAGCCACTCTGTCCAGATTCACGGCCTTCGTCTTATCAACGTGGTCCAGCAAGCGGCCGGGCGTTCCCACCAGGATATTGATTCCTTTCCTCAAACGCGCTTTTTCTGACTTGCGCTTTTCCCCGCCGACCAGATATCCTGGGACTAATCGCATAAACGGCTGTGAGAAATTTGAAGATTAGTAGGCGATACAGATTTTTGATCCCTATCAAACATCAAAATACAGTTAAAACTATTTTTAGCATGCAAAATTGTAATTGTCACTCACTGAACAAATAACATGCTCATATGCACACACAATATTATTTGCAGACTATTAGCTAGATAACTTAACCTGTGTAATAGATGCTTAAGCGATACTTGAAATCGACTCACGTTCCTTTAAAATCTTACCCCCTCAAAAATTTTGTTTTATAATTCTATAAATAATTTAAAGAAATTTGAAGCAATTTTAAACTTTGTGTGCTGGTTAATAAGGTCTATGTGCAATATCTGATCACATAGACTACTTGATCTTTAAGTGAAACCCTCCTGCTACTTTGCACTGCTTACTACTATTATTTTTATCTCTAACCAACCTAAAACAATTTTGATCTTTGTGACCTCGTACATAAGCTGTATTAGTAATAGCTATTAAACTATTTATTTGTAGAAAGAAATGCTGGACAAAACTGTAAAAATTGCTTTTAAATAATTTGGGAAAAGAAAAGTAGTAAGCAACACAAAAGAGTAGTTTGCTCTTTTTATTTAAACATTTTACAAGAAATCACTTACAGCCCTTATACACTAGAACAGTGGTTCTCAAAGTGTGCCAAGGCACATGTGTGCCCTAGAAGATTTCTGGGTGCGGCCTGTGATATTCCAGAGAAATATATGTCCCAATATAAAAATTAAAACAGTTTCATTACAGAATGCCGCTCTTTTTGTTAACAAATCATTATCATGTGTTATTGGAGCATCTGTACAGGTTTCACTCGAACAGTGATTTAATTCAGTATAGTGCTGTAATCACTCTTTACTGTTCATAAACAAGCCTCAATAAACTTAAGATATGTTTCATTTTATTTTTTTTGTAATATTATAACTAATTATCAATTCATTTTTCTCAGGGATTTTTATATGGTGCGCCTAATATTACTTGTAAAATTTTTAATTAGTCCTTGACTTTATAAAGTTAGTGAACCACACTGCACTAGAACAGAAGAGTCAACATTGTTAAAATAATTGTTTTTGTGATGGTTTCATATAATAATTGAATTAATAATATTAAAGTAGTTAGTGCAGGGTTTTTATAAGGATTTTTATGAATTAATATTTTTTTTTAAATAGGTTTATGATGTGATGTATGGAACATTAAAAAAATTGGGGGGAAAAAAGAAAGGTCTACATGGGACACTGCTCAATTTGATGACTTGCAAAGCCCAAAGAGCGCTCTCGGGGCCGTCACTGACTTGTGCGGCCCGTAACCTGGCCCCACCCAGCCTGCAGTGCACATCGAGCCCGCTTGGCTCGAGCAGGCTGTATGTGTCGGGAGCCCGGCCTAGCACCTCACTGAGCCATCCTGTCATCCCTAACCTCTCTGCGCATAGTTGCATGATGTGAGGTCCTACATTCACCATTCAACTGGTGCAAAACTTATGGTCAGAATTCAAAATCAAATTACATAATAACTAGAGACGAGATTTCATGGTTTTATTTTTAGGCCAATTTTGTTTTTTTAAAACATGATTTTTTGGTGTTATTCTTTTTATTTTTTATGAACTCTGTTTATTCCTAAAGATAACACCATTTTTAATAAATAAGACAATTAATTGTTCAATAATACTTACTTTACCAAAACAGTCTTATTTTGACTGATACATGATATAATTTTATAATATAATAATTTGTAATATGCATGTCAAACTACTGGGAACAATAGGCTACAAATAACTCAGCAAGTATATGTGTGTTTGATAAATATACCAATGTCGTAATGTAAAAATTAATTTGCTAATAACAGCTGCAATATAAAAAAATTCTCCAATCTATTTAGTACATACATTTTGGTACTAACTTTATGCTAAATAATTTACATTCATTGGATTTAATATATTAAAAGATTACATTCTGATTAAATATGCTGATTAATTTCATGATTTTTGTTTTATTTTGGTGCTTTATTAATTACTAATTTACATTATGGTGTTCTATGGTGTACTGCCACGCTTTCCTGTGTTATTTCGGCAGCTTTCATCACAATCCACCTTATAATCTTGTTCCTAATAATAACATAAAATAATAGATATCTACCTTCACCAGTTTGATGAACAGTTCGTATGTCTGAAGTGCGAGCTCTCGAGTTGGCACCACAATGAGCGCCCTGATCCCATTCGTCCTATGTATCTCTGGCCGAATTTTGTGCAAAAACTCAACTATCGGCAGGGCATACGCCAAAGTTTTGCCGCTTCCCGTCTGCGATCTGATCAGAACATCTTTTCCGGACAATATAACTGGGATCGATTTATGTTGGACGGTGGTCATTTTCTCCAAGCCGAGATTCAGCTTTAAGTTAGAGACCTAAAAAGCAGGCAAGAGAAAATCAACAGGTATAGCTTGACAAGTCCAATGGTCAGCTTACCTGTGGCACAAACAGCTAGAGAAAAAAACACACACAAAAAAATTTCAAAAATAACATCTTTACATGATGTAATTACTTACAATCAATTATGTGTAGTTGGTTCACTAGTGTAGTTGTTGCTTTAGCAAGCAGCCTTTAAGTTGATAAGGCCTAAAATAGAGGAAGACTACATAGATTTGCCAGTCTTTGGCAGGAAGGTCTTTCAGTAAGAGGCTCGGAGTTTCTAATATCACAACTTAATAACAAATAATAAAAAGAAATGTGTCTTAAGTATTCATACTGTGCCGAAATAACAGCACGGCTAAGATGACCTATGTCTATTTGCAAACTGTATTAAGAACATTTATAACAATAATTTTATAATTGGAGCATCAACAGTATTTGGCCTTGTAAAACAAACTATTGCTCTATATCAATCATACTCCATGTCTTCACGGTGAACCCTCTAGGAGCAATTGCTCACACAACAAACTTTCAAAGTTTAATAAAAATTAAATGCACAATTGTTCCTGTTTTTTAAAACTGCTAATACTTAAAAAACTTTTGTTTTTATTTTGTATAATGTGTTTTATGTGTTTGTTGATTCTGAAGTCATGTGACAATAGCGGCAGCGCTAATATTTTAACAATAATGTAAAAATTTTCTTCTATAAAAGGTGCTACGAATAAGACTTAACGCAGCTCACAAGCGCTGCCACATAAATTGGTGTGTTATAGATAAAGATAATATTATACATCTTAAATAAGGTGTGCTTAGATAGTGCTGATTGTGTTCTAGTTTAGCTTAGGTGCAAAGGAGAATACTAAAAGTTATGGTTAATAGGAAACTGCTGCATTTAAGTAATTTCAGTAAGTCCTTGCCCTGACCTGTAACCACCAATGTTAGCGAGCGTTAAAGAGACGCTTAGTCACTTATTGAAATTCAAGTGAGTTGACAACACTGAATTATAACGTAAATGAAATATAAGTACGTTAACTACTTCAAAAATAACAATATTACAGTGTAATATTCTTGTTTTTCTAAAAAACTTAAATTATCATAACTAACTCTCGTTTGCCCATTGGTCCATTTGTACAATTTAGATGCCTACCTCTGATACTATCGGAGACTATAAAAATAACTGAATTAAATAAACTTAAATAGTGTTGTACATTAGATTCTAGTGAACAGATTTTATCACAATAAAACTTTTGTTTGATATTGTGGCTGTCCTAATTTCCAGCAATTTTTCAAGCTTAGGCCTACATAGAAGGGTTTATGTATCTATTTCTTCTGATGAAACCTTGGATTGTAAATAATAAGTCAAATATTATTTTTATAATTGTTGGTTTCCTAATAGAATTTTGTTAATCATTCCTCTTGGTTGATGTATTCTGAGTATAAATTGTACTGTTTGCTATTGTTTTGACAAATATGATAGTTATACCTAAAAGCATAAACAATTTATCCCAATTATTTATTTATTGTGTTTCAGAAACTATCAGAATTTTTGCATCCTGACTGTGTACTATGTATTGAGATAAATTCCCTATTGGCATCCATTGTAGTATACGTGTTTGTATGTGTCAAACAGAAAGAGAAGTATCAAGTGTTAATTATTTGTCCTCTACTGCAGTATTGTTTAAGCGCTGTAAACTGAGACATAATATAGTACTGTGCAATATAATTTGCCTATATATCACATACCACACTGCAAACATTTGTCTTGTTGATATTGGTAAACTCTACACATTAGAGTATTTATATTCACCCACGTACATACTCAGATTTGAGCGCACTAGCACAGCACACACATTTAGATAACACCAAAATAACACATAGGCCTACTCACCGTGTACGGATGCAGTTTCAAATCCGCAAAGTTGTCAGAAGAGAACATGGGCTCGTCCACAGGATACACGACCCGATGTGGAAAATGAGGGATGTCCGGGTTGTTGCCAAACAACGACGATATTTTCGACAAGCCAGGCCCTGTACTTTTCCTTCCATCCACATCAGCATTGTCGTCTCTGCCCGGGGCTACTCTTTTCCTTACTTTCTTCTGTTGAGTGACTTCGTTGCTAGTGTAATCATCCTCTCCAACAGGCTCTCTTACAACTGTAGGACGGTGTGGTGTGCTCTGCTCATATTTATTTTTGTTTTTATAGCCACCTCCCTTGGTGAATAAAAGAGAGTAAAAGATGAGAATATCACATTAGCCGAACAGTTAAAGACCTAAAATTACAATACGACCAAGCAAGATAATTATATTTAAATAACTGTAAAAGGATTATTTTGGCCATGTCCAAAGGTGCTGGACATGAAGATATTTAGGCTATTTAGTTTGGTTTCTTGCAAATACTAGCTTTTTTTAAGGTTTAATATTTTGTACAAAGATATTGGCCATAAAAATATATATGTCAATAAATTAAATGTTTCTTCCTATCTTCTAGTTCACCAATCTCCAAAGAGCTTTGTGATAAATATAAGTTATCAATTTCCACTTGTTTATTAATTTAATAAACAAATGTGATTTTGATGATTATTGTGGTGATGATTATTACTACATGTGTTCACTGGCCCAGAGATTGGTTTAAGTCCCCAGCCATCACTGTGGGACTCGCACAAAGGTGTGACTAGGGCAGACTAGGCGAGATGATACTGCAATGGTATGCCATTGCATTCCGCAATAAGGAGAAGAAGGGACAACACATTACTTAGTCCTGGACCCAGGAAGGATATGTTTCACAAGAGAAGAATATCAAACCCAAGTGGGAATTGAACATAGGACCTTGGTTCACCAGCGATACACTATTACGATTGTTTCCACAAGCTGGACAGTAAAATAAATATGCCACATAAAATGATTTTTTAAGTTACACTTCTGTACGAGTTTTATGAAAAAATTATAAGAATGAATTTTTACAATACATGCACACTATGTAACAAAAATTGACAGGATGAAAAAAAGGCTCCATACAAATAAATATTATATAAGTTAAGTGCTTTTAAAATCATATACTCTAGTGATTTCAATTGCATACTGGACCATAAAATTAAAAAAAAATATTTATTATGAATATTAGTGATAGAAATTGTGTTTATAAACTTTTTCAGGTGTATTTCTAAGTATATTTATATGAGTTTATGTTCCCCATGTGTGTAATTTATTTCCATTATACATTATAATATAATGATTTAATAAATAATTAAAATTAATAAACTAGAATAAACATTCAGCATATCTAATGATATTCATTAATAATTAAAATTTATAATGATTATTTTACTAAATTAAATAATTACTTTTATACATATGTTAATATTTATATTCAATACTGAGTATTTATTTAAATTTGTTATCTGAATGTATTTAATTTTTACTGACCATCTTTATAATATAACTCCAGTCCTTTTTATTATTTTATTTCTATTAATTATTTGTATTCAAAATTATATTTAGTTATTTAATACACCAAGTAAGTATAACCTCTAACATGCGTGCATAAAATCACACACCCATTTTTTTCCCTTGATAAATATCAACAAGTTTAATTTCTCATACTTTGTATTTAGTCACTAGAGGCATGATACACCATTTATTGATTATTGACACTGATTATTATACGAATCGATGTTCCACTGCATACCAGGACAGTTGAGAGAAACGTGATCCTGGGGGCAAACAGTTTTGTCTGGCCCCCTCCCAATTACCTAATGCCACGCTTTTCAAACCCTTCACAATATTAAAAAAAAATTAATTTAATTAAAATAAAAGGCTGTTGTTAATGTGGCCATATCTGTAAACGTAATCTGTGTGTATCTTGCAACTTGTAAGGTTTCCAAGAGATTCTATTAGCAATAGACTTGAAGTTTCCATTCTACTATCAGAATAGACTCAATTAAAAACAATCTTCAACTTAACCGGGTTGCCTATTACCCAGGAACCGGGGATTTGCTTAACCCCCTGATGACAACTGTCGTGTCTATCCTGGTCCCTAGGCCCGCTGTTGCCCACAACCGTCTGGTCTGGGCATGAGTGTAAAAAAAAGGGGTTTTGAGCGGTGAGCGCACCCGAGTGTGGCGGCTGGTTGATAAATAACAGTGTAATCGGACCCGGACCACATACTGCCTCTCACGAATCTCGTGCGTCCCCCTCCCCTGCTTCTCGCTCGCCGTGCACCGGTGCATAGGAGGCAGTCATAGCTCGCCTCTCATCCGCGACGGGCGCGTCTGAGCGCTGCTCCGCGCTTTGCCACTAGCAACTCGTGAGTGGTTCGCCGTTTAGCAGCCAGAGCCTAAATGACATAGACAGAACTACGGACATACATAGACCGAACTAAATGGCGTCTCGAGCGGCCAACAGCTCGAGGGGTCGCTGTTGTCATGGCCCCCTGAAGTAAGCCACAAGGTGAGAACCGTTCACTCCCTGAGTTTTAGGCTGGTCGGTGCTCTCGCCACGACAGGGAATCACTCGCAACAGGGGCCAGAGAGCCAGGTGTCGTCACCCCTCGTTACATTTATGCATATATATGTTTTTTCCTTACCCAGGAGGCCAGCTGGATCAGCATTAAATTCAGTTCGTCATGGATCATGTCTCTGGTGGCTACATGCAAAGCATGAGAAATTTAACTTTAATAATGACAGGTTTTGTTTGCAAATTAATTAAGTTCAAGATTTTTTTTTATTTCCTCTTTTTTGTTTTACACTTTCACTACAATTCACTAAATTTAACAGGAAATTTATATCTCACAAAAGCAAGCTTGTGTGTGAGTGCCTCAAAACACTTTAATCTATGAGCGGTATTTTGACTAATGAAAACATTTTAAAAATTGTAACAATTGACAAATAAGTAAAGGCTCTGACTGTTGGTAGGCACTCAAATAATTATAATAAAATAAAAAATAAAGTTTAAAGTTAAGACCAATTAATTTAAATAAAAGATTAAGTATTACAATGTTTCAGAATAAATATATATATAAAAATTTTAAAAATTAATATTTAAAGGAAAAAGTACACGTACATAAATTACAACAGTATATAACACCTTACTTAACTGTTAAAGAAATCTCTTCATCAGTTATATTATCCACAAAGATTAACCTATTTTTTATTGAATTATTTCTTTCTTTTAAATTTTTTAGGACGGTAACTTTAGGGAAAGAAATCTGTTATCTAACATATCTTTTTTATTTTAAGTTCATTATTAACAATTTCAAATATAAAAGGCAAATTTCCAGAAGAAAACAAAATTGCTGTATCATCAGCAAACAAAAATATCCGACCCTCTATGTCAATGTTTCATCAATCATTTATGAATATCATAAACCAAATTGGCTCAAGCTTACTGCCCTGTGGCACCCCTTTATTCATATTTAGGGAGTCTCCTAATTTATTATTTACTTTTACTCTCTGAGACCTACCCTTCAAATAAATTTTAAACAAAGTGTTGGCCAAACCTCTTATTTCTTCTATATTAAATTTATCTAGAAGTATTTTATATGAGATTGTATCATAAGCCATAGCAAGATACAAAACTATACCAACACATTTTTTATCTTGTTCTATGGATTTCTGCACAAAGTTTGTTACTTTACTTAATGCATGATTTGTACTTAAACCTCTATCATAGCCATATTAACAAACGGTATTTTGTTGGTATCTAAAAATGAACTTTGTACTGCTTTATGCTGAAAATAATTCCACAGTTTTGTAACTATAACAGTAAAAGATGTAGCAATGAAAGAAGAGTATTCAGGTAGTAGCAACTTTTGTTGATGAAAAGAGTGAGTATTATTGATTTGGAGAGCAGGAAACTAGACAGAAAGTAGTTAGGACATCCATAAAATAAAAGTCATCCAAGAAAACTTGCTTTGTGCTAAGTACAAATGTCTGATTTTTTTAAATAAAGCCTCGAGAGATTGTTTCTACTATATTTAAACATGTAGCCCACACATTTCAAGTAGACAATAATCTGTATGCTGTTATTTTGTATACATTGAAATATTTTAATTATTTATTTTGAAAGGTACCTGACAACCATATCCGCGTAGTCACTGTGTGTAATCATCAACGTCTGTGTTAAGGAGAGGCCATACAGAAAGCTACACTATGTTCGTGATGTTCGCAATGTTTGCGATGTTCATTATGTTTGCTGCGCCAGGTGGCCACACGTGATAGTATACTTAGCGATGTCGAAGAAACACATGCCATGGGATTTCAGTGATGATTCCAAAATTGATAATATTGTGCTGGCGCTTGCAGTATGTAAACAGAAAAAAAATAGGTTCATGAAGTCAATTCAAAAGAAAATAATTTGGAGCATTTCATCATTTGATTAAGCAGATGAGTGAGGACGAAGCCAAATTTATGGATTATTTCAGAATAAATACAACTGAGTTTGATAGCATTTTATTTCTCATCACGAATAAAATAAAGAAGAAAATCTATATTACACGGAAAACATTTTAAGCAGAAGAACGATTGACTATTTGTTTGAGGTCAGTAAACAATGATTTCATGACGATACAATTTTTTTAACGATTAATTGTCAATGAAATAAAAGGAAAATTAAGAACAATGGGAATTCATACCAATAATATTATTTCCTTATAATAATCTCATATGAAATCAAATCTCGGGCATTATCTATCAATTCATTCCATAAACATGGGTATTTTCATACTTCTTCAAAAAACTTTTCCAACGACATGATGCTAATTTAAAGCAAACACGGAAGTACAGCATGATAAATTGTGAAACAGATGTTTTTGTTTATCTGCGCATGTGCAAAGTCAGCGATGTTTTAGAAAAATAACCGTGAACCAAACAACTGGCTACATCACCACATAGCGAACATAATGAACATCTTTGTGTGAACAGTGACACCTGAGATGCAGCTGGCTATATTTTACTCGCGTAACGACCACTGCGAACATAGCCAGCATTGCGCCCTATGAGGCCATAGCTTTTAGAGTGTTCTTTTTGATATGTTACAAGAACGGTGCACTAAAAAGAAAAATTCCTTTCGGCACAATCTACAGGCGTACACAGATTTTGGACTACATATTTATTTTTACACGATCTGGAAACTTATAGAAACTCTGGATTGTAAGTTCTACATATGCCCAAATCACTGAATAAACATTTACTATTATATGCAGCAAAAATTTTTTTTGATGTAACTAAAATCTAATTTCCTATAACACCTACTAACGTAGTATGAATATTTTTGAAATTGAAAAAACTATATTTTATCCCTTATACTAAAATGTGGTAGAATATATTTTTTTTTTTCGACATTAAAGATAATATTTAGATGGTTTAAAATCTGTATGAACGAATTTGAAAACATATGTACTCTGAAAGTTTTTTATTTTTTATTTTTATTTAAACACCTGTTTTTTCAAATCCTGCAATTATAGTTCATATCATGAAGAACAATTTTAGCCAAATGCTTTAGGTATGTTTATAATTTTTACAATAAATTTTAACAGAGTTGATAGTATAACTACTAAAAGCATGATTTTTTTTGTCCTTCAACCTCTGTTTATTCCACCACTTGCAGTAATAGCTAATCTTATCAAAAAATGTATTTCGAAAAAAGATTTATAAACTTCATATGGATTCGATAGTCATCATATTTAGGACATCATAACAATGTTTTCTGTTAATTCTAACCTAACCAACTGTTAAAACAATAACCTACCAATAAACTATTTAAAAATGGAATTGTCCTTAAAAAAATCACTAGAAAAATTGTAGAAAGCAAAAATATTTCTGATGTTTATTTCCTTTGTATCATTGTGCCACTTTCCTAACAAATTACCTATTCGTTAATTTATTTGGAAATAATTTTCTAAGTTATTTTAGCGAGTGAGTGTCATCTAACATTGTAGTCTGGGTGTTATGCATGATACACTTAGCTGATTAAGCATTTTCCCATGATTAGGTTTGTACTGTGCCCATGTAAACAGGTAAGCTAGGTTATGTAGTCGTGATCAACAAGTGTGATGTTCAAATGGCAAGTATCGTAGGTGTACTAACCCTCAGAAACTGGTGCAGAAAATAAAAAAGAGTGTATGTAACTCAAGACACCTGATAGAAGTGAAACTTCTTTGGCAATCCAAACCTCAATTCGTAAATATATCGTAAGTGATAATACGTCAGAGAGTGAGTGAGAAAGAGAGAAAGAAATCAATTTTTTAAAAAACTTATAGTATTAATAGGATTGAAAAAATATAAAGGATCAAAATTAAAATATTAGAGCCTCTATATATCAGTTCAATTTTGGAATTTATTTCCTCAATATTTACTTTAATATTGATGTTATAGCTTTACGGTAACTAAAATATGACACATACATAAGCAACCATTCACACTTTGTATAAAATATTTTAAAAATAGATAATTTAACCTAATCAAGAATTTACACAAATCTATAGTATTTTTAATGTCACTAACCTAACATAACAAAATCATTAAACTGTTGATTATTGATAAACTACTTAAAAAAAGTATCACTCACTTCAAAATAACTGCTCAGGATATCAATAATTATTCATCAATCAATAATGATTTGTCGCGGGGGGGGGGGGGGGGGGGGGGTCGATCGGTCGGCTTTACGGTGGATTGTTAGTGGGCGCCACCATGTGGTACGGCACGTGGACCCGGTGAGACTCCTAACTCAGGGCGTGACGTCGCCCATGTGAGACGTGATATTCCCCCTTGAAAACGTCTAGCCCTAATTCCTGCCCGCTCTCAGCGTCGGGCACGCTTTTCCCTACGAAGTGGGCTCTCAGGCGTCCCACACGCCGTCACTCTCCACGTGGTCACACAGATAGAAAATAAAAGAATAATACATTAAATTTGCACGTCTGATTTATTCCGCTAATTCCGCTCACACACGTACACGGTTGAAACAGTATAAAAATACCCGCGGCACGAATCGGTCTATAGGTGATGCGCCACCACGTGGTCACATATTGAATTACGTTGTACAAGATAAAATACCGAGACTGGTCGTAAATTAATTAATAAAACAGTCCCCCGACCGAGAGCTGCTCCAAGGACTAAAAGAAAGCGATTGAGATGAAATTAAAGTTAACAGAATTACTTAACAGAGAATACAAGCGGTGAGGTCCCCGGAGTGCTGACGCGTCTGCTCTCGGTCGTTGATGGCGGAAGACTAGGGTGAGATCATGGCTCGCTCGACTAACATGGCGTCCTACCGCCGAAACAATTGCCGTTAAAAGATATTAGGGAATTCGTGCCACTGGAAACTAAATTAACATGACAAGAAAGCATTGAAAATTATGTAACAATTTTTTAATGAATTGAAAAGATTGTACAAATTATAATTATTAAGATTTAAATTTAATTATTGTCTGGCTTCGGGTTTCCTCGGGAATGTCCGGAAACGCTATGATATTTTAATACATTATTTAAAAATAAAAGTACACAAAACCCTCCCGGCCGATCTGCCGTCACGTTGCACTTAGGGAAAATAAAAACAAACAACACAATTATATATACTTATGTTTTTAGGGGTGCGGCGCACTGCATCTAAGCGCCCTCTTGCCGGGCGAGCACACATGCACGCACACGTACGTGCGGGTAGGCAGGAGGTTTGAATAGAGGGTGATGGTGGAAGGAGAGGGGTGGTGACGGCGTGAGGCACATTGGGCTTAGGGAGGGCGTAGCCCCGGCCGACGTCAGATTAATTAACAATAAATATTAATCAGTGTTGAAATACACCATAAAGGAAAACTGTGCATGTTAGTGTTTCTTCAAACAATTTTGCCATTTGGAAATTGCCAAATCACTGAAAGAAATATGAAATTCATAACAGGTAACGCTAGCTATGCGGGGAATGCAGGAACTGTCTCAACAGTGTGATATATGCAGCTGGTTGAACAAGAAGGAACTTGCTGGTGGTAGCAAATAAAAATTCAAGGCATTCAGAACCAACCGTATATGATACCTACAACTATTTTCTGAAACAAGCAAATGCGCAAACACTGTCTTATTATTTTGTTCATTTCTCTCACTCTCAGTTCTATTTTTTTTTTGGGCAGGGCATGAATCAGTCCACAAAGAGGATCTCTTTGGCAAAGTACCTATTCTCTGTCCTTTTCGTGTCAGAAACATTTCACAACAATGTTTCACAAATCACAAAAATAAGCATTAAAATTCAAACTTGAAATTTTACTCTCATTGCACCCAAAGAAGTTTCACTTCAAAAATTCAGGTTTTTGTCCTTTTAATAACTTTTGATGATAAATGAAATTATTTCATTAACTGAGAAAAAAATTATTGGAGTGCCAGAAGTGAGTTAATGTATTTTATGCTTCTGTGAGAAATGTAATTTTTGATTATACCAATACTGAAATTCTCAAAAAGGTTTTTTCTGTAAATAAATGATAAAGTTTCAAGAGTGAAAGGTTGGTTATATTAGGTCAGAGACATTTAAAAATTGTAAAATCCTGTGAAAGGTTCTTAACGTTAGGTCAGCTACATTTAAAATCATATAATAAGGTGAGTAGTATTCAAATGTTTGCGAATTTAAATGGAATTTATTAATGCCATTTGCAGGATACCTAATAAAGGAATTTCCATAAAAAGATGCATAGCTTAATTTGTTCAGAAAAAGAATTTAACTCATGTAACAACATTTTTTTAAATGCTGCTTCATTTTTCTCAGCAAAATATTATATATTTCATGTTTAGATTCTGAGACTATGTTCCAAGTAGCTAAATACTCACACAAACAAACACTCGGAAGTGACATCAGAGAGCACTGTTACGTTTGGAGTTAAATGAATGCATTATAAATGCTCTTAAGATATTATTTGTCTGTGTGTGTAATCGTGCTGGTTACTGGCCTTTTTTGAAACAAAATTACGAAACTTGTGGTTTGGTTGTCGTTAATGTTACACAATAATCTTCCAAAAACTGGTTTTTAATTCTGACCATTTATTCCCCACTTTCCCTTACAATCCTTCTGAATCGTTAATTGTATCTACACTACTTCCCAGTCTTCCCATGTTGTTTGATAAATGAAGGTAAAAAATGCTCAGGTGCATAGGTCTGTGCTTGTACTGCGGGGAAACAGTGAACAATATATGTGATAAAAAGAAAAAAGAATGGTCTCAATCAATGCAAACCTGCAGGATAGTAGGGCCAAGTTCATTTTACAATACAGGATTCCTACAGGTTGGATATAAATTAGGGGAAATGTATGACATCATGAGCTCATGGAAGTTGGCCAATGATGAACAGAATTGTGGAATGAATGAAAATATAGTATGTACTGGCAACCGTTCCAAAACAGCACTGTAAAAAAAAAGACAAATGGCAGTGTGAGTTTTGTGGATTTGGAGCGATTGTGAAACGAAGAGAAGTGAATTATTAAGGAAATAAGTTCTTATAAAGTGAATATATTGTACACTATAAGTATGAAGTAGAATTTAAGAAATTTATTGGAGATGTTTGGAAATAAGTGCAGTAGTCACGAGAGAAGAGCAAGGTCATGTTTATTTATAATATTAAATTAACATAATGGTGCAGTGTAGAGAAACAATGTGTGGTTATGTGATTGTAGTAGTGAACAGGAAATTATGGTTCATGTTTCGCAATACACTAGGATCTCGATAATCCGAGCTCCGATAATCCAAGTTCCCAATAATCCGAGTCAGTTTCTGGGGTTATGAGAAAGAAAAAAATACGAATTTTGCAAACACACATACACGTAGGGACGGCCAGGGCTACGTTGAGGAGGAAGGCCCGATGGGGTGAGTTGGGTAAGTGACTGTACATAGCAGGTAGCGGCCCACCCCTGTCAGAAGTCGCAAGAATCTATTTTTAGAACATTGGGGGAAACCCCTTTTCTCCGTCGGCCTAGATCCTCCGCCCCCTCGTCACTTCCCCACGTTCCCTCCAGAGGGTAATTTTTAGTTCCCATAAGTTCTTCGCCGTGAGCACATCTATGTAGTTACATCCCAGTTTTATTACGAACCAGTATGAGTAAAAGAAAACATACTGAAATATCATTAAGTGATAAATTAGAAGCGCTGACGCGGGTTGATAAAGGTGAGCCGCTAAAAACAATTGCGCGTGATTTAGCAGTGAGTGCTGTTACTGTGGGTGACTGGAGGCGCAACAGACAGAAATTGGAGTTATGGCAAACTCAAAAAAATCTTTCTCAGGCTACAACATCCAGATCTCGTATGAAAAAAAAAGTGAGTACGAAAAAACAAGTGAAGCTTTGTTTTCATGGTTTTTAGCACAGCGGCAAAAAGGTGTCCTTCTTTCTGGGCCTATATTACAAGAAAAAGCGCAGTATTTTCGTAATAAATTACAAGAAGGTGAAAGCAATTTTAATGCCAGTAAAGGATGGCTGGATAAATGTAAAAAAAGATACGGTGTGCGGAAAATTGCATATCACAGGAGAAAAGCTTTCAGCTGATGCTGCTGGTGCTGAAAACTACGTTCAAAAATTTCAAAGCATGATCGAAGAAGGGGGCTACACACATGATCAATTATATAACTGTGACGAGACTGGGTTAAATTTTAAAATGCTACCTGACAAGAGTCTAGCATCCAAAGACGAAATTTCCGCTCCTGGGCATAAAAAGAGCAAGGAACGAATTACTGTTCTGCCATGTTCCAATGCCTCTGGGACACATAAGCTTCGTCCCTTGGTGATAGGAAAGTCAAAAAAACCTAGAGCTTTTAAAAATGTAAATATGAACGCACTACCCATCGCATACAAAAATCAAAAGAACTCGTGGATGAATACGACCATTTTTAAAAATTGGTTCTTCGAGGAATTTGTTCCTTCAGTAGAAACGTTTTTAAAAGAACGACAATTACCAAGAAAAGCACTGTTGGTTATTGACAACGCTCCATCCCATCCAAACGTAGAAGAGCTTTCAAGTGATAAAATTAAAACTGTTTTCCTGCCCCCAAATGTGACTACCCTCATTCAACCTATGGACCAAGGCGTCATTGCGACAATAAAGAAAAAGTACAGACGCATGCTTCTGACATATATTTTGCAAGAAGAAGAAATTTCATTAGTAGATATGCTAAAAACAGTTAATATAAAAGACATTATCTATTGGTTAGTTGATGCGTGGTCAGAAATTAAACAGGAAACTATACAGAAATCCTGGTCAAAACTTATAAAACCGAGAGTTTCACAAAGTGAAGAAGAAGAAACAGTTGAAGATGACTGTGATAATATGACTCTATTGAATTTAATGGTGGTAATCCCTGGCTGCAAAATGGAATCCAGTGCTGAAGAGGTTAAGAAGTGGTTAGACAGTGATGAAATTGAAGAATTGACGGATGAGAAAATTATTGAAATGGTCAACAACCAGGATGAGGACACCGAAAAAGACGAACAAGAGGAAGAAGAAACCAACAAAAAAATTAGCCATGCAGATGGGTTTCTACACTTAGAAAAGGCACTTGAATACGTGGAGCAGCAAGATGACGTCACGCCAAATGACGTAATGTTTTTTTAAGAAGTGGAGCACACGAGCAGCTGAGAAGCGAGGAGCATTAAAAAAACAAAAAACAATAATAGATTATTTTAAAAAATAATAATTATGTATATATTTCTATTCTGCCTATCAATATGTTTGTATTTTCTTTTTATTAAAACATCGACATATGTATTAGAAATTGATTTTGCGTGTTTTTATTCATATTTCCAATAATTCGAGGATCTGATAATCCGAGTTGGCCCCGGTCCCATCCAGCTCGGATTATCGAGGTTCTAGTGTATATAATAAATTAAATGGCGTAATGGCAATCTACAAGAGAAATAATTACAGCAAATGATTATTCCATTTAAGCCAAGAAAGATAAGTAGGTTTTTAATGGCTTTTATGTGTGTGATTTATAATTATTTTATGTGCATTTTGGTTGATGTGTTAGGTGAAAGGTGAGTAGTGTGTTAGGTTAATTTTGCAACTGTTAAAATGATAAAAACAAAACTAAAGTTTTAATGAGGGTAGGTCAAATTAAAAAATAAATTATGTACGTTTACACTGCGATATAATAGGGATATGAGTATTTATGAAGTCATCAAAAAGGCTGTGCTCAAGCAATTACAAATTGAACTTTTTTACAGTATAAACGGAGAAATTTCAAAGTTTTGGCGAGAGTACTGTAGCTGCAGTAATGTTCACATATTTCATTTAGGTAAATTATAAGTAAAATTCTACCAGGTCTAGGTTGCTTAACAATACTGGTATTTCATTTGTAGAAAGAACAAATTTCATGGTTTGTGAAATAGAAAATACAATCAACCAGTCTAGTTTGTTTTGCGATACCGGTATTTAATTTTTTGAGACTAAGACTTTTTGCTATAATATGTTTGCGTTACCGGTATCGTGAAGTAGACTACAGTCCCACCCAGTACAGTGTATTTTGCGATACCAGTATTGAATTTTTTGAAAGTGATAAATTTTGACATAATATTTCATTGGTCTCATGTTTAAAATAATTTTATTTTCCAGTATAATATGATCCCCCCAACTGTATTCTATTTTGTGATACCAATATTTTATTTTCAAAGAAATAATACCTGCAGACGTTAAAATTTTATGCAGTATCGGAAATATACAAACATGTTATATTTATTACAAATCTTCATGATTCTAAAACACCAATGTTGTGGTGAATGTCATTAATTATGAGGAATAAAATACTGGTATCATAAAATAGAATAGTCCAGGTAGGGCTGTATTCTAATATACGATACCTACCAATAAAATATTATTTCAAAATTGCTCATTTTCAAACATTTAAATACCGGTATCTGAAACTAGAATAGACCGGATGGGACTATATTCTAGTATACGATACCCAGAAAATATTATTTCAAAACATCTCATTTTAAAAAATATTAATACCGGAACTGTAAAATAGAATACACCGGGTGGGACTATATTCTACTTCACAATACCATACAAATATATTTTCGAAGGAACATACATTTCCTCTATTTAAAAACTGATACCGTGAAATTCTACTTATCGATAGGTACCATGAATGTATTACTTATATATCATTATCAAAAGCATTAAATAACGGAGGTCGCAGCTTCCCCGCAAGCTAAGATTTATTTCCGAAGATACCTTGAACTTTCGATACGTCCCTAATTTTATCCTGGAAACACCATTTTCCAATTGCTTCTGGTTGTAGAGGAATAAGACTTAATAACTTACATTACAACACTTGTGCATTTTTACCTGTGTTAAGTTTTTCTTTTTCTTTGAACACTTGTAGTAAAATATTTACACTATTCGATTACATCAATCTACCTACATTTTTAAATACATTTCTTCCATATCACACTATGAAATATTCAACACTCACATAAAATTCCACATGGGTAAACTATAAATATCTGCAACTCCGTGAATCCACACAATGAAACAATGAAACCTCCAATTCTACTAACCCATGAAATCTTACTTTTTTCCAATCTCATTTCGGTACATCTATGACGTCATACATTTCCCGTACATCCCGGTGTCGGATAATATAATTGACCCCAAATATTTTATATTAACTGGATACGCAATATGTAACAACTAACCCGTTCGCACAATTTTAAAGTATTTTTAATGTAGCAAAAAAAAACTAAACAATCATTCACACGATTTTAAATTATTTTTACCGTACCTTACTTTACATAACTACTCTTCTTTAGAATGGTAACTTAATGGTACACAATGTCCTCTTAGATCATTATTGGAAAAAATTTCAGGAAGTAAAAAAAACTTTTTTTATTACAATTTTTTAAGGAAATTAGCTTCCTTCCGAATAAGGTACCACCAGTCTAGTGTTTCGATAACATTAACTATAATTTATTTACCAAATCATCTAATTGAAATATATTCTGAATTATCTTTATTTGAGGTTATACCATGTGCGTAATGAAATAGCCATACCTTGTACTTTTTTTTGGTTATATCTGGTTCCAACGAAGCTATGTTTATTGAAATATCATCTGATTCCATCTTTTGTTCTTAACTATTGTTTTTTTAAAACTCCCAATAAAATAACAAAACAAACAGCACCTCACGCTTATTTGTTTATAATATAGTAACAAAAGTTACACTATTTGTACAGGTAAGCCAACCGAGCAATACAAACATTCTTATGCAATAATGCCAACTCCTACAGAGTGTTCCCCCTAGATGTCGATTAAAAACCCCTAAAGTTTTCGTTGTACACCCTGTTTGAGAGGTAATTTCAAATATAAAATTAAAATATAAATACTCAAGTAGTATAAAATAGCTGTTGCATTTAAGTGAGTGCATTTTACACATTTACACACATTAATTTATGAACTAATAATATTAATCATAATAACAACGAAATAGAACGATTTTTTTTTTATATATGAACGTTTCTTTTCTTAACTTAGCTTTTTTTACTTTTCTTTGCATACATTTTGTTTTGCTTCATCATTTTCTTTTCATAAATTATATTTTGCTGTTTGTACTTTTCTTTTGTTAACTTTTCTAAACTTTTCTTTTAAAGTTAAACTAGAAATATTTGAAATTAAAAATAAATTGCTTCAATGTCTTCGAAATAAAATACGCAAGTAGACAACAAACAAACGGACAGAATCTCAACGTGACAACGTGAAAACGTTGAACAGTAAAAGCGATAAAAGCAGTAAAAGTGAAAACGGAATTCGTTCCTCTTGACCAGCAAGTTGTTGGTCGTAGTGCGAAATTCAGCCACCAGAGTTACTTGTGTTGCTGTTCTTTTTTCACTTTTTTCAAGATATAGCCTACTCTTTAATTTCACACCCGCAAAAAAAAAAAAACTTCTTAAATAATACACCCGCTAAAAAAAATCCCCCTAAAGAATACCCCTAAATAAATGTACCCCCTAAAAAAAAACCTTTACATCGTGTTTCCCTCTTAATTTTGAGGGAGGACCTCACGTTGGCATCACTGTTGTTATGTAGGTAGATAAGAATTAAGAATATTTCTTTACTTTTGTAGATTTAACAACTTGGTAGCCGGTATTTCATTGAGGTATATGAGGTATATACATTTGTACCTTATATAGGATTTTTATCACTTGTTAAATAAACTTAAATTCGGAGGTCATAACGCAAGTCATACGGCTTGTGGGGAAGAAGGAAAACTGGCCGCAATACGGGGCCCATGATACATGTACCATTATACAGCCATCGTGGTACCGGTACCACTATGAGGTAGTCATAGTACACAAATGTACTATTTACTGCCATTTAAATAAATACTGAAACATTTTTAAAAAAATATTTATATTATTGTTAAATAAATGACACCATAATTAAGAGGTGATAATTTATTAAAGTTTTGAATACAGTGATAGACTGTTAATGGTGGATAAGTGCGGTAAGTGTATTTGTGTATAAACAGCTAAGTTGTCTCAGCCAGCTAAGATTGACTCTAAAAATTATGTGTTACAAAATTGCTAGATATGTATAGTCCAACTAAGAGCCCAAACATACATGATTATCTAAAATAATATGTTTAGTGGAAAATTATTCAAAATATTACAGAAAGTAAATTATTTCCAAAAGATTTTGATATTTTAAAGTAACCAATGCAATTTTCCTATCAGTAAGCTTAAATTGCAAACATATATTATTTGCTTGTCCTTTAATCCAAACATTAACATGTTTTCAAAATTTTGTCGACTTCATTTTGCTTATTTGCATGGGATTTGGAAAGCGGAGTCTACCAAGACAATACCTAGCGTTTGTCCGAACTCTTTACAAACTCAAATTTCTAACCTACCAGTGTATCGCATGAATTTAATTTTTTTTTAATGTAAAACATAATTTTTTGTTACAGTGACGCATGAAATAATTTAAATTTTTTAACCATAAAATTTGACGGTGAGGTGATATTACTGACGATTTGGGCAGTTCACGATAGCCCTGATATTGTACTAATTTCTTTATTTGAATTTCATTTTCATTCAAATTATGGCTGTCTGCCGAAATTCATTTCATACAATTATTTAGGCACTTATTTTTACTGAGCGAGGATGCACATCGCTGCTAGGGCTTCTGGGGTCAAGCCCGGGTGAGGCATGGATGTGAACTGTATTAAATGATATTGTATTTATTTATTTATTTATTTATTTATTTAGATGCCCACCAACAATGAAGGATCTTTTTCGTTGGGCACGACACTTCACTAACTACAACAGGCCCAAAAACAAACGACAAATTACAAAAAAAAAAATTAAAACATGGTAAGACACTGCACTCGCATTCCAGATGACCCGAGTTCTAATACCGGTACGTCCATACTCGTTCCAGTTTTCCGTGGTTTATTTGGAATCTTTACAGGCAGATTCTAAAATGTTTCCTTGCTACAGGCAACAGCCGATGCCTTGCACAATATTCGTGGAGTGAGTTGTGTGTTTACCGTCTAGTCATGAGTGTATCTGAGTTGGTGAGGCGGGAGAATAAGTACGACGCTCGCTGGTGTTTCTAGCGCGGCATCGTCTCTAAGCGCAAGGCCAGCTATGAGATGTGAGTGGTAACCATAATATTATATTGCGGATAGATGATGATTTAAAAAAAAAAAAAAAAAAAGGAATGCAAGGCCAATTTGGTGCTTTCAAAAATCTGTACCGGGTGTTTTATGCCTAAAAATCATTATGAATACACGTGTTTTGCCTATTTTCACTCTTCTAAGAATACAGTTTGAAAACGAAGTACTGGAACAGAACTACTCAACCACCCTCAGCGCATTCTTAAATTATTTTCGTAAATAGACACACACTAATAACTTGAGTTTTCAAATCGCGTGTTTTTTTTTTTTGTTTTTTTTTTTTTTAAATCTCTGCACACCATATGTGATTTGTTTTTGCTCAACAAGAAATCTCTTTTAAAGTTATTTAGATGTCCAAGAAATTGTATTAAATTAAAATAAAACTATTTTAAAAGTATTACATTATGCAATATTACAGTATGTTATAATACTATGGTTCTGATTATTTAATGACTTTCTTTCACATAACGTCAAAATCGAAGTCTTTATGAAGGTGGGTGAGGGTTTAAACGGACAGACGTAGGGAGCGGTGCAATTCACGGCTCGGGGAACACGGGAGTACCCCGAGAAAAACCCCCGACCCATAGAAACTTCCGCCACGTCCGTTGCTACATGAGCAGCGTTATCCTCCTCTGCTTTCCTGCACAGATATTTTGGTTAACACGTAAACAATTAGCTCCCACGCCAAAAACTGCTTATTCTTAGTATTTTCTCACTAAAAGTTATTTATTGCGTTTCAATTTTTTTTTTTTTTCCTTGTTTTATCATCACTTGCACTAACACGTCGTTTAGAATTATATATAACTCTCATAAAAGCTGGATTTTGTATGAGTGCTGCTAGTCTACTTAACGTCAACGTGCGTTTACTTTTTGACAATATAAAACTATTTGAAAAACTATACCAAAACCTCATATTAACTATCTTAAAAAGGGAAGACAGGAAATGAAAGACATCATCTTGTTTTCAACATATTTTAATCCATAACAATAATTTCTCAATTAATTTTCAAAGTTTGGTTTTATTTAAGCATAGATTAGGCCTATATAATGTAATGGAATTCTTGAAGTTAATGGTGACTAGCCACTACAAATAGTTTGCCCCTGTAAAGTCATTGGCATTTAGTATGGCATTCGTTTTTGGGAATAATACAGCTGTAATAATGATGCCAATAAAAACTATTTTATGTTTTTCAATCTCTTAATCTGCAATATTTGCCTTTACGAAAAAAAAAAAAAAAAAAAGACATTCCAATATTAAATTATAAAAAATTGTTTTTTTAAAAACTGTTGAAACCAATAATGGTATCTTTCGTTTTACATCTCTCCCCTTGAATGCTAAATGGATCAAAGATGCAATTAATTAATAAGTAAGATAAAATTATATATTCATTTTATAGCTATATAATTTATAAATTAAATATCTGGATAGGCTACCAGAGTAAATAAACCCCTACTTACACATTAGAGAAATCTAATTATAAATTAAATAATCCAGCCATAAATGGCTTCTCGGCCGTGTACTCATTGACCCTCCCATCTCCGGCAGCATCGGAACAATAACTTACGTTACTGATATCACTGGTCAGTGAAAATAGTACGTGGTTAACTCTTAAACATTTCCACCTGGAACATCCAAGATGGTCGCTGGCTCCTACGATTACTCCTCGCACCTCAATCGTGGACGATGTGCCCGAACCTTCGAAGTACTTAAACTACTCGAATGGAAGATTTATTTATTTATTCTGTTCAACGGTGCTCTGGCATGTCTATCCATTTTGTCATGATTCACTCTCGATGTTCCTCTGCCTTCAACTATCTCCCTTTGTAAGCCGACGCCCACACAGTATACCAAATGCCGAGAGGAACAAAGAGGAAATAGCCACAGTCGCTTTCTCCGAGCTCGGGGAAATAAATAAGAAAGAAAGCGACATTGGACCGGCGCCATATTACGCCGGAAGCTGCTCTTAAGAATATCCCAGTGAAGGAGACACCCTGCTGTTGTCGTCTTACCACAGTTAGTCTGTTTCGCGAGGGGAGGGGGCATAGCCTCCCTATTTTCCTCTCTCTTTCACTCCTCCTTCACGCACAGATGTCTGGTTGACGCAACGCAAGAATGACCATAACAACGCCGCGGTAAAAGTAAGCCCTAACTCTCCTGCCTGCTGTCTGGCACGCAGAAATAAAGGCTGGAACGGCAAAAAAAAAAAAAAAAAAAAAAAAAACACGACGAAGAAAGAAAGTAATGTAAGGAGAGTTGAGTCGCGAGGAACTTGAAAGAGCCGAAGGAGAAATCTTTTATACGTCGCTAATGCAAGTCTTCAACTCCAGCGCCTGTACAACAATGGAACTAACGTTCCGCTCGCTGGGGAGGCACTCAAGAAAAATTCCCCGAAATTGGCTCCCTTCCTTCTTTTTTCCTCCTTTTTTTTTTTTTTTAGCTCTATCCGCCAGTGTTGTTGATTCTTTTCTTTTATTGCGTTATATGAGTGGAAGCGGCCCGGAATGGAAAAAAGGGATGTTTTGTCTCTCGAGAGAAATGGCTTAGTGTTCAAAATAATATAGCTCATTGCACTTGCTTCGGCCGCTGAAAATGACCGCGATTCTTCGCAGGAGATTTATTTCTGTGTTTTTTGGGCATGATTTGAGGTAAGGAGGAGTGGAGGGTCAGACAGATTTTATTTTATATCCGTTATACACCGATTTGTCTCCTCTGAGTCTCAGTCCGGCGATTAACTGCTCCATTTTAAAAATAAATCTTTGTCGTTAGGCCAGTCAAAACGACTTGACGAGGTTATAATTTGAAAAGAAAAAACTAGCGGGGAAAAAAATTATGATACCGCTGTTATTTTTTTTAGTAATCATTCTTTTCCTGTTTACGGTGTATCCGTTGAAAAAAAAAATGTTTTCTATTCGAAGTACGAATATGAGCCATGTGCTTGTGCATTAAAAGAAACCCTTTGATCAAACCCTTTCTTTTTATTACGTTGCCAAAAGTTTACGTGTGTTGAAATAAGTTTGCCATTCAGAGCATATCTTATGCGCGTGTTACAAATTAAGGCTGGTTCTCACTCGAAAGGTAGGTTTAGTGCACGTGTATAACATTATATTTATTTGAAGACGTTTCTAAGAACTGGTCCCACTATAAAAACAATACATATAATGTTTTGGTGCGAATTTTGTAACAAGATGTGTGCTGAATGTACTGTTTATGAGAAGTCAATCGTTTATTCATAAATAAACATTTTTGTTTGATTATTGATTATAGACCTGCGTATTTGCGTCATTGTCCGGCGACGATCTAGAATGCAACTGTGTCTTCACTCGAACTGGTTCACGGGGTATTTGCTACCCCCGAAGGACCAGAAGGCACATGCACCTACAAGAACATCTGCCTGAAGAACGTGCGGGCAGGAGAGAATGTAAAGTGTGGCACAGCCAATGGACACATGACATACACATACTGAATATTCATACTTTGTATGGTACAGCTTGGCACCTAAAAATAAAAATTAGTTCTCTATCAATGGTCACCCACTAAGCATAAATTATTATTTTTTAACTTCCATAGTCTTATTTTTATAAACCAAAAAAAGTAAAAGTTTAGCATAGTGGCTGAGGCAGAGTCTGAAGGGTGTTGAGATTTCGTCTACCCGGGCATACATACGGTATGCAGAGCTTCAGAAAAAAACCACTCGATTTGAAAACTACTCAAGTAATCCGAGTAGTAGCCTATATGATTCTGTTCACGAAACCATTAAGAATACGATGACTATTAGGGGAAGCAGAGATAGAACGGGGTACCAAATTGAAAATATATAAGTATTTGTTTTATATACAAGAGGATTAATTAAGAGAGCGCAAATTTTTCTATGAACAAATTATAAATTAAAAATTATATTTATATTATTAATTAAATATTTGAGAAGCCATTAGTTTGTGCTTGTCGAGTAAAGAGTAAATTCGTTAGCAACGAAATGTTTTATATATATGTGTGTATGTATATATATATATATATAATCATATATATAGCTACTTTATTAAAGTCCATGACTCTTGAACCAGATGTTGCTTCGGTTTTGCGAACAGATAAAATAGGATGTCTCTTAAGGTATCTTGGCCTGCGATTCCGTTTTGAAATATATGACCAATACCCGTTTCTTATAGCCAACTGACAAGCTAAGCTACGCACGCAAACCTTTCATTGTCAGACCGAATAACCTAGCCTCCATAGTTTTTAAGTACTTAGTTAACGAGCTCAAGTTCATACTCTTCCGTAAATACGTTTTAAATTTTCCAGCCATTTGATCAATCTTATAGTCAGAGGAACATCAAATTGGTTCGAAGCCTTCAAATACCTAGATTGGCTAGAAATAACCGCCTGGGCAGCATTGTCCATTGCCTCAGTAGACCATGATTGCCGCGCTGAAAGCACCAGTGAGCGTCGCTCTTAGCATCCCGTCTCGACAACACGAGAATACAGCCCTCACTGCCATCAATCGGGTTGCAGAGCTCCAAGTGTATTTCTTGAATGTGTCTGATTACAAATAGTATTTAAGAGCCATTGCACTTGTCTATACAAGTTTCATTCCATGGTTTTGTCTATAACGTGTAATTTTAGGACATTGAATAAAGGCTAAAACAGGTATTTTTACACGATATTTTAAGCATGAAAAATTCCACATACAGTATTGTTTGTGATATAGGGAAGTAAGTGCAAGGAGCCTTTATCGGTAGTAATTCTCCAAAAAATTATTGGGTCACCGCTACGTGTCTCATAGAGGCGCGTTACCGGCACGGAAACTACACACCAGTTCGGTGGCTGGCGCGTAGAGGCGTAGAGGCGTGCGTAGAAGCTAGTCAGTGTCACCCTTATGGCCCCCGCGCTTTTAGAGCTCGTGCGTCATTAAGGGTGTTCGTTTGTATGATACTTCCAGTTTGGCTCACTGCTTGGCCGGCGGAAGGCGGGGCCGGCGTCACGGAAACAAAAGAAAGAGGACGCAGCGTGACGTAGTGCGGCCGAACAAAGACGACGCGCAGTGGGCGTGTCCGCCGCCAGTAGCCGCGGAGTGGGGGGTCAGTCCGCTCAAGAGCCGGCCAACTGTCTTCTAGCCGCTCGTTCCCCGGCGCCGCGCGGGCTGAAGAGGTTTTCTCGGGGTACTCCCGTTTTGTCCTTTCGCCAATGCTCCTACCTCATCTCATCACGCCTCGTGGTCTTTGTCGACGAGGCGTTGACGTGTGATTAGTCCATTCAACGACCGAGCGAACCGAGATCTATGTAACAACTGGAGCGATCGATGTTTGCACGTGTGTATTGTTACGAGTATATGTACTAGATGCGAGCCTACAGTTCTCAGAGATGAGAGCCACACCCGAACAGTTCTGAAGTTTTCCGAAGTTGGCCAATTGCCCGAGAATAAAACACCATATTGTACGGATTTATATATTTTACGGTCAAGGAGTATTTAAAATAATGCTAACCTAACCTAACCATTATTTTATTTTAGTTACGATTACATAACAATCCTTTAATTTTAGTTACGATAACTTAATCCAACATAATCAACCGTCCCGTGAAAAAATAATAAAGAACTTTTATTTATGACACTGACCTAACATACCTTTTACTTCAGTAAACTTCGGTACTGATCGGGTTGTGTTGGTGGCTCTCGCTCTTATTCCTGTGAACTGTAGGCTATCGCAGGCCAGCTGGCCCGTTAGCCCACGGGTGGGGCACGGTCCATTACTGATACACACCTAATCAGTTTAGCAGCGGCACTTTCGCTACTACTCCCCTCCTCTAGCTCTCCTCATTCAGACATGAGAACTATCTGCAGCTCTGGAGAGTTCGGCACGTTCCCAGTGTCCCGCCTGCTTGAAGTAACGTAACTAGAACGCTATTGTTCTGGGAGCTTCTAGTGTAAAGTTAGGGATTCTGATGACACGAAACTTTGGAGGGCTGCGAGACCTTCCTAGAGCAGGACACAGAAGGTATATAAACGGAGAGGCTGACGTTGTACGGCAGTGAAGTGAAGAGGGTGAGTGACTTCATGGTGAGCGATAGAGAACAAGTGACAGGCACCAGGACCGTTCTGTGTGTGACGGACAAGTGAGTGGTGCGAGGCAGTGCGTTGGGACAGAAGTTCGAGGTAAGAGACGAGAATTAGAGGGATCCACTGTAGAGTCGAGCTCCAGTGGACTAAATGAAGGTGTGATTAATTTGTGGACAAACATTTTAAGTGTAGTAATTTAATTAATATTGTAAAAAGTAGTTAATAAATAAAACTATATTTTATTATTTGGCTATCCTTTTCGAATATGTGTCCACTCGTAACAGTATGTTTATATGTGTCTTTACCCGACGATAACTTTCGAACCGTCGATTGGATTCTTATAAAAGTTGGTAGGTAGTGAATGAGGAAAAATGGTCGAGTGGATTTAATATATTTAACAGGGACAAAGGGAATATTGGCAGAATTATTGATCATGGTGTACAGTAAAAACAAATACCAGCAATTGCCTGAAGCATATTTAATATTTATTAAGTTATATTTAATGTTATTTTAATATTTTGTATTTAAAAAAATATTTAATATGTTTTTGGTTAGTGTATAATAATATTTTTTAACTTTTTATATATATTTAATAGTCTTTTTAAATTGTTTGTGTTAGTACTAAACTTGGATGTTAGATTTGTAGATGAATCATCAGTATTGCTATAATTTGTTAGTATGTAATTTTATGTTTGATTCCTAGATATAACTTATTATATGTTGTACTAGCTGCCCGACCCGGCTTCGCACGGCTATACTAATGGAAAAAAATTAAGCCACATCTCCCATTTACAGTAATGGTAAATAAAAAAAATCAGTGAAAATTTATTACAATGCTGTATAATGTACCGGAGAGAAAATGAATAGCACCGATGGTTTCCCGACTCGTGCACGCAACGTACAACTGATGTACCCGTACTTCGCTACGGCAGTCTGCAGGCAGATCACTCTTGCGCCGCTCATTATACATGCCCCTCCTTGTGGGTACGCCACTGCCGCGCGATGACCGTTGCCATGGAGACGCAGAAGGCATGAACAATGCAAAGTCCTGTTCTCATGCAGACAAAATACCCACTATTGCCTGGTTTTAACCACCCATGGGATCTAATTTTCGGAAAATGTCATCCTGCGTAACATAAGGAACATTAATGTGAAGTTTCAAGCCTGTAAAATATATATATTTGAAAAAAAGGGCAATAAAAAAACAAATTAAACACAGAGAGAGGGGAAAAAAACAATAGTTTAGGTTTGCGATTTATAGTGATAAAAAGTATTTAAATACTAATTGAACTCTTATGAGGGTACTGATTGCTTCGTTGTTAATATCTCACGGGTGTTTTTTACTTGTATGGGAAAATTAAGAATGATAAGGCATCTCGTGCGTGGCAACAATGTTAATAGGCAATAGGAAATAAACTTCTATGCGCCTGCAGCATTGTCAACACACACTTCGTACGTGTACTGCATGTTGTATCTAACCCCCTCCAACGCATTTGATTTTAAATTGGACTTTTAGTAAGGATCCCTAATGTTATTGATAATAAAATATAGCCTATAGCCTTCCTCGATAAATGTACTACCCAACACTGAAATAATTTTTCAAATCGGACAAGTGGTTCCTGAGATTAGCGCAAACAAGCAAACAAACTCTTTAGCTTTATAATATTAGTATAGATATGTTTCATGGTTCAGTGTAAGATATGCGCCAAACGAAAGTTGAAATAAATAAATAATGGAAATAAATAAGGATTTCAGCGCAATGGGATTCGAACTCGAGGCCTCCGTAGTGCAAGTTCATTGTATTGCCACTATGACACCAAGCACCACACATGGATGGCATCAGGCTGACCTTCGGACAGCATGTCGCTCCGGCCAGCCTGAGGAATGCGTGTTGCATTAAACTGGTGGCAAGGGGAGATGGAAGTACTCCGAGAAAACCCACGGGCTAGCGACAACGTTCGCTACGTTTCCCACTCACGAATAAAGAATTAGCTGTAGCCCCGAAAGAAATAGATCCCATATCACTTTACACTGTTTTTTTTTTCTGGTAAATGGAGCAGTAATATTTATGTGAAATTACAGATATCTGTAAATTTGTACATTAACATGAAAAAAACTGTAACACTACCTGGTTTTGATTCTTACCCGGGCATTTATACTTTTTGTTGTCTCAGTACCACCAATAGTTAAAGTTATCTTACCTGAATAGCTTCCAGTATTAACTGCGCATATAATGAGCATGATACAACAATATACGCAATTAGCTTTTCCATGGTATAAAAAATTATGCTTGAATGAAATATCAATTAAAATATAAAATTATTCGCCAATTTTCGTAAGAGATATTCAGTATTCTCTAGAAAAAAATATTTCATACATGCCAAAATAACCGTAGCCATGTGTTGTAAAAAGATATAATATCTTTCTCCTAGTATTACAAACTATTTATTGGCAACTAATTTCCAAAGGAATCTTTTGTAATTGTTCTGTGTCGTAGGCGACGATTGGTTTGACCGCTGTACCGCTGTGGTTCTCTAACAACTTTCACCGCTCCCGTCGCTGAACTCGCACTTCACTCAACCACTTTCGGAACTCCCACGGAGACCAGTATCACCACTTTTATACCCGTTTGCCGTCTTTCTGGAGTGGACTGGAGTGGTTTTGACGTGTCGCGTCATCCCGAAGCATCCAGAAACGCGCCTGAGTCACGTAACTCCAAACGCGGTCTCAAAGAAACCTTCAGAGACCTCCAGAAAGCCGCGGGGCGTAAAACAATAAAAGAGACGAAGTATTGTGCGCGGGGAGAGGGGGATAGCGAGGACCCGGCCAATCCCCAGAGGCACGCATGACGTCACCGCAAGCCACCCGGGAGCCACCGGACCGGCTGACTGACCGGCAGGTACCTGGCTCGCCCCGCGGCCTCGGTTCCAGCACGCTTTGTAACAATAGTGTTTAAATTGAGGTTAATTTTATGTGGCACGAGTATATGTGTTTTTTTTTAATGTTGATATTATTTGCTGTAACGTGTTTTAATTGAAATTAATATTGCCACAATAATAAGATTAACCATTTGCAAACCAAATGCCAGTGTATACAATATGTTCCCTCTCTCAAACACACAAATGTAAGAGCTAGCTGGTCGCGCGCAGACCTGCCAACCGCGCGACTTGGCCGGGTCTTGCCTGCCAGCGCCCCTCCCAGGGACAATTAGCCGTTCTGGGACACGCGCGGTCAAGCCCTATGGCAGCATCCGAGCTGTTAGCAGCAAGGGCCGGCCAGTAATGGATCTGCCTCCACTACACCCTCCCTCCGTCTGGGCGACATGCTCCAACCCCTCCTCGGCCACAGGCCCGGTCCATTTGCTCGAAAATGTGGAGGGGGGGGGGTTAGTAAGGGAGAAGGGGAGTCGCCCAAGCACGATCTTGCGCGGGAAAAGAGCTTTTCTTTGTCGATTAGCTGCTTGCGGCCGCCTCGTCTTCCAGATTCAATCCTTCAAGGGAAATTTATTTCCTCTTCCCTCCCCCCTTTACCTTTTTCCTTCTTGGTGAAACCTCCCTCCCCCTCTCCGGCTACATGTCCCAGCTGCAACAACTGCGCCAGTAAAAGTAACCCTCGGAGGCCATTAGATGTTACCCCTCCCCCCTCCCTTTCCTGATAGGTTCAGGATCAATTGTTATATATGTGTATATGTGTCTGTCTGTGTAAATGTGTCAGTGACCTCGTCTGACAGGCGCCGTTTCCACGTTATTTGGCGTCGGTAGCAGTCGACACGTGACGTCACACACCGGCGAGCCGACAGTTGGGCTCTGCAGGACGTCACGTTGGACTCCGCTGCCCTTAGCCCGCGCTCCGCGGATGGTAAACTCCTTCATTGGATGTCCTCGTCTTTCCCTGATCCACGTGGAATCCTCAATACCGATAGTCACTGACCTGCGGTCACCATTTGGTGTCTATCTGGACTTGGTGCAGTTATACAGGTACATATGAATAACAATTTCATTGCATTAATGGGTAGGAGTACGTATTTTTGCGAAAATATTTAGAGACTAGATGTGTGGTAGGAAAAAAAAAAACACCGCAGCTTCGTCTGTAGTTTGTGATTGATTGAGTTCGTGTCTGCTGTCGGCAAAGAAATTTTATGCAGATGTTAACACGTCCTGAATGGCCCGGCCAAATAAGGCAATGGCTTCTCTTGCAAGCGGCCGCCAATTCAAGGAAGAAACTACAGGTGCGGGCATACATTGTTGCAGTCCAATGAGCGTTCACATTTATTCGCGAAAAATACCTGCCCCTAATTATGGAACTCTGACGAACCGTGAAATAGAGGAATTCAATAACAAATCAACGAAAATCCACGACTTGACCATATGCAAACCAGACAGAACGTAGAATGTCGCTACAGCCGATGAACAAAAGTAGGCAGGTTTGGTAGCCATGGTGATAGGATGTGGGGGGTACGAGCAAGTAAACTGCGGTGGCCATCTTGGATTACGTCATTTCCGGCGGCCATCATGGATTACATCCAAGCGATGTTACCTTACGGTTGCATTGTCATCGAGCGCCCCACTCCTGAACGTTGCGCTTTTCGTTACTGGGATATCGCTTTATTAGTTTCGTCTGCTGGAGGCAGCCATCTTGGATTTTTATCATAATGGTGGATATCGGCATATTTTATTATATGATGGATGTCGTCATCTTTTTACGCTAATATTGCACATTCCTCGTGCATTTAAGGTCGATGATCTATTTCCTACCAGTGTTGTTATAAACATAATAGACCTCAATATTCACAAATATTTGAAAAATCCACAAATGTGTCAAAAATCCATAAATATTGAATGGTGGGACCGTAAATTTTTAAGACATAAAAAAATATAATATTATATGTATAGACTCAAAATATTCTATCGAATATCAAATTAATCGTCACATCATTGTGGTTTCGATTATACATGTATTTTAAATTATACTTTTTATTTAATAATAATTAGCAAATGCATGTCTTTATTTTCATTAAGTACACAGTAGGACCAGATATTTTTAGAGTCCTCACTCATAAGTAATAATTTACAGATATTATTGTATATTTTAAGCAGGAATGAGTTTGAGCATGCGTAGAAGTCGCCATCTTTTTTTCTGGTGTTGGTTCCTAAACTTCGTTAGTGTCGCTCTTTCTCATGCATGTAAGTCGATGTTCTTTTTCCTACCTTGTTGTTATAGACCTTATAGACAACAAAAATTCATAATCCCCCCCTCCCCGCCCAACTCACTGTCTCGATGCCCACATAACCTAGTCTTTAGTTCGTTTATTTGCAAGTGCGTGGTGCTAGCCTAGTGCCACATAATATAGCGAACTATGCTAAATGATAAACATTGGTACGAAATATTCTAGTACCTTACCAAAAAAATTATCGGATTTAATAGTATTCATATTAAGGGATTATGAATTTTTTTTGTCATCCAATCCTTGTTTTATTTTTCCACCTCTTGCAGTTATGGTTTGTCGTGCGCCGGGTTCGGTGCTGGCTGGCGTCAGGCGCGTGTCGAATAGCCCCCATTGACGTGGGACAGGCCACGCATTCCTGGCTGGATTACAAGGGTCGTCGGTAAACCCCCCTCCCCACCCCTCCAGATCTCTGTTCCCCGCGCGGCGCCCTGCCTCGGCACCGGACAGCCTTTGGGAATTCCGCGGGCCATCGTGCGAGCTGCCGATGCCCTTCTCGACGCTTTGAGCGTCGGGTCGTCGTGGGATGACGTGACTAGCCTCAGCCGCGCTCGTCACTTCTGGAAGGGCGCCAGGATCTATATAAGCCTGGGCGCCGGCCTCCGCGATAGTAGCTCGGCGAGTTAGAGTGAACTCCTCGGCGAAGAGAGTTTTTGGGTGGCAAGAGTCCCGAGCGAAGTTCCGTGCGAAGCGTCGGGCGGATCCTCGGCGAAGGAATGTGTAAAATAGTATGCATAATAATGATATGCAAATTGCAATAAATAAATGTAATTAGTAATTTCTTGTAAAGTTAAATTTACGCTGTATGTTTGTATCCGTCACACACAGCTTATGATTAGCATGTACGAGGCGGTAAATTCCAGGATTTTAGGTTGGGAACGAATGTCTAGTCAAGAGTTATTTATAGGAATTTCAGTATCTACTTTTAGTACAAATTCTTATTGGGGCCACAATAATAAAGTTTTTACTAAGTGCAATAGGCTTCTCACTCAGGGTATTAATTTCGCATGAGATTCAACTCAGTCCACTGGTCTGCAACAAATCCAAATAATTGATCACAGAATGCTTTAGTATCAGTTGAAGATCAAAATGTCATTACCAAAAGATTAATTCTCATATAGATATTACGACTCAGACTGTTTGTGTTCAAAATATTTAATTTTGGACTTATATATATATATATATATATATATATATATATATATATATATACACACACACACACATACACAATGTCACGAAGTCCACCTCCACAGCATGAATTTTTACCGTCATTGTAACAATATGTAAGCAATGATACTATTATCAAAATAGTTATAATTCCACACAAATCATAATCCTTATAAGCCACGTCATCATAGCTACATACATATTATCTTAGGCCCTAACTTATTCACCATAGCCCATTAAATCATACAATATGATTGCTTTCTTGGAACAATATTTTTTTTTTTAAATCACAGATTAATTTGAATACTGTTACATTACTACTGTCAGAAAGGTTAAAATGGTTAGTATTCCGCAATAAAACGATCATGGAACGTTTACCAAATTAATATCAGTAACCAACACAAAGTTAAAAATCAGAAATTATTAACATATTAATATTTTACCTTCATTTTGGATGTCTCTCTCTGTATGAGCTATACCGCATATATATATATATATATATATATATATATATATATACATACATATACATATATATATATATAAACTTTTGAAATGACGTTGGTTTTAGGGTCTATGGATCATGAAACGGAAAACCATGAAACTTTTTCAGAAGTTGCACCGTGGTAACGGCTATAACAGGTATTATTTCTTCTAAATCTACCTTAAAGTTCTCTAGGCATCAATTTGCGTGTACATGTTATATGCATGTGTGGAATTGGCATTACACTGCTAGCACAGGCAATGTATGTCCCGTTACAGGTAATGATTTTATATTTACAGTAAACACTGATCAACTTGTAGACTTTTTAAATTGTTTAACTTTCACAAAATGAAAAAAAATATACATCTCACACTTTTTGCGTAATTATCTGGCAATGTTTCATTTTTAACGTTTTTGGAATGAGATGCAACTGGAAAACAAGACTAAAAAGGTTTTGTTTAGCTGCAATGCTACTGGTTACTTCAATAAATGGTTAGAATTTATTTCCGAAAATATTATTTAACTTTACCTGGCATTTCAAAATTCTCAAATTTGTGAAGATTTTGACAGCAAAGCAACATAAAATTAGTTTATGTAATATAAATGCAAACCATACCATGAAAAAAGCCAGTAGCACTGCAGTTAAAACTAAAATGTTTCATTTCTGAAATCCATTGAATTCTCCAGATTTGTATGTCCCAAAACGTAAACAAAAAGTAACTTTGGCAGCTAATTATGCAAAAATTATGCGATTTACCTATCTATTTTTTCCATTCGTGAAATTAATACCATTTAAAAAGTCTACAAGTTTACCTGTGATTACTGTAAATATAAAATCATGACCTGAAATGGGAGTCACCTCCTTAAGGCCCACGCCTACCTGAATACACACACGGCGTGCAGAGCTTCAGAAAAAACGAGATATAAAAACTGCACAGCACATCCGAGCGGGGTCTGATTACGCAAAGAATTTAACAATACCTTGAGAGCGGATGAATAGTTCTGTTTCCGAGTTTCGTTTTTAAACTGTATTTTTATATGAGTGAATATGGCTAAAACGCATGTTTTCAAAATAACACTTTTGTAGGTATGAAAATCCCCTGTGAATATTTTTGAAAGCACCCAAGGACTTGCAATGCAACTGTATCTTCATTTATCCGTTATATAGTGTTATGGTTACCGCCCAGATCTCACGGTTGCTCTATGCACGACAAGAAGACTGAGCGCCAGTCCAGATCCTTGCGTTTAGAGGCGATACCGCGCTAGAAGCACCAACGACTGTAGCACTTATCACCCCGCTTCGCCAACACAAATGCACCCCTGAATAGGCGAAATTTTCCAACACAAAGTTTGTTTTGCTTTTTCTATCATTCTTCTCCCCTCCACGCCTACACACGCGCGCGCACTTACACCAAGACATTTTACTGCCGAATGAATTCTGTCGTATTTGGCGACATTCAAACCGCGGCATAAACAAATATATATTTAACCGCAGAGTATATGGTTTTCCTGGCGAGATTACTACCCCCCTCCTCCCCCAACAGAGAGATCTATCCTCCTCGCTCGACAAAGGAGCCACGATAGAGAAAATCGCCCTCTCAGTGTTTTTAGAGTACCCCTTTGTGCGAAGCCCGGGCCGCGGGTGATAGTTTTCGCTGCGTAAGGGAAATAACTTCCCCCGAAGGGACATAAACATTTTCAGTTGGCAAGACGAGTCCGCAGAGAGATGCTAGCAGGAGGGAGAGATGGAGGGGTAGTTGATGACTTCCGGAACACATCCGCGAACAATGAGATTACGTCCCGACAATAAACGCTGGATCGGCGTTATGACACAGGCCATCGCGAATCCTCGCGGGAGGGGTAGTCAGGAGGGGGGGGAGGACCTCCGCCATGATTTCCGCCCTTAATGCCGTCACAGTGAGTCCTGGATCCCCCTTGCTTCCCGCAGTTTGAATGCTAAAACTGTTGTTGACTCTGCCAAGTAGCTGTTCGGCCTAGGGTGAGTTTGGGGTTGGGAAAATCACCATCTCTAAAAGGACCTCAAAAGATAAAAAAAAACTCCCCTTTCCTCTTTTCCAAAGCATGTCCGATTGTAAGCGGCGCTTAAAAAATAATTTTAATGCTCGGCGTATCCGCGGCCTTCAGCGAGACTGCCACTTCCTTCACGCGCGCCAACGAGGAATCGATACGTCAGAGTCGATTCTCGTGGCTTCCTGTCAGGGCGAGTAAAGAGAAAAAGAAAATAATTCGAATAATATGTAATTGGTATTCATGCGTTATTTATTTTGGTGCAGCGCATCTTTGTTTTAAATAAATGAACCAGTGATGATTATAGAGACCCGGAAATTTCGCGAATTCGTTTGGCTTCAGGCTAAAATTCAAAGTACTATGCTTATTATAACAACGATTGGTTTTACTCTGACAGATTCCTTAGTGGGAAACCTTTTTGTTCTCGTTAATCGGCACTTCGCTTACTTCCCTTTTAGCCGGACATAGTTGGCTCACGGTCTTAGAGAGGCGTGTCCAAATGAACTGAGGTTCAATCATGAACACAGTGCGTGGGTATGAAGGTTTGCGTTATAATATGCAGTCAAAGGAATAGCGTCCTATTCAACGGTATATTTCACAATCAGGCTTCCCTGCAAACATCCGTGCGTTTCTACGGCTTGTGCGACTGGAGGACACCTGCGGAATTACCGTTGTTTCCTGGCACGGATGAACTTCACAGACTTATACACAGGTAAGTCTGTGTCTATAGTCCATTAGTAGGGGCACGCATTTTTCGCGATAAGTAGGGATAGGAAAAATTCGCGGGTTCATTTCGCGACAGGCTAAAATACAAATAGTTACACCTCAGTGCTGCCTCTGCTATTGGCTCACCACTCACCTGGATGACTCTGGGCCAATTAGAAACGCCGGACTAAAGCTTTATCGAATCACAGGCTGCTACGTTGGGACGTCTCACAAGACGGCAGCCAATGGGTGGGTGGCATTTGACCGTGTGTACGTAGAACTATGGAGTTCATCCTGCAGGTAATTGAACCCGCGAATTTTTCCTATGCCTAGCGATAAGATCTGAATACTTATTAGACTGCAACAAGGTATATCCGCACCTGTGGTTTCTTCCTTGTGATTGGCGGCCGTCTGCGAGAGAAGTCGTTGACTTATTTGACCGAGCCACTCAGGACGCGTTTACTTCTGCACTGAATCACTCTGATTGGTGTTTTTAGAATCGATATGTACCTGGGAGAAACTCACCCAATCACGAAACACAGACGGTGCTACAGTGTTTTAACTTTCATCTGGTCTGGATTTCTTATCGCGAAATCTGCATGCCCCTATCCATTAGTAGAGACCTGCAAAATTCGCTGTTTCGATGGCTTTCACGATAGACTGCACATACCCCTGTACACTCGGGCAAATAACGCAAGTTCATTGGCTGCCGACTTGTAAGTCGTCTCAGCTGGTTTGTCTGTGATTCGATCCTTCTTTGGTTGAGGGTTTATAACTGGTTGAGATTCGTCCAGATGAACAGTAAGCCAATAGCAAAATTATCTAAGAGGTATATGTGTTTGAATTCTAGCCTATCACCGAATGAATCCGCGAATTTTTCAGGTCTCTATTCATTAGTTTTGGCCACGTGCTACTTTCCGACTGGGCTGCGTGTCACTATATAATTTGAATTTGTAATGTTGAAACAGTGCCTCGTCTTACAGGGAGTGTAAAAACTTCTTATGGAAACGGACTAGAAAATTTCGTGTTTTCAATGACCTCTAGGATAGACTCCATGATACTCAATGTATTCGGGAAAATCACACCTTCTCATTGTATAAATACTTGTGGCACCTGTTAACTGGAATGCTTGTGATTCGATACTTATTTCGTTGGGTCTCCGAGTCCTTCAGACAATCTGTGGTTAAATGCATTTGGTTTCTAGCCTACTTATGGTCAGAGGAGGACGACTTTCAAGTGTATAATGGTTTTAGTTCCAGCCTTTCTTCAAATAATTACTTTAATTTATAGGTGTCTAGCGATTGCACTTTCGTTAGCATGACAAGCGCTAGGAGATCTCGATGCGATGTTGATCATCCTGCCAACTGTTTGGGCAAATCCCACGTGGATCAGTGGGAAGCAGAGATTGCGTGTAAGGCTGGGTATGCATTTTTTCCGCTACGGATAACATTTCAGCAGCGTTTCTTAGAGTGCAAAATGGCGGTTTCTTCAGTACGCAGTAAGTAAATTTATCAAAATCTAACAAGTAAACGATATACGTGGAAGGAATCACCGAGAGGAGATTGGCATCAGCTCCGGTTGAACCGCACGACGTGACACTGGCCTAACAATTCAGTCCTCGATCGGCTGAAATTTAAACACCAATACCATCGTGCTGCATCTGCTATTGGCTCACAGTTCATGCGGAGCACTGTGGACCAATGAGCGATCCTCGCCCGCAGAAGTGTCGAATCAGTGACTAGCCAGCGGCACAAGTAGGGACCGGAAAAATTCGTGGGTTCAATGACCTGTAGGATGAACTCGATAGTTCTACGTACACTCGGTCAAATTTCACCCACTCATTGGCTGCTGTATTGTGAGACGTCCCAACGTAGCAGCCTGTGCTTCGATACAGCTTTGTTTGAGTGTTTCTCATTGGCCCAGAATCATTCAGGTGAGTTGTGAGACAATATCAGAGGCAGCACTGAGGTATAACTATTTATATTTTAGCCTATCGTGAAATGAATTCGCGAATTTTTCCGGTCTCTAGTCACATGTCACCAGCAAATGAACGGGTGACGTTTCTTCGAACGTTGAGCAGACTGTGGATTCCATCAAAGAGGCGAATTTTTCCAGTCCCTACACGTGAGCAGTTGGCCAAACCTCGAGCAGGAGAAGGGCCTGTCGGCGCGAGGCGCCACGAAGCGACAGGGTCGCCTACGGTGACTTCCCGGGCCCGGGAAGGTGGGCTCAACACGCTGACCTCCCACCCCCTGTGGGTCCTCCCTGGATCATCCACGAGTGTGAGACGTGGCGGATGTCGCCGGTGGACTGTGCTTCAACCGCCCACGCAGGACCACGCTACTCAGCCTGAACTCCCCTTCCACATCACTACACAGAAAAACATTTTTCTGTACCTACTTTCACACAATATTCTACAAGAAAGATATTGTAACTTTGTACAACACATAGCTGTGGTTATTTTTTGCATAATTTTATATATATATTTAATTGATGTTTCGTTCAAGCATAATGTTTTCAAACCATAGAAAAGGTAATTGAATATTCAATAATTTGACTTTATTTTGTTTTATTGAGCTAATTAATGTTCGCAGATAATACTGGAAAGCTTTTTAGAGAACGGTTTACAAATAACTTGAACTATTGGAGGTTCAGAGGCAACACAAAGCATAAATGCCCGGGTGAGAATCCGAACCCAGTGTTACTGCGAACACTGTTTTGTAGTAAAATAGTTGTTTATATTTAAGTGTACCATTTTACAAATATGGACATTTCTGTTACATTTAAAAAAAAAAAAAAATTGCAGTGTACGACCATCTTGAACCTGGCTTCCGACTGACGGCGTTTGAACACACGAGCTTGAGCACTGAACCAACAATGTCACGGCGAGTCGGGCTGGCAAGCTTCTCGAATGCAAGCCAGTGTCAATGCTGCCAAAATTAGGGATAGAACAAGCGCGAATTATTTCTGGTATGGCAAGTAGCATTACCGGAGGTATGTACTCTTTTTTGAAGCCTCGTTAACAGTCTGAGCGGGTTTTCTAACAAACTAGGAAGTGTACTCGCTATTTTCATAGTATTTAAATTAAAACGCGTAAGACATGCCCGAACAAACTTTGTGAGAGCTATTTACTGTGATAGGCGTTTAAGAGGCTGTTGAATAAGAGTGTGGCTATCATTTAATATATTTGTATTTTATTCAATATTTATTTTTAAACGTAATAATTACATTGCACACTTTAATAATAATTACTAGAGTATGACTGTTTATATTTCAACCCACCTACAATTTTTTTTGTGCAAATTATAAAATACTAAAAATAACATTACTCTATAAAAAGTCTCTTTTTTTCGTTATCAGTTACTTTTAAGAGTCATCTTTCACGTGTGCTACTCAACTGGTTTATTCGGCAAGTCTAATTAAAGTAGCTTGGCTTCTGGGTTGTAGCCGTGCCCTTGGCAAATAATTCACCAAAGTTTCGGTCAACATTACAGTCGCCATCATCAGTAACTGCTCCCTGATGATGGCGACTGCAATGTCGACCGAAACGTTGGTGAATCATTTGCCAAGGACACGGCTACAACCCAGAAGCCAAGCTACTTCAGACAATGGCCGTGAAAGCCTGCGAACATTATTAAGTCTAATTAAAGCCACTTTGGGAGCGTACGGCAAGTGAACTGCATGCTGGACTGGAACTCACGAAGCTGTAACATGTTGAAAATGTTCACCTTCAAATTACGAAGAAAGCTGGGTAACTATTTCCAGGGATCTTCGTAAATTTACGGACACTGAATTAAGTTACCTAGAAAATGAGTCCAAAAGAATATATTAACAAAACATTCAAAACCTTCTTAAGTATACAGCAAGAACACACTTATTTTGTCCCCGTGTGTTTAGATCGAAACATAAAACTCGGATTAAGATTCAGTTGTTTTAAATTACGAAGAAGTCTTCGTTTATTTATGTTGAATCCTTCGATGAAAAGTCCGTAATTTTACTGCCTTTCCTTAAAATGAAGGCAGACCGTTCAACTGCGTGGTGACAAAGGGCAGTTGTTGAAAATGTTCAGTTTTTCTCTTGAAATACTCTGTAGTAATTTGACCGCATCGCTGCAAGTCGCTGCTGGCAGCTCGCCTGGCCTATCCCTGATTGGCGCAGAGAGTACTCGAAGAAGAAGACGAAGAAGAGGGAAGGAAGAAACGAAGAGAACTCTCGCAACCCTCCTCCCCCCCCCCCCCATACAAATGTCCTCGCACACACCGGATATTAACATGAATTAGATTTATGAGGCATGCATAAAAGTTTCCGCAACTTGGAAAAATAAAGTTTTAGCGCAACGGGATTAGTGGTCCACCCCTTCCTGCCATTTCCAACCCCCCCTTCCCCCGCGACAACAGCCAAACTCCTCGCGAGGTTGTTTTTTTCTCTCTCTCTTTCCACCCCGCATACGCTTCTTTTATACTTTATTGTCGGGCCGCAGTCGTTGGTGGGAGAGATAGAGAGAGATAGTAAAGTAGGAGGGTGAACAACAGAGAAGGAGGGGATCCAGCAGTAATTCTGTGGTGACGAATCGAATTGATTGCCTCTTTTTTTTTTTTTTTGCATTTGGGAAATGCGTTCTTTTTACACAACTCAGAGCTCATTCGTTTCGAATTTCCCGATTTTTCAAAAACCTATATAAAAATTTTCTCTGTTTTTTTTCTCTCCCTCTCCACGCAGTTCTTTCTTCTTTCTTTTTCTCTCTTTCTCTCTCTCTTTCTCTCTCCCTCCAAACCAAGTCCACGTCTGCGCAGCTTTAAGGGGTTAACCGCAGTGATCTGGCTCGTATCCTGTGCCCCGCCTGTACTAGACAATCAGAACACATCGGCTGACCCTTTTTTTAGTCTTAAAACCACAATCTTGAATTATTAATTATTTCTTCACAGTTTTCAATCTAGCTTCAGAAATTCTTTTTTTCTTTTTTTTTTTTTTTCATCCCGGCAAGGCACGTGATTTAACAGTGGACCATTCATAAGTCAACATTTGTGACCTTGTGTGATTATTTTGGCAGTGGTAGCTGCTCAACTATGTCCTCCCTGCTGTTACATATTGGAGTCTGTTAATGAAACTGGGGCAAATAACAAAAATTAGAAACTAAACAAAAAAAATTAAAATTAAAAATCGTGGGAGCTAAGACCCGTCTATGGAGCTTCAAGTCACCTCCTGAAGCCCAGGGACAAGTTGGGCTGTAAGGGCGACTCTAGAGCGCGCATCTCCTAACACTGTAGCCTCTACGCGCAGTCTTCGCGTCACGCTGCAAGCTATTGTAGGGCTTGAAGAGGCGACCACCGACAAGGGTTTCGTCCACGAACCTCTAAATGTGTGACTTTAACATTCTAACTTTTCTTTATAAAAATTTTTCGAAAGTAATGAGCGCTCAGAGTTATTAAACATTTATGGGGATTGAAGATTAAAAACTAGAAACTCTTATCTCTGTTAAGCAGATTTAAATAAAATTTAAAAAGATTTTTGATATTTTTCGTAAAGAAATTAAGAAATTTTTTTGTTGGTTTTCGATTGATAACGATTCATTGTCCGCGTGTATGGAGAGAGAATTTTGAGTTTAACGCGATGTGATTAGAGACCGGTAAGATACTCGGATTCACCCACGATATATAGTCCACGCTAGCACTCAAATAATTATACCTCTGTGCTGCTTCTACTGTTAGCTCCCAGCTAATACGGAGGACTCTGGGCCAAATGAGAAACCTCAACAAACAAGTATCGAATCACGTGTTACTCAGTTTCGACGTTTCACAAGTCAGCAGCCAATGAACGGGCAGATGGCAACCGCCCGAGTAAGCAGAGGGCTGTGAAGTCCATTCTAAAGGTCAATGATCCCACGAATTTTTCAGGTCTCTGGCTATGATGAATTATGTGTAGCAGCATGCACATCTCGCGAAAAGATTTCGAGACTAGCTGAAAGTTAAAACACCGTAGCATCGTCTGTGTTTCATGGTTGGGCGAGTTTCTTCCAGGTACGTGTCTACTAGAGACCGGAAAAATTCGCGAATTCATTTCGTGATAGGCTAAAATTCAAATATTTGTACCTCAGGGCTGTCTCTGCTATTGGCTCACGACTCACCTGGATGACTCGGGGCAAATGAGAAACACCCGACCAAAGTTGTATCGAATCACAGGCTGCTACGTTGGGACGTCTCACAAGACAGCAGCCAATGAGTGGGTGACAGTTGACCGTTTGTACGTAGAACAATGGAGTTCATCCTTCAGGTCATTGAACCCGCGAATTTTTCCGGTCCCTAGTGTCTACTGTCAGAACACCAATCACAGTAATTCAGTGAGGAAGCAAACGCTTTCTTAGTGGCTCGGTCAAACAGAGCAACGACGCGACGTCTCTCGCAGGTGGCCGCCAATCACAAGAAAGAAACTGCTTGCGCGAGTATACATTGCTGCATTCAAACAGGCGTAAAGTTTTTTTTTTTTTTCGCAAAAAAGCCTGCCCCTGGTTATGCAGCAAATCACGTGCGACATCCCCCGTCAGTTCCTCAAACGAACTGTAGGGAAATATTATCTTAGAACTCAATTAATGATAAGAAGTTAAAACTTTTTAATTGCTTGTTCATTATTTTTGGTTGATTTATATTCTTATAGAAGTACCCTTTTAGTTAAGTAAAGGCATTGAAAAAGGTTTTTTTAGCTTCCAAAAATATTTCTTTATGTCTATAGACCGCACATAACATATTTTGTTGACAACAAATACAATTTTAAATGCCTACTTAGTGACTGATTAGTTTCAGCAAGATTGTGTTGTCACTAATAAATGGTCTTGTTGAGTCCACGGAATTATTTAACTGTTCACACAGTATATTTGGTAGCGGTCAAAATACTTTTTTTTCAGTGGGTTTGAATGTAGATACTATTGAGGAATTAAACAGAAAAAATCTAGAGTTGTTCTCTACGAGAAAGAATTTTAATTATAGCCCTTTGTTTCCAGCACAACGATCTACTGGACAACAGCTAATAGTTCATCCGGGTGCTAGTTTAAAATTGAAATAAAAAAATGGGAAACACTACGTAAATACAGCAATATGTTACTAATTTAATCCAACCGAATACATTTTCTTACAAAGGTTAACGCACACTAGCACCCTACGATTTTTTTTAATTATTTTTATTTTCGATCTCTGATTAAGTAAAATGTAATAACCTGTTGTTTTGTCACAAAGAAAAATCGACTCGTGAATTGTCTCACACTAATATAGTACTAATATTGTACTAATATATGTCGCAAAAAGAAACGTTTCCAGATATACCTTCATTGACTTCCAGCATTCAATGTCACATTCACGAAGCAGCGACTCTTCCGATGTTTTTGGAAAGACTTCGCATCTTTCCTCGGATAAACAAATTCTTCTCTCGGTCCATTGCAGCTTTTAGCCATTGTAAAATCAGCGAGGCAGTTTTTAGAAGTGGTTCACTGAATATTCAGCCTCGCAGAGGAAGGGGGGAAATGCAAAACAGAAAAAAAAAATGTTTTAGGGAAAGAAGATAGCTAGATGGGAAATAAAAAAAAGGGGGAACGACAAACTCTTTCAGGGGTCATGAATAATATTTTGGCTTCTGCCTCATTTCAAAACAACTCTAAAAGAGTTCGATCGATCCTAAGTATTTTGCGGTAGAAATGTTCTCAAGAGTGGAAAAAAGGGGGGGGGGGGATTTTCAATATTCGCAATAAAAATCTTTTCCCTGACACCCGAACATCGCTTCTCATACGAAAGAGTATCCATACATCAGCTGTAAATGTATCGTTTTACATGAATATAACTTGTTTAGGGCTGCATATTCAATACGTTTCCAATGTAATGAAGGTATTTTAAGATAATACATTTCAGTTTGTGACTTTTTGAATGGCTCTTTGACAAGATATTTTTTTTAATTCCTCTTGGAGGAATTGTTAACATTTCAGAGGCTGTGAAAAAAAAAGTAAAAAATTGTTAATTGAAAAAAATGTATAAATAAGCATGATATTTATCTATTACAGAAGTGTCAAGGGCGTATTAAAATTAAACATGATCACTTTCTTTTTTGTTTGGTTTAGAAAAAAAAAATTTTTTATCTTATTAACCGCAAACATTTTTGAATTTGATTTTTTTACCACGCAAAAAATACTCAACACTGAAATCGCATGCATGCACTAATGACATGTAGGCTATATCACGCAATCGCAGGTGTTGAGTTCGATGAATGCTTCTCGAAGCCAGATTTCACAGCAGGACGTTTCGAAGTCTTACAACTGGTGTATTTCTGAAACAGGTTCGGCGTGAGCAGGATGCGAACCCTAGGGCCGTCGATGATGACTGGCGAACAGCGCCGGGGCTGCTTCGTACCGCAACTAACGCAACGGGGTGATGACCTCGGTGTGACTAGGCGATAAGAGACCGCGGTGGTTTGCCATTGCCTCCAGCAAGTGAACAATGCCACGCCCGAGCGGGAATCGAACCCGTGACTTATCAACACAGGCTTCAAAAACACGTTATTTTTATTTTATTTTTGTCTCGTTTGTGTTTTTTTTCAACCGGTAATGAACCAATCATGTTTCTTTATTATTTACATTTTGTCAGTTTCGTTGACTTTGACGTGTGTGTGACCAACTTGGAAAAATTAAAAAAAATCACACCCAAGCCTTGCCTGGGACTCGAACCCAGAAGCACTCGCAACGCGAGCTGGCCTACGTCCTACTACACCTCGGAGGTCACTGAAAATTTATTCTGGGCAAAAGCCCGGCCTGGCCTCACCACCTCCACCTCATAGAACTGAACCCGTGAGGGTGTACTAGGAGCACTACTTTACTTCTCTTATCGACCAAGCACACGAGGTCGCTGACAGTGAGCCAGCATACCAGAGCTTAAGCTAGTGTTCTTTGAAAATAAAAATAATAAACTATGAAAAAAAAACATTTTTTAGCCGCCATAAGATATTTTTGCCAACATTAGATTCCAGAAAAATAATTTTTTATTTACAGTGTATTTAGTCAATACAATAACTTAGATTTTAATAAGTATATTTAATGTAATATAAATATTACATTAAATTAAATTCTTCAAACTTTAATCCCTACTAATATTATAAATACACGAAAGTTTGTCTGTTTGTCCTTCCACGCAGCAACCGAGCAACGGGTCGACATGATTTTTTTTGCATTTAGATAGTTTATGGGTCGGAGAGTGACATAGACCACTTATAATTATGACATTCCATCCCCAAGGGAGTGAAAAAAAAGGAAAATTCAGTTTTATAATAGAAAATAATATGAGTTATGTTATAGACACGCAAACAGTGAGTTTGGGTCATTTCTCTATGTCCACCACACGGTCATATAGTAAGGGCTTATCCTTCTCCTTGGCGAAACCTATCCACTTAGTGAAGCTCGTGGCTCTAATGAACTAAAGGCGCTAATAACAGTTTAGTTTAGAACTTCGTCCATAGATGGCGTTGCCTTGAATTTGAAACGCACTATCGTTTAGTGCGTCCGTAAAGTATTGCCTAGGGATTACCTGCCTTCCCACAAAATGAAGCTGAAGATTGGCTTCCCGGTTTTGTTGACGCGTAGCCTTGATGCACCGAGATTGCACAATAAACGGGACTTTAAAATTAAAATTTCCCGTTGTTCAAGTGTATGTCCTAGAATTGAAACTCCATAGCGATGTTCGTTATATTATGATGTGTTTAGCTCGGGAAACGCCGGCAACTTGAGCTAGTAATATAATAAATACTCATTAGTACATCGAGGATAGACTACTATCATATAATTACTATCATATATAATAAAAACAACTAATTAATATTATGTTTTATTAAATACATTGTTATTATTAAAAATATTAATTAAAATAAGCATTTAACTGGTATATAATTATATATTAATACAATTTTACGTTATAATAATATCTTATTAATATATAAACTCATTTATTATAGAAAATATTTCTTTCACAAGTAAGTCACTTGCTGTAAATTACAAAAATTATTGCTATTGCTATCAAAATAATTTGCAAGCTCCGTGTTCTTTAGGTGGTTTTTGCAATGCATACGCCATTGCTAGTTACACTGCATGTCATAAAAAACATCAATAACGGACCAAGAAAGATGAATATGCAAGAAACACAGAAATCAAGACAATATCAACCGATGTAAAAAGTTCAAAACATTAACTGCACGAAAAATTCCGTTGAAGAAATTATAAAAAAATAATACAGCACAGAAGGACACATTGGGCTGAAAACGACAAGACAGTTGAACAATAACAGCTAGTAAAGACAAAAAATTACCTTGGACAACACAGTGACAAACAGACTAACCCAACGCTGATACTGAACAGATAATGTGGACAACACAACGACGACAGTGCAGAAGAACACAATAGCCTTCCTACGACAAAACCCAATGGCGTATGTTCAAAAGAACATATAAAAAGCTCTTTGTTAGAATATTTTAAGGCTGCTTAGAAACAGCTTCCCCCTCCCCCTCAAGTGAAGTGTTGTACGTGAACCAGATCAGGACATGGTGTTAAGAAGTAACGAAGTTGGTGTTTGCAGTCTTTGGCATGTTAATACTTGAAGGCAAAATCAGAACAACCCCCCCCCCCCAACCCTCTTTCCATCTGGGTATCAAAACAATATTTGTTATAATTAAGTCTAATGCTAATTTCTTACATACATATTGCAATAATGCTTGTTTAACATCACTACGAACTGGAAAACTTCGCTGAATCAATGACCTCCAGGATAGACTCCGCAGTCTTGCCCACATTCGAGCAAATGTCATCCGTTCATTGGCTGGTGACTTGTGAGACGTCTTCGCTGGTTAGTCTCTGATACGACACTTATCTGGGTGAGGATGTATCATCGGTCCACTGTACTCCGCACAATTTTAAGCGAATAGCAGAGCACGATGGTATCAGTATTTCAATTCCAACTTATCGCGAAATAAATCCTCGAATTTTTCTGGCCCCTAAACATTATTCACTACATAGTACAATTGTACGATTCTTTCTGGCGAGTTTATTTCAAGATATTTGACAAACTTCTAGCTTAACATCATTTATATCAGGTGTCACGTCAGCATGATTACATGGTAAGTGTGAACCATTTTTTTTTCTTCAGCTTGATTGTTGCGCCATATTGGTTAGACGCCCTAAACATTGGCTGAAGTGTGTGTGAAAACATTGTGGAAACATTGTGGAAACATTTTAAAATAACAATTTTTTAAAAAAGTTTCTGTTTTTAACGACGGAGATTATAATTCATAGTCTCTAACCATCATCTGACGTTTTCAAACATCATTTTCGTAATGTTTTGAGCTGAACAATATGGCGATGGTGAGGTAAAAAGTGACTGAACAAATATTGTAATAGGGAAAATATGGGAAACCGGTTAGAAATACGTAAGACAAGTGATGCCAGCGAACCTGGCGGTGTGGAATGTACCTACGTTTTAAGTGCGTGAAACTAGTTTACCGTAGTGTCATCTAGCGGCGTGGAGTGTAAAATAGCGTGAACGAAATGAAGTATATTGCCTCGCGCTTCGCCAATTCTAATTGGCCACAGATTTAATAGATTGTCCTATAACGATGCTTGCTTTAACTACGTCACAGCAGGCCGTCTCCTGACGATTCCTAATTCCATGTTTCATACAGCTACGTCATCCATCTATCCACCCATCAGATCCTAACCATTTGACTTCAACTTGTGAACAAACACCCACTCCAGTGCTAGTGCCTCCATGAATGAGGAAAGCCGCCGTGTAGGAGCTCAGGGTAGAGACCGGAAAAATTCGCGAATTCATTTCGCGATAGGCTAAAATTCAAATAGTTGTACCTCAGGGCTGTCTCTGCTATTGGCTCACGACTCACCTGGATGACTCGGGGCCAATGAGAAACACTCAACCAAAGCTGTATCGAATCACAGGCTGCTACGTTGGGACGTCTCACAAGACAGCAGCCAATGAGTGGGTGACATTTGACCGTTTGTAAGTAGAACAATGGAGTTCATCCTACAGGTCATTGAACCCACGAATTTTTCCGGTCTCTACCCTCAGGGCAGTGTAGCGAAGGTAGTTGTGTTCCGTAACAAGCGGAGAGAAGCCAGGAGCGCGTGGCCTGCAACATTCATGTCAGGCCCTTTGGCCACGCCCTCGACCAGCGACAGGCCTCCTGGTTGGCTCGGCGACTGCAACTGTCATCGGCTCCGTGTCTTATTCAGCAGCGCGCTCCTTAATTGCAGCGCACGCCGAGCTGTTAGTTGTTAGTTGTAGTTAGTTGTTATAGTTGGTAGCGGGAATCGATGCGTCACGTTTTAATTGCGGGCCGGCGGAAAATAAAACATTCAAGAAAGTCCTCGGCACCATAGTCCTAAGCAATTAGAGGCTACTTAACTATAATAACCTAACGATCTTAAGTCATTCAACACCAAGTGCAAAGCTATATGCTATATGATTAAAAATGTATCATGTAGGGCCTATACAATACTTTCTTGGGTAATAGCTCTATTTTGTAAAGGTTTATAGTAAAATGTTATTTCCATTTTTAATTGAAACACCTGTATTATTTTAATATTTCGATTTTTTTTTTCAAAAAAATATACTCGTTGATATCCCAAAGTTAAAGTTAAAATTTAGAAAATTATATAAAATTAATTGTTGCAAATGGTTCGCGCATGTTCATATTGCAGTTGATATATTTATATAAGTTATGCTTATGAGATATGGCTAGGGGCAGGTATTTTACGCGAAAAAATAATTCTGAATGTTTGGTGGCCGTCTGCGAAAGAAGTCTTTGTTTGCCTCATTTGACCGAGCCACTTAAGATGAGTTTGCTTCCGCACTGGATTACTGTGATTGGTGTTGTAACAATCGACACAGACCTGAAAGAAACACGCCCAGTCACGAAACACAGACGATGCCACAGTGTTTTAACTTTCAGATGGTCTCGGAATCTTTTCGCCAAATATGCATGCGCCTAGAAATAGCTAGAACCGCCAGCAACAGGCGAATATTGTTTGAAACCATCAAGATGTCAGAAAAACGCTAATGTCGTGACTCACAGTTTCAAAAATAATCACTTTTCGATCACAAACGTAAGTGAACAATGCAAGGTAATGGTTTTTTTCGCTTTCAAACTTTTTTTTCTTTTGTTCCTTCCTGCATCTACACACACTGCGGCAGCTTTGTAACTGCGGCCTGGAAGACTTTGACGGTTCAGTCACAACTAGGATGGACTCCACTGTCCTGTACATACTCGGGAGAATGCCATCTCTTCATTGGCTGCTCGCTGTGAAGATGCCTTAACTAGGTTGCCCGTGATTGGACACTCATTTGTTTGAAGACTTCCCACTATCTTCCAGATATTCGTACGAAATTTGACATAATCTGCAATAAAACAAAGATCATAAAATTTGGACTTACGGCGGTAGTAGTCCTACCTAAATTGATTATTATATTTTGTGTTTTAACACATGATTCGAATTAAACTCATAATATGACCGTTTATAATCGTTTATCAAATGTTTTGTGTTGTAACCAAGTTCTTATTAAATGCAGTTTATGAACTTAAAAGCAAAATTTTATGTTAGTCCTAAAATGTACTGAAATTATATAATCGTTTTGTGTACAGTTTTGAAATAACCGTTAGTATGTAGCAATCGTCTTTAAACTCTTTATTTTTAGTGTATCATTCATAAATCAGTAAAAATTAGGTTTTACCAAAACCCTAAAAAAAACTCAGGTCTATATTTTTAAAACGAATTATTATTGAGTTAGTTAATGTTATTCTAATGATATAAAGTTTTCAGACGAATTCTACATACGAACAGTTAATCCAAAACCACATACCACATGATTTCATGCTTTCGGTACGTATTAGGACTTACAAAACCATTTAGTCTTTATGTTCATAAAACCAATAAATAAGGACTGGCTTAGTAGAAAAATTCAAGAAAAATTATATATTGTTATTTTATAAACTTATATAAAATCATTTGCAAAAATACGAATATATTAGAAGCGAAAAAAATTAGGATACAACCTCCTTAAGCTTGTTTGGACCTGATATACAGAGCTGTGCACTTCCACCAGTCATGTTTTGGATTCAAATACAAGCTTTCAATAGTAAAAATAGATAATTTTGTTATTAAAAGTCAGGACATTCATGACTGGATTCATCGTCACTCATTGAACTCTGCGCTGCTGTCTGTCACTACTTGCAGAAACGAGTCCATAATGGTTCGTGATCCTCCGTGTATTCGGAGAAATAACACCTGCCCATTGGCTAATGACTAGAGACCCGGAAAATTCGCGGGTTCATTTCGTGTTATGCTAAAATTCAAATAATTATACCTTAGTGCTGCTTCTGTCATTGGTTCACTGTTAATCTGGAGGACTGAGGGCCAATTAGAGACCCTCACTCATAGAAGTGTCGAATCACAGACACTCAGTCGAGACGACTCACAAGTCAAAAACCAATGAACAGTTGGCATTTGCCCGAGTGTGTAGAGTGTAGTAGAGTCTATCCTGGAGGTCATTGAATCCGCGAAATTCACGGGTCTCTACTAATGACTCGTGAAACATGTTAACTGGAATGCTTGTGATCCGATATTTCCTTCTTTGAGGGTTGTTCATTGGAGCAAGAGTCCTTCGGACAAACTGAAACAGCAAAAGAGTTGAACGTATTTGGTTTCTAGCCCACCGCGAAATGGAAAAAGGGGGAGAGGGTTTTTGGGCTCTAGCCACAAGGAGCCAGGGAGTGTGTGTGCAGTGAGTGTGCACAGTAAGGTGGAGTCCACCCTGGCGCCAGAGAACAGAGAGGGGAGCCGGGGTTCTGCACGGCTCATCTCACACGCAAACTCCGCGCGATCCATCACGGCTGCGCGTTCCAGCCCGTGGGCCGCACGTCGTGCATATAAAAACCTGCCCCGGTCACGGGCGCCTTCTGCCTCCCTCCCTTGCAGCGAGGCCCCTTCCCCCGCCGGTCGCAGACAACTTGTTTTGAAAAATGAACTCCGGGATGGCGACCGCGGGAGTTAATGCGGAGAGAGCCTTTCAGGAAGCGATTACGTCTGTATGGGGCTTGTTGTTAAGGCTGGTGAGCGCTGCGAGTTACGGTGGTGGTGATGGTGGGAGGGGGGGGGGGGGATGAGGTTTTCAAAACAGCGGCATTCAACACATCGGCGGAGATATTGATTATCGCCCCTGTAAAGGTTCGTGTGGAAAGGAAGTAGGGTGGTTGGGGAAAGAAAAAAAAATTGTTTTATACTTCGAGAAGCGTCGAGCGGACCTGGACTTTATGGGGAACGGTTGCTATTCGTAAAGAGAGGAAGGAATTTTTTTTTTTGCTTCGTAATTTTCATTATCATTCAAAGCTATGTGTCTCGCATCCCTGCCGATGAATTGCAACTTGGGAGCGCGCTATGCTCTGTGTACGTATATGGGAGGATAATCCACACAAAGTAGAGAACGTGAAATCGAATATTTCGTGAATTGAGTTCGCGTCAGGCTAGCCTTCACTGACCACTTTTTTTTTAATTGACTGCAACAAGTGGCACTTGATTCGGTCTCACGACTTCTTCGTGTGTACATTGTAAACATGGAACTGAAATATCACGTAAAATTACAAATATTTGTAAATTTGTACATTTACATGAAAGCAACTGTATCGCTACAAAAATATGTTTGCAGTAAACTGATGTGTTCAGATTATTACCCCGGCAGTTATGATTTGCGTTGGCCCAGTAGCTCCAATAGTTAAAGTTATTTGTAGACAGTTCCCTGAATAGCTTTCCAGTATTAACTGCGCACATCAGTAAGCATAATAAAACTAAATAAAGTACAATTTTGCATGTTTTAAAGTATTTCTTCTTGCATAAAATATCAATTGAAATTCTAAAAAAAATGCGCCAATTTTCTTAAGTGCGACAATAAATATTCATTATTGGTTCACTAAACGTATTTCATTAATGTTAAATAGTCACTGAAATGTGTTGTACAAATTTGCAATATATATCTTGTAGTATTACAAACTATCTCTTGGCAGTGGTTGCCAGAGAAATCGTGTGTAAAAGTACAAAACAATTTTTTTCTGAGAAAAACTTTTGCTGACTCAATAATTAGTCTACAGAGGATCTATTTAACTTTGGTAAAGGTCATAAAACTAACACAAGTCTTCCTAGCTAGCAAACAATTGAAATTGATTCGCGTGATCCCCAATCATTTTTAGTATTTATACGCATTACCGTGGAAGAAGAATGTACATACTTAATCGGTTTCAGGAGAATTCATCATGGTAGCTTATGTTGGAACAATTCTTAAGTAGTGCGTAAATAAAGTAAAGTTACGGCCCTGAAAATCTTTACCAGGATTGATTAATTGTTAACATTTTATTTTTCACATCTAAATCAAAAGGTTCTAAAGCTAAAACCATGTTCATAGACGAGATAATTTTGAAGTTTAAAAAAATTACTCATAATATTTGAAAATTTGTTTGGCGTATTACATAATTTTAAAAATGTATTTATTTTGATTAGTTTCCGCAGAGAAAGGAATCGTGCAGAGACTGTGATGTGCGTATTCGCTATGAAGAGTTTACTACGACAGTGCTCGCCCCTTTTTACTGTCCGCGCTGTACGTCTCGGGTGAGGATTCCTAATGTGGTGTTGTATCGCTACAAGAGACCTTTTTGCGGCCTTCATTCGGCATAGTTCTGTTCGTCAGGGTGCTCCCGAGCCGTCACGAGTGTCAGCTACCGTATATGAGGCGTTCCGAAGACCAGTGAGCTGTTAACCACTGTCGCCAGCAGCCATGACGTTCAGCTCGGACTGTAGGTCGCTCTCGTTCGCTTGTAAGTCTTACGTTGTACCGACACTGTCATACAATGTAATTTTTTTTTAATGGAGCATAAATACTCACGTAAACTTACAGATATTTGTAAATTTCTACATTCACATGAAAACAACTGTATCACTAACAAAATAGTGTTCGCAGTAATACTATGGGTTGTCTCAGTACCTCCAACCGTTCACTGGATAGCTTTCCAGTATTAAATGAGCACATTAACAAGCATATTGAAACAAAATAAAGTCCAATTATTGACTATTCGATTATCTTTTCCGTGTTTAAAATATATATATATATATATATATATATATATATATATATATATATATATATATGTGCGCTTGAACGAAACAAAGTATTTCAAACATGCATAAATAAAACCACAGCCATGTATTGCACAAAGTTGCAATGTATTTTTTGCAGTATTACAAAGGAATCTTTTGTGAAAGCACAGTATTTGTTTGTTCCCCCGTGTGGTGTTACAGTGTCGCGCGGGCGCCGAGTTACCACCCAGTCACACCTGCCAGGTGCGCCTCTGAGGTCGCTCTGGGCGGAGCAGCGACCGTCGCCGAACACAGTCGCGGTGACGGCCGGCGGCTCCCTGGAAGGGTTGAGGGTAGTGGAGGGATGGTGGGGGGGTGATGAAGAAGGGTTGTTCGCCTCGCCGGCGCGACCACACAGGTCAGCTGAGGCGTGTGACAACCCGGTAATGACCCTGGACGAGCGGCCTCATCACTCCCGATGAGAGTGCGATATTCGCCAGCGGCGGCGCCCTTGTGGAGGGAGGGGGGTTGCTCTGCGGAGACCCGGCGCGCGTTCGCCCCCCCCCCCCCTTCCTTTCCCACCCCCCCTCAGCTGCCAGGCGTCTCCCCGACAGACACTCCTCACGTCCTGCGGATCTCGAGCGCATGCGTATGCTTTCATAACTACATCATGTCATTATTTATAGTCATGGCAACTTAAAATATACGTTAGAATCCTGTCGCTACAATACTCAGTTAACATTGAAATGTAGGTCTATGACTGCACAGCCTGTGATGGACAAAACTTAGCTTTTTATTAATTAAATAACTATGGTTTTGGCATTTTACTTAGAGTTCGGACTTAATCCCTATAGTGCTCGGTTTATCTTTTTTAGTGTTTCGTATCATAATAATTTATTATTGTTGAGATGTCTGCTTGCAGTTGGTTATGTGTATGTATTATATGTATGTATATTTTTAAGACAGCGGTTTTGATAGCAAAATTAATTACGTCTTCCTTTACTTTTTTATAATGGCAACATTTTCACGTCAAAATACTTTTGTTAGACGATCGAAATGATTTTCAACCAGAACTACACAGCCAACTAACAATGTGTCAGAAGTGTTTTAATTCTTCAATCAAACGTCCGTCAATGTTTTGCGTGTAATCCTCTACACAGTACTCGGTAGATACCGGGAAAAATCGCGTATTCTTTTCGCATCATGATAGAATTCAAACACATGTACCTTCATGTTGTTTCTGTGTAATTGGCTCACAGTTTGTATGAAAAATTCTAAGCCGATGGAAAACCTTCAAACCAAGGAAGTATCGAATCGGAAGCAACCCATTTGACAGGCCTCACAAGTCAGTAGCCAATGAGCAGGTGGCATTTTCCCGAGTATGTAGGGGATTATGGAGTTTATAAATTTCCCTGTCCTTAGTACTCGGACTACTCACTAGGCTAGCCCAGTATCCACACACTCGTACCGATAGCAATCGAAAAAACAGTCGCAATACATCCGCACATAGCCGAACTTCACTGACTTGCAGTGGCTTGATTTAACAGTTGAACGTCTACCGAGCGGAAGTTGTTGCCGGCCTCAAGCCCTGTGAGCGCGTCGCGCCGGGTGCGATCACAAAGAGAGCAGAGCAAACGTGCGAAGTTTCCCAAGTTAATCCCTCACGAAAACAATTTCGGGAATTTTTTTTTTCCTTCTGTTGGTAATGGGCGGTCGGCGTTGGAGCGATCACACGGCCCCGGGCAGGCGCGATAACGCAGTAATGGACTCGAGAGGGCGCTACTTACGGGCGTGGCCGTGTCTTCGCGCCGCAACAGCTTCCTGCGATTGGCCGCCCGGCGTGTGATCACCGCCCCCCGCGGTGCGATAATGCGCCGCGATAGGCCGGCCGCCCGCGCTAATGACGCGGAGGTGTCGAGCAAACACCTGGGGCCGGGCGGCGCGCGGATCTGATAGCGGGCCGGGGTCCCGGGGGGACTGCCGCCAGACACGGCACCTGCCAGGCGCGCCCCCGTCTTTGCACTGCCAACAGTCCGTCATTAGCTCGGAGAGAGACCTCACCCCGTAGCCAGGGGGAAGGTTCCTCCCAGCATTTCAAACAAAGAAAAAAATAAATGTTAAGACGGAATAACACAATTACAACAACCTACCTATATAAGATTACAGAGATAGTCTATTATTTTTAAAAGAAGAAGAATTTTAATTCTTAGTGGGCTGCAATAATGTGTTTATTTCCCATTATAGCCCCTATACGCCTCAAAAACGCAGATGTGGTAGGAAATATTTTTTTTCCAAGTAATCTATACTTAAAACTTCTTTGCATATAGTACCTATAGGCCTACTTTTGACTTTTTTTTTTTAGCAAAATCATAAAATAATTGACATAAGAACATAGTACGAGAGACAATGAAATAAAAACCGAATATATATAAATGTTAAGTTTTCTTTTATCAAGCAAAATCATTACTTAATTTATATGCGTGAACGTTGGAGTCTTAAGAGTCTACTATTCCCTGATATTTTAGTGTGACAATATTTTTTTTAAAATTCAACTGTAAAGGAAACTTGCTCATAACTATTATAGTATTATATAATAGTTATACTCAACCCCCCACCTTCATAAACTTCTGGCTACGGGCTTGCTGTACCACTGCCAAACTATATTTCCCGTGAATCCATTGCACCTCTTTAACATGTCATTGGGAATAACGTAGGGGCATGCATTCTTCGCAATAATAAATTGAGACGAGCCGTGTGATGAAACACTGTGGCGTTGTCTATGTTCCATGTTTTGTTGAGTTTCTCTCAGGAACATGTCTACTGCAGGCGCACAGCAAACGCGTCCTGAATGGCCCAGCCAAACAAGGCTATGACTTTAGTTGAAGACAGACGCCGATCGCAAGAGAAAAAAAATTCGTTGGCGCAGGCATACTTGTTTGCAATCTAATTACCGTTTAGACCTTTGAGCAAAAAATTCATGCCCGTAAGAATAAGTTAACTTCATTGGAAGTCTATAATTTTATATGGTGAATTTCCTGTTAAATTTTAAGGTTTTCACCCTCCATTACCTGCTACCTACCCAATTTTTATTCGTTTATTTAATAACTCACGTTTTCGTCCCTAATGACCTCGATTTTGACGAGGAGTTAAACACTTCAGTTAAACGTGCATAATTTCTGTTTTAAACTTAAGACACGAGCAGAATTGTTCAGCTGCAGCAAATTTTGTGTCATCCATAAACCAAAAAAACTGAGGAAAATATATGGTTCTATGGAAGCAACACTCAGTATCCAAAACTCTCCCAGACTGCTAATATGGGGACGGCAAGCTACGTTGCGGTAGCATACATATAGCACTTTTTAGGTATGTAATCAAACCAACATACGTATTTCGTTCACTGGCTGCTGCCACTCTACCCTCTGTGTGGATCGCATGTGGCTGGGTCACGTGGATTCTCGTTGATTTCTTATTGACTTCCTGTACAAAAGGTATCTTCAAAAACCCACAATGCAATGAAGATATTATTAAAAATGTAAGATGGTATCCAATTCAGACTCTCTCCAAATGATTATGCGAATTTTTCAGGTCTCATTAGTATAAACAGTTCGTTGTTTTAATTATTCCTGCGACGGTTAAGAATAATTCAAAACGTTTTTGTGGACATACGCCATTTCTGGTTGGCACTGTATGTCATAGAGAAAGCTCAAAAACCTACAAAAAAAAACACACAGACAACAAGATAAAGCAAACAACAATCTTGGCAAACAAAACGAAAAAAGGACGAACACATACTAAACAGATTAGTCAGTGGTTGTGAACTGATGATTCTGTTGCTGGTACCCGAGAACTTTCCTCGACTCATTTCATTGAGCGATCGAGCGCCCAATCGAGTCCTCGTTTATAGGACGGCGCCACGTGACGCCACGCCCATGCAAGGCCGTAGCCGGGATTGTGTGAAGGACAACTACTAAATAATTATTTCGAATAATTTTTCTCTATAAATGAACCAGAAAATTTACTGTCGCACTTAAACGTAATCTCAGGGAATAGCAGACTTTCAACTCCAACCTTTACAAATATAAATTTAGATAATTATTTTGCTTAAAGAGACTTAACCTTTCCTTTTTTGGTTTTTATTTAAATTGTTAAATCAACTATATGATGATTTATTTAAAACAAGTCATAAATACATATGTACCAATGTTATTAAATACATGAAACACACGTGTCAGTGAATGAAAGACATGCTTACAGTAACACTGGCATAAAATATGAACTACTTGGAAACGCAATTCTTGTTGCTTCTGTGTACGAGACATGTCGGGCTATAATGGGGAATGAATACATTATTTCCCACTAAGTATTACAATGATCCTTATGAAACGATCTATAAGTAACTAATTTGCTGTGATTTTCTTACTCTGTTTCGCTTGTTTATTTTTATTTTTTTTAATCCGTGAAGGGACCGCAAGGACCCCCCCCCCCCCCCCCCCCCGGGCCAAAGCGCCTGGGCCATGGACGCCGCGGTCATTTACAAAAGTCAGCGCCGACACCGGAGACGCTGAGTGGTTCATCGGGCCCTCCCCTGCCGGCTGCTGGCCAATCACCAACGTCGGGCTCATAAGCCACGCGGCAGACGGCGCGTTGCACGTGATTCCTACCTTCTCGAGCGATCCAAAACTAAGGAGTTTTTTAAGGTTCCCTTTACTTCAACGCCTCTATTACTATAAAGAGGTAGAAAACCATTTGTAATATCGCAAAAGTACATCAATAAAATGACAACGTTAAATAGTTAATTCACAAAAAAATATTAAGTTGGTTAGTTCAATTATTACAGATAAGCCCCTTTTGTCTAGAAATATCCCTGTAACAGCGTTGTCTATCTGAATTTTATACCTCTACCATTTACTATGATCACTAATTATATTTACTTTAAAAGTTAAAATGAAAACTAAAACATGTTTAGTTTAAAGGTGAGATACAAACTAAGAAGAAAAAAATTCAAAACGTTTTTCATGTTTAATATCTAATCACGTGGCCTGAAATTCGCCAATTGTATAGCGCACGCACAAAGTGTTGTTCGCTGTCAAGTAGGAAACAAAAGATCATTAACATACCAGCATTTATCCATTACTTGCAAGCTGTCAGTCTTTATTAAGGATGTTATTTAAGGACTCTTATTGAAATTTAAGGATTTTTAAGGGTCTTTAATCAATTCAAGATAAATTAAGGATTTTTTACTGATATTAAGGAGGCGAACGAACCCTAGTTGCATCACCGCAACACGCAACCAGCGTAAATACATCACGGTCTTATACAAATAACGCAATTCGCAAGACGTCACCAACCCTAAAACTTGAAATTGTAGAAAACAGTTTAGAATCGAATATCTTTCCCGTTTGTTTTTTAATTCATGTTAATCATTAAAACAAATGAAAATTGTAAATAAGTTCGTTTAAAAGTGTTAATATCTTTCACTGTTTAAAATTTTAACAAGTAAAAAACAATGTCATGTAAATAATAAAATCAACATCGTGGCCTTCTGTACACACGTCTGTTTCTTAAAAAGTGTTCCGAACACTTCCCTTCAAATAAGGGAGGTGGGAACGCAAGCCGAACGCAAGAAGTTGAAATTTGGGCGATACTGGCATTCCAATTTTGCGTGTTGCTTTATTTATGAACGAGCATTTTAATAAAAAGTAATTGTTGAACATTTTGCGCCTTGCGTTTCTTGCAATTTGCGTTTCTCGCGTGTGATGGAGGTGGGGTAGGAAGTGATGCCGAGTCCTCGCGCTGCATCATGGGAACCGCACCGCCCTCGCGTGGACACTGGCCGGACAACACTGCAGTCTTCTGTGGACAGCTGATCTCCTCGTGCTTCATGCCGGTGACAGCTCGGCTCCTGAGCTGTTGTGCTGGCAACTCACAGCTTATTCAAGAGATTACAGCAACTGCCACAATAACCTCACAAAATACCATTCAAGATAAATGCAACGAAATACAATTATATAAGCATAAAGTATTTGGTTACCGTTACCAATATAGACCTTTATTTTTTTTCAAAACTAACACGAAATAATATCAATTTAATTTTAAATGCAGTTTTTTAATAAATTAAAAGAAGAATGGTGTTTCTTAGATTAATTACGGCCGTACGTGAAAAATTTAAAAAAAGATGGAAATAATATTTATTTTATTTCATTAAAATATGAAAACGAAATGTGAACATAACATTGATATTTCAGTACTATTAATATAAATATAATTAAATATTTTAACAACAAAACACAGTTATGAAAATGTTTTAAACTCTTTAAGAGGAGAATGTCTTTGTTTAATGTAATTTCAAAATATTCATAATGGAAATGCACCGTAATTGTACTAAAAATTGGTTCATATTTCAATTTATGATTTACATAATTTCATTTCAAATGTTATTAATCTTCTAAAATTTATTGGAAAAATGCGTCTATGATATATTTGCTACTTCTTCCAAATGAGTTAATTATTTAGTACTAATAATTTTCCTTAAAGAATCAGTATATTTCCCAATATTTAACCCAAAAATTAAAATTTCACTTTTTGGTAAAAAAAAACTACCAATATTTGAAGTGCTGTATATTAGGAACAATGTGACCTACAGAGCTGCGGTTGGGCTCCAATTGTGGAAAATTTAGTCCACTTTAAAAACAGTAAGGTAAGAGTGGTGTTTTCGCTACCACATATACTGTTGAATTTAAAAGCAAAAATTCAATTTTTTTCTGATATCCCAAAACGCACCAAGAAACATTTTGTTGGATAACTCCATATTCAGATTCAATACCCCCAAAAAAAAAAAGCACAAAGGGAATGATAATAAAACCGACTAATGAATTTTCTGCAACGAGAGGCCGTTTTTGACACCTTTTACATGAGAAAAAAATTGTTATAATAATACCTAACTAAATAAATAATCAAAATATCGGAAAGAATGACACGTTTATCTAACTAAAGCAAACATTATGTTGTGCAATGTTACCGTAACAGCTGCCTGCCACGCGTTTCACCAGAAACCCTATCGCCTGGCCCTCTTGCGTGTGTTGCGGGCTGTCTAACAACACCGGCGCATTAGTTCTATAAGTAGGCCGATACCTCAGCCTGGGGGTAGGTATATCTGCTTCTCTCGTGTGTGTGGCGGGTTGTCGAGCTCCCAGGCTCTGCAATGTTTTTGCCCTCCTAGACAGCTGATCAATAGCTAGTGCTGCGGCCAACCTCGCTAAAGAATAACTTCCTTGGAATTTTTTTTCTCCTTAAAACTCCTGTGTGTTTGAATGCATAGTACAAGTTTTCTACCAAGCGCCGAGAGAGAGAGAGAGAGAGAGAGAGCATATGGAAATAAGCTGAGGTGGTTCACAGAAGGTTCAGCGAGGAAAAATGAAAGTAGGAGGTCATAAAAGTAAAATTTTCAGGGGCTGCGAGTGAAGAAGTGCCAAGTCAACTAATCTGGGCCAATTAACCACGTGACCTCACAGCTGGAAGATGTGAGTCTCCCTGGAGAACATCTCTGGAGTATCGTTAGCTTTTACTTGGGTGAGCTCGAGATTTGACCTTTTCTTTAAGAAAGTAGCTGTTAGTTGAAGAAAGTGTTTGGTGACGTCACAGAAAACTTGGAAAGAAGGTTTTCTTTTGGGAGTCTTCGAAGCGAGGCACGTTGTTAGTAAGAAGGAATCGCTCCGAGGGGGCACTCATACTGTGACTGAAGGTTGGAGTCTTCCATTCGGTGAGCTGGTGACCTCCACGTGGCCTGGACTGACCTGCTGCAGTGGGGGGAGATACAAGTATTCACACTGTTCAGTTGTCTCCGATTGATTTCCATCAAATAATGTATATTTCATTGGAAAGATTTGTATTTAATACCTTTGACATTTTCTTTATAGGTCATCAAATAATTTTAAGGCGTTGGAAGCATTTCTAGGGAAATTATTCTTGTCGGTGTAGTTTTAAAGTTAATAAATAATAAAAAAGACTTTCTTTAAATGAATGATAAAATTTAAGTTTTTAAGTGCCGGTGATTAGTAATCTCCTGATAAATTCATTTCAGTTTTAAAAGTAAAATCCCTCTTTAAAAAACGAGTTGGTATTGTTCCAAAGTTTTCATAGTTCCTCTCTGATTTGAAACAGCAGGGCGGTGTCGGGTGACAACTTACCGATGCATAGTACAACACTATGTGTGAAGCAGAAAGCAGAGACTAACACATATGGTGTTAATAAAGCCGTATGGGATTGGCTGCGAATCTAGTGGCAGGGTTCTGTAATGTGCGTCCATAGTTTGGTGTGTAACAAGTCTCTGATATGGATAAATGTATAAATTAACGCAGAAATATCAGAACCCTAAAATGTGTACAATAAAAAGAAAAAAATATATATTATTTTTGGGTTTGCTAAACACTTATTGTAGAAATGAGGATGGAAATTTCCCTCTTATAATACACTCAGATATCACAATGACCAACTATTATAGTTTCTAAATGTGTTTTGAGTAAATATTTGAGGCAATTATTATCTCAGGTTCGCACATACGTTGCTTGGTTGATCTCTGTATAATAACACTCAACTGCAGTGGCAGATTTAGAAATGGGCACGAGGGCACGTGCCCCCTCCCTCCCTCTACCCAGAAGAGTAAAAACAAAGCACTGGATAATACGTAATTATGCTAAACTACTAAACATACTATACAGGTATTATACTAGGTCCAGACTACCGGTGCAACCCGCCCCCCTGCTCAAATGAGTGCGCAAGTGAGGTACACAGAAATACAAGGAGGAAAGCCACCAAAGCTTACACAATACGAAAACCCTAGTTTTACTCCTACTGGCACCAAAACAGGATCCACTTGTTGTAAGTCGAATATCTGACCAACACACCGCCTCAAATATTATTTTATTATTGTCATGTTCCAAGACATGGTTGTAATAAGCATGGCGCAATAGTAAATAAACATAAACTTCATGTAATATATATATCAAAGTTGCTTCAGCAACCTTAGCTCTTCAACTAAATAGATAGTGGAATTATATTGTAATCAGATCTCTTTCTTGCGTGTGACTCCCCGGCTAGTGTTTTTTTTAAATCATTTGAAAAGAAATTCAAAAACTTATAAAAGCAAGATAACGTGGACTGAAGCGGTGTAATGTGAAAAAGGGGAAGCACAAAGCCAGATTCTAAACTAGGTCAATGTTTTAGAAGTGAAACTTTTTTACAACAAGTAGAGTAATATCACAATTACAGGGTAACGAAAGTGAGTGAGTAACGGCATTATGTACTGTAAGTAACGATTATTGCTCGGTGGCGCGGGGTTTTAAAAAATGTTTTGAATTTAAATATTCTTACAGCTGGTTAAAGATAGCGGAAGTAGCGCATGATTTCGTATAAACTTTCCAATACTTTTTGTAAACGTTTACACAGTTTCTCACATTTTTTGCGTACTTTCGCAACTCGTGATTGGCAACTCTAAACTCTCAACTGTGATGTTGAATCCGGTGTAAGCATTACAATTGTGTCAAATTGTATGGATATTTCCAATAGGGGAAAGTATAATATTGTTACGAACGCAGACAGGACCGCGGCGCGCGCCAGGTTCGGAACTGGCTGGCGGCCCCGCACGGCCACTGACATCACGCGCCGTCCATTGACGTAAGGCATGCCACGCGTGCCTGGACGGATTACAAAGGTCCTCGTTACCCACCCCCTACGCACCCGACACTACATAGTAGTTTGGTTTGAGTTGGCCTAAAATAACAAAAGAAAGTAAGTACAGAAACCCACCAAAAGTACCTATTAAACTATTGACCCTAATTTTTGAAACGTGATACACAGTATCCTCGCCAATACCTAATTAAAGCCGTAAATAATCCTGGCATATTATCATAAATTTATTCGTTAAAGTCATAGTGGTTGATACAAGGATGATTTTGCTGTTGTGAAAACAGCTTGTAAGAACAAAGACACCCTTACAAGAAACAAAGCTACCAGCCACAAGTGACAACTCGTAACTACACATAAGTTTCAAATGTTGGTCACCTTTAGTGGCCTGGTAATTCCGGACTTACAGAGGCCACCGCGAGGAGTGGCGTGAAAAAGCTTCGCTGTTCTGGGTGTTTTGGGCGTCGGGTCGGCCCGGGATGACGCGACACGTCACAGCCGCTCTCTTCGCTTCGAGAAGGACGCCACGGGTATCGAGGGTTCGGAGAGTTCTGAGAGTAGGGGAGAGAGTCTACCCCTCGGGGAGTGATACTGGCGATACCCGTGCGATCAGCTAAATGTGAAGAGTGCAAGTAGCGCTTGGTGAGTGAACTGGACCTATCGGGAGGCGATTCCAGCGAGAAGGCCTGGCGAGCCAGTCGGGTGCGACGAGCGATAGAGGACTGTGCTGCGGCGCGGTGTGGGTGAGTGTGCGAAGGAAGCGGACAGAGGCGAACAGAAGAGCGAGTGACTGTCGAGCCAAGCTACAGTGGAAAGTGCTAATTTTTCAATTATCAGTGTAAGACTAATTGTTGTGGACAGAAATCTTGAGTGCAGTAATTAAATTTATAGTGTAGACATTAGTAATAAATAAATCTGTACTAATTAATTGGGATATTCCTTACGAACCCAGTAGTTCTCCTCACAAATAAATCATAACAATATGTAAGCAATTATATACCTATTAATTCATTCTTTGATTACATTGAAGACATGAACAGACAATAAATTAAAGTCTATTTACAACCCATGATTACGCATTTTTAAAATACTAGCGTATTCTAAAAATTTCTTATCCCTATGTGAAGTTTCACTTCTAACGCACGTAGTGGCCCCGCAACCATGTTAAAAATTTTTTTTTTATTTTATGATCATAATAAAGCTTTGAGTGGATATTATGACCACCATATGGGGAAGATAAATTTGAAGGGTACTTGTTGCAGATCAGCAAATAACCTCCAACCCACGCATGGATAAACTATAAAAAAAAGTACCCTCACAAAAATATGTACCTGAAAACAAATGTCAATGTCCTAAGCTGGATTAGGAATGGCTACTAGAGGTGTGTTATTGTAGGTATAAGCAAAGTTAAATTTTATCTTGACTTCATCTTTACTATCCTGCAAATAGGTACATTATAAACAGGTACAAAATAGTTTCTTTCACAAAATACATAGTTGAATAATTCTGATATAATACTGCTAATACTGTATAATACTGATCCCTGTAACTGTAACAACCATAACTTGCACAAATTTATAAGCATAACATTAAACTATTATAGTTTACAGTATAAAGTCCCGCAATCGGACTCTCGCAAACCAAAGCTAGCTAGCAGTGAATGTCAAAAAGAGAAAGAGTCAAATAGATACAGCACATTATGCCACAAACGGCCTAACTTGTTAACGTAGACCAGACTAATATAGAACTGGCACAGCATGATACAGTTACAACAAAAAAAAAAGAAAAGAATTGAAAAATTATTTAACTGCAAAACCGTACGTACCACGAGACTACTCGACATGGTTACCCTACTGCAGAATGCCAAACGTAATTTCCAAGTGGCAAGCCGAAACAAATAATTTAGAAGAAATTGCATTAAGCTACATAACGATCACCTAACGTTAAGAACAGGGCCACAACCTGTTGGTGCCCGAGCACACAAACCCAAGTTCCGCGAAGAAGCTTACCATGTCGAGAGCTCGCCAGCACCGTACCCCTAACTGACTTAACGAGTTACAAAAGGAAATACATGCTGCTCAAATGCAAAGTGACCCGACACTGTCGGTGGCTACAGCTGAAAAGGCCTCGAGACCTAGCACCTAAAATCCTCGAAAGCAGCGCCCCAGAAGGGGAACCGCGCAAGCGCAGTAAACCAGAAGGGTGGGGGATCAATTACCAATTGGCCGGAGAAGGAATCGTGACGTATTTAAAGGGGAAAGGAGGGGGAATGGGTAGGAGGGGTGACAACTACGCCGCGCCGAAGTCGAAGTACATGACGTTGTCATTACAAATTGTCCCCGGCCGTTATCTAGCAATGGTCCGGTTTATTAGGCTTCACATTGCCTCACGTGCTTCAATTGGACTCCTCTTATATCTTTTCATGGTAGTGAAGAGTGTGAGCAAGTGCGTCATTTATGACCCAACGATCACTTGTCTTGTAGCCTTGGATGTAGCGAACACTTGCACTCCGCACAAGATGAACCGTTAAGTTTGGTTAAGTAAGCATGCAAGACGTCTCCTGCTAAGTCCGCCAGTTAAACCAAGACTTATCAAATAAAAACATAACGAGGTGGCCATAGATGCCAAGAGCGGCGCACTGGCCGCGCTTATCTCTGGGGAAACCCCACGGCGATACAGGTAGCATTAAGGGCGCCCCTATGGAGGGTTCTTCGGATCCTGAAAGCATCACCGCATGAGGTGGCGTAACTAGGATGCCAGTGTTCTGGCAGCTTCCTGTGTTACGTCAGGGGAATCTTGATGACGCGACACTTATGAGGTTTGCAAGACCTTTCCAGGACGGGCATTGGCAGGTGTATGAAGCAACACCGACTTGTGGCGGTGATTGTGACAGTGGCCGGCAAACCCACAGGGGCGAAGTGAAGAGGTGAGATTGACCCCTTGGCGAGCGAAAGCGGGCGACGAGTGACAGGGATCGGGTGCGAAGATCAGGAGCATCGGGAACCGAGGCATCTGGTACGGTGTTGTGTGGGAAGCAGTGTGTTAGGACAGAGGTGTGTGGTAAGAGACGAACAGTAAACAGAGCTACTGTTCATCCGAGCTCCGGTAGAAAGAGTAAATTCAAGACTTACGAAAGTTGAATTAATTTGTGGACAAACAACAGTAGTATAGGTTGGCCGGTCCTGCGCCAGGCTTCAGGCTGTGGAGCTTGAGCCGGGACAATGACCGATTGCTCTGGCGTCACGGTGGCCATCTACGACTCAAAAATTCATCAAAAATTCTCAAAAATGACTCAAAATGACTCAAAAATTCCTGTTTTGAGGAAAAATTCAAAAATTAGGATTTCGAAAAACCTCAAGAGCTAGCCGCTCTAAGCCGCTTACGTCATCTAGGAGTATGACGTAACCGATGCAATTTCCGTTACGGCCGCCATCTTGAAAATATTTATTTATTATACGATTTTAATGGAAAAAAAATTTAATTTGTAAAAAAATTCAATTATAATTTTAAAAATATATTTTAAAAAACATGCATTTACGACATGGAAATCGGAGTCCTCGGTTCGAACACGACAAGGAAAAAATAAAAATGGCGACAGATCCTTCCCGCATGGTGGCTGCTGGCAGACTTCCCATTAATACCAAGGTATATACCTAAATATCATCAGCAGGTATGATGTCATGTCCGCCATTAGAAAAAATTCTGGCTTGTGCTAGAACTCTGTCCTTGTTCTAAAAATGAGAAGTTCGCAAGCAAGCAGTATATTTTGTAATTTTTCCCTTTTTTTATATTTTTATTGTAAATATTTTTTGTGATTTTCTGTTATTATGTAAAACTAGTAATGGTTAGTAGTATGTAAATGACGGTCCGAGATCAGGCTTCAGGCTGTGGTGCCGGTGCCGGTGTCCGCCATCTTGGATTGTGACGTCACGGCGGCCATTTTTTACTCAAAATTCCTCAAAATTCCTCAAAATTCCTCAAAATTGACTCAAAATGACTCAAAATTTCCCGTTTTCGAGGGAAAAATTCCCGATCCGAGGAAAAATTAGGATTTCAAAAAACCACAAATGTCTTTTGCCTTAGAAAGAACACCAATTCCTAAAATAGGCTTAAGCATCCTTAACTCAAGCCTCAGTTAAGCCATTTCTAGGAATAAGGATACCTTGACCTTTGACCTTGACCCCGACGGCCATCTTGGATCCACCATCTTAGATCCGCCATTGTGTTCTCGAACATTCCGTCGATGTGTTATCCGCCATTTTGAATTATGACGTCACCGTTGCACTTTTCGTTACGCTCGCCATCTTTAACTTTTTTATTATCCGATTTTAATGAAAATTTTTTTAAAAATTATAAAAAAATTCACTTAATAAAATTTTAATCAAAAATATCGAAAAAACATATATTTACGACACGGAGCTCGGAGTCCTCGGTTCGAACCCGGTGAGGGCAAAAAAATAAAAATGGTGACCGATCCTTCCCCTGTGGCGGGGTGCTGGCAGACTGACCCCCACCACTTATGTCAATGCACATATACCATCAGGTAGTATGACGTCATGTCCGCCATCTTGAAATTTGGACGTCATCTTGAAAATCTTTATTTATTATCCGATTTTAATGAAAAAATTCCAAAATTCATCAAAAAATTAACATATTTAAATTCTGTTTGATTATATCGATGTACGTCCTTGGTTCGATTCCCGACGAGAGTAAACAGTCGATCCTTCCTCCATGAAAGCTACCTAGACTGATCTATCACCACCAATACCAAGGTATATATCGTCAACTGGTATGACATCATGTCCGCCATCTTGTCTTCATCCACTGGAGACCACCATCTTGTTTTCGTGTGCTAGAGTGTGCCGATATCATGAACTCTATCTTTGCTCAACAATGATAAGTTTACAAGCTAGCAGAATCAGTTTATGTATTTTTTGTTTTTATTTTAAATTTTTTTATTAATTTATTTTTATTTTTAAATTTTTTTTTTTCTGTAATTTTATGATATCAAAGAAAACATGTGTCGTTTTTCTCCGTGTGCTCCTGATTATTCTTGCCAATATTATGATGGTTTTCTCCGTGTGCTCCTGATTATTCTTATCAATATTATGATGGTTAATCCGTGTGCTTGCGATCATTCCTGCGGTTTCGGTCAAAGGTCAAAGTCACACCCATCCAAGATAGCAGCCGTGACGTCGCAATCCAAGATGGCGGACTGTGAGAAATCTGAGAAGCACTAGCAGGAAGGACGAACTTCCTTCTCCTTGAAGACTATCGATGCCATTCTTCTTATGCGACCGATAGTGAACAACCCGCATCCCGCATAAAATAAATAAATATTATTTTACCTGCAAGCAAAACGTGACGTCATCTGATGTTGAAAAGCGGAACTGCTTGCAGCAAGTACCTTTGCATGAAATAAATTAACTCTCACCACTGAATAGTGCTATTGTAGTCAGTCAGAGACATAAAGTTTCGTAGCCATGCGGCCAATTAGTCATGCATTCTCGTAACCATGCGTTCTGGAAGCTTCGTAGTCCTATAGCCTCGCGATGACGTAACCTTGAAGACTTGCAATCGCATAGTCTCGTAACCTCATGGTTCGTAGTCTCGTAGTCATGATGTATTGGAGCCTCGTAGACTTGAAGCTACGTAAGCAAGTAACTTTGTAATCTTATAACATAATGCTGATGGCGTAGATGTAGCAAAAGAGAAAATTCCATCGAAGACAGATGTGTCAATTGGAGCCTTGCAGACGAGTAGCTTCGTAGTCAAGAACTCATGCAGACTTGTATTCCTGTATCCACGCAGTCACGTAAACTCGTTTTCTAGAGGCTTCGTAGCTCTGTAGCCTCGCAGTCTCGTAAACATGAAGATTCGTAGTCACGTAATCTCGTAACCTCATGGCTCGAAGTCGCGTAGTCATGAAGTCTTAGGACCTCGTAGAATTGAAGCTACGTATCCAAGTATCCTCGTAGACTTGAAGCTACGTAATCAGGCGGCCTTGTAATCTTATAACATAATGCTGGTGGTGCAGTTGGAGCAAAAGAGAAAATTCTGACGAAAACAGATGCTGTAATTGTAGCCTTGTAGACGAGTAGCTTCGTAGTCAAGTACTCATGCAGACTGGTAGTCCTGTATCCTCGCAGTCACGTAAACCTGTGTACTAGAGGCTTCGTATCTCTGTAGCCTCGCAGTCTCGTAAACTTGAAGATTCGTAGTCACGTAGTTCTGTAGCCATGTGGTCTCATAGTCTCTTAGACTCGAAGAATTCTAGCCTAATATATTTGGGGCCAAAAGACTTTTGGAACCAAAAGACTGTAGGTGTCAATGACTGATGGAGCCAATGAATATTGGAGTCAATGAATATTGGAGCCATTGAATATTGGAGCCAATGAATATTGGAGCCAATGAATATTGCAGTCAATGACAAATTAATGTGCTTCCTTTTCGTCGATGGTGCTGCCTTTTCGTTGTCGGTGCTTCCAAATGTGCTTCCTTTTCGTTGGCGGTGCTGCCTTTTCTTTGTCGGTGCTTCCAAATGTGCTTCCTTTTCGTGGGCGGTGCTGCCTTTTCTTTGCCGGTGCTTCCAAATGTGCTTCCTTTTCGTTGGCGGTGCGGCCTTTTCGTTGATGGTGCTTCCTTTTCGTTGTCGGTGCTTCCAAATGTGCTGTCTTTTCTTTGGCGGTGCTGCCTTTTCGTTGTCGGTGCTTCCAAATGTGCTTCCTTTTCGTTGGCGGTGCTGCCTTTTCTTTGTCGGTGCTTCCAAATGTGCTTCCTTTTCGTTGGCGGTGCTGCCTTTTCTTTGTCGGTGCTTCCAAATGTGCTGCCTTTTCGTTGTCGGTGCTGCCTTTTCGTTGTCGGTGCTTCCAAATGTGCTGCCTTTTCGTTGTCGGTGCTGCCTTTTCGTTGTCGGTGCTTCCAAATGTGCTGCCTTTTCGTTGTCGGTGCTGCCTTTTCTTTGTCGGTGCTTCCAAATGTGCTTCCTTTTCGTGGGCGGTGCTGCCTTTTCTTTGCCGGTGCTTCCAAATGTGCTTCCTTTTCGTTGGCGGTGCGGCTTTTTCGTTGATGGTGCTTCCTTTTCGTTGTCGGTGCTTCCAAATGTGCTGTCTTTTCTTTGGCGGTGCTGCCTTTTCGTTGTCGGTTCTTCCAAATGTGCTGCCTTTTCGTTGTCGGTGCTGCCTTTTCGTTGTCGGTGCTTCCAAATGTGCTGCCTTTTCGTTGTCGGTGCTTCCAAATGTGCTGCCTTTTCGATGACGGTGCTTCCAAATGTGCTGCCTTTTCGTTGTCGGTGCTGCCTTTTCGTTGTCGGTGCTTCCAAATGTGCTGCCTTTTCGTTGTCGCTGCTGCCTTTTCGTTGTCGGTGCTTCCAAATGTGCTGCCTTTTCGTTGTCGGTGCTGCCTTTTCGTTGTCGGTGCTTCCAAATGTGCTGTCTTTTCGTTGGTGGTGCTGTCTTTTCGTTGGTGGTGCTGTCTTTTCGTTGTTGGTGCTTCCTTTTTTGTTGACTGCGCGTAGTACAAAATGTAGTGATTGAATATTTACTAGTTTATCACCTCTTGGTGTTACTAAAATATTTTACAAGGTTACTTGGTCCTTTAGAATGTATAAAAATGTCACGATGGATTACGAAGGTCATGTGGTCCTGAAATGACTAGCCTATACGTCTGATAATGACATGACTCGGTCTCTTGGACTGAAGGCAATTGATCTATATGTGTGGCTTTGTACATGAACGGCTTATATGTTATTCAGATTATTGAAAAATTAGACTTTCATAATAGGCTAATCGGCACTGATTTAATTCGTTGGTCCGGTATATTGACTTGAGTTGATTTTCGTAGAGTGAATGATTAATAAACTCCGCGAAAGGTAATGAAAAACAGAACCTAACATTTATTTAATAATTAGTTACAACTGTCTCTGGTCAAGAATCTAACCGTGGACAGGGATCCATCGATTCGATTTGTAAATTAATAAATGATTTTTTCGGAGACTATTGGAATTTTTCCCGCATTTCTAGCTAAATAATTACATGATTTCAAGATGGCGGTCAAATTTTAAGATGGTGGGTACCTCAGTAATAAATGATTACTGCACTGTAGCATGTTAGAATAAAACTAGCATGATGGTAATACGAGTACACGCACAAGATGGTGTACTCCAGCAGGTGGTCGCTCCTGGTAGCATGTACTGAACATAAAATGACGGATCCGTGATGGACATCAAGGACAAAGTCAAATTTCAAGGACAAAGTAAAATTTCAAGGTCAAAGTCAAATTTCTAGGTCAAGGTCAAATTTCTAGGTCAAGGTCAAAGGTCAAGGTCAAATTTCAAGGTCAAGGTCAAATTTCAAGGTCAAGGTCAAATTTCAAGGTCAAGGTCAAATTTCAAGGTCAAGGTCAAAGTTCAAGTTCAAGATCAAATTTCAAGGTCAAGGTCAAATTCCAAGGTCAAGGTCAAAGTTCAAGGTCAAGGTCAAATTTCAAGGTCAAGGTCAAATTTCAAGGTCAAAGTTCAAGGTCAAGGTCAAATTTCAAGGTCAAGGTCAAATTTCAAGGTCAAGGTCAAAGTTCAAGTTCAAGGTCAATTTTCAAGGTCAAGGTCAAAGTTCAAGGTCAAGGTCAAAGGTGTGGTGACCAGATAATTATACTACATGATATCGGCACACTCTAGCACACGAAAACAAGATGGTGGTCTCCAGTGGATGAAGACAAGATGGCGGACATGATGTCATACCAGTTGACGATATATACCTTGGTATTGGTGGTGATAGATCAGTCTAGGTAGCTTTCATGGAGGAAGGATCGACTGTTTACTCTCGTCGGGAATCGAACCAAGGACGTACATCGATATAATCAAACAGAATTTAAATATGTTAATTTTTTGATGAATTTTGGAATTTTTTCATTAAAATCGGATAATAAATAAAGATTTTCAAGATGACGTCCAAATTTCAAGATGGCGGACATGACGTCATACTACCTGATGGTATATGTGCATTGACATAAGTGGTGGGGGTCAGTCTGCCAGCACCCCGCCACAGGGGAAGGATCGGTCACCATTTTTATTTTTTTGCCCTCACCGGGTTCGAACCGAGGACTCCGAGCTCCGTGTCGTAAATATATGTTTTTTCGATATTTTTGATTAAAATTTTATTAAGTGAATTTTTTTATAATTTTTAAAAAAATTTTCATTAAAATCGGATAATAAAAAAGTTAAAGATGGCGAGCGTAACGAAAAGTGCAACGGTGACGTCATAATTCAAAATGGCGGATAACACATCGACGGAATGTTCGAGAACACAATGGCGGATCTAAGATGGTGGATCCAAGATGGCCGTCGGGGTCAAGGTCAAAGGTCAAGGTATCCTTATTCCTAGAAATGGCTTAACTGAGGCTTGAGTTAAGGATGCTTAAGCCTATTTTAGGAATTGGTGTTCTTTCTAAGGCAAAAGACATTTGTGGTTTTTTGAAATCCTAATTTTTCCTCGGATCGGGAATTTTTCCCTCGAAAACGGGAAATTTTGAGTCATTTTGAGTCAATTTTGAGGAATTTTGAGGAATTTTGAGGAATTTTGAGTAAAAAATGGCCGCCGTGACGTCACAATCCAAGATGGCGGACACCGGCACCGGCACCACAGCCTGAAGCCTGATCTCGGACCGTCATTTACATACTACTATGGTTTTCTCCATGTGCTCTCGATTATTCTTGTTAATATTATGATGCTTTTCTCCGTGTGCTCTCAATTATTCTTGTTAATATTATGATGGTTTTCTCCGTGTGCTCCCGATTATTCTTGTCAGCATTGTGATGGTTTTCTCCGTGTGCTCCTGATTATTCCCGTGGTTTCTCAAGTGCTTCTGGTTATTTCTGAGAACGCGATCTCTGCATTAAGGATTGTTTACCTAATGAGACATGCTATTTTATCCAGAGTTGCAATTAAATTGTGAATTTCTGCTACTAAATCAGCGCTTGTAATATTTTTATCAGGTAGAATTTAAAAAAATTACTTAGTCCGATAATATGTTATAGGACGGATTAGAAACACTATCACGAGGGACGAACTTCCTTGTCCTTGGTGTCTAGCGAATCCATTCTTATTTTGCGATCTTTATTTAGTATCCTGCATCCCACATAAAATAAATAAATTATGATTCAACACAACACGTGACTACATCTCATGCTAATAATCGGGAATACTTGTAACAAGTTCTTTTGTATGCGATAACTTAACTCTCGACGCTAACTGGAGCTATTGTAGCCAGTTGGAGCCATGTATCCTCGAAGCCTTGTAGCCTTGTGTTGTGTCTCACAACATTTATTATCATTTGAAATTAAAAATGAAACAACCATTTCTCAGTCAAATAATATGCCAAGAAACAACTGAGAACCACTAACATACAAGACGAACTTCCTTCTCCTTGTTGTCTAGCGAAGCCTTCCTTCTTTTGCGATCGTTAGTGAGCATCCCCGCATCCCGCAAAAATAACTAAATATTATTTACCTGCAAGCAACATGTGGCGACATCTGTTGTTAAAAAGCAGAACTACATGCATAAAGTACTTTTGCATGAGATATATTAATTCTCGCTGATGAAATATGAAAAAAATTATATTTAAGTAATGGATCTAATTTAAAACACTCAATTGGTATCTGGCATTAGTCTCAGTAACTAATATGAATTCCGATTTGGGATCTGACGCTGTATCGAAAGAACATAGGTGTAAGTTTTGCAGCAAAGAGTTTATCTTGAGAAAGAATAAAAGACAACACGAGAAGAATGACTGTGTTAAAAATCCACTGCGCAATATGATGTTGTGTTCGATGTAGCAAGTCGTTTACGCGGAGAGAGAGCCTAAAAACACATATTAGAACTTGTAACGCCAAGCCTGCGTACAAGCTAGAGGACAACGATGAATCTACTAGACTAAGGAAGAGTGATCTGCATTACGACAATAATTTTCTTGGCTCTTCCGATCTCGACAAAGAACTTAAATTGAAGGAGGTTGATGATTTACGGAAGAATGAAGAAAATGGAAGAATCCTTAACGTGAAAAGTGAGACTATATTCCAGCCGAATTCAAGTAGATCTTTCCTACTTTGTAAAAATGATGGACTCCTAAAAAGGAAGCATTAAGACGATGAAGACACTTCGACATCATCAACATCGAATTCTTACGGTAATCTGGGTGAAGACGATGCCTTCTACGGTGATTGTTACAGTGACTCTAAGGCTGTTGACAAAGACATAGACTGTGATGACACACCTAAAGCTGACAAGATCGAAGAATGGTGTGGTGTCCTGAGACCGAAACGATGGAAACGACGTGATATATTAAATAAATCTGATCAAGCTTGTGATGATCACTGTCTCAAAAATGAAAGTTACCCTGAGGTTGGTGGTAAAACGGAAGACACCAGAGATCAATATATTTATTATAAATGTGCAAGGAAGATGGTGGTAGAAGAGAATGATTACACATCATGGAAAGATCCAAACATATTGGTTGACCGGCTAAGACTTCTGCATGGTTCGCTTTGTGCAGGAAACTATTCTTGCATCAAAGAAATATCCTTCATACTCAAAGAACTGAGGGAAGCTGGCTACATACAATAATGGCTTGTTTTACTTGCATTTGTATATTGTAAAAAAATAAAATAAATAATTTAAATTATAAAAATTTAATGTTTTTATTTCTTGTATTCTGATTTCTAACTAAGACTTAGTTCTCGTAACTTGTGCTTCGTTTTTGCCTTTTTGTTGATGGTGCTTCCAAACTGTGCTTCCTTTTTGATTATGGTGCTTCCAAATGTGCTGCCTTTTTGTTGATGGTGCTTCCAATTGTGCTTCCTTTTTTGATTATGGTGCTTCCAAATGTGCTGCCTTTTTGTTGATGGTGCTTCCAATTGTGCTTCCTTTTTTGATGGTGCTTCCAAATGTGCTGCCTTTTTGTTGATGGTGCTTCCAATTGTGCTTCCTTTTTGATTATGGTGCTTCCAAATGTGCTGCCTTTTTGTTGATGGTGCTTCCAATTGTGCTTCCTTTTTTGATTATGGTGCTTCCAAATGTGCTGCCTTTTTGTTGATGGTGCTTCCAATTGTGCTTCCTTTTTTGATGGTGCTTCCAAATGTGCTGCCTTTCTGTTGATGGTGCTTCCAATTGTGCTTCCTTTTTGATTATGGTGCTTCCAAATGTGCTTCCTTTTTGATTATGGTGCTTCCAAATGTGCTGCCTTTTTGTTGATGGTGCTTCCAATTGTGCTTCCTTTTTTGATGGTGCTTTTAAATGTGCTGCCTTTTTGTTGATGGTGCTTCCAATTGTGCTTCCTTTTTGATTATGGTGCTTCCAAATGTGCTTCCTTTTTGATTATGGTGCTTCCAAATGTGCTGCCTTTTTGTTGATGGTGCTTCCAATTGTGCTTCCTTTTTTGATGGTGCTTCCAAATGTGCTGCCTTTTTGATTATGGTGCTTCCAATTGTGCTTCCTTTTTGATTATGGTGCTTCCAAATGTGCTGCCTTTTTGTTGATGGTGCTTCCAATTGTGCTTCCTATTTGATTATGGTGCTTCCAAATGTGCTGCCTTTTTGTTGATGGTGCTTCCAAATGTGCTTCCTTTTTTTAATGGTGCTGCCTTTTTGATTGGATTCTTGGTCCTCTTGGAAGTGTAAAAAACATGGTCCGTTGGTTCAATTGAATATAATTAGCTGACGATGAGGAAGGTCGTGAGGTTCGGAAATAACTGGTCTATACGTCTGACATTGATTATGACCCGGTCTCTCGGTCCGAAGACGCTTGGTCTATATGTATGTATGTATGGCTTTGTACATGAACGGTTTAGAGGTTATTCAGATTATTGAAAAACTAGACTTTCTTGTTAGGCTTATCAGCAACGTATTTAATTTGTCGAACATTGTCGTACATTGACTTGTGTTTTATTTTTGAAGAGAGAATGATTTATAAACTCCGCGAAAGGTAAAGGAAAAACAGAATATTAAATTTATTTAATATTTAGTTTCACTTGTCACTGTTCAAGTATCGCATCGAGGGCAGGAATCCAGCGATTCAATATGTTAATTAATGAGTGATTTATTTAATGAATTTTGGAATTTTTCCTGCTTTTCTAGCTAAATAATTACACAATTCCAAGGTGGCGCCCAAATGTCAAAATGGCGGGTGCCTTGGTAATTATAAATTATTATTGCACTCTAGTGGGTAAAAATTAAACTAACATGATAGTGGCATACCCCAGCAGACCAAGACAAGATGGCGGACATGACATCATACCAGCTGATGATATATACCTTGGTATTGGGGGGTCAGTCTACCAGCAGCCACCATGAGGGGAGGATCTTTCGACTTTTTTTTGCTCTTAGCAGGTTCGAACCGAGGATATCAAAGCATGTTTTTTTAAATATTATTTTATTAAAATGTGATTAATAAAATTTTATTATAATTTTTGAATTTTTTTCCAGATTCCTAGCATAAAAATTACGTATTTCCAATATGGCCGCCGTAACGAAAAGTACAACTGTGTTTTTAAAGATTTTAACAAAATTTGATTAATAGATATTTTTTTATAATTTTTAAATTTTTTTTCCGATTTTATAGCTTTAAAATTACGGATTTTCAAGATGGCAGACGTGATATCATACTAGCTAACAATATACATACCTTGACATAAGTGGTGGGGGTTAGTCTGCCTGCAGCCACCATGAGGGAAGGATCGGTTGCCATTTTTATTTTGTCCTTGTCGGGTTTGAACCGAGGACTCCGAGTTCCATGTCGTAAATGTATGTTTTTTTAAATTTTGTTATTAAAATTTTATTAATTGAATTTTTTATAAATATTAGAATTTTTTTCATTAACATCAGATAATAAATAAATATTTTCAAGATGGTGGCCGTAACGGAAATTGCAACGGTTACGTCATACTCCTATATGACGTCAGCGGCTTAGAGCGGCTAGCTCTTAGGACTTTTAAGCCGCTTTTAGGATTACGTGTTCTTTCTAAGGCAAAAGACTTTTGAGGTTTTTCGAAATCCTAATTTTTGAATTTTTGAGGAGGAGATCAAGAGTTTTTTTTTCCACAGAACAATAATTTTGGGATCATTTTGAGTCATTTTTGAGGAATTTTGAGGAATTTTTTAATCCAAGATGGCCACCGTGACGTCAGAGCAATCGGTCATTGACCCGGCTCAAGCTCCACAGCCTGAAGCCTGGCGCAGGACCGGCCATCCTATACTACTAATATCTAAATTGTAATGAATATAACTGCAATTAATGAATTGGATTATCATTTCCAGACTGAGTTTTCCCCGGTATCATATATTTCTATTCACATACTTCTTTGCAAACATGTCTAAGTGCATTATCTTTCAAAAGATCATGTTCACTTGTACTAGTTTATATGAAGTATTTTATTTAACCCCTTTTGTTTTAATTTTTAAGAGCGATGTAATAATAATTCATTGCAACTCCTTTGCTCCACTACAGTGGCGTAGCCAGGATTTATGTATGGGGGGTGTTAAGAAGCATGGCCCCCCCCCCCCCCCCCCGTACTAAAGTGGGTGGTCCGGGGGTCCTCCCCCGGGAAAATTTGGATTTTAAGGTGTAAAATAGTGCTATTTTGGCAGTTTTCGGTTCTTAAATTTGAATTTGGTAATGGTAAAAATTTTATTAATTTTAATATGAAATTTGTTTGAGTGACGAATAAGAAATTAATTAAAGATTTGGTGCTAAGGGGGGGGGGGTTTGAACCCCTAAACCCCCCGCCCCCCTGGCTACGCCCCTGGGACACGGTCCACGCGCGACTCCTAGAACAGACGGCCCGCAGGAAGAAACTGGTGGAACGCCTCCTGGTGCAAATCGACGGTATTCTCGACTTGGGTGGTTCTTAGTCCGCACGAAGCGGCTCACAGCGGGACACAGACACATAGCTTCGGGGCCGGCACAGAAGCGGAGTAAATGGGAAATTAAATTATTCAGAGCCCGTCGGCATACCCCCGACATTAATCAAGGCGAGACCCAGAAGAGCGCGCAGTCAGCGGGGGGCGGGTTGGCGGGTGGAGGGCTGGAGAAGTGGGGTGGGCGAAGGGGGAGAGAAGTTGTGTGGGAAAAGGCGAAAATGAGGATTTTAGCAGGTAAAGCGAAGCTCAGGGACAGAGAAATTAATCAAACTTGCGACCCACAGCAGTTCTCTCTCTCTCTCTCTCTCTCTCTCTCTCTCTCTCCCTCGTAGTCACGGAACAACCCTGGCACTTTCAAAGAGAAATTTTCGCTTTAAAAAAAAGTTTCTCGTCTTGCAAACATGCTTTCAATGGCCTTGCTATATATAGTGCTTGCGCCTTGTACTGATTGCCAATCTGCATTTTTAGAAAAGGAAAAAAAAAAGTTGAAAAGTAATTACGGTGGCTTCTCGCATTTCGTTCACGGCGAGAGAACTTCCTAACTTGAAAAATCCTGTTGGTCAAAGCCGACCAAAAAGCCCGCTCGTTACGTGGAGACAAGATGTTCAAGCAAATGTTTTTTTCATGACACTTGCTTTAAGACAGATAGTACCTGCAATATTTTATTATATCATACAGAATAAAAAAATATAGACTAAAACACTAAAAGAACACGTTTTTATCAGTTACAGACTAAAAAAGTTGAAGAGTTTTATTATCCACCTCCTGGCTACATCATCAGATCAGTTCAATGATACCAAATTATTGTATTGTTATCCTGACTACAAATACTTACAGAGATTCAAATCAATACGACTTAGAAGTAGTTAAAAATCTCCTTCTAACATTTGTTTACTTAGTTGGTTACAAGTGAAGCTAATATAATTGTGTTAAAAATACACGCGAAATTAAGTAAAAATTCATATTTTTAGCAAGGAGGCCTAATAGTAAGTAGCTCAAAATTGTTTTAAATTAATATATCTTGGAGAAATTTAAGTATGTTATTTTCGTGTAGTTTACAAACCATAATCCTAAATGTTTCGTTTCATTTATATATTCCTAAACACAACTGCACACGTTTATTAATTGTTATTCAGCACCAATACGTCTGTCAGAGTGACCATAGAGAACAGAAAAATGAAGAGCACAATAAACAACCAAGTGAATTATATTTCTTCCACGTAATACGTCACTCACTAGTTACAAGTAAAGTATCTCTTTTATAATATTGAGCGAATAGTGAGTTTTACGCAATACCTAGCCTTAAAAAAAATCTTTGCAAAACTTAACATGCAAGCCATTTATTTAATCATAAAAACAATACACGACATTGTACAAAATGAAAAGTTTAGTAAAAAATTATATTTGAGACCTTCAATAAACCAGAATATCTGTGGCATATGTTTATAAAATGCATTAATTGGTTTTGATTTCAATCAGTATATATTATTTTTAATTTTATATAATACATTATTTTTATTAGCATTTAAATTGGTTTTAATTTCAATCAGTATATATTATTTTTAATTTTATATAATACATTATTTTTTATTGGCATTTATCTCTTTGGATTATTTTTTTTATTTTTTTGTTTTAAGTCAGCAATAATTTTTAGATTGAGTAAGCTTGAAAACTGTATTTGCTACGCCTGAGTCGCTGGCAAACAGCTGAATACATGTGCCTGGAGTATCTTCTATATTCGCAATAACGATCTCGTGTAAAAACCCAAATTTAAATCAGTGTGCTGATACGAAGCACACATAGAATTTAAAAGCAATAAATATAAATTTTATAACATAAACATTATGAACTGTCGTTTCCCACGCTCGTGTCTGCCACGAACAAAGCTCTATTGGTCCAGTATTTACGTTCTGTGAGCATCCTAAAGTCAAATAACTCTTTGGACCCAGGTACAAATGACCGGCAGTGGGGCTACGCAACTGTATACAGATATCCCGGTGAAAATATTTTTGCCTAAATTATTATGTGTATTTTCATTTAACTTTTTTGGCTATACATCAGTAAAAGTGCATGCACCACTACATAGCTTTTGTTTTGAGTGTTGCTTATTGCGCCTTGGCTTCAAACACTGGACGAATCCGAGAAAGGCGTCGGTACGCAGGCGCCGGTATAAAAGCTCAATTTCCCTTTTATTCGGAGATCTCCTTGTACCTCCGCAGTTTTGACCTGTGACACTCCGCATAACAGTTTGGCGCCAATTCGGACTAAGCAATTTTAGAAAAATTGAGTTAGAAACTGCCTTAAGTACAGACATAGGGACGTGACTCATCATATAGCCAGTATCATTTCAGGATAGACTGTGCTGCGATATAGGACCGAGTGTGTGCATGAGTGCTACTCAAGGATCGCTGTATGTAAGTCGCTTCACCACCGTCCTACTTGTGTGCCCTGTACTGGCTGCCATTTCTACAATGGCACATCACAGATAACGATTCCTCGTTACGCCATTTGAGGTTACCTACAATTTAAATGTATAATCTAAATTACCCTAGCAAAGATTTGTGCGGAAGTGACAATTAACGAACAAGCCATTTCGTCAACACTGTAAACATCAGTTTAGTCAGACCCAGTGGTCTTGGGACTAGATTTTGCACCTACCACTGGGTTACTGCTAACCGGCAAAATAACAATATAAAAATTAACAACCCTGAGAGTTTGTTTTAATGTGGAGACTATAGTTCGTGAAACAAATAACTGTTGTGGTGAGAGTGTCCGAAATAAATTCCAGCTTTAATTTGCATTTGTCTGGCACGGATTACTTATCCTGTTTCATTGAATGACTGAACTCTAGGGTTTATTTTCATATTAACCGAGCGTGCCTGTTGACATTAATAAATGTCAATCATTAATTGTTATTGTTTCACCGGTCTCATCCTTTTGCAAGCTACCCTGGGAGCTCTTGTAAATTGTTTATTTCTGAAACCGAATATTCTGAAGCCATATAAATATATATTTTTTAAAACCACCACTATTTGGTTCATTGTAGTTAAGTATGCATGTCTCACTCTTCATATTTTACTACAATCTATGGATAAGTGTGTGTTGTTATTAGTGTTTATTATTGCCATTGCAGTACCGGTGCTGCATGCGGTGGAAGTGTGTATACTGCTAGATTATAGTCCAATACTCTGCCCTTCCCACAACACTACTACACACGTAATAGTACCGAGGGGGACATACAAACACATGCCATACAGCGAGCACACACCAGACAGACTATATCAGGGTACGTGTTTAATTTCCCGTTGGTCAGAGTATAACGCTGCCATAGCTCTACGATTTACAAGACCATTATGAAAAGGAATGACATGCATTAACTATTTGTAGAGACATACATAATTCGCGAATTCATTTCGCGATAGGCTAGCATCAAAACAACTATACCTTCGTACCGCTTCTGCGATTGGCCCACATTTTATCCGGGGAACTGTGAGCCAATGGGAAACACTAAACCAAGAAAGTGCCGAATTACGGACAGCCTAGTTGAGACGTCTCATGCGTCAGTAGCCAATGAACAGGTGTCCTTTCCGCGAGTATTTAAAGGACTTTGGAGTCTATCCTAGAGGTCAATGAATCCGCGAATTTTGCGGGCCTCTAACTACGTATTTGTTTCCGTATGAAATTCAGGGAAAATTATTTTATTCTTGTGTGTGATCTTGGCATATATGAAAAAAATAGTCTCATTTAAATATGTATTCAAAGAAAATATTACAGGTGAATATAATCTTTGTTTAAGGTTTATTTCTGATATTTCTCTCTCACAGTCAATACAAGTTGAGTGGTCACGATGAGGAATGAACGAAGAAGCTGAAAACTGACATCATTTGGAGTAAAACATGTTGTATCAACATCAGGTGTATTTACTGTATTACCTTCTCTGCAAATATTTCAGGTCAGCCTAGAAATTATGAACTTAAATTTCATGTATGTAATTAAATAAGCGTTAATTTCGAAAAATGAAGTGTCATAAAGTATAGGATATTAAAAAATATGTATGTATAGTGCTCGAATTTTTTCTAAAATGGGAGGAACATGTTTCTTATCTAACAAACATTTTTCGGAAAATTGTGTAAAAATTCATTGAACTAGATCTATATTATCTGTTGGAGGATTTAGAATGGTTTACTTTGTTATTTTTCAGTCTGTTCTGCAGTATGGCATTCAGGCCTGGGGAGGGATGAACATAACTTCAATTAAACCACTTATTAGGCCTACTATTCAAAAACATATTTTACGAGACATTTTAAAAACCCATCGAAGGAAAATTTTAAACTTCTAAAGTATTTTATATTGAAAGATTGTATATTGTATATTAGAGCTGCAACCTATCGCTGTGAAAATCAGTTAAATTATGTAACTCATAATTATCCTCCACGGCACATACAGAACATAAACTTACGTATACCTCTATTTCATGAAAACAAATTCACAGAGAACTTTAGAATTTTTGCTTCCAAAAATTGTAGTTATTATTCCTGAAAAATTAACTACAAAAACTAATTTTCAAATAAAAATAATATCAATCTTTGGCTGTATAATTTAACTGGTGCAAAGATTTCTATAATATTTAAGTAAGGTATTATATTCTGTTGTAGATTATGTACATGACCTTTTTTTTCCCTTTGAATCTTATTGTTTTAACTTTATAATATTTTTTTCTGAAACAATGTTATACTTTATCTTATATATAATTTCATTATTTTGCTAACGTCAAAATTATAATAACTAATGTAATCTTACTTAAGATATTTTTAAATAATAATTTTTCAATTTATGAATTTTTTAAAAATGGTTACAGAAGACAAAATATCGCAAGTAAATGTAAAGTGATTAGAAGAACTGTCACACAAGCGTGCTTTTGTTAATGCTAAATGTTATGTTTAATTTAGTGAATTATTAAGATGTAAAAAAGGCAAATAAAAGAATAAAACATTCTCAATATCATGTGGAGCTTTGATGAAGAGCAAAAACGTACCAATGTGAAGACCGCTCGCAGCATTTACTGGCAATAGTCGTCGCAGAGCGTAGCGGCTGTGCGACGCATGGCGTGCAGTTCACATGAGTGCGACGGAAAACATTGTAACAGTAGGTTATGTGTTTAAATATTTACTGTGTTGCAATAACGTAAGTTACCACTTACTTAATTAAATCCACTTAATCATTAATCCCCATGTATGCGATTTTTAAGATCGTGTGTTAAATTCTGACCCGAGGTTTTCGTTGTTCATTTCATGTAAATCTCAAATATTATTTGCATGTAGCATCAAGGCATTAACATGATGTGATTCGTTCTTTGGAGGATTCTTGCACTGTGGTCTTGCTGGTTTCGCCTTTGCGTCGCTGTATTGTCCTTGTGTTGTCAAAGGTTTTTTTTGTGTGTCTGTATTTACTATTCTTGTTGCAACTGTCTCGTCGTTGTCATCTCACTGTGTTCGTCTGTGCTGTGATATTGTTCTGGCTAATTCCTTTCACAGAATTATCTGTACTGTTTATGCATTTAACATTTTACATCAGCTGATTTTGGCTTGTTTTCTTTGTGTTTGTGTATTCATTTTTTGTCCATTATTCAGAAATTTTCTATGACAAACAATGTAAACCAGCGTGTATGTCCAAAATTATGTTCTACATAAGTCATAAAATGATTCTTAAATGGAAGATGTGATTATCTCTAACAAACGGTTCTCAAGAAGATTTCATCAGTTGAATTTTCTGCGCGTGCATTGTCTCTGCTTTGTGGCTTCAGTAAGATCTCCTAACACCGTTTAAGAAGAGTCAAACACTGGTTTGGTCACATCATTTCTTCCTTCTTCGATGGAGTCTTTTATATTTAGTTTTAAGTCCTCCGGGAGGTACCAGATCGTCTGTAATCGAATCAGCCCGTCACCGAATGAACTCGCAAAAACATTTTCCGTTCCTTACAAGCGCACCTCTTCTGACAATCGCTTGTTGTGGAAATCAGCGTCCTGGAGTTTAGGCGAAAATATTTAAGGAATATTTACTGCGTGTTACAAAACACTGCGGCTGGCCTCGGCTTGCGCGATTGGACGACTTCGGCTCCTCCGCGTCTTGGGGCTGCACTGTAAGTTATAATTTGGTAAATGGAACATAAATATTCATGTAAGATTTCAGATATTTGTAATCTTGTACATTTTTATAAAAAAAACTGCATCACTACAAAAAATGTTCACATTAATACTGTGTTATGATTTTATCTCAGGCATTCATGCTTTGTGTTGTCCTAGTACTTCCAATAGTTGAACTTATTTGTGAACGTTCCCTGAATAGCACTCCAGTATTAATTTTGTGCATAATAAGCACGGTAAAACAAAATATAACCTAACTATTAAATATTCTATTATATTTTCCCTGGTTTAAACAATTTTGCTTGAATGAAACATCTATAAAAAAATAAACTTAGATCCCATTTTCGTAAGAATACTCGGGATGATCTCGGAAAACGTATTTCATATATGCAAAAATAACCATAGCCATGTGTTGTACAGAGTAAAAATGTCTTTCTTGTGGTATTAAACTATTTCTTGACAACTAGTTCCCCAAGGAATCTTTTGTAAATGAACAGCAAATGTCTTTCTGCGTGCAGCGAGTGGCCCAGAACAGGCGACAAGGCGGATCCCCGGGGAGACAACGAGCCAGACGCCACAATGGCGGGCGGAGGGGGGAAAACAAGATGGCGGCGAGGAGATGAGCGGTTCTCGCCCCCTGGAGGCACCTTCCCCCTCTGCGACACCCGCGCGCATAAAAGAGCGCGATGGGCACAGAGTCGCGCGATAAGTGGATGAATAAAACATCACGTGACGAAAGCACGGCAAATGCGCATCGCAGTTTTAGTCTATTAGTGCGTTATGGGCCTCCCCCTCCCTCCCTCCCCCCCTGCCACCCCCTCCGCCCCTCTTGCTGCACGCTTCACTTTCCTCTCCGCCTGTGTCTTCGCGGAAAGCGAGGACTTCGTTTTGGGAATTATTAGTAAAATGAAGGGAGGAATTCCGAGGGTCGGGCGCGCCACGGTGTGAAGTACCGGCGGAGGGTGAGAAGGGGGGGGGGGGGGTATGGAAATAAAGCAAGGGATAGATAGGTCGCTATATAAAGCTAAATGTGATGGGATTTTCGCGCACTCAGTCTCAGTAATTCGAGGAAAGTGCAAATTTTATCGGCCGGAGGCGTGAAGTGTAAAGAGGTGTGTCGCGGTCCCGGGCGCAGAGCGGCCCAAGGGCCAGTTGCTCTCTCGCCGCTGCTTCCTGGCGCCGAGTCGTAGAGTTCTCGTGGCCTGGCTACAGATGGGTGACGCAACACGACACAACAGCAGAGTCGCGATTTTGTGACAGACTGGGAACAACTTACTTATATATATTTGTAAATGGAACATAAATATTAGTGTAAAATTACAGATATTTGTAAATTTTTACATTTACATGAAAACAACTGTATCACTACAAAATAGGGTTCGCAGTAGGTAATACTGGGTTGTCTCAGTACCTCCGATAGTTAAATTTATTTGTAAACCATTCCCAGAATAGCTTTCCAATATTAAATGCGAATATTAAAAAGCTAATGAAACCAAATAAAGTCCAGTCATTGACTATTTGAATATCTTTTCCATAGTTAAAAAAATTTATGCTTGAATTAAAATTCAATTCAATTATAAAATTATGCGCCAATTTTCGTTAGAAATACTCAGTAGTATATCGAAAAACGTTTTTAATATATTGCATTTATTTTTATTTATATATTTAATATGTTTCAGATGGTATATATACATTTATAAAAATTTTGTTCACGGTAGGGGAATAATATTATTTCGTTTTTATAACTCGATTTTATAACAAATACGCATCCCAAATACACCAAACTTATTTATAATGTGTTACAATATTTTTTAAAACATTGTGCAAAAGATCCCGGTTGTAATTTGCATTATTATGTGTAAATGTAAAACGCCATTGTTGGTTCAAAACGTATTTGAATATTAAACATTACTTTTAAATAACTGTACCGATTGTGCTGAAAATCGGTGGACAATCGTTAAATTACATAATATTAATAATTCAAACGACGAAAATATGATTAAAAAGTCAAATCGATGGTCGTTCCGAACGAGTGGAAGAGAGATGCCACGCATGCGTAGGCCCTACAATGAGCATGAAGAGAGATGCCACGCATGCGTACAATGAGCAAATAGGACACATCCGTAGTGAGACATCCGTAGTGGGACACTTTTTCGTGCGTGCAGCCGGCGTTCATCGATTTATTAGACGTTGTCACGTCAAAAAATAACTATAGTCATGTGTTTTAAAAAGTTGCAATATCTTTCCTGTAGTATTACAAACTTAATTTGGCAACTGGTTTCCAAAGGAATATTTTTTTTCTGTTTAGACACAAATGTTTTTAGTAAAATGTAGAGTCGTAGCTTCTGAGGAAAAAAGTGAATAGAAACTAAAGCCAAGAATTTAAATATAAGTACAATTGTAATTTTTTCGAGCATTTCAAAGTTTTGATAAAGATTTTACGTGTTATTGATGTTGTTGACATAAACTTACCGACCTTTCACTTTAGTTATTATTCGACCTATTTCACAGAAGCCGCTATTTTACACATTTGCTATGCTCTTTCCAGAGCTTCTGTCATTGTTTGTATACGACAGGCCTATTCATTCAAAACCTGTTCGCGTACAAGAGTCGGGAGAAAACCTTAAAAATGTCCTGCACGTCACAAATATAACCATGGAAAAAAAAAGTTTGTTTACATTGTAGTATCTGTAACACAGGTGTATTTTGGACGGATATTTACGAGCGTAGTAATTTCAATAAAAATTGATAAAATATGTTTCAATATTCTAACAATTCAAACACAAAAGAACATAAATCTCGACCGTTAATTAAAATAGAAAGATACACCATGAAATGGAAGAATATTTTAAGCATGCCTACCATTTTGTTCATTTAAATGCGTGACGATCAGTAAGTTAGTATTCTTCACATCAATATGTTTGTATAATCCACTTTGTTTGCTTTGAGTGAAATAAAAGACATTATCACCAACTATCTTCTCCATAATTTGCCAGTGGACAGAGTATTATTGAGCTGTGCAACTATCTAGTGCTGCTGCCCGAGGAAACGGAACAACAGTGAAGGCACACGGTGCGCTTGGAGTATGTAGCGGATCGCGGCCTTCGTTCATCCTGGGACGGAGGGCGCCATGAGAGAAAGATGCGCGCGCACGCTCCGTTGCCACAGATACGAACAGCTGGCGCGGAGGACCGTTCCGCCATCTTGACGCCCGCGGGTTCGCACCCTGTAAAGCTACACATGACACGCTTCTTCGCCTATACTTGCACATTACATCCAGTGGAGGGGGAGGGGAACATGTTCAAAGTGTAAAGTCGATCAAATAACTACGGAAGGTATTAAAAAAAATCAACTGTTTATAAATGGTTACGACAACGATTATTTCACTTTCCTACAGATTTGCGTCCCTGAACATGATGATAATGTTTTAATCATCCTAAGTTAATGGATTACATCATTTATAACTACATCGATTATGACGTAAGTGGATGCGGACGATGAGGTATTTTTCAGTGTATATATTCAATACATATTAGCACATACCTTTAAGACACGAACTCACGCGCCATATTCTTTCTTTCTTGACATTTATATTATTTAAGGGTTATTTATGAAAATTACTACCACTCTTTAATCACTAGGTGTATAATAGTGGATGCAAAAACTCTCGCAAGCGTTCGTAATTATTATCACTTGCGTGGCTTGTTGCACCCATTATATTAGGTACATTTAATGAATATCTGTTGAAAATACTAGTGACAGTACAACTAATGAAAGAGAACCACGGTGTTAAAAATAGAGAAATGTCCCGTACAATCATGTACATGCCATAAAAATGAAGTGATCAACTTTCAGTGTGTGACCGAGACTTAAAAATGATTATGATTATCTCGTTGATCGAATCTGCGTTGTCAAGGAACGCAACAGTTGCAGTAATGGCAGTGGCTGTACAGTTGGTTGGCGGGTGCGTGTTTAACGGAACGTGTGGTGCTTTTAGCCGCGGGATTTTCCAGTCTGTCAGACAAACAACCAACAACATGGATTAAAACGTGAGTAATAATGTATGAATGTGGCTATCTTTATATATATATTTCTTGTGTGCGTGTGTATGTCACTGAACTCCTCCTAGACGGCTGGACCGATTTTGATGAAATTTTGTGTGTGAGTTCACGGGGATTCGAGGATGGTTTAGATTCACAATTTGATATTTTATCTCGATTCTGAGTTAAGAAAAACTAAAAAAAAACACGCTTTAAAAGCAAAAATTGCAACGCATTATTAGAAGCCATTAAGTTTTGCTATTGTAAAGGAACTAAGTAGAGTAAGAAAAAAATAAAGATCCTGACAGTTTATAGCGTCGCCATATTTGTTTCAATTTTCAATACCCTTTTTGTATATTACAATTTAAATTGCAGAAAAAAAATCATGTTTCATAGCCACACAAATAGTGAGGATGGTTTAGATTCACAATTGGATATGTTATCTCGATTCTGAGTTAATAAAAACTAAAAAAAACACGCTTTAAAAGCAAAAATTGCAACGCATTATTAGAAGCCATTAAGTTTTGCTATTGTAAGGAACTAAGTAGAGAGTAAGAAAAAAATAAAGATCCTGACAGTTTATAGTGTCGCCATATTTGTTTCAATTTTCAATACCCTTTTTGTATATTACAATTTAAATTGCAGAAAAAAATCATGTTTCATAGCCACACAAATAGTCAGTGTGTGTCATTTCTCTATGTCCACGAGGTCTCGCCGCGTCAATTTTCTCCTTGGAGCGAACTCGTCCGCTTAATTAAATAAACAGCTTTTATCGTTGAATGATTTCATGATTTATTTAATGAAAATATGCTCTCATAAAAAAATTAGTTAGATAGACATTCAATAGGTGTCTTTCTCTCACTCTCTATCTCTCTCTGAAATGTATGTAGCTTGCTCGCGGGTCAGTAATGCAGACAATCTTTACATTCTAGCTCGAGACGGAAAAAACAGTAAATGTGGTTTACAAAGACATTTTAAGAAGTGTCTTCCTGTCATTACATTTGAAAGTAGAAACATATTTACTCAAAATTTAGGTAGTAACATATTTTTATTGCAAAGACTGAAATAGAGGTGAGAAAAATTATCATTTGTGAACATAAGAAAACCACTACAACTGTATCAACTGTTATGTTATAATGTTTAAATTTCTAAATGGTGCAAGATAATACAAAATTCCATGCGGAAAAAGTCGTGGGCAACAGATACGTATAGTTATAGGTGTGGGGCTATGCATGCTGATTTTTCATATACTGCATGGATGCGAACATGTAAGAATAATCTATCTATCTTACTATAATCAAACAGTACTTTTTCTGTCTGTCTGTACGCGATTTTGATGAAATTTTGTGTGTGAGTTCACGGGGATTCGAGGATGGTTTAGATTCACAATTGGATATTTTATCTCGATTCTGAGTTAAGAAAAACTAAAAATACACGCTTTAAAAGCAAAAAAACTAAGCATTGTTGATAATTAGCCTCCATGGCAACGGGCTTTTGCATTGTTGTTGCCTTCTGCATAACCATGGGAAAGGTTTTTGGTAACGGCAGTGGCGTGCCCAAGAGGAGGGGTATGTATAATGAGAAGATACAAAATGTCCAGCGTAGAAATACTTACCGCCATATCCATATCTCACAAAAAGTACATTTGGGCAGGACAATGTCTGTCGGGTTCGCTAGAAAGATATATAGAGAGATAGAGATATCAATAGAAAGATAGAGAGAGTTATAGAGATATACATAGAGAGATAGAGAATTAGAGAGATAAAGAGAGATGCTTAGTATATGTTTAAAAAATTACAAAAAAAAAATTGATTGAGGCATTGCAACGCATGCCGGGCATTATCTAGTTTTTTTAATAAATTCAAAACAACTATCAAAATTCAGTAATAAAATTAATATAATTTTTTTTATATAAATTTTGCTCTAAAATAATCTAAGACCTAGACATAATGTGACGAAACAGTTTGTCTATGTGACCGAAAAGTAGAATCTTTATAACCGGAAAAAGTTTTTAAAACTACACCAATGCATATTACACATGATTAAAATTGAAAATAAAGTTTATGCCTATGATTTGCTTGTGATCAGGTAAATTTTGAATAACAATATTCAACATAGAACTAACTATTGTGCGTGTTTCATCCCGTCCACGCTCGAGCTACGGGACAAAAAGCCAGCTCGAGTTGTCCGTCAAAGACACGTGCAGCTAGTTAGGTTTGGCGATGCTCGCGCTGCGAGCGTTGGAAACAAGCGTGCAGCTGTTTCAAAGTGGCACGGGAAAAGGGAATCGCCCGTCGCTCTCTGATGCGCGATGCGCGAGTGTTTCTACTTCGCGACCCGCCGACAGGGCGCTGTACCGCCGCGCAGTCCACAACACATTATGCCTCTCAGGGAAAAAACGGAATTCTAAAGCAGCCCGGGTGAAAGGAGTCGCGATCACAAAAAAAAAAAAATTGCCAAGTTAAAAATGTAACCGAGGGAGGTGGCGGCTCCAGATGGAAACTCGCTGCCGAGAATTTTTTATTGCCGCCAGACCCACTCTACGCCACTTAAAATTAAAAGTGTTTCAAAAACGTGTGTTTTTTTAAGTTTTTGGGGGCCTCATTATGCAGAGAAAGTAAGGAGGATGGGGCGTGAGAGAGACAGTCACGAACACCTGCTTTGAAATGGTAGAAAAAGCCTAATATGCCATCGAATAAATATTCATCAAAGTTGGGCTGGGGTCGCTGTCATCCTGCGAGATTCCGTCAAAAGCCTCCGGAGATGAGTTCGCAGCAATTTCAACTGAATAACAAAGTGCGATAAAAAGTACAGGGAAAAGGTCGGACAGAATAAGTCCCAAGTCCCAGGCACAGCGGAGTAACAGGGCAAGGAAGACATAAACCGCAGTGGAAAGTCGCACGAGGTCACCTACGCTAAGAGACTCGCAATAGTTTCTCCACGTCTATTAAGGCTCCCACACACATCTGTTTGAACTGTCAGTTTGGACTTAGTTTGAACTGAGCAGTCGGAACTGTCGTGTGCGGGAACAGCGTCTCGCCAGTCCAAACTGCTAGTCCAAACAATCAGTCCATCAGCTGAGTGTCGTGGCAGACAACATTTTTTATATTCTTTGGTTGCTGTGCTCTTTCTCCACCTTTTTCTAACTAAAAGTACAACTACGACTGCAATAACCAAAGTGTCTTCCATATGCTATGATGAAAAGATACATCCAACAGCAATAGCGACCACTAGACTGATCGTGTGTTGGGGCCTTAACACAGGCTGGAGAAGTCGACGGGTTCAATGACCTTACGCCTGCACCCCAACAATTGCATTCTTGAGACGATGACCCCTCTTCGTTGGTAGCTGACTTTCAGACTTTCAGAAACGTGTCGACTTCTAGCGTTGTCCGTGACCCCTTCAATTATCCGTTGGTCGTCGGATCAGAGTCCTCCAGATAAACTATGGGCCAATATGATGTCGCTACCTACAAGTGTTTGGATTTCAGCCTGAAATGGATTTTTTGGAATCCCTACCATTGGTAATTAATTACCCACATGCCTGTACCCGTAGCCATTGGTTTAAGTAAATTTCCGTCAGTTGGCAGAAAACTTTCTGAAATGCTGTATATTCCGCGAAACATTTCCAATGCTAGGAATACTTATTTATTTGTAACATACCTATCAACTGTTCAAAAAGTTAACTTTAAAGAGAGTCACAACACAAATACAGATACACAATAGACAAAACATAAGACTAACTGACAGGTCTAAAGAAAAAAACTAGACTATGGTTGACACTGTAATGTAGGGCAGGCACTACCCACAATGCAAGCACCACCTAAAAAACCAGGCACGACCGACACACACAAAAGACACAAGACGCCACAACTAAAAAACACAGAGACATATAAAAACAAAACATAAAGTGCTTTAAAATTCTTCTCCGCAAAATTACAGAACTGTTTCTGCGAATTGCCGAAACATTTTCGTGCGAATCAGCTTATTATTATTTCATTTTAAAGTTTTCTGGTAAGCGGCAGGCCTACAGATGAGCGTGCTACACCGCGACGTGCAACAGACGTCACAGAGCGCTGGAGGCGGTCTGGTGGGGAGCCGGGGGCAGAAGCGCCGCCCCGCTAAACGCCCGCGTGCAGCCCCGCCCCCGGCGGCGGCAGATAATCCCGCCCCCTCGCGCGACACTCTTCCCTTCATTACGTCTCTATTACTGCCGCAGATTCGCCGCTCCTCTCAGACTGCCACAGGGGCGGGGGCAAGCTACAGCAGCAGCAGTAAAGCCACTTATCATAAATTTGCACTTGTTATTGTCGCCAGCAGATGGAGTGCCGCTTTGTTACTGCGACAACCCAGCTGGCCTCTTGGGGGGGACCGCTAGGAGGGGCACCCCTCAGACAGCCGCGCCGATAGGAATCACTGCACGGTACAATAACGTTTGCCGAGCGATGAATGCGGGGCGAAGCGCAAACCGAGTTAAGGGCCTTCAAAGTGGCCACTGATCTGGCTAGTTGGGCCCCCGGGGGCCACGCGACAGCTGCGTGATGGGGAGGGGGGGGGTGTGGAGGGTTAGGATGGGTTTTTAGCGGGGCTGTTAAGAGGATTCGTCGCCCGTGGAAAAATTACCAACCCGTCCCGACGTGCAAGCAAACCAGCCCCGAGGCATATTTGAGTCCGTAATGCTGAATATTATTGACGTACTATGTAGGCTACATGCACATTTAGCTTTATTCACGCTCCGAAGAAACGCTTCTTAATATTTTCAGCAGCGAATATTCCTTATAATTTATCGTCAAATAAAAAGAACACATTTCAAATTAAGTTATCCTTATGTTTACTCTTAAGGCCCTTTCACACGATCAAAATTTTGCTCCAAATGGCTTCCAGTCTTACTTGAATATGATGCCTTAAAACTTTTCATGATGTCATTGAAACGTCACAGCGGCCATCATTGTAGTCGAAGGGTTATAAAAAAAATATTTTATTTACTGATATTTTCTAATTTTTCTTGGTTGCGATTTTTTCTTTTTCTTTATTAATGTCCTGATTGTTCTCGCAGCAGTTTTGCATGTCCCTAAGATATAGGTAATAATTTTGAGAAAACTTTTAAAATAAATGAAAAATAGGTAACGTAAAATGTGTAATTACAATGTTAGTAATTCGTTTTAATGAGAAATAAATAAACAAGAAATTAAACATTTTCTGTAAGAAAGCAAAATATCTGTTTAGAAAACCTATTAACTGGAATGGTTTAAGTATACACACTTGAGTGAGTGCCTTTCAATAAATGCTTTAATTTGCATAAGTCTTTGAAGAGCATTCACAGGTTTCAGTGAATCCATCTCAGTGGATTGAATTCAAGTGTGTGCTGATAGATGGCTTCTGTATCTATGCCGATAGATGGCCACGAGGACTTATCCAAGTAGACAGCAGCACCTGACCAATGGCTCCGAGGACGGCCCCAGAGCAGGTGCGCTGGGCTATCATTAAGCAAGGGGATGTTTTGACGGTGTCTGCTAAACATTTATGAAACACTTACTACTATTATAATCTAACTTTTTGATGTGTAAGCATCTTAGTTCTCGGTATACGGCATTTGGAAGGAGTAATTTCGTGAATGGAACGGAAGTCGATGGGAACGGAACTTTCGAAATCATTAGGAGACATACCAAAGCCAGAACTTATCGAAGCTGTTTATAACAGTTTAAAATTTCCGGTTGTTTCGTGCTGCTAATTGCTATCTGCGTTTGATGGTGGCGATTACGTTTACGATTCAGGCAGTGAATTCTAGCGGCGGGCGCACAAGTCTGTGTGTGATTCGCATGCAGAAACTTTGGTGTTTTAAAAGCGAATTTTTCATTAGTCAGTATATTTATTTCGCTTGGCATTATTTTAAAGAATTCTACGTTTAATTTCGTCTCCGAGTTTCGTATTATAAGTTTATTTTCATCTTCAACATCAGAAACATGTTTTTGCTCGTTACCGAGGTTCGATTTTTAAATATAATTTGCGGTAACTGAAATACTCGTTAAGTTTTTGTTTTATTTACGGAACCTCAAATTATGTTTAGTAACTTTTATATTACAAATATGCTTATTTTTTACTAGCTAGTATTTTTTTATTGATGCGTAAACATCTTAGCTCTCGGTATACGGCATTTGGTAGGAGTAATTTCGTGAATGGAACGGAAGTCGATGGGAACGGAAATGTGTAAACACGACACTGCCATATGTAGAAGACTCTGAAACCTCTAAAATATGGCAACCCGCGTAATTCATCCGTATATAATGCTTTCGTGAACATTGCAGAATTTACACCGTGCATATGTATAAAACTGTATAATAGGTCAAATATGTTTTAATACTTTATGTTATAATTTGTAGCCATAAAAAATAAATAACAAATTAAAAATACGGATTAAAATTTTAACAATCCTTAGTTAACATCGAAATGTAGAGAAAACGCAACGTTCTTCATACTCTAGAAATTGTTAGTCTACATATATTCAACGCCAAGAAAATTAAACGAATTTTGTGATGAAATTTTTACTGTTTAATCTTAAATGTTAAATAAGCGCAATAAAGTTAAGATTTATTTCAAGGAAGTATAAACAGACTTATTTCGGTCGTTTCAGCAAAACAAATATATATATATATATATATATATATATATATATATATGTATATATATATGTATATATATATGTATATATGCACACATACACTTAGTGTTGAAATATGTGTTTTAAAATGTTTCAGGTTAATTTTGTTTTAATGTATCTATTGGACAGCAACTTTTATTTTAAAAAATACTAAATAAATAGCGCTGCGTTCGTAATGCTTTAGAGAACCAACAAAGTGTTAAATATCTTTGACGCCATGCACATTTTTCCTGGCTAATAAATTAAAGGTATTTTTAAAGTTGTGATTATATCTTGTTAGGGCTATTCGAGTATACAAAATTCATTCCAGGATAGTTTCACTGCTATAAAGTTCACTTTGGCTCACTGATACGCATAGTAGCCTACTTCCTCCTATGTTCGCGAAAGTTATATATAAGGTGCACATTGCTATAATGCTACACGTGAGTCCGCTATATTGACGACTTCGGCTCATGGCTATAGCATGGCTATATATTTCTTCATATGTTTGCATTGGACTTTCAAACTGTTAAATTACCGTTGTGTAATGCGCGCTCGTTTCATTGCATTTATGGCGCATTCTACTTTTTTTTCGTATATTTATCACGCTCGGAATTATTCTTAAGGAGTATACATTAAATTTCGTGTCCGAGTTTCGTATCATAAGTTTATTTTCAACATCAGAACACATGAATTTGCTCTTTACCGAGGTTAGATGTTTGCACATAACTTGCGAGTACTAAAAGACTCACTCGCATTGTTTTTTTAGTTCATAACGCCACTGTAGTCTTTGAAATGTGTTTTCATATTTTTTGTATATATTTTGATTTAGTTTAGCTTGTTTTAGTATCATGTTTTGTCCTATTATTTTTCTGTACTTTGTAAACTTCTTTGTGGTTAAGAGGTGGACAAACTTCGATTTCGCCATATAAAATAAGTTAATAAAATAAATACGTATTTGAAGTGCGAGTGCAGAAGCAGCTTCCTCAAGAGTTCCAGGAGAGACGTGTCCCTGGAACACAGTCCTCTTGACGCGCCCTGGAACTCGCTAAGCCAGTAGTGAGCAAGTTGGATAAGTTTCGACCTACTCACGTACAATACCGTCCGAAGAATGGAGAGTCTATGTATGACCTTTCAATGCAGCTTCCGCGTTGAATCCTATGGCTCGGAATGGCACCGGACCTGGTTTTGTGAATACTTATCGCCAACATTCGCGAACTGGTGTGACAATTACGGCAGTTGTGTATTCCCATTTGGTTAGCAGGGCTCACAAACTCTTCGGCTGTGTGAGACTGACCAGCGTGGAGGAGCTGTAGTGTTAAAAAAAATTAAAAAAAAAACAGATGTCAGTTATGAAAACGTCACGACTGTTGTGTATTAAGCAGCTTACTTTGTTTATCTGGGTTATCTTCGTGGAGTTGTCAACATATAAGTGTATATATATATATATATATATATATATATATATATATATATATATATATATATATAACATTTCGTCGTTTGGTTCGCATGTGCGTCGCTATAGTCCACATGACCTGTTTTGAATAATCGTTTGATTCTTCGGTTTATCGTTGTGTTGTCCAAAGTTTTTTGTTGGTATCTTTGTATCCACTGTTTTTGTCGCAACTGTCTCGTCGTTTTCAGCCCACTGTGTCCATGTGTACTATAATAATTTTTTGACTGATTATTTTCATTCAATTTTTCGGCTTATGTTCTAAATTTTTTGACATCGGCTGATTATGACTTGTCTTCTGGGTGATTGCATATTCATTTTTTTTCATAACTGAGGCAATGGCGTATGTAAAAGAAAATCTTAAGTATAGACATCGAGCTGTTGCGAAATTTAAAAGCTTGGTAGGGGATTTTTTTATGAATAATTCAACATCGAAAATATAGCAAATAAATGAAAAATAAATACAAGATAACGAAGCCTATATTTATTAAACAAATCAAATAAAAAATGTTTATGCAAGCCGTACTGGAACACGTGGCTTTAGGTTACTAATCTTAAGGCCCCCGCCTACCCAGACACACACGCGGTGTGCAGAGCTTCCGAAAAAAAACCACGCGATTTGAAAACTACTCAAGATATCCGAGTGGGGTCTGTTTAAGAAAAGCATTTAAGAATACGCTGAGGGCGGATGGGAATGTTTTGTTTCCGTATTTTGTTTATAAACCGTAATTTCATGAGAGCGAAAATGGCTTAAAACGCGTGCTTTCAGACAGTATTCTTGAAAGCACTCTTATATTACACCCTTATAATCATTTATCCGCTCGAATCTCACAGTGGCCCTATGCACGACGAGAAGACTGCGCGCCAGTTAAGAGCCTTGCGCTTAGAGGCGATACCGCGCTAGAATCACCGGCGAGTGTCGCACTTATCATCCCGCCTCACGAACACACATACACCCTTGACTAGGCGGCACCGCGTGGCCCGAGAGTTTTGAGCGTGGGGTTTAACCAACACACGTCATCTTTGGATATGGTGCTCGTATGTTGTATACTTAGAGACCGGAAAAATTCGCGGATTCCTTTCGAGACAGGCTGGAATCCAAACTCGTTTAGTTTAATGCTGCGTCAGTGATTGGACCGCAATTTACCTGAAGGACTCTGAGCCAATGGCAAACACTCAACAAAAGAAGTATCGAATCATAAGAATCGCAATAAACAGATGTCCCGAGTCGGTAGCCAACGACCAGGTGATAGTTGCCCGAGTACATAGAGAATCGTGGAGTCTATCCTAGTGGTCATTGAAACCGCGAATTTTTCCAGTCCCTATGTATACTGCCCATTTGTTGGCCTATACCTGTGCATGCAATAATAAGGAAACTTTAAAATAATCAGAAAGTTTTCCAGAAAACATAGTTTTGACGTTTACATTTATTAACTCCGTTTCAACAGCGCAAGATGGCCCCCTAAGTGATGGGGCTTCCTTATTCCAGGGGGGGGGGGTCCACAGACCCCCTGCCCTTCTCTCCCCCGGGATCTACGCCCCTGGACACACTCACGACGTGACGGCAGCAGTGTGAAGAATGTCAGCGAAGAGAGCAGCCAGTGGAACCAAGAACCCGCTAGCAATCCCACACAACCGGCAGCCAATGAATGGAGTGCATCGGTCTCAACAAGCAGAGGACTGCAGAGTCCCCGAACATTATCAACACATCTCCTCGCAACCAAGTGTAAGTAGCGCAGTTTCAAAGAAAAGCGATGGTGCCCTCGCTCAGTGGTTAGTAGAGACCTGCAAAATTAGCAGATTCAATGACCTCCAGGATAGACTCTACTACACTCTACACACTCGGGCAAATGCCACCTGTTCATTGGCTGCTGACTTGTGAGTCGTCTCGACTGAGTGTCTGTGATTCGACACTTCTATGAGTGAGGGTCTCTAATTGGCCCTCATTACTCCAGATTAACAGTGAACCAGCGGTAGAAGCAGCGCTAAGGTATAATTATTCGAATTGTAGAATATCACGAAATGTATCCGCGAATTTTGCAGGTCTCTAGTGGTTAGATAAGACATATTTGTACTGTCTGACAGGTATAGATACACTTTACTTTGCCCATCCGTTTTCTTTTTGGTTGAGACCTGAAAAAGTATATATTTTGGAGACAGTCTAAAATGGATACAATTTTTTTAATTGATTAAAGTTTTTACTAAATTATTGACACGACCAATACGAAATTAACGAGAATACATACGATGCAAACATATGCAATCTGGTCAGAAGGTAGTGTGCGGCAGCAGCCGAACAAAAAAAAGACAAAGACATTGGTTTGTTTATATACAAGTGTGTGAAGCCTAGCCTGACCTCGGCTCATTAGTTCCGATTGGCGGAAGAAGCAATTTTCACATTCAACTCATCCAATGGGGTAACACGAACTTCAATAGAGATCATCCATGATACACCCTGAAATAAATTATGTATCTTCCAATCACAAGAAGTTGCAGTGAATAAATACATCGGCGTCTCCCCCAAAGGTACACGTCTCAATACCGTGTTCACGCCCCGACGCAGGGGCGGGTACATTTATTTTGGCAGGGGATTTCAAAAAGGTTAAGAATTCGCTCACCAAAATATTATACGTCAACAAATAAAATTTGACATTTCCTGTGTGTTTCTGTATTCATTTTCGACTGTCCGGTCGTCAGGTTTTTCTCTATTACATACAGCGTATAAACCATCAATGGAGTACGTCCAAAATAATGTTTTAAATCAACAAGGAGTTTTGGCAGTTTACACTATCTTTCTCAACAAGCATGACTGCCTTTGAAGGTTTGTGATTCCAAGAGTTGTAAGCGCTCACCTGCTGCACCCAAAATAACTACTGCCTTCACCGAGATCCCTTTCTGCATCATCTGCCGTCAACTCTCCACTCACGGGGGAACGAGAGCCCCGCTCGTGGTAGCAGGCAAGCCGAGAGGCGCCATGTTTGGCGAGCGCTACTGTAGTGGGCGTCGCTGCGCTACAGCGCGTCTCGCCCTCAGAGCGCAGCGCGCATTTCAATGGACATTCCACTCTCTCTTTCCGATGCACGATTTCTGTCGCTAGCTCCGTCCTTGTGTCAGTGCGCTCTGTTGCAAGACGCATGCAGAGAGCACAAAATGGTTGCTCTTAGACACAATTTTGTGGCTTTCTGAATTTTTTTAAAATTTATTTTACACAAAGTAATATTTAAGAAAAAAAATTGAAATGAGAATTTTGAAAATACATTTTCTTGGTTTTTCATCAAGAGCATCATTTGATAATATTCAAGAAAACACAAAAGAAAGAGCTATCTTGGTTTCAAGTGTTTTTGCCTTTAAATGTTTTTATATTGTAATATTAAAAATTTTAGCTTCGTTCGATCATGTTATCTAAAAATGTACATATACAACTGTAATAAAACTATCAAGAGACACTATTGTATGGTCTTAGAAAAATCAACATGTACGTAAAATAAAAAAATCATTAAAACTTATTATATTTATGGAAAGTATTCAAAATAAGTAGTTTGATGTTATCAAGCTGGGTAGTGCCGATCTGGTGACAGTAGGCGCAATTTGCTTTATTCTGCCATCCAAGCGTGAGACGTAACTAGACCCGGGGCAAGAACCCATCTTGGTGGCCCCTCCCCCCCCCCCCCCTTTTATTTCTCAAAACCAATAAAACCAAAATCTTTCCCTACAACACCTCTTATCGCCACAACATATTAAATCCACTGTTCCAAATATTTTTGATTCAACTTACATGGTAAATAAATATTTAATTGCACTCATTCCATTTTTAATACATTGCAAGCGAAAATATACCTGTTTTTAAATATTTGACGATATACATATACGTATCTTTCAATACAAATAATTCAGATCATCTGCCTTTTAACATATTAAATAAGTTATACTTATTTACGCACGTTATAAAAATTGATGAGAGTAAATTTTTTCGATGCGCACTTCGTGCAACGAAATTTTAACAGGATGAAAAATAAGGCAACTTACAAAAAAAGCTACATAAAAATTATATATGTGCTTTTAAATCGTATACTTTGGTGATTGATATTGAATACTGGACCCTATCATTAAAAAAACATTGATTTATTTATTTATTCATTAGTGAAAGAAATTGTGTTAATAAGCTTTATCAAGTGTATTTTCAAGTGTATTTATATAAGTAGGATTATTTTCTCTTATCTATAATTTATTTGCATCATAATTTACTACACTATTATTTAATAAATATCAAAACTATTAAATTAAAATAAACATTCAACACATTTATTGATTTTCATTATTAATTGAAATGTATCCAGATTATTTTACTAAATTAAAAAATTAATATCATACTAATGTTTATTTTAATATTAAATACTGAGTAATTATTAATTAATTTTAATTTGATTGAATTTACACATTACCAACCGTATTTAGAACATCATTACAGTCATTTTATTATTTTATTTCTATTAATTATTTGCATGCAATTTTAGTTATTTTTTTATTACACCTGAAATTAATAACTTCTAACGCGCGTACATAAGTGCATGGACATTCTTTTGTGTTCTAACACTACGTCATTCAAGTAAATATCTATAGTATGTTGCGAGTGTAATTTTGAGCCCCGCAACTTGGACAGAAGTAACCCCTGGTGGCAGACCAACCGTCGGACTTCAAAGCTTCGCAGGTGGCTTGTCCACAACTAATCGTACGAGTTGGGGGAACTCACTGGGGCTAATATTTTTTAGAAACTCGCTCTTTGGATTTGGATGCTATTGGATGATTGAAGTTGCACCTAGTGCCTAAAAGTCTCGCCGGCAAAGTCACCATTTTTACTCGCACTTGGTAGTGGTGCTTGGAGAAGGGTTCCCTAGCCCTGTGAAAAGCTGAGTGGTGAGCGACGATACAGCTCCGGTACTAGTCTGGATAGCCAGGAGAGGTTGGATAGGCCTCTACCGGACCACTGGTTTTCTTGGCGATTGATAGAGTCCCCGAAGTAAGCGCCAGCAGTACTGAGACTAAGGGTGTTATAGTACAGTCAACTGTCTGGTTAGCTGAGTGAGGAGGGTTCCTGGGTGGTGGCGATGCTGGAATGGGTAGCCTCAGCCTCCAGTCATAGTTGGGGTCCTTACCACTTTCCCGATTGCGACTGGAAGGAGTGAATCTCCTTCTAACACCCACAACCGATCTAAGTTCTGGCTCGACTGGGTATGGGGCTCTGGATGGGTGTAGCCGGTCCGGGAAGGGTGTAAGGGCTAGTACAGCTGGTTGATGTGGGCTGGAGATAGGGGTGCCGAAGGCTCGCTCATTCTAACATAAGATAGCCCCGGTGGGGAAACTCTTTCAGGTAAAGTAGGATGCCTTCTGCATCTGCCAGTGGTCCTGGCACTTGTCCTTAATAAGATCTGGACTGTTAGAATCACTGGAGGCTACCCAGATTCTGCCCTTAAAGGGCGCACATGCTGAGGCCCAGTCTGGACTCTCTCATGCAGGCGAAGATGGCCTGATAACATGTCATGTTTTAATAGTGTATGTTTATCTGGTACATATGAGAGAAAATGATGTTTGTCGCAAGTGCAAAATTTTTCCAATGACTGATGCACAATGTTGTAAGAATAAGCCCAAAGGCATATTTTATGACAATATTTCATTTTGACGAGTAATGCTCCCCAAGCCTAATGAGCCTAGTTTCCGGGGCGAGTTATACTTTATTCTGGGCATAGAGCTCCAGTAGGGTTTTAAGTGCTCATATAATGTATTCTGAAATCGTTCATAATTTTATTGTTTTTATCTCTGCTAATGCTTGTATTTAATTGCGCACTCTTTTGATGGCAGTGTGGCATCGTAAAGGAGCGCTCATGGTATGTACGAGGCTGTTCACCGAAGCAAGAGAACGTGTGCTGTTTTTAACAATTTTTTGTGAATCAATTCAGTTGCAAATATCTGTTAATAAGTACGTGTCTCTCTCACCACAGTTTATATATATATTTATTTATTGCTTGGTTCAAACTCTTTCTTGTCCCTTGCGGGGGCCAATAAGTAATAATAACTTTGCCAGTTTAGCACGCTCCCGAATACGATGCCCGGGGAAAAGCCCCGTATATTCCCCTCCAGTTACGTCCCTGAGCCTCCCGAAACAGGTGTGTGTGGAGGTCTCTCTCGCCGGGTCTTGTCGTCGCTATTCATCGAGGAGTTTTCCCGTCAATCTATTCCTCTGGATGTCTTGCATTTTTGTAGTGGTCTCACAAATTTTCAGCCTCGTTTAAGGTTATACTTTTATACAGTCCATAAATGAATGTCCCAGTTTCAATGGTATATTATAACAGTTTAATTTACACTATTTACAACAAATCATAGATCAAATTGAAGGAAAACTAACCTAGTTTTACTTACAAATTACAAATGTTCAATATGTGCACCTTTAGTTATACAGTACACTCCAGCCTAAAGTCCAATTCTTCCTGCACTTTAGTTTTCACGTCCGGAGTAACAGAAGCAATAGCCTCTTCGATTCTGTGTCTCAACTCTGGCAAGCCATTAGGTAGCGGCGGAACGTAGACACGATCTTTTATAAAGCACCAAGGGGAAAAAATCGAATTTCCTTATGTCAAGTGAACATGGAGGCCAGCGAAAAAGAGCTCTGTCATCTCAACCATTACGGCCAATCCAACGGTCAAGGACATCGATGTTCGACCGCTCTTGTACAAAGAGATTCCAATAAGGAGGGGCTCCACCCTTATGCCAAATAAAGTTAACAGGTCAACCCTATACTAATTATGGAAATAGCCATTCTTTCAACATAGGTGGCACTGCAAGCGAGAAAAAATCAATGCAGTACTCGCTCATGCGCTTACCTAAAACTGATTGAGTTACTCTTTAATTGTGACCTTGAACCAACACACCACAACAATGCTTACAGTTGATACTTTTAACATTTATAACTGGGGCTTCCTTTCATAGACTTTTGGACTTTTTGAGTGGCATAAATTTCACCAAATATAAACCTATTTATTGCGTACGTTTTTCATTAATTAGCTAACAAAATTATATTTTTAACGTACATATAATAAAAAGAGATGTATTACAGAACAAAAATTTTAGGTTAACAAAAAGGTGCTGACTTCTTCATGACATTTTTTTTAACTTATTTCAGAAAAAAATATATTACTTTACGTGGCTGTCGAAATCAATACAAATGTGAAAATTTCTAAAGGCTAGGTAAATTTATAAATAATATATCCTGAAATAAATCCAATCTATATCATGAAATAAACAGTGGTATTGCCTTTAAATCTAGACAGTGTTAGTTAAGTAATCTATTTAATTTATCCTTACTGCCACGCCCCAAAAAAAAGTTAAAAATTTAACTTTATCGGCTATTTATTAAAAAAAGTATGCAACATATATAAGTTGCGTATATTCATTTTGTGAAAGTTAAGTCACTCATTAGAACTGTCTACAAGTTAGACCGTGTTTAACGCGCACATAAAATAATGACCTTAAAAGGGATAAAAGGGTCACACATCCTTCCAGTTTGTGAATTTTCCGACTTTAAATATTCCACAGTATTCTACATAGATGTACTAATATTTCTCTGTTATGCGTCAATTGGCTGTTGCGCGAGTTAACAACTCTAATCATGACATCAGACTCGAGAAATGCGCGAATTTATGCTGTATTTTTTTGTTTCTCTGTAAAAAGTACTTGATCTTCAACATAGAAACAATAGGGCCTAATGAATTTGTTGAGATCCAGCAATGTGTTACAATAAGTAGTAACAGGAAATTCAGGAATTTTTTAGTCAACGGGGATTAGGCGTCAAATAAGTTAATTTGGAGCCACAAGGACAGTATAATTGTAAGTAATTTAGGATTAGAGAAATTACAGTCAGCAGATCAGCAAACTCTGGTCATTGGGACACTAAAAATATGTTTCTGTAAAATAGGTAACTGAAATAATTTTTGATATAAAATTGCAATTTCAAAAAAAAATTGGTAGCCTTTCCCGTTTGCATTCTTTTGCAAGAGCAGCAATTGCAATTTTTGGAAGAAAAAAATTGTTTGGATTTACCCGGAGCTGAAATAAAAACCTAAATATTTTGAATTTTTGTGTAAAAATATAATTAACTGAAGGCTTACAAAAAAAACTTTCATATTGTCTCATTTAATACACTGTGTCTTTTTTTATAATATTTTTGCTAATTATTTATTTTTTAACACCGATGAAAAAAATGGAGGAGTAAAAATTTTGGAGTAAACTAATTACATGATTAAAGACTTGGCTTGCATTTAGATTTACAATTGCTTAACGATTTGGTATTGTTTTGTCACCTTTTTATTCTGTTTTAATTTTGCTAGTTTTAACTCCCTATTTAGATAACTTAGTGGTCCGCCGACGCATTTAAGGGTCAAAAATAATTTTGAAATTAATAAACAAGTTTAATTTTTGACTTTTTAAGAGTTATTTTGCTGTCAGTGTTTTAGTTTTCTATTTAAGTTTTATTGTAAGCTTTTTAAATTGTATTATCATAAATTATAATAATTTCAACTAAGACTCGCTTCTGTCGACATGCTATCCCCACACTAGCGCAAAAAGTTACCTACCCAAGCGATCAAAATCATAATTAGTAATTTTAAGTGAAAAGTTGATTAATATTCGTGGCCACTGTTTCCCAGTTAGAAATTTTACCAGTATTTATCAGCCCACATTAAAAAAATTATACTTGTAATAGTTAAATAATAATACAATACTATTTTTGATACTTTGATATTAGCTATTCCCTTAATTAAGAGCAGCTTGCATTTAGGTTAGTAAAATCGAAGCAAAAACTTCTCAGGTAAATCAGATTTATAAATAATTAACTTTGCCTCAATTCTCGACTGCGCAAGTCGGCCTAAGTCGTTTTCAAACTGTTAACTAATGTTTTTTTTTTAGAATTTACGATTTTATACATATAAATAAAATAATTTTTTATTTGAGAAATTGTTTGGACATACGCCATTGCTGTTTATACTGTATGTCGTAATAAACCTCAATTTGTTTGTGCCTGAGGACAAGAACAGTTCTCAATCCCCGAAACGTCGCCACTGCTGTTTTAGGAAGCCTGCCAGCTGTGTTCTTCTGTGCTGTCTTCGTTGTGGTGTCCAATATATATATATATATATTTTTTTTTTTGTCACATCATTGGGTTTGTCTGTGCGTTTCCGTGTTTTCGTTTTGTTGTCCACATTATTTGGTTAGTATCATAGTTGGGTTATTCTGATTTTTGGTTTTTATGCCAGGCCATTTTTGTCTTTATTTACTGTTCTGTTGTTGGCCCAATGTGTCCATCTATGTTGTAATAATTTTTGACTAATTCCTTCCACGAAATTTTTTGTTCTATATGGGTTTTAATTTGTTTTCTTTATTGTCCGTTAATGAGGTTTCTTATGGCATACTGTAAACAGCAATGGCGTATGCAAAAAAAATCAGATCAATCTTCCCCACAGCAAGTATCATTCAAAGAATGTATTTTTTTGTGGATAAGTGTAAGACATGTGAAAATAAGGCGCGTTATAATAAGTGAATAGTTAAAAAAAACTGTAAAAACGTGCTTATTTCTTACTAATTTATTTTTACATTGTACAAAACATGAACAGTTTACTACTAGCCATTGAAGAGTTCCACTAACCACATTCATGGCTTCATCATCTGATCAGTTCAATGGTACCAAATTATTGTATTGTCATCCGTATTACAAATACTTGCAGGGTTTAAAAATCGATACGTAAGTTAGAAGTAGGTTAGAATCGACTTCCAAGGTTTATTTACATAGTTCGTTAGTTAGTTGCGAGTGAAGCTAATGAAAGTGTGTTGATAACTAGACTCGCTCGTCACCTCGGAGCAGAGCAGAGGAGCCTTGCGCCTGTTTTGCGCGCGCCCGGCCCAGGCGGGCTCAGGAGCACACACACTTAGTCCGTAATTAGCCCGCTATCTATCCAGCTTATCAGGGAGGATTGTGGGAGGCTCGTGCGCGCGTGTGTTTGATGGGTGTTGGGGGCGGGGGGGGGGGGGGGAGGGTGGCGCCGCAAGGGGAGCATCGGGTAACCTCAGCCTCCCGTCACGCACGCACACGCTACAACCCCCCCCCCCCCCCCTTCCCGCCTCGGGGACGCGGGGCAAACTCGATTCACTGTCGATAATGAAGAGATGCTCTCCCCCTCCCTCCTCCCCCCCCCCCGACACCAGTAATCCGGTTAGGTCCCCCAATCAAATTGCAGGCAAACTAAACTACTTGCGTATTCTAAGGTCGTGCGCGCGGGTATAAAGGGTCTGCTTGGTTAAAGCGTGTAAGTTTCCTGTGTGGGTTCGGAAATGGCGTGGAGGGGGGTCGGGGAAAGGAGGAGAAGGCTTTTGTGAGGAAATTTAGGTTCGCGGCAGGAAATCAGGAGCCCTCTCCCTTCACGGGCCGTAGTAGTTTAGCATTCAGGGGCGCGGCGGCCGAGTTGGGCCGGCGAGGTTCATCTCTGTCTGTGTGCGCGCCCGCCCAGCTTCACACTGGCTCAGCCCGGCGTTCTCCAGTGGCGACTTTACAGGAAATACGTGTTTTTTGTTTGTTCTTTTTAGTGAAAACTGTCTTGAGGCTGAAGGCCCCCCCTCCCCCGGCCCACATGGGCACACATACGGTATGCAAAGCTTCAGAAGAAATTATGCTGTTACGGGGCGTTTCCCTGTAACACCACTTGAACGCCTGAGTAACCGCCAGACCCTGAGCCTGTGAAGCTGGTGGACACCGATATTGACAGAAGAAAAGGGAGTGAGGGGGGGATGCATTCTAAAACGAATTGACCACACCTGGCGGAGAGGTATGAATAGGGGCGCTGCCTCCTGAGTCTACAAACTTAATGAAGTCACTCACCGCCACTCACTCGCACGAAACTAACACCTTCCTACTTCGTCCCTGCCCTGACCTGTAATTTACTGCGTGCTTGTCGCAGTTTTAATCCCTCTGCGCTCTGTCTCACGGCTTTCGGGGCGTGTCCGTGGTCTCAATAGCAGCCGTGGCGCCAGACTGCGCTGCTAACAGCCGCGATGCACGCGAAACCTAGAGTGTACAGGGCTTGTCCTGAGACGCACTCAAACTCCAACTGAACTTAGCTACTGACATGCATGCCGGAGGGCCCACAGAACTGTGAAGAACGTTGGCGTGGCGGGATTTGGGGGCAAGAAAAAAATAAATAGTCTACACAGTCCACCAAGCCGGACAGCCATGCTCGCGGTGTTGCTCAGCCAGTCTTCAGGATGTCGCCCGAAATCAACGGCGAGACTACGCTACTGACGACGGCGACGAGTAGCTGAGCGAGTGGGCTTAGCGAGTCTCGTGAAAGCAACCAGGTGTTTGAAGCTGCAGCCATGTTGGTTACGAGACAGACGTGACAGGGCGCGACACTCGCTGGGCGAGTGAGCTGCAGTCCCAGCTAAACAAGATAAGCGGCGCAGTCTGCTAGAGACTCGTCGAGCCGAGGAGAAACTGGAACCCAACTAGCGGGAAGGATTCGCAGCCTGCAACTTGAGGTCGCTGGTGCGGCCGCGGACGTGTGCACGCAAACTCGCTGGACGAGTTCCCCTGCCGGAGAGGACCCGGCACGATGACTTGCGGCCACTGCAGAGATCCCGCAGGTGCGAGCACGCTGCAGCACTACTCGCTAGTGCTAGGGCGAGTCCTTCAGCCAGAGGCCCAGGTCGCCAGTCCTGGAGGAGCTGGCCGGAGGAGAATCCGAGTGAAGGAGCCGACAGCCGATGAGTCACCGCAACCCCAGAGTCCAGGTGATGCAGCAGAGTTCGAGTGTAGACTAGAGAAGGCGAGTAGAGACTTTCTTTGCCGACCACAGCCTTCGGCGGCTGGTAAGTTAGTGTTCCAAGTTTATTGACGACTCGCCTTGGGAGTCAACGAGTAAACTCGTTAAAGAGAAAGTATAAACTCTGGTTCCATTGCAAGTTTAATCTGAATATCCGTAATAAAATAAATAATATTTTAATTGTAATTTGTAAATAGCCCTGTTAGCAGGAAGTTGATGTTTAATGTTGGCCTAAAAATAAATTTCCAAAATTTTGGAATTTTATTTTGATGAGAATTTACAGATAATTACTATGCCATACAGTAATAGAAGTGTCATGTATGTGTTGGTCAGAGTTCTGTTAGGTATGCTTAATGTTTAACGATACATATTTTATTTCGTTCTCTGATTAAATGAGATAAAATACGCCTTTCAGAGGAAAATAATTTATAGCCCTACCCACGTTTGTGAAGAGTAAGCTTTGCTTTTTAACATTAATGTTAGAAGAAAACTGAAATCGCTTTGAGGCTGGTTCAATATCCCTGCATCCTTTACGTTTTTTGGTTGTCTAGCCACAACAACGCCGTATGAAAATTGATCATTATATCAGATTGAGGTCTGTTTACGAAAAGCATTTAATAATACTCCGTGGGCGTATAAGTAGTTGTTTCTGGATTGCGTGTGTAAACTGTATTCTTAGGATAATTTTTAGACATGAAACACCCGTTAGATTCTTGAAGGCTGTTAAGGAACTTGCATTACACCTTTATCTTCATTTACCCGTCATAGAATGTTATGGTTACCGCTCAAATCTCATAGTTTCCCTATGCACGACGAGAAGACTGCGTGCCTTTGCGGTTAGAGGCGAAACCGTGCTATAAGCGACAGCCAGTGTCGCACGTATCAACCCGCCTCTTTAACACTACACATCTTACTTGGCTGGCGCCTTAAATAAACGTACCTACGGTTTCAATTTTAAGTTCATTTAATTTTAGCAAACGAAAACTTATGCTTCGTAAGAATTAACAATATATCAATGTAAATATTTCTCTGTTGCGAGTTGCATTTAAAACTGCGAAATTTTTGACGGTGTGGTATTTCTATTCCCGCCACGCCACTTCTATAGTCTGTGCCATGTAACTTGTTTCAAATGTGATAGTTCTCGCAAATAGTAGCAATGGTCTACGTATCCTACCGCCACTGTTGTTTTGTTAACAGTGCGCGTGAAATTTCATGTGTCGCTCTACAAGTGCCAGTTAGGAAATGGATGCCAATGAACGTTTCTTCGAGACGATTCAAATTTGAGAAACATTACACGACACGGTCTCGATCCGTGCGCCGCCTTAACCGGAAACGAGCTGTCGCGCCGACAGCGAAGACGCACATCCGGGCCGTGTCGAGCAGGAAGGCAAGTCTGTCCGAGTGTAGGTCATCTCCGGACAAGCACGTGAGTTGCTTGATGCGAGGGGACATGTATTTGTCGCGGAAAGATGTCGAGATTAGCGAAAGTTGAAAAACTGCAGCATCGTCCGAGTTTCGTGATTGGTCGAGTTTCTTTCTATTGTCAACAGGGGCGACTCCAAGGCCGGGCAACTGCTCAGGGGTCCGCGCCTAGTAAGGCCCCGCGCCTGCCCGGGCCCCACGCCATCAGGGCCCCAGGCCTAGCAGGCCCCCTAGCCTAGCAGGCCCCCTAGCCTAGCAGGACCCTAGCCTATCAGGGCCCCGCGCCTAGCAGGACTCCGCGCCTAGCAGTGCCTCACGCCTAGTAGATCCTAGCGCATAGCCGGGTCCCACGCCACGAGAGCCGCGCGTCTATAAGGGCCTTGCGTGTAGGCTACCTCTTTTATTTTTCCCTAGTTTGTGTAAAAAATAAAAGAAATTAATGGGGAAAGGAACAAGTAAATTGTAACTAGCATGTCATGCTAGTCATTCAAATACCTTTCGTCTTTAATTGGATTTTCATGATTTCGTATAAGAAAATCTTTCAAAGATTTTATTTCCTCATGTAATGACTCGATTTCAACAGTTTGATCGTTAGCATTTTTTTAAAAACTAACCCGAGTATGATTTATCATGAGTGAATATTTAAATTTTTAAGACATATTAGCAAAACCATAGTCGACATTTAAGTTACAGGTTGGCTTCAAAACGTTGTTTCGAATAATTTCATTTTGAATTTTCAAGGGTGGAGCCCCCGAACGTCCTTTTTTGCGGGCTGTTTCTTCCCTCCTGCCAATCCCCCGGTTAAGGCGCTTCTTCACATATTATGGTCCCTTAAAAGTAAATAGGTCTAGAGCCCCGCAATTCCTAGGGCCGCTACTGATTGTCAACACACCAATCACAGCCACCAAGTGCGAAATGACCTGTTCAAATTAATGAATTGTTTCTCTTGCAAACGGTCGCCAATCACAAGGAAGAAACCTCTGGTGCGGGCGTACCTTAATGCAGTCTAATTAACGTTTAGATTTATTCGCGAAAAATGCATGGCCCTATGAACACAGAGGAGAAACGAAGGCGTTTAAATAACCTCTATAATGTTTCAAAACATAGGTACTGTGTATTTTGGCATGATCTAACAAGTAAACATAACTCATCAAAGACGTGTACTGAATTACCAGTTGGTAGCTATGGTGTGCTACCGTGTTGAAAAGTGAGGAAGAGGCATTGGAATAAATGTTTATGGAGAAGGAAAGGAAAATAACCTCTCCCCCCCCCCCCCCCAAATCGTTCATGACGAAACAGTATGAGAGTGCTTTAGCTGTCAAATTCTGAACTTCCTGTCTAAGATAAATGTCCCCCCCCCCCCCCCAAGTGTGTTTTCATTTGGTTTACTTGAAATCACGTTAGTCTGTAGGTCGTGGCCTAGAAAGGTTAACCCCTCCCATATCAAAAAATTAAAATAAAAAAAATGTTAACCAGTCTTTCAGTCGTCGCTATAGATGTGTAACATCAAACCTCGGAAACGAGCAACTTCGTGTGTTCTTATGTTGCAAAAACACTAACAATACGAAACTCGGACACGAAATTTGACTAGAATTCTTTAAAATACTGCCAAGAGTGATAAAATCGCAAATTGTGTTTTCAACTACATTTCTGCATGCGAATCAAACTTACTTCCCACACCCTATCTAGAATTCGCTGCCAAAGAAGCTACGTCAACTATAGAATCATTCGATTTATATAGCAAAATTTTAAACCATATGATGAAACGGCTCTGATAAAAAGCCAAAAAAACTACTCAACTCCTGCTTTGGACCTGATTTTCGTCAAGGAATTTTTATTAAAACACTGCCCATCTTGTTAAAATTCGTTAAACAGTTGATACTATCAACTGCCACAGGTGGCAGCACCGTGGTTGTTACGCATTTCCGGTCCTTGACTTCCGTCGCATTCACGAAATTTCACCCACCAAATGCCGTACACCGAGAGCTAAGATGTTTCACATCAAAAATTGGAGCTGACATTCCACACGGTATCAAATAATTTATAGCTGTAGGGCTCTCGGAGCAGACAAGAAGCTGTACCTACCTAACCCGAGATTTTGATACACGAACAATGCAACATTAAATTTCGCGCGTGTAAATAAATGTGAGCCCACTTCGTTAAACAACGTCGTCATAAAAAAAAGTTTACTTAAATGGCCCTTGATTGCGAGGAGTTAGTAACACGGCGAAGAGAGAAAAGGAGAGTTTGAAACGGGAAGTGTTGGGGCGTCGTTCGTGACACGGAGCTCTCTTCAGTTCCGGGCTCCGCCGCCCGTGGCGCTGACGCCTGCTGACGGCTGTCACGTGCTCTGAAGGGTTGCAGGGGATGGAGAGAGGAATAAAACACCCTCTCCTCCGGGAGCTCCAAGCGCTCGTAAATACGTAATTCCGCGCCGGGCGGCGAAGTGTGCCGACGGAATGAGTCGGCGAGACGGAACCATAAATCACCCTTTCTGCCCCGCGGATACACACGTCACAGGACTCCTGGGGGCAGGGGGGGAGAGGGTTGCTGTCACCGCGGAGCGAGATCAATTTAACCACTGCGTCGGAAGAAATGGCAATCTTCGCTCGGTGAAAGGGAACAAGAGAAGTGGAGGGGGGGGGGGATGTCCAGCGGCGAACGAATTGCGTCATAAGACAGATAAAACCTGCCCTCCTCCCACACGACATTCGCTGTGGCTGTGACGAATTACTGGTGCTCCCGTGGTCTGAATCCGTGTTCCACTCGACCACTAAACTAACACGGAGCTCTTGAATACTCCACCGTCAGACTAGGAACGAATTTGCTGAACTGAACCCTCAATGTGTGCCTACCCGGGCTCACATACGATGTGCAGAGGTTCAGAAAAAGACACACTGTTCAAGATATCCGAGTGGCATGTGTTTACGAGCAGTATTAAAAAAAAATTATGCTAAAAGTGAATGACTAGATCTGCTATCAGATTTCGTTTTTAAACTGTATTTTTAAGAGTGATAATGGCTAAAATGCGTGTTTTCAGAATATCGTTTAGGCACAGATTCTTGAAGGCATTCAAGAGCTTTGCATTAAACTTGTATCTTCTTTTCTCCACCGTATAAGGTCATGGTTACCGCTCATATATCTCAGTTGCCCTATGCACGACCAGAAGACTGCGCGCCAGTTCAGAGCCTTGCGACATCGCGCTGGAAACATCAGCCAGCGTCGCACTTGTCATTCCGCTCTCACCAACGCAAACACACCCCTTAAAGACGTTAGCTTTATACCTCCGACCATCACCGAGACTTCAACTTCCCGGTGTGTAAAGAACGTTCCAAGCTCACCACTCAGACGTCAACACCTTCATTCATGGGCGTCGCAAGAATATATATTTTTGGGGGGGACTTCAATTGATTTAGTTGTTGAGGAATATTCATCCCCTGGAAAAAAAAGTGGCGGGAAAATTTGGAGTTTGAAGGTGCAAAAAGGTGGTTTTTAGGTATTTTTCTTTCCTAAATATTATAATTATAGTTGGTTGCAATATATAATTTATTTTTTATAAAAAAATATTTAAGAGAACAAATTTGTAAAAACACAGTTAACATATCTGCTGGTGCTATATCCACACAAAATCATCAATTTAAACATCAGGAGAAACCTGAATGTTACACTTAAATGCCATAGCAGTATTAAGAATATTTCGCACATGTACACAAACATAAGTAATAAAGTGATTATATTCACTATTATTATAGTATCTCTCCTCGGTATCGGACCTGATTTTGATTTTACACGAAGATCGAATTAAAAAGTGCTCACATTACCACGATTGGACTAAATGAACCATACACAACATATGGGTTATATCACAGAAATCATAATTTTAATATAACTACGAAACTAAATATATTATTGGAGGGGACGAAATTGAAGACTTTTATAATTGGGGGGGACGTGTCCCCCCCCCCCCCCCCCCCGGTTGCGACGCCCATGCCTTCATTCATATTTCTTTTGCAACGCAACTCTCTCTCAGCTCACGTCTGCTAGGCCGCGCGCCGATCGCTTCTGAACCAGGCTTCAGCAATCCATCTGTGCTGGCCGACCTCCATGCTCCAGTGCAGTGGTCAGGCAAGGTACTCCCGGCTGTCGCGCTGTCCACCCCTCCCTCCCCCCCCCCCCCCACCCAACTCAAAAACGTCCAGTCTTGCTGACGTCACGAGGAGGGAGCTGGTCCAGCTCCTTGCTGGCTAAGCTGTACACAGCGGCAAAACTAACTTGTCCTTGTGAAGTAGGTAACAAACAAACCAAACTCCACAAAAATTTTAGATTATATTTCTTAAGGTTCATAGACGCCAATGGTTCAGTTGTTACCACTCAAAAAAATGTAATACAGTAGTTAAAAAAATTATACATCGCAGAATGATTATTTTAAGGTCTACGAAATGGTTTAGTACAATTTTTGCTATCAAATTATTATTTTTTTCCTGATTACACTTTAAGAAACTTAAGTTGGTACTGTATCGTTAAGTGGCAGAATAGTTAATATGAAAACATACTTATATATTCTTTTAACAAATTAAATACCATTTACAAATTTTTTCCCACTTAAATATTATTATTAAAAAATGTTTTCAGCTTTTTTCACTGCCATAAAATTATAGCTAAATAAAAAATTAAGAGAACAATTTTAACTCGTATAGAAGCTTTAAAAGGCCCTTAATTTAATTATTTTCTTTCAATTATATTCCTTAAAACCATATTGTTAAGTTTTTATTTTAAATCATAATTTCTTTTGAACCTCTGCAGTACAGTTTGATAGGGCAACCACCATAACTATTTTTTATTCTATTCTTATGCATATATTGTACAATGATTTTGTCTTCTTAGCATGAAAATACTTTTTGGATTATTTATTATTAAGAATCTGATTTATGATAAACAACAGTTATATTACTTGTATACGTTCACTTACAGTCCCAGAAACATCCCCGCCAGTATTGTTTTGCGATATAATATATTGTGGGCAATGTAGTGCGCATCTAATTCCTGCAAAAATGAAATGGTCGCATGTTTATGCTTGCTCATATTTTAAGCTGATGAGGAACGGTTTAGTTTGGCTAGAAATTTATAAACTTTATAAATGGTATACAGTTTAGTTTATTTATGTTCATAATTAAATTTAAACTGTTTTGTATGATTTCAACAATGCAACATTTAAAATTTATGACTTAAATATTAAATGTTATTGTTTTACTAAAATCCATACAAATATTATTAAATCAATCTATAAAATATGCTATGATTTTGAATACCATTTATAAATTATTCTGTATAGAAGGTTTGGTTCAGTGGTTCAGTAGTTAAAATTATGCATTTAACAATGAGATATTGCAAGGTTAAATCCCCATACAACAAATTATTCTTATCAATTTGTTTTTGAGAAATGTACGAAAACCTTTTTTTTTCTCAAGTCGTAACCTGCTACCTTTACTGCAGTGAAAAGTGTTTCAACCAATATCTGAAAATATATGTCTATAATTTTACATATAGGCTCAATAATTCCCTGAGGCTTTTTTATATCACTCGTAAATATAATATACATATTGTAATTAAAATGTAGTAATCTACATGGCACTTGTTGATAATAAGTGTTCTAATATTAAAACCACAACCAGGCAATCCATTTCTTATCCAAAATTATATCCCAATACTAACACCATGCAAATATGTTTTCGCTTAAATTAATTGCACCATGGATGTTGACTACGAATTATATAATGAGAAAATTTCTAAAAATTGTCAACTATCATTTGGCAATAATCACATTAATTAAAAACAGTTTTGAAATAACTAGACTTATAATTTCATTAAATTAAGCCCAGTTGTTCGGTTTTTATTTGATTATTTATCAAACCCAAATAAAGTGTTCAAATCATGGGCAAATATTTATAATCATGCTTACCTACTAAGAATTATATATATTTTCTATTATATGTTTTTTTTATTGCAGATTACGTGATGAGTCCCAATTAAAGTGATGCTAGCCAATTAAAAAAATTTTGTTTATAAAGAATACATCTAAAAGTGTCTAAATATCTAATATTATTACAATCTGTTGACCAGAAAGGTACCATACCATTTAATAGGGCTTATAAATCCTCTTAAGTAACAAAGTGATTTTTGAAACAAAACTGATATCAGACATGTTTTATCAGTTAGATATTTTTGAAGCACTGAATATTTTAGCAAGATATTGCAGAATTTATCTTTTAGGCCCAGCTAAAATTATAGTTTGGTAACTTTATTTTAACCAAAATAGAAAATTTATAAATCCTCCACAAAAATTTTTTATTGAAATCGGTGATAGGAGAAAAGTAGAGTGATACACATATATTTGCTTACATATATGTACATATACACAGACCAAAATACAAACACCTAGATGATCTTCTAAGCATATATTCCTTAGGAAAATATACTAAAAACCAAGAGCATTTTTTGAGATAGTTTTTCTGAAGCTATTACCATTGTACAAGTGTGAGTGTGCATGGAACCCAAAAGCATACAAGACGATTCTGAGCGAACGGCTGTATCCACCAACGACTAAAATTGGGTGCGTGTACTTATGTATGCACATTAGAATTTATAGCTACTTACTTGGCGTAATAAAAAACGAACTATAATATCGCATGCAAATAATTAATATGAATAAAATAATAAAAGGACTGGAGTGATATAAATATGTTTGGTATAGTATAAATTCAACCAAATTAAAAATTTTAAATAAATATTCAGTCGTAGGTATTTAATATTAATATAAATACATGTTTACAGTTTATTATTTAATTTAGTAAAATAACCGACACAAATTTTAATTAATAATGAAAACCATTAAATATGCTAGTTGGTTATTTTAATTTATTAATTTTAATTTTGTATTAAATACTAATGTAATACTTTATAATGCAAATTAATTATACATAAGGGAACATAACCTCACTTATATAAATACTCTTGAACAAATTTACAATTTACTGATTTTCACAATAAATAATTTTTTTTTTAAACATTTGGACCAGTATTCAATATCAATCACTTAAATATTAGCATTAAAAGCAAATATATATTTTTTTGTATATAGCTTTTTTTTTTTTTTTTAATCCTGTGAAAATTTCGTAGCATGATGTGTGCGCATCGTAAAAATTCACTCTCATATTTTTTCGTAATGCGGCTAAAAATCTACCTGGAATGATGATCAACTGCCCAAAGCTTCTTTGATATTATATTAAAGGTTTAATTCCCCTCTCACCCACCAGAGGGTTCTCTTTTGCAGTGTCAAGCAGATGTGCAATCTTCTTCTTTAGAATGAGGAAAATTGATGTGTCAGGAGAGTCCTACTTCCACATCAACTGTCAATCAAGGGCATCTTGTGCCGGCCAACACCCCCCCCCCCCCCCTCCCCCCGGCCATCACTTCGCTGAATCCAAAACACCCCACTGTGAAACGGTAACCCCTGGCTGGTGGAATCTAGAGGTGGTCACAAAACTATCATTAAAAGAGAAACACAGAGCAGCACTGGCTATATATTGATACAAAAATATTTTAATTTGATGATTTTTATATTCTAACACTACATTTATTTTTACCTAATCAATAAAACATTTTTTTATTTTTGTAAAATAACATAAAATCATTTTTAAAAGCAAAGCAAGAAAACTACTGAGATTTTAAGTAGACTTCCTACAGCCCTAGTTCATAATAATTCTGTAAGACTATCAAGATGTTAATTTACCAGATCCCATTTTTACCAGATGTCCTAGCTATGGGTGTACTTGACAGAGATTAACCTTTCCTGAGCCCATCTGTTATTTGCTACAGGCGTGTGTGGAGGAACAAACTTTAATAGAGCTAAACACACCATAAACATAAAGGCTATGAGCTATGAACTTGCATTTGGGCTCTTGTGGGCTATTAAAATTAAATTAAAACAATTTCTTGGACATATGCTATTGCAGTTTTGGACTGTTTGTCGTGAGAAAAAATTCATAAATGCAAAAAAAAAAAACATGAACCCACAGAAAATAAGCCCAAATCAACTGATGTTGAACAGATAAACCCAAAGATAAACCTAAACAAGTATTTTTGACATGATGACAGCACAGACAAACAAATTCAAACTTAAATATCAGCCAGCATCAGCTGATTTAGTCTTATTTTCTGAGGGGTTCGTGTTTTCAATTTTATTTCTTTTTTTTGCATTTATGAAATTTTCCTATGACAAACAGTGCAAAACTGCAATGGCGCATGTTCAAGAAAGAAAATCTTACGTTTGTACACGAACCATTTTCAGTACAGAACTGTCCTTCAAGGGGGCAGGTAGGCAGTTTGCGATGCATCCAGTGGTTCAAGGTGGTGCAAGGGCTCTTTTTTGAAGTGTGCTATGTTTGCAATTGTTTCCTCTTTAATTAATGTTCAAATAACCCTATTTCACACAAACTTGTACAGTATATTGTAAGACAGGTGATGCCCAGGTATTGTCTTGTCAAAATAGAAGTCATTAGACACAATGAGGGGTTATGAACAGGCACGCATGTAAAGTTTCATTTTTGGGGGGTGGGAGTTTGTTTGTTTTCAAAAAAATTTTTTTTTTCCTTTTTTTTGGTGGAATGATAGATTTTTTTATGATTTTGTGGGGTGGACGGCTACATACGCCCTCCACTGATTGAAGAGATGAGGATGAAACATTAACAAACTGCATGTGTTGGAGTAAATGAGAGCACCCTAAGAAGATCCATTGGATCTTTGTAACATCCAACACGTTATCCACTTGTGAAAATTCTAGTTTTGACCCCAGTAGGAATCAAACCCACACAACCTCGGAGGGGTGACAAGTGAACCGACCACTCACCCACATTAGCCCATCGCAGTCTCATCTGGCAAAAACATATAACATTTGTCAGAAACATTTATAACGCGGTCAGATGACCCATGTATCCTCAAGACTACTATCTCTCAGATCACAATACACATGGCGTCACTCACTGTCGTCCTTTGTCGACATCACTCTTAAAGGATGAAATCTTGCATGACTAAATTGAACATCACAAGGGCATGAAAGACTGCAGGGCCATCATGAGAAACCAAGGCCCCAGGGGCAAATAATTTTGTCCAGCTCCTTCCAAATTACTTAATTAATTTAAAAAAAAATGACAAAGACTAAAAGTTACTAAGGCCATAAAGAAATATTTGTTCTGAAAAAAATTGCATGATTTGTAATGTTTCCAACGAATTTTACTAGCAATAGAATTCTAATTTGTCCTATCAGAGAAAACACAAGCATAAAACAATACTTTGGAACTCAACAGGGCTCCTCTTTGTGCTCCTGCCACGGGTATTAGTCATCCCCTCCCCCCCCCCCCCCCCCAAATCACTTTCCAGCACATAAACTGACTCTATGCAAGAAATTATGTTGCACCATTACTCTATTGCTGCATGAAATAAGGACAAACCAACAAACACACTTTTGCATTTATAATATTAGTAGTATAATATTATAATAGTAGTAGTATTATATCATTTAGTGTCCCTGACTGTCTCTAACCAAATTTTCAAATTTCAGTGACTTTTTTAATATTTAAATTTTTTTTTATAATAAAAAATAAATAAAGATAAGCCCATTTCCAGCATCCCAATAGCTGTCCTAGTTCTCTCTTCACTATTTTTATTTTATATTTACAAGAACCTTGCATATGCAATTTCATAGTGTATAAGAATAATCTGCTCTAAAGAATCATCTAGGAAAAAAAAACTAATCACAGTCTCAGTGATAGCAGTCTGAAGCAAGATATTTTACCCTCTAATAACTGTAAAAATACAGTAGAAATTTTATTTATAATTTTTTGTGACAAATATAATTTTGTGTTGTATTATTACTCTTTCATAGACAAAACTATGGTTCTTTGCAATGTTAATTTTGTACAGAGAAAAGGTAATATATTATTTATAATCAATTAGTCTACGGAAAGTTATAAGAATAATAACATGGTATTCAACATTATGTTCATAAAGGAAAAATGTTGGAAAATATTTTTTAACTATTGTTTAGTGAATGTTTGTGTTAGTGGATATGCATCTATATATATATAAAACAAAGTCGGGTTAGTTACACCATTTATAACTCAAGAATGGCTGGACTAATTTTAATTATCTATGATTTTTTGGATTCGTCTCTGCCCCGAATAGCAGAATAACTATTAAAATATTGATAAAACTAAAAAAAAAACTTTAAATTAATTAGGTTTGGAACTCCGCCATATTCCGCAATTGACAGCTCATGTCACGCAGGTTGGTTATAGACATACAAAGTAACAGACGTACAAACTGCGAATGTTATTTCTCTATGTCCGCTAAGCAATAGCTGCGAAGCTATTCTAACGAATAAAGTAGAGAGAGTAAAAAAAACTAAAAATATAAACCGTTTGTTGTTGCCATGTTTGGGACTGTTGTTTCTACTTATTTTATGGTTTATTGTTTACTGTTATCATTAAAATTAATTAAATTTCTTAAAATTTCATGAAAGTGAAAGGAAACAATTTCGTGGTCAAAATCAGTTTGGATTGTTCCATATTCGCCACTTCTTTTCAAAACATTCAAGACAGATTGCAACGTTGAGTATTGCAATTCGGTGAAGTTCATCAAATACATCTGCAAATATGTCACGAAAGGCAGCGAGATGGCGGTTTTTGGCATCCAAACCTCCAATACTAACGATGAAATTACGCACTATCAAGTCAGTCAATATGTGAACTGCAATGAGGCGACTTGGCATATATTCTCATTCCCTATTCACGAACGTCATCCCACTGTTGAACATTTGGGTGCATCTGGAGAATGGTCAACGAGTTTATTTCACCGCGTAGAATTTTGCTCAACATGCTGAAGCACCTCCAGCGACGACATTGACCATTTTCTTTGCGATTTCCCAAAGCGATCCGTTTGCACGAACGTTGCTTTACTCGGAAATGCCACGTTATTACATTTAGAATGCTTCATCGAAGAAATTTCAACGTCGGAAGCAAGACGATGCGGTTCCTGGTCATCTGGATGTGCGTTCAACTGATGCTCTTGGTCATATTTACTCAGTTCATCCAAAGAATGATGAGTGCTTCTATTTTTGGTTGTTGCTGGCGAATGTTTGTGGGGCAACATCATTTGAATCACTACGAACTGTTAATGGTATAGTGTGCAAAACATTTCGTGCTGCATGTCAAGAGCTCAATTTGCTTGAAAACGATACTCATTGGGACACGACAATAGCTGAAGCAATTATTTCTGCATTTCCAAGTCAGATATGCACATTATTTTCTATTATCATTTCAACATGCTTCCCATCGAATCCACATGACCTGTGGAACAAATACAAGGATAAAACGTCAGAAGATATTTTACATCGAATTCGTGCAAGTTCAAGAAATCCCGATATAGAGGTGAATGAGGAGATGCATAACCAGGCTTTGCTCTTGATGAAAGACATGTGTTACCTCATGTGCAGCAGTTTGTTAGTCAGGTTAGGAATGCCAGCGCCAGATCGTGGAATGAATGACGCATTTAATCGAGAAATGGATTGTGAACGTGAATATGATCGACATGAATTAGACCAATCAGTTCAAACGAATGTACCCCTGTTGAACCCCTAACAGAAGAAAGTGTATTATACATTAATGAAGGCAATTTATGATGGAGATGGTGGCTTATTTTTCCTCGATGCCCCCGGTGGAACTGGAAAGACATTCCTCATGTCATTGATTTTGACCATTGTTCGTACGAGATCCAACATTGCGGTAGCAGTTGCTTCTTCTGGAATAGCAGCCACACTGTTAGAAGGATGCAGTACGGCTCATTCAGCGTTAAAATTGTCGTTAAAACTTGAAACTACTGAACAACCGACATGTAACATTGCAAAACACTCCGCAATGGCCAAAGTTTTAGTAGTATCTAAAATCATCATCTGAAACGAATGCACAATGGCGCACAAACGCGCATTGGAAGCACTTGAATGAACATTGAAAGATCTGCGCAATGACTCGAAATGTTTTGGAGGCGCAATGATTTTACTGTTTGGCGATTTCCGCTAAACACAGCCAATCATTCCAATATTGACTGCTGCCGATGAAATAAACGCTTGCCTCAAATCATCAAATCTGTGCCACTATGTGAAGACACTTCAGCTGGCAGCAAACATGAGAGTTGCATTGCTGAAAGATCTATCTGCTGAAGATTTCTCCAAGCAATTGCTTGTAATCGGTAATGGCCATGTTCCTGTCGATGAATCGAGCGGATTGATTTCATTTCCTCTGAAATTTTGCAATTTCGTCTCATCGAAAGACGAGCTCATCAACAAAGTGTTCCCGAACATCATTGCTAACCACAAAAATAACAAATGTTTGAGTGAGCAAGCAATTTTGGCGGCTAAGAACAAAGATGTGGATGACTCAAACTTCGTAATTCAGAATCAAATCGTTTGTACTCGGCATTCATTCAAATATATTGACTGTGTAACAAACGAAGACGAAGCCACCAACTATCCAACTGACTTTTTTAACTCCTTGGATGTGCCTGGTTTACCACCGCACAATTAACATCCGAAGGTTGGCTCAGTAGTCATCATGCTTCGAAATATAAACCAACCAAAACTATGCAATGGAACGCGTTTAGTGATAAGAAAAAGGATGATCAATGTGATTTACGCGATGATACTAAAAGGAAAATTTAAAGGTGAGGAAGTTCTCATTCCGAGGATTCCGATGATCCCAACTGATATGCCCTTTGAATTTAAACGGATTCAATTTCCGATTCGCCTTGCATTCGCCATGACGATTAACCAATCACAAGGCTAATACTAATAATTCTGAATCTAGAAAATGCATGTTTTTCTCATGGTTAATTGTACGTGGCATGTTCACGTGTCTGCAAACCAGCCGCTTTATTTGTTCTTGCTCCTGATAACAAAACAAAAAATGTTGTATATCACAAAGTGATTCACTGAAGAGAATCAACCCAAGAGCAACCCATGCAGCAAAATACATAGCTTCATTAAAGCAAACGTCTTGCTGACACACCATTGAAATACTTGTTTATTGTACTTTTATTGAATTTTTAGTATTCATATTATTACATTAATAAAATCCTAAATTAAGTTTAGCTAAAAGTTAACACGACATTCATTGACTTTTGGCTGTACGAAGTTCGCCGGGTCAGCTAGTATTGTCATAAAATGAAGGTAAATAATATTAATAAAAACAATTAGAGTTAGAATAATGAAAGTTTGGTACATTTTCCTAATGTTAAAAATTGATTCAGAAGATTGTTCTCTGGGTTATTCACTATCAGGTTGAGGGTAGTGATTGTGCTCGTACTCAAGAGCTAGACCTGGCAAATTAAAAGAAAAAAATTTCAGTTTTGCACCATTTATAAGAGAATTTGGACAGTATTTTCTGAATCAACAATACTTTGATAGTATTATCAATATGTCTACAGGGAGAGAGTCTAAATACAATTTCTGAGGGAAGGTTACTGAATTCAGTAAGACAGATGGACAGGAATCAAACGAAGATAGTGACACAGTATCTGCCAGTAGCACTGGGGTGTTTAGTGAGTCGAAGTGTAGGCCAACATACCCTGGTACCAGGAGCGGCAAGCACAAACACCTGGTCCACCATAGATGGAGGTTTTGCTAACTTAAACCACTGGAAACACAAATCTTGATTTCACGGATCTACAGGCATACATACAATTATTGTTAATCCAAATGAACACACAGTTTGGATCAATGATCACACAGTTTGAATCAGTGAACACTAAACACAATGAAAACAAGACATAACAGCTAATTTCGTACAATATCATTCTCATGTTTGTTTTGCAATTTGTGTTGTAATTTATTTTCTGTCAACACGCTATTCTGTTAATACACTAAATATTTGCACTATAAATGTTTTCATAATATTATAAGTACAATAAGTACAATAAGTATAATAAGTATAATTGTCTCTCCGGTTATGTAAGCATGTATACAATGTGGACGGCCGTGTCCGCTTGTGGTCGCTGAAGATGTCCTGCTGGCACCACACTTTGGCCTCCCTGGCACGGTAGATTTCCACAGGAGTACGGGACTCCGCGGGTTGCTCGGCCTCCCTGGTGTGATGATTTCCTGGCACTAGGCAGTGGCTTGCGCCACAGTTTGGCTTCCCTGACAGAGTTTCTGTGCCGTACCACACTTTGGCCTCCCTGGCTGCCAGCCTCATAAAACCACTACTGTATAGAATGTTCTATCCCTCAAATATTGGGCGCGAGAAGCAGTACATAAGGCCGCTTTCGCACTGCCTTGATGCAGAACACCGGGGACTGACATTGAGGTGCTGTCTCTGCCCGGCACCGCCAGCACCGCCTCTACCAATGATGTCACCGCTTCGACCAAATATGCCCAACTGCTGATCAATGGACTTATGCTCTGGTAAGCCTCGGCGCATACAGACTTAATCTCTAGAGTGTAAGACGCAGCATCAAAAAAGTTAAATGTTTGAGAAGTTGGGACTTGTGTTATGCAGCTCATGGAAGAAGCTGTTGTATGCACGAGTGTTATTCGCTGTGGAATAAGTCATACTCTAGCGATTAATTATGTATTATGTATGGGCATAGACTTAGCAATTCTTGCGGTAAAGTTGGCTATTTTGTTTGGTGGTGTGTGACATATCAACTGAACATAGAGAGAGAGAGAGATAGTGACAAAGATGGCCTAGAGGAGACCACGAATATGAATTACATTACCAAAAATTTTAAACTCGCAGTGCTGCAAGACACAACGGTCGTGTTTTCAAATGTGAGTGTTTTGAGTACAGGCTTCCTGTCGACAGAGAAAGTTCATCATGTATCGTTGTGACGGACACCTGCCTGCTGATATCTACCAAGACAGGCGTAATCTGTGTTGGGGTACCCGTCGTGCGACCACGTGGATTTCGAAGAAGGAACTACGAGCTGAGTGCCCCCATCGACTGGCAACTCATTTCGTCTACCGTCATACGACCTGCTGTCGCTGCAAGGCGAATAACCAATTATAATGTTGCCGCGCACTCAGGCAGTGATTGATTACATACTGTAAAGACTTCACCAATTATTCATCATTAATAATTTACCTTTTCACTTGTTACAAAAGTTTTATAAATAGCATTACACCATATGTTTCATAAAGTAATTCATTTTTGGATATGATGTTACTGTTTTGATATTCTTAATGTTTTTAAATAACATTTTTACTGTTTTTCAAATTAAATTGAGGCTGAATGGTTAGCCCTCTTTTATGGTTGTTTGAAGTGGCCTACTTGTTTTGCAATTCAAGTTATTGAAATGGAGTAATGTTTCGCCTTAATGCTTTGTGTTTTTGTATGGCCAGTTTGCAGTTCCAGTTTTGGTTCAGTTTGCTCAGTATTTTGGTACTTTTAATTGATTTAAAATTCCCTCTTTAAAGACATATGCCAGGGCTCTTTGTAATGTGAGCATTTCATTATAATTGTTTGTTTATTTGTTCACAGAGCCCCTGTACTTGTACCCTCAGAACTATTAAGACTTCAAGGCATTTATTTTGAAAATTTTGAGCGAGTATATTTTTGCGTTATGTCAAATAAATATTGTCATCTCGTACACCACTTGTAAATTTCTTAAGTACTTGGTCGCCCGTCTCTTCCAATGTGTGTATCAAGTACTTTATTTCCGATATACACCACCTTATGGCAGGCGCCATCTACACTGACTTAAAGAAATGCTCAAATCCCCAATTACAGAGCATAAATCCTACACGGGGAATAAAGAGATTTCAATTACAGTAAGTACGTACACAAGTAAAAAGATTTTTATTGTACATTCATGCATTAAAGTAAAAAGTTACACATGGTAATTAACTTATCTAGTTGTTACTGATAAATAGCAAATACCAAAATCTCGTACATGTTTATGATGTGAATTAACTATTAGTATTTGGATTGTTAGTTATTAAGTATTATTTCCTAAACAAGTAAATGGTTAGATTATAAATTATTATATCATCTTTCTACAGTTATATATTTATATAGATATCAAACAAAACATCTATAAAGAAAAATTACTTAAAACAGGGATAGTTTTAGGAGTTAGAATGCTAGCAAGTGTACTGGACAAACATTTTTTCAATAAATAATTTTATTGAAAGAGTGATACTAGTAATGGCACGAGTGAAATAACACCACATAAACAATAGTATGTGTGTAGCATCGTCA